>NW_024372370.1:1910927-2509657 GCF_014805655.1 Passer montanus | reverse complement strand
CGGGGCGGGCGGCAGCCGCCGGCCCCGAGCACCGCCCCCGGCACCGCCGCCCCCTCCCCGGGCGGTGACAGCCCGCAGGACACCCCGCTCGGCCCCGCGTAATCCCATTACCGCGGATAATCCGCGGGCAGGCTCCGCGCAGAGCGGCGCCCGGAGCGCTCGCCCTTCCCCGCGTCCCCGCGCTACCGCGGCCGGGCGCAGTCCGGGCGGCGGCGAGGGCGGCAGCGCAGCTCCGTGCCTTTTGTTTCGCCCCGGGCTGGGACCCGGCCCCCGGTCCCGGCGGCGGCGCGGGAGCCCTGCAGGGGCGTGCGGTGCCGGACGGAGTTGTAGGGGCGGCCCGGGGAAGGGTTTAGCCCGGCCGGCAGCCGGCGGGGAGGTGCCGCTCCGGGGGGCGTGCGAGGGCAGTGCCTCCCTCCCGCCTCGGTTCGGGGCGGCCCGGCGGGGACGGGACGGGACGGGATGGGCCGGGCCGGGCTCCTGCTCGCTCCTGGCCAGAGACACCACCCCGGGTCTCCCGAGTGGCTGTAGCGGCTGCAGCCGCCGGTTCTCCCTCCCTCACACGGAGCGGTGCGCAGAGGTGCCTCCAGCCTGGTGCCCTCGGCGCCTCTGCCATCACCGTGCCCGTGTCCAGGCTGGCCAGTTCGCCGGTTTCAGACCGAACGTTGCCTTCTTTCCGTTATGCTCAGCCTCAGCCGGGATCCGCTGGGCAAAGTTTAGCGTAAACTGCAGTTTATTTCCAGAGCGGAGCTCGTGTGCGGTAGGCCTACTCAGCTTTTGTGATACGGCTGCTTTCTCTCTTTTTAAAGCACGCGTAAACTCAGTGGAGTTGATTTAAAGTTGCCGGATTTGCTTGATTGCCGGCATGAAATTACTGTGTAGAGTATCTTTTTCGGTCACAGCCTTCTTACTTGGGTTACCTTCAAAGAGATCTGTCCCTCGAGAGCGGAAAGGTGATTGCTCCAAAAGAACAGCATCGATCAGCTGTTCTGTTATTCATATCTCTCAGATACCTTAACTCCTGCTCCACGTTGCTTCCAATTCACAGCTAGCAGCTGATGTTGGAATCAAGCCAAGAAAAATAAAACTCTGGAGGAGGTCACTCAAGAAAAGCCCCAGAAGTTCTCTTTGAATTAAGATACCTCTTTTGCTCTACTTTTGCATGTTTATGCAAGAACTGTGGTTATCTAGCTAACTGGTGGATCTGAGCGTTTTAGAAATGCTCCTGCTTCCCAGGAAAGTCCGGAATCCTCTTAGCTGTGCCTCACGTGTCTGAGCTGCCGGGGTGTGGGAGCTCGGGCCGGCGGACCGGACAGGACAGGGCAGGGCAGGGCAGGGAAGGAGCTGTGTGCCTGGAGCTCCCTGCCACGCTGGTGCCTACCCTGCCGTGCACAAGGAGCGAGCACCGGGCCCCTCGTTTTTCCCCTTTTGCCCTGGCCTTCTCCAGTGTCACACGTGTCGGTGCTCAGCAAAGGGTAACAGCTCTTGTGGCTCAGGAGTCCCTCCAAATGTTTGTGCTTTCCAATTCGGAACTTCATTCTCTTAGATACGGTTTTGCTCCAGGATTTGGCAGACTCTCCTTTCTTTTGCAAATAACAAAGATGAGGGGTTATATGTAATATATTGAATTACAATGGCTATTTTTGAAAGCTTAGATGTGGCTGTATCTGTCCAAACATGGTGCAAATTCTTTTATCCCTATGGAATCAAGTTCAAATGTGGAACTGCAGATCCTTGTGGAAGGGGTAGTTGGCAGTAGGGCCAGTTTGTCATGATGGGAAGGGGCAGAAAGCTGTATTTCTCAGCTTTTTTTGCACTGTCTTGTGCAGTCAATTAAATTACTGTTTTTCTGCACTGTTTTTTGAATAAACCAAACACACTAGGAAAGTGGGCAAAATATTCAACAAACAGCAACATAAAGCTTCAAAAAGTCAAAAGTTGGTGTGAGATTGAATATGTAATATCCAAGCTTGACTTTTATTTAATGGCTGGACTTCAAATTGGATTTTTTCCCTTTTTTTTCCCCCCTCAGGTTGTCAGAGTTCATTAGTCATTTTGTAATCAATATCTTTAAGCATGCTACTTGTAACTAAACTTTTTGAAATGAAATTGTGGAAGATAAATGACCTGAGGGGAATCACCACTTAAATGTGATTATTTGAAATAGGAAAAAGAAAAACTTGCCCTATGAGATGTATTTCTGTGTTAAAATTTAGATAGAAAATTCTGAATTTATAGAGTTACTCAGTAAATTTTCCCTGTTGATTTTTAGATTAATTAAACTTAGTAAAAAATCCAAACTTCCACTTAAAAAATTAATGTATGATGATAATTAGCAGCTCTTCTAAAAAGAAAATATATAAAAAATTTTGACATTGATGAATACGGGGCTGCCAGTTCTGGCAGCTTTTTAGATAATATATGCTTTGTGATGGAGCTATGCAAAAGAATCGTTTCTCTGGTTTGAAATATCCTGACATTAAGTCTTTACTTGCTCTTGGGCATGCTTTTCTTAAAGGGACTGACTGCTGTGGAGACTCCCAAACTGCAATGAGTTAGGGCATGAGGCTGGGGAAGGTGCTCCACAGGAGCACACATTTCCATAGTGTTTGCAGGGACAAGTAGGTTGTTGGGCACACAAATCCCAGGGCTAAAGCCAGCTGAGCTCGTCCCCTCAGGTTTTACAAGGTGAAAGAGAACAATGTTGGCTGTTCCTTGCTTGTTAGTGGTTGTCCTTCCCTCTTTCCTGAGACTGGAATCTGAAGTGCAGGGCAGTGCTCTGACCTTGGCCTCTCCTCTCCTCCATTTGGGGAAAAGCAGATCTGCATTTTGCTGACTGCAGTGCAGATCTGGATCCAGAACTTCCAGAGGGTTGACTCAACTCATCTTTTTAAGCTTACGTTCATATTTAGGAAGTATTTTTTGTAACTGTAGGATTGGGTTACAAACCCTGATTATATACAAAATGAAGCTCTTGGTGGATGCTTTCAGCAGTTAAACCTCTGTGTTATTAATCTTGGTTAAATTCTAGTGCTGAATCAATGTATTAGCATTGTACTTTTCGTGCTGCGCTGTTAGAGTTAGGGTTTGGTTTCTGGTTTGATTTTATTCCCCCAACTGTTTTTTCATGGTTCTTGTCTGTGCCAGTGCCCTTATTTTATATTGGCTTTTTTAGAAAAGTATGATAAAAATGCTGTTTATTGAATTTGGGTCCACCAACTAGTTCTGCTTTTTCTGTTTCTTCTTTTAGAAATTGGCATGTTTATCTTAAAAGGCCCTTTCCAGGCTCAATTTCTTGACTTTGAAAGGTTGCAGTTTGTGTATTTTCTTTCTTTATATTTTTCTTTTATTTTTGTACTTCTTTGACTGGCTGAGTAGATGGTGAACAAGTACATGGACCACTGAAATCAGGCATAAAGGAATGGCTTGTTTTTCTGGTTGTAAAGGCACAGAAGACTAATTACAGAGGTATAAAAGGTCACCAGGCTCAAGTCAGCTTTGAATTTGTGCAAAATGTCAGTAAATTTGGCCTGCAGAAATGTAGGCAAATCAGACAGTTAGATCAGTCTTTGTGGATTGTGGGCACTATCTTCTTTGTCATCAATTACAACATGATGAGCTTTCTGACCTTGTCTGCAATGAAGTAGACTTGAAATAAATGTTATGAGAAAGGAAGATATGATATGCCTTTTGGGGGATTTGAGAAGTAGGGATGATCCTTTGCAACTACATTTCTTTTTCCTTTATTCTGGAAATATAAGTGGAGGAAATTGTTCCTCATGCTTGGTTGTCAAAAAGGACTTAAAGAGAAAAAAGAATGGTGTCTCTGTTAGCTGGTACTCAAATAAAATGAAGCTTTGTTGGTGAAGTTCAGGAAGGTGCTAAAGTTCTGTTTTCTGTTGATTTCGTGTGGGAGCTGATTTTTGTAGTGTGCCCTTCAGTACTACACAGTGAAGTCTGTACAGCAAAATCTGGTTTTATTATCACTGTAAAATACAGAGAAAAAGAACTTTCTCAAGCCATGAAATCTAGATACTCAGGCTGACAGGAGAAGATTTTTGTACAATACCAGTTTGTTACTAGGTATGACAAAAACTGGGGGGTTGGGTGATATTTTGGTGTAAGGCAGGTATGGTGTTTGCAGACAACATTTTCTTTCCCAGGTTATAAGTTGGGTGTAGTGGTAAAAGCCCCCTGGAAAGTGGGAGGCTGTGTCTCTGAGATGCTGCTTCCCTTACTGGTGCTGCCTTGCCTATGCTCTGCTCTGTTGCTTACCATTGAAATCAGGTTTTTGTGTCAGCACTGGAGGTTGCTGACCCATGGCACAAGATATATCAAATGAGTAGCAATGTTAACAATAACTTCAATCCCTGTTTCCCTGGGGTGGGGAGAAATTAATGGTTTGGACCTTGCAGGGTGACTGAATTTGCCATAATGAAGGTATGTTAAGAAGCTATTACACTCCCATTTGACATGTGATCCTGCTGTCTTGTAAGGCTCTAAATTGCTGTTTCAAGTTCTCTCCCTTGTTAGGGGTAACAGAAGTGAAAAGTTGTGCAACCAAGGGGGCCCTTCCCCTCCTCCCCTAGGTGTAGGTCTCCCCAGAGCATCTATTTCTATTAACACCAGGTATTGAGGTGTTCAATACACAAAATATTACAGAAATTCAGCAGCAGGAGATGTGTCACATGGCCTGTTTTCTCTAAGGAAAAGCTGTGACTTTCTGAGCAGAGATACTGGTACCAAGCCATCCTTTGAAACAGCTGTGCTTGAGCTCAGGCACTGTCTCTGTGTGCAGAGGGAATATGGCATCACTGCCTCAGGGACAAGCTACTCGGGCACCCGGGCTCTCTTGCACAAAGCATTGCTGGGGAAGAACACACATTTTTGTCCATCAAAAGATGACTTACTGGTAAACTCGAAGCCCTAGCAGTAACAGGAGAGAGGTGGTTTTGTTGGATGCTTCCTTTTCTGCTCTGAGGCTGCAGCTTCTGCTGGCCACCACTGGCCTTTCTGCATCTTTCATGCCTGATTATTGCAGGCCCAGTAGTTTGATCACTGGTCACTAATAATACTGATGACTCCTTAATCAAGGGCCTTTATTTTCAGTCAGCTGCACCACAGACATGGGTCAAGAAAACATTTGTCAGTGTATCCTGACAGCACGAAGGGCTATCTGCTCAGTAACCTGAGTGTGTTTAATTGGCTCTTTCTGTGCCACATTGGGCATTTTTCTGTTGGTTACACTCTTTCAAATAATTTATTTCTGTGCCTGGATTAAGAACCTGAGCTGCAGATGTTATGTGTTCACTCTTTCAACCTCTGAGTGTTATTTTTGGATGTGTCCCAGCCTCTGTCTCTCCACTGAACAATACTAAAGGTGTTCTGCAGGGACCTTTGCTAGCCTAGCAGTGGAGCACCGGCAGGCTGCTCATTAGTCTTTTATGTCTCTCCTTATCAGTTTTACTGAGAAACTCCCTATCGCTTTGGTTGCACATGTTAGAATAATTAGGCTTCCTGTTCAGCAGGTTTGTGTGGCATTGATTTTGGCCTGAAAGTTCAGAGGAGGGGAAGGATACCATTAAATTATATGAAATAGCAAGTATGTCTTCCATAGTTGCCTTTTTTCATTATTAGTTGGGTTTAAAACATATTATTGCACAAAAAGAGGCAGAAATTCCAAGCAGATTTTAATGCTACTTAAAAAGGAGGCTGTTTCCCTTGCATTAATGAATAAGCGAACATAAATCTTAAATTTCTTAGAGGAAAAGAGGATGTGATGATTTCACTGTTCAGTTGGAAGAGAGCTTCACATAATTCGGAGGCTCTGGGATCACAGCAGGTATCAGACAGACTTGGAGCATTTCCCTGGCCACCCTGGTCTTGCTATGATTATGGGAAGGGAGGATGGGATGTTGTTTGAGGATTAAGTTGGTTTTTTTTTCTGTCCATCTCTCTCGTGTTTCCAGTGTTTGGGGATTAAGTTGTTTTTTTTTTTCTGTCCATCTCTCTGGTGTTTCCAATTATTCTGGAGTTTGCTGTTGCTTGTGGCTTACCATTAAAGTGAACTTAATTTGATTTGGTTTTATTTTGTTAATTCTCTACAGTCTTATGATTGCAGTAACAGTGATTACAGCTGAGAAGTCTCTGGCCAGCTATTGCTCTGCTGTATAATAGCAGTGTCTTTTTCAGATTAAAGAAAAGTAGGATTTGTTTAGATTTGTTGTTTTAGTTGTCCTGCCTGAGGTTATTTTCTCAAACATTCAGACTAAAAAGGAAGGTAAAGCTCTTGTAAGAATCTACAGAAATTATGGGTGGTGTTTTTTTGTTTTTTGGGTTTTTTTTGGTGGTTTTTTTTTTTCCCCTCAGGAGTTTCCTATTTTCCAGGAAATAGTTAGTGTTCAGGCTCTTAAAAATACAGAAAATATAAAAGGGAGAAATAGTAAGGGGTATTCAGTTGCTGTACCTTTTAGAAAATGAAGCGTGTATATAATTTTATGAACTAAATGATCTCCATGCATTTTAGAAGTTAAACTTTGTGTGAATCTCTGAGATTAGCCTCCTTGGCTAATATTCATTCTTTTTCAATTTGAAGACCTCAGCTCCTATCTTACCATGGTGGGAATTCCTCCTGAAAATCTGTTTTATACTTTGTAAGACCTAACAAACCTTTGTTTGCCTTTAACATATTAAACATTCAATAGTGCTTCCTAAACAGAGGCATCAGTTGGTGCATGTGGGAAGATCAACTCTATGGCTATGCCATTGTAACCTGTGTTGTTCATTAGCCATTTTGGCTGACCTGATTGGTATAATGTGGAAAATAACATTGTTTATTGTTTTGGTGCAGAGTGCCATTTTCCCCTCCTGTGTCCTTTGAAATGTTGATCATAATTTTCAGCACTATGAAAGAGAAAATACTAGATACCACTAAAAAAGAAACATAGGATGAGCAAAAAGGAAAGTGTATCTACAATCTGAGGTCAATAAATATTAAACTTGAAGATAGCAGAAAATACCTTCAAAATGTCTCAATAGCAAATAAATAAAAGAAAGACAAAGCAGATGGTGTGATACTATTGCAGTGGGGAGAAGAGCAAGTGACTCTACCATTGGAATGTAAAAAATGTTTTAAAAGGCATTCTAATTAAGTGCTGCTCACAGCTCTGCTTTTAATAGTAATATTTGAATACAGAGATAGGTTACAAACGGCACAATTCCAAGGGTAAAGGATCCATTTGCCTAAAACACATGAGGGAAGTGAACCTCTAAGAGAAGCATTTCTGAGTAGACCTGTGAGAGAGGAGAAGCTTTCAGTGGTAACTTTATGGGGCAGGCTTTTCCATCTCAGTGTTTTCTTTCACACAAGGCTTGAATGGTAGTGCTGCACCTTTGCTTCTGAGTGTTCTCTCTCTGTACCTCAATAAACAGGTGGGCAGCTTCAGCCATGCCAGGCAAACAATGAAGCTTAATTAAAAGTGAGTGGTGGGTAGAGGAGAGACTCAGATCCCTGCAGCTGTTGCTGGAGGTCACCTTGGGTGGCCACACAGGTCCTGCCTGGAGCTAATGCAGCCTCCTGCCATCTAATTAGCAAATTAGTAAATAGGACAGTGTCAGGAGAGGGGTCTGGCAGGACAGGGAGTGTGTGCTGGAGCCAGCCATGCTATCTTGTCACCCCACGGGGGCTGAGGGAAGAGTGTCACCTGTGTGGAAACCAGTGGTTGTTATTGGCTCTGTCGGTCACCACGCCTGAGCGCGTTTACGTGGTGGCTCTCAGGGCAGGAAAGAAATGTGGCACTAATGAAGCCTTTTCAGAAAGTGAAATCTTCATCTAAAACCTTGCCCATATTGACACCAAGTGCAATTTCCCACCGTTATCTGGGAATGCTTCCTGGAGCCGTGAAGTAGTGTGACTTTATCTAATGAAGTGCCAAAGTGGTGGTGCAGGAGCCGGATAGCTGCATGATTTTTAACTCCAGCTGTCCAGCTTTTTAAATGCAAATCAAGGAGTATTTCACATTCTGAACCAAAAAATTATCCACTGGGCAATGCCCTGGACTCAAGCATTTGTCCCTTAATTTAGTGTGCAGTGTGTGCACACTGAGGCACCAGAGGAATCACAGAAGAGCAGTTTCTGGTGGTTATAATGCTTCAAGGATCATTTGAAGCAATGGACAAGCAAATAACGCTTGAGAAAACCTAACACAGGGAAGCCATTCCTGTCTTCCTGAATGAAGAGAATGTACATGATGGAGGCGAGCTGGGGACTAATGGCAGCATGCTGCAAGTGTATGACTGAAAAACTAGATCACCGTTGTGATGGAGTAGGGTGTGTGTATGCTTTTCTACAATTGATGAGAAGGGGAGCTCAGAAGAATTTTCTTTTCCTGGAACCAGGATATGTAGCCTTTTCATTTTCTCTGCTTTAAAAAAAACCTAACAGCCCAACAGTCTATATATTCAAGAAAATTTAGACATACATCTGCAAGCATTAAAACTGAAGACAATATTATTCTTAATTAGGTTTTTGCTAGGGTTGCTTTGACTCCCTTAAATCTGTTACTGGAATTTCTTCAGGCAGTACACACTAAATTTTCTTTCAAAGTTCTTTTCCTCAAAAGTGAGAATAATGTTTGAACATACATGCATTATGTTATTATTTGAAATATTTAAAGCAGAAAATAGGTGATATAAGGAGAACGGCCAATACACACAGGAAGAATAACTTGTTAAAAGTTGGAGTAGTTAGCTGTAGAGTTAGTGAGCTGTTTGAGCATGCACCACAACGGATGGATATAAGTAACAGAACTACATTTTTTCCCTTCCTGTGTCATGTAAAGAAAATAACAGAGAGCTAGGTATGCCTCTTCATCATTGTATTTGAATTTTCTGCATGATCAGTGTGAGATGAGGATATTTAGAGCTGCGGGGTGAGATAATGTCTGTATGTCAAGAAAGCTCAAAAAATTTAATTCTGGTGTAAACATAATTCAATAGAAAAAATCCTGAGGAAGGGTCTGTATTGTACCTTTCTGCCTGCTTCTGTCAAAACAAAATGCCTCCTCTAACCTGAACAAAGCTCTTTCCACTTAAAAGCACACCAGGATTGGAACTGATGCTTGGATGTAAGCCATGAAGGGAAAATGGTAGCTGTACATCTAAAAAATGCCTACAGAAAAATGTGAAATGTGTCTAGAAGTTTTAAAGCCCTGTATCTGTGGCAGTTTTTGGGCTAACCTCTGAGATGAAAGAATTTCAGAAAATGGTGATTTGAGAATGGTTCCATCTTGGCAAGGAAAATGTGATTTGGAGACATGGAAGAGAAAATTAATCAGAATAATAGCTCTAGCTCTTACAAGGAGATTGAGTCTGTTAATGAAATTAATATCTGAAAATTAGTTATGAAACCAACCTAATTTATATATATATGTGTGTGTGTGTGTATATGTGTATATATATATATCTGTATGTATGTATCTCAGGACCTAAGAGGATGTTTTAAAATCAGCAAGTTACTCCAGGATTGTTCTGCAGAGGAGCTTCCAGGAATGGAATAAGAATATCTGCTTTTGTTTTTTCATGGAATATTTGTATCACAGTAAGCAAACCCACTTCACTAGTGTGCAAATGTGTCCCGTTCCAATCAGGTGACAGTTTTAATTCAACTCAGAAGAGTCTGAAATGCCTGAGAGCTGGATTGTATTGAATCAGCTGGGTAGAAGTTCCCTTAAGTCTTTTGGCAGTGACTAACTATCGTGAAATAAAATATGCTGCAGCAATTTCTGGTTTGTATGTATGTATGTTCACCAGTGAGTGAGTTTATTTTAAGCATTAATGTGCTTGTTTGTGGAAAACCCTGGAATAGCCTGTTTTTTTTCACTAAACTTCCAGGTTAAATTTAATTGCAGTTTTGTCAGGAGGACAGGCTAGTCTGGTTGATTTTGAATGTGTTTAAAGAAAGTTTCATAACTCCTTCTTTGGTATTCCTCCAGTAAGGCCTGATCCTTTTTTTATCTACAAAGTTTAAAGCTTGAGGGAACAATAAAGACTCAAATCAATTGGAAGTAATTGCAACTAGATCATCAGCATAGTTTTGTTTAATTTACAGTGTTTATTTAGTGCTCTCCTGTTGAGGAAGTTTAATCAAATTGCTCGTCCTCTAGAGGACTACGGGGAGCAATAGCAACGACCCAGGTGCTTGTTTTCAGGGCTGCATCTTTTATATATATATATAGAAATAAAAATATGTATATATATACACACATATATATTTGTGTTTGAGAAACAAAGATTTTTAATATCTGGTGCAGTGGCTGGAGTGTTTCTTCTGTAGCTGATCTTTGGGACACAGGGGTCCCATTTGGCTGTTTGCTTTCCCAGTGGTGCCAGTCTTGTTTTCCATAGATGCTCTCAAAACACCAAGAGAGAGGAGATCTGCTTTTAATTTAAAGTTGGACAACAACATAGGTGAAAAGAGTACTTTAAATACAGTGAATAAGACTGTTAGTAGCATGTCTCTGCTATTTTGGAATAGACTTTGCAATAGCCTTTAGAAGCTCTTGGCTCTGTGTTTATTACTTGTACTTCTTGTTTAATTGTGCGGTGTACTCATCTGCCCTGCTTGAGGGCTGCGGTGTGCCTGGTGCAGTATTTCACTGTGCAGGGCTAGAATCCTTAACCCTCAGGTTTGGGAGTGTCTGTGCTATGGGACAGCTTTGGACTGTTTTCTTCAGGGAATAACATGTGATGGGGACAGTTGAAAAGCAAAAGTCTTGACCTTTGAACGCATGGAATGTCATGGGGGATTATCCTTACCCAGTATGCAATTAGTTCGTGTTAGAGGGAAAAACACTAACCCACTTCTGTGTGCCAGTTTCTTTTGTCCACCCTTTAGTTCCCTTCTTCTCCTTCCTCGAAATTCCCATATGCATAGACTCTTAGTGTTTTAGCAGGATTTGTAGGATTTTTTCAGGTTCATTAATAAGGCTGAATTTCTCTCAGGGTAAAAGAAAAACCTGATGTAAACTGAGGTTCTGGGATTCTATTTCTGTATGTCATGTGTGCTGCTGTTGGCATACTGGGAAGAACAATTCCTCCTGTGTTAGTTTTAATAACAGTTTATTAAAAAAACCCCAGCCAAAACAAACTATATTGTTGCTATTGTAAGGCTGATTAGAGAAATGTATTTGATCACTAGAAATTAATGAATCTATGGCTTTTCTACTATAGATACATTAAGGAAGGCCAGATGTTACTGATGCTACTTTTTTCAGGTTTTCATGTGTTAAGGATTATTTGGTTTTCTCCAAACCTGGCTATATTGATTATTTGTTCAATATTAACTTGTTCTCATTCTTGAATTCTATTCATATTTTAATTTCTCAACTACTTTTAATGCAGTTACTATCTGTGATAGCATTTCATCATATTTATCCTTAATATCCATAGTATTCATCATTTCTATTGATAAGGTAAATGTACTGGAAGGACACACTGTGTATGTTTTTTTAAGTTTCAGTAAGCCTATAGTCAAAACTTCTTCTGACATGGAGTCCTGGAACTTGTAAGCAGTTTGTTTATATCTTCAACAAAAGTGTAAGTATGTAAGTTTTGAGTAATGCTCTTTTTCCATTAGTCCTACAACTTTCTTAACAATGAGGAAGGAATGCACATCCTTGGAGGCTCATCTGGCTTTTTGATGGCCCAATAAAACTTGAGGTTTTTTGGCATGAAGCCATTAAATGTAACAGATCTCGTATGTGATTGGTATAATTTAAACTGCAAATGGCAAGCCCAGATTTGGACAGTTATCTTAATGGATGTTTTAAAGGCTTTTTTGCTCCTCTGTGGTTGAATACAGTCAGTTAAAAATGTTCTTTGTGATCATCACAAGATTCAAACTTAATGTTTTTAAAAAATTCTGTTCTTTGTTGTGCAAGTTCTACTACATACACTTTGTTCTGTATGTATGATAAAAATGCACTGATTTTGAGACCGTTATCAAATATTAAAAGTCATTAATATGACTATTAATGATCTGATTTATGTAGATATTTCTTTTATTCAGTAGTTTTTTTTCCATAAAGAGAAATAATATGTTTTTTTCCCTATGGATTTACAACTCAATGTCTTTTTCTGTCATTTAACATGAGACACTTGGATCAGTAAACACCTTTTACTCTGTAATGGACAGTCCCTTACATTGTGAATGGTAATTACCCTTGATATTACATGCTTAATTTTTTCAGTGATCTGTAGTATGAGCTTTGTGATGATTCCATTGCCTGCAGAGCTGTACTTTCAGTCATTGACTAAAGGGCAAGTTTTAGGTAACTACAGGCTGGAGCCAGTGTTAGTAGAATCTTGGCAATGGGAATCTAGTTCAAGGGTGCTCCCTATAAGGACTCAAGTTTTTGTTCAGGCAGCTTTCAGATGTCTGAAATACCACTACTTCCATTAAAAGGAAAAGGAAAATCTACTTTGTAGTTTGTGATCTTGCTGTTGGGGATCTTTGCTGCTGGTAAACTGGTCTGTTTCAAACTGCTCTATTTTCTTCCTAAATCTTTAATCTTCCCACTCAACTTACAGACCACCTCTCTTACATGCTCCCACACTTCACTATTCTGAAAATAGTTTGCTCTCTTGCTGCTCAGCTGTGTCAGTCTCCTCTGTTCCCTGGGAAGCATTTTCTCTGCCCTAGGTTGTCCATTGCTAGGGCAGGGAATTGTTACCTTTGGGACAAAGCACTACAGAAGGACTGAGAGTGAAGGGATTTTTCTTCCTGGCAGCTGGCTTTCCAGAAAGATCATGAGTAACCTACTTACTGGACCACTGGCATCAGATCTGTCAGCCTCTCTTCTGAATTTTAATACTTCTTATCTCACTGCAGTCTTCCATGATACAGGAAATATTAAATGCATTTGTTTTCTTGAAGTGTAATTACTCATTATTTTAATGCTCAGCTGAAGCAGTTTGTGATTAATAACTTCAAGGTTCCCTTTTGTTGCCATATGCTTGGTCATTTTATCTGTGTTAATAAGGCATGATGACCTATTTTGGTTAGTATGTCTGGCTTTTGAGCTGCAGGATGATAGCAGAAGCATATCTTGGAATTTCTTGGGTATGCTAGAGACGAAACAGGGGAGTAAAATACCAGAAATGTTAGTGGAGCTTGGATTCTGTTCTGTAACGTTAGAGGCCTGTGAGACTATGAAAGCTGTAAAGGGTCACCCTTGTTTTTAAAAACTGTCTTGAATAAGGAGTTCATTTATGTACTTCAGATCATTTTAAGACCCTTGAAGCCAGCCTGACTTTACTACAGGAATTCAGTGAGTGTCACTGTTCCTCATATACATTAACAGAGGTTCTCTGCTTCCTGGCAGTACTGAGTTACTGAGAGCCACTCTTTTTTTTTTTTTTTTTTTTTCCGTTAGATGAATGCAACGTTGAAGGCTCCATACTGAATGAATCCATTAAGAGAGCTGCCTAAAGGGTGTCTTATTTTTGCAGAACATGCAAAAAGTCAGAGTCTCTTTGCAAGCTGAGGGCTATGGTAACATACTATTTATTTCCCTTAAAGCAATATTGCATTTGGCTGCTTTGCTGGTTCTTCATGCTTAGAATTTACTAACTGGGGGTGAAAATACTTGAAAAGAATTGAATACTTATATGCATACTTTTTTTCCCCATGACATTGTCTTCCATTTAAATAAAAATATTTTTTCCTTAATTTAGAAGACGTGATGGCTTCATAGGTAGTTGGTTTTTATCCTTCTCCCCTTCTTATGCACTTCAGAGAGATGAGAACAGACATAAGCCTCCTAAATTGTACACATAGTATTCCCTAACTGCTAACTAGTCCTAGTAGTTGCAAGACTCACACTTCATTGTCAGAGGGATGAAAATGTCAAGTTCATGACTCTGTTTAGTAGCAACCTTAGTGCTTTTTCTGGAAGCTTCATTGAAAATTGACTTGGTGAACAAAGAAGTGCAATTCACTTAGAGGCTGAACTAAACCCAGGATCCATCAGAGCAAGCCCAGGAGATAATGTGGGTGGTGAAACTGTGGGGTTTGGCCTCGAACACAGCTGATAACTGAAGGGCAGGAGCACTTTATCTGCTGTCCATGGGATGCTCTTGCTGGCCTTGCTGGCCTATTCCATTTGCTGGGAATAGGTGGTTTTCCTAAGCAGGCCAGAGGTGATCCAGGGAGATCTTTCTGTGAGAAAGGGATAATTAGGGCTTGTGAGACACCAGCACGTCATGTTCATGTGGTATTTTTCTTTACATTTTGATTTCTTGCCTATATCCATCCTCCCTTACTGCAAAAATGAAGTGTGTTGGTAGTTTTTCAGTACTGTTGTACAATTACTGAGCAATTGGAGTTCTAGTTCTGTAATCTCCTAGCAGCAAGTAGAGTTTACCAAAATTATTGCAAGGCTAGAAAACAGTCTGGTTTGTATTTAGTGTCTATTTTAATATAGTGAGGTCTTCAGGTCCTTATTGGTGTGAACCTTTCATTCTCCATGTGAGCTGCCGTGTGCAGCTTGGCTGCTTGCACACCTTCCAGGGGTTGCTCACAGCTCCCCTGAAGAGTCATCCTGAACTGCTCAGTTCAGACTTGCAGCTGGTACCACAATCATTGTTTCCTCTTTGCTACCATTCCATAAGTACCTTGAAAGTTGACATAAGTTGCCTCTGTACAGCCTTCCCTTGATTTCCCAGAAACATCACTTTTTCCAGGCAGAAATATTCCAGGTGGTGTTTCTTCGAGGAAAAACTTCCATGCCTGTCATTAGGTAAATGGGATCTCTTCCAACACCTGCTACTTCTCTGTTTTATTCCTAGATAATCATCTTCATGTTCCAGCATTCTTACAGGCTATTTTTGCAGAGTTGGCAGAAAATTAGGATTGTGTGCATCAAAGCTTGAAGCACAAGAAGAATTTCAGGTATCTAACTGAAGACATCACATAAATTAGGTATCTCACAAGCTTAGAGTCTTTTAGATAATTAAGGAACTTCTTGATATTTCAGAATATTAGTGAATCAAAAAATTAATTATGATCCTAAGATCTTAATCTCTCTATGTATAAGCAGTCATTCTGTTTTAAATAACAGCCTTGTTTGTGGCAGTGTTTTGTGGTTTGGGTTTTTTTTTAATTTCCTCTGATGTATATTTAGAATTGACTTTTAAGGCATCTTAGTGATTTTAGTTCCTTCCAAGTGCTGTAGTAAAATTGACATTTTGGTATAAAGAAACAAGTTCTCTGCTAATTTCTAAGACAAAAGGCTTAAGAGCAGTACATGTAATCAAGATGATATAACACTGAAAAAGTGTGTAAATGTTGTTTTACCTACTGGTTGTGGAAAAAGAGATACTGAAGTAAAGGCAAACATATCATTAAATTGCAAATGAATCTTTGAGATGTATCAGTGGATGGAAATGGACTTTTACAGGAAAATGGCAATAGCAGTTTTAATGTAAAGTTTTGT
The DNA here is from genome assembly GCF_014805655.1 of Passer montanus. Classification (NCBI taxonomy): domain Eukaryota; kingdom Metazoa; phylum Chordata; class Aves; order Passeriformes; family Passeridae; genus Passer; species Passer montanus. The sequence goes on along the minus strand of NW_024372370.1, from coordinate 2,494,166 downwards.
TCCTACCTATTGTGTTTCGTTCCCAGTAATAACTTAAGTCCTCTGTTTACCTTTCTTTCATTTGAAGCAAGAAATTTATCTAAAAATACTTGTTTTTTGTTTGGTTGGTTGGTTTTTTTTTCCTTTTTTTTCTTTTTTGACTTGACGAAGTTTCTTGTCTTGCTAGTAAAGTATATATTAAGTTGTGGAGAGGAGTGGAAATGAGCACTGCAGACTACAACCTAAGGTTGTCTGTCTTAAAGTCTATGAAGGACGCTTGCATAAAAAGTTTGGCCTTTGTGGGATTTTTTTTGTTTGTTTTGGTACAGTGTTTTTGTTTGTTTGGGTTTGGAGTTCTTTTGTTATTACACGCATTTTGCTGTAGAAAAATAACCAATTCTTGCCAAGCAAGGCTCGTGATGCTACTGCTATTAGTCCTGGTCTAGAAAGTTCAGCATCTTAGGAGATGTGTGATACATTCCAATGTGCTTGTCTCTGAGAGATTGTCGCCTCACTTTCCCCTGCAGGCTGCTTTGTGCATGGCTGCTTGTGTATTCAGAAGAGACTTGTCCCCTACACGTGGGAACTTGAATTTCCTGTGATTTCACTTGTTGGGGGGAAAATGAAATAAACTGCAAGCAGATTCTCTTCCTAACCACAATTCCTGGAAACTGTATGCTGTTGTGGGCATGTTTATTTTCTATTTTTCTTTCTTGCTGTGATAATCTCAGCATTTTGAGGAGTGGAGCAGACAGTTTATGTAAAAACCTGTTATAGCAAGATGTCATTTACATAAGCAACAGTAGATGCCTTCATGCTTCTGAACTCTCTTTTCCTTTGCAGAGACTCAGAAGATTTTTTTTATGAGTCTAATCAAAGGATACCCTGTAATGTTAGAGATGCTTCAGAAAGGCAAGACTGAAAATTCAAACATTCTCATATACACTTAAAGAAGGGCTCTGCTTGAGCTTTCCTTTTCAGAGTGATCAGAGCTCAGTCCAGTGCTCAGATGCTACTTTTGTTCGTAGTCAAAAGCTGTTTTGCCTTCAGTGCTTAGTGAAGTTGCAGAAATGTTCTTGGTGATGTGATGGGCCTTTGCAGTGTTCTTTCATGCCCTTCTCCCTTCAGCCAGCTGCTTCGCTCCTGGATACATCCAGGCCTTATCTTTACCTTACTGAGACCTTTTTAGTTTTTGTTTGGGTATTGCTTGATACTTGTCTCCATTTATTTGTAGTGCTTGTTTGAAAAATACAAGGATCATAAGTTGCTGAAATTGAAAACGTGAAATTTCACGTGGTGAAAAAAATCAAGATGGATGAGTATATCTTAAGAATAGCTTCATAGTGTTTGTAATAAATAGGAAATTGTTAAGGCTGATTTCTGATTGTGGGTGTTGTATGGAAAGAGAAGAGTTAATGCTGAAAGCATAAGAACATGGAACAAGGTAATAGAGGCCTGAGAGGGAAAAGTTGGCATCTTCCTTTTCTAACATAGTTTTCAAATATCTTCTATTTGGAGCAAACAGTTGACCATACTAATGAGGTCTGGTTTTTCCTCAAGGTGTTATACTTGCCATAAAAGTCCCAGGTGGTGGTGCATGACTAAATAAACATGATTCTGGGTGTGTATAGGAAAGTACAGGTCACACATTTTAATGGCCTTTTTCTGTCCTGTTTGACTAGTTGCCTAAAAGTGGCTCCAGAATAAAATTTACCTGCTACTAAATGATCTGGAGTCGTATATTCTGATCTGTATCTAGCACTGGTAATGTACAGACTGAAACAGTGAAACATTCATTCATGGAGACATGCCTCATTTTGTTTATTTGAAAACAAAGCAATGCTGGTTTTATTTAAGAAACAGTCTCAGAATTAGTGGTAGTTCAGAGTTATGCAAAGAAAAAGGAGGTACCAAGAGCGAGACTAGAGCTGCAGCCCAAACACTTTTATGGTTTTGCATGATCTCTAGATAAGGCAGAGTGTCGTGGGAACACAGTGTCACCAGAAGAGGTGGGGACGCAGTTGTGTGATGTTGGTGCTTTGGATGGAGCTGCACATTGGAATCACAGTGGAGAAGTAGGGGTGAGTCACTGAATCAGTCATTTTAGTGCCAGTACTGAAATTTTCAGCATAATTACTGAATGGAGGCAAGTAAACCCAAGAACATGATAAAAGAAGCACTAACAGATTTATTGTCATCTGATGTCAAGTGCTGCTGATACCTCAATGAAGAGTTCACCTCTTTGCACAGCAGCATAAGGCATGTTGCTGTTTGACAGGCAGCTCAGATGTATCCCATATCATGCCTGAGTTATTGCTGGTGTTCTCTTCTGTGCAGGAGGGAAATGTGGCCAGCTGTTCTGTTGCAAGCCTGTCAGGGGAGCCAGCTGTGGTTTTATGTGCTTCATAGTCAGGCTGTACAGCTGAGAGTGGGCAGTGGATGAAGGGGGTCTCCAGTCCCCCTGGCTTCAAATGGTTTGTGCAGAACAGGAGAGCCACCACACAGTGTAGAACTTACAGGGCAGCTGAAGTGGCAACCCGATACAGTGTTGGAACAGACTGGTTGATTTCTTGGAGTTTGAATTTTTTTTTTTTTTTAGTTCTGTGTGTCTGCATGCAGAACATGAAAGTGTAAGAAGCAGTGTGTGAGGCAGAGCAAGAATGCACAAGCACAGAGAGCTTGTTGATTAGCCTGCTATCTGAAAAGAGATTTCAGGTTGGGAATTTCTGCATGACTGATTCCTCCTTCCCAAGGGAAGGGTTTTCTCTGGATTTCAGCTCAATCAGTTTCTCCCAAGAGAAATAACATACATACAGTCTAAATACTTTCTAGTTACTCGAGCTAATAATGGGTGGTGATACTGAAAAGTGCAAATTTACTTCTCTCTGGAAGCTCACTTTCTGCAAGGGAACCAAAGTTTATATACTTTTTTCTTTTAAGGCACTTTAGGCATGTTTTTATCAACAGGTGAGAAATGCGTGCAAATTTACTTCTCTCCGGAAGCTCACTTTCTGCAAGGGAACCAAAGTCTATATACTTTTTTTTTTTTTGAGGCACTTTAGGCTTGTTTTAATCAACAGGTGAGAAATGTAACAGAGTAGCTGCTCTGCATGAACAATAATTGTATTTATAATGTGGTGGTAAGGCTGTGCAAGTGGGTAAATATCTCATCGTATGAGTGGGTGCATAAATCTGTTAGTGCTTCATAAATCTCATCAAGAGGTCGTTTTCTTGACATCTCCCAGATTCATAGTTTGCCTGACAGCCATTTTAGGGAGGAGAGCCACAGGCGTGGCTGGGGATGTGAAGCAGAACAACATTTAACGCTGTTTTGTAGTGCCTTCAGTTTCCGAATCCCTGCAGAAGTACAGTGGCCTCTTTCTCCTTCCTCCTTTATCTTCCTCATCCCCTTGTGCTACTGACTTCTGGGAAGTGTGCAACTTCTCAAATTACTCTCACCAGCACAGGACTGTAATTGAGCTCAGTCACCTGAAATGGGGGACAGACGTTCCTCTTGCATAACTCACCTCTAATGAGGTTTTCAGTACCAGGCCACAAAACAGAAGTAGGTAAATCTGGTTGTTCAGTGTAGGCAAAATTACAGACTTGCTACACCTAACCCAGTCCAGAAACATGTAGCATATCTGTTTTCATGTAAGAGGAACATGTTAAAACAAGTGCAGCTCTCCAATGGGAAGCAAACCTTTGTCTGAATTGTGGCTTCAGCAGGTGCTGCTTATTCATGTTTCTTCTCAGAAGCTGGGGTTTGCCAGCAATGAAATGATTTAGTCTCGATATTTCCAGCCTGAGGTCTGGCTTAGCCCAGCATTCTACCTCTAATAATAGTCAGTAGTAATACTTATGGGGAGAAGTGTCAGTAAACAGTGATCCCTCCCAGCTTTTGGCAGGCTGTAGTTCAAGGACTTTGAGCAAGAAAGTCATGTCTGCTCCTTTGTTTAACAATCCTTGACAGACTTTCTCTTGTGAATACATCTAACTATGTATTAGTGTATTTTAAATTTTTACCATCATAACATCCTGTGACAATACCATTAATTGTGGTGTGGAAAAAGTCCCTCCTTTTCCTCTTGTTTTTAAATCAGCTACCTGATAAACTTTATGTTACACTGCTTAATTCATTTATTCCGAGACATGATTTCCTATTTGGTTTTTCCATAATACCACTCATGGTTTTATGTCTGGCATTTTATTTATCTTTCCTCCTAATCTAAATGCACTTGTTTGCTTAGTTCTCTTTAGGTTGAAGTTGTTTCAGACTTCCCATTGTTGTCACTCTTTGAATCTTTTCTTGCTCAGCTGAATGCTTCTCTGAAACTTGCTTGGTGCAGCATCTGTAGCTGCAGAGCTACTGTGGTGTTCCTGTCAGGTATCCCTGAGCTGCTCACTCCTGCTGCTCCCTTTGCTTTCTCAGACAGCACTGAACTCTTCATCTGTGAGTGTGTAGTTCCTGACTTTAATTAAATTGTGGTGACTCCAGGGTTCCCATTCACTGTATTGGCTGTGACTTAGTGGTGTGTGTGAATAAACACCTGACAAATCTATCTGCAGCTCAGCGTAGTGAGTTGACTTTATAATTTTGTAGCTTGCTTCTTTTTCACATAATGACTGCAATGAGTAGCACAAATGCAAAACCAGAGATCTTGTGAAAACTGGTTGTATATTCCTGTGCTCTTTCTTTTAATCTAACCAATTGTTAATTCACATGAGGACCTTCCATTTTATCCCATGACAGTTCAATTTCTTTAAAAGCCTGTGGTGAGAGACATTGTCAAAGGTTTGTTAGAGATCCAAGCATGTTATACATATCATACATACCAGAGTTCCCTATATATGTCTCAGCAAGTTTGCAAAGGAAGTCACACCATGATGACATTCCTCTGTCATGTTTATTTTCATACCTACTGACCTGTTCTACAATTTCTATCAACTTTCTCAGTGTAGAAGTGAGCCTGTAGCTACCAGCCTGTTGTTCCTTGGAGTTTTTTATTGAAATTGGCAGTACATCCTCAGCATTTTATATCTTGCTTTTTTGAGTTTGTCTTAGAGGGAAGATGGGCAGCATGGCTAATAGTTCTGTGTTGGTATGTTGAATTGCCTTTAAAATTTCTGGGTAAATAGCATCAAAATCCGGTGACGTGCTGTTGGTCCTAAAGTCTGCTCTAATGTTGTGGTTTTAAGAGTCTTGTGCCTGAGCCATTTTCCTGCTCCCATACACACCTTGCATTTTCCTGAGTTTTGGGGGAGTGGTGTCCAGTTTGTCTCCATTGTCCCTTGGCCCTGCTCAGTAGGTGGGCAGACTTTCCTTCTGTGCCCTGAGTGCTTCCCATGTGTGAAACAGGAGCTGAAAAGGAGGAGGTTGCTGGAAGGCAGCAATATACAGCCCAGGGGGAGCACCACTTTCTGCCTCAGTCCTAGTTCATGTTGGCTTGAGCAGGTCCCAAAGCCATGGCAATAATAATATTATTAATATAATATAATATAACATAATATAATATGAATATAATATAAATATAATACAAATATAATACAAATATAATATAAATATAATATAAATATAATATAATATTAATATAATATAATATTAATATAATATAATATTAATATAATATAAAATAATAATATATGTAATATAATCTATATAGATAGATATGAATTGGCATTTATTGCATTAATTATTTGCATGGACAGTGTAGTTGTATGTAATTGTTTACAGTTCTTATCACTCAGAAAAATCTCCATTGCAATTAAAAAACTTACATGAGTGGTTTTTTTTCAAAATTTTGGATTGGTAATGGATTTATTTAGTATACTAATGTAAACTGTTTTGTTTTGGATTGTATTCACAACAGGATTTAAATACAACTCTTCAAATGTTTAAGACATGCATAGAATTTCAGATCAGAATTAAAGGGAAAGATGTTTATTGTTCCAAAGAGTTAATGGGTGTTTTGATTTTGAAGCAGTTCACAATTGAATGTTTGATATTAATTCCTGCCGTTTGATCTTCAGTATTTGCAACAAAGATCCTCAGTCATGTGCAAGCTCTGTTTTTGATGAGGATCAGACTTAGCCTGCCATGCCTCCAATGGCTTTCTGGCTGTTTTACTGCTTTTTACTTCCTGTAAAGAAAGAGGTAGTTCGTTGTTCTAGTCTTAGAATACTTGAGGTGAGACAGCCACGCTTTTTCTCTTGCTGGCTTCATTTCCCCCTTTCTTCTGTCTTTATGTACGTGGTTATTTTTTGTTGTTCTTCAGTTTGTGTGTGTGTCCCCATGGTTTTCCTTAATTGCTTTTTGCTCTGACTGCAGGATCCTGGCTTCTGTGTGTGTGAGGTTTGTGCAGCCGTTTTTATCTAGATTCTGCCTTTCTCAGTGGCTCCTGAATCAACTTCCCTCCCCTGAATCAATTGAGGTAATGTGGCGTGGTGTTGCTTAGCAATGCTGGAAGCTGATACCGCCTGGGTGATGTGTGTGCTCTAACAGCACTGAGCAGAAGAGACTACCTGTCCTCTGTGGTCTGTGCAGAGAAGAAATCTTGCATTTTCTAATGTTTTCAGCCTGCTTACCTTTATGTGTTTGGGTGGGGCTTTTTTTCCTTTATGTTGCCTAGTAACAGTTTTAAAGACCTAGAGATGTTCCTTCCCCCCTTCCTCCTGATACATGCATAAAACTTAGGAGCATGTAGAATCAAAATATAATTGGGATGTCAGTCTTTAAAGAACTGGGTAGCTAATTAACTGCCTTGAGATAGGTATGTTTTCTGTCTTCCTCCCCCACGTGCCAAGCAAAGCTGTTATGAAGGCAGAGCTGAGCTTTGTAGGATGTTTCAGTCCTCCAAAGTGGCATAGATTGGCAGCCAATCTGGTGTGCATGGCAGCGGATTAAAAACCAGGATGAATTTAATACCACCATAAGAATATGGAATGAGCTATTTTGGCAGCAGATATAAAGCAGTTATAGAAATTATTGATGGTGAAATATTTCTTTAAAATTGTTGAAATCGCTGAATTTTCAGCTGTGGGTAGATTTTTTTACTCTCATTTAAATGGCAAAAGAGCAAAGCTCTTCCAGCTTTCTTGTTTTGTTGGTTTTTTACAAAGCCAAGGGAGTATACATTTTAAAAAATTAAAACTATCCATCTGCTTGTTTTCTTTTTTGTTCATTGTTTTTAATAAGAAGCACTAGAAAAATTACTTATCTTGGAATCAAATATCTTTGAGGCACATTTTTACCAGGTGGTTGCTCTCATTTTCACACAACACTGAATAGCATGGGCGACAACCCCATGTTTAAGTTATAGGGTAGGATAACTGTGAAGATGTTATTTTCCTCTTTTAAACCCATCAGAATACAAACCAAAGTTTTTACTTGCAATCCTGGGTGGAAGACAGAGGGGGATGTTCTCCATCAGCCTGGTAGGAGTGTGGACCTCGAGAGCTTTCCTTTCATGATAGCAGTTATAATGAGTATATCTGAATAAACTCATACCCTCAGCAGGGATAAATCTTGGTCAGACTCGATTTCCAATAATGTTTGTGCTTCAGGAAGCACAAGCCCACCATTCTTTTTCAAAAACTCTTACTTGGAGCTGGAAGGCTTACAAACTCCTTACAAAGTTCTTACAAATCTTGTGTGTAGTTAGGCAAAGTGATTGGGTGAGCAATTGCAGCCCTCAGGTGCTTGGTATCTGCTGCTGTGTCAGTGCTGCTGGCAGATCACCTGTTCCTCTGAGCCTTAGCCCCAGCGCTGGACTGCTGATGGCATGGAAGAAAGGCAATGGTGGGATGGGGACATGGACCTCCACTGCTGGGTCATGGGAGCCCAGCCTGAAGAATGAATCTGGGCACTGAGGGTGCTCTTGATAAGGTCAAAGTACACCCAGAAGTCAACAATGGTGGAGGTGGAGAGGTGCAGTCTGGAGGCTGATCCCACCTCAGCGCTGTTTATTTGGGCTATAAAGGATTGCTTATGAGACATGGGATTGTTCAATGGGGTGGTCTCTCTGATCAGCTACTCCTGCCTCTCTTAACTAGTAGTTTTCATAACCAACAAATGGGTTTCCAGTAGCCTGATAGTTTATTCATTTCTGGTTTGGACCATTTAATCCATAGTATGTACTCATTTATCCTTGTCTGTAAGGAAACAAAACATTGAGCTGGCAAGGGGATTTTATAGCAGGTTCATTGCCATGGTTTCAGACAGCCTTACATAGCCTAAAAATAGATTCAGGAAAGAATATTCTCTTCCCTTCCCTGCCTCCCCCAGCTCTAACTAATTGGAATTTCCTTTTTTTGTTTGTATATTTTTGTTGTTGCGGGTTTACTGACTGGCAGGTCAAGCAGATTTGTTTGATGTTTTGTTTTAAAGAGGAAAGTTCATGGTAGTGTCTAATACATTGGGGAGTGACTTCCCTGGTAGTGTGCCAAGGCTATTACCTCCTGCTCCTGTCTTCTACACTTCAGTAGTGCCACTCCAGCAGACTGCAGCTCATTACAAACGGGTGCAGTAGTCCGAGGTGTGTGAGGGACCATCCTGGGCATACCCTGGATAATTATAAGCTTGACATTGCCTTGTGCTGAGCAGGGGAAATGCAGATTACATGATGATGTGCCTTTAGCAGCCTGTGCTGCTGCCTGAACAGCATCCTCTTGCAGAGGCCAGCTGGCAGCTATACTGTGTCTCCTGCAACCCCACAGCTAGGATGTTACAGACAGGTTGAGGATCAGGGATGTAACTAGCAGGACAAGTTTTAAAATACTGCTTTGTGTACAGCAATGCCTGGACAGCATCTGCAAGGAGCTAGGGGAGGCAAACTGGGTGACCTCTCCTTCCCCTTGGTGCCCTTGCTGAGACAGCACCAGAGCTACACAGCCTTGGCTGGCGTGCCTAGAGCTGGGCATGGCTTCACTACCTCCGGATTGCAGTGCCATTTGTCTTTGAACGTCAGAAAATTGGAGGTGGAACACAGCTTGGCAATTAATATGGTCTCCTCTGATGTGTACTGGCTAAACTATGTTTAGCTTCGTCTTGGGCAGTTGAATTCCTCCCCCCTCACGCCCTGGCCTTCGACAGAGGTGTTGACTGCTTCTTTTAGCAGGAGTCCTAGATCATTTTAGATCTCTCTCCTCAGACAGGAAGGGCATGGGTTGGAATCACACCAATGCCTTGGATTTCCTGCATTGCTTCCTGTTGAATTGCTGGGCCAGAAGTTAGTGGGGGGGGCGGGGGGGGGATACTCAGTGTTCCACTCCTGAGGCTCACAGTGTGCCTGTTTATGTTGGGAAGGAAGTAAATAACCCCACAGCAGCCTTATCAACTCATGTCTTTCAGTGTCAGGTTTTGGAGCAGACGGAAAGTGTTCTGGGTTGAATTGCAAAGGGGAGAAACCCCACGTGGTCTCTTATTGGGTTTGATGAGCAAGGTGTTAGTTCTGCTGATCCATTTCTCATCACTATTTTTCTTTGACTGCCCAAGAGAAAGTGCAGTAAGTTGGTTTGTTTGCATGTGTTGCTGCTGGTACAGGGCTTTTCTTTCTTCCTGCTGCTGCTTTTGTGGTCAGGGTGCCCTGACCTTCCTCAGTAGGGACTGAATGGAGAAGGACTGATGTGATGTCAGGTTGCAAGTATGTTAGTGAATGGGCTGCAGTGTATTGCTAATTCATTCTCTTCTTGGTTTATTTACCAGTTGTAAATACTTTCAGACTTTCCCCTGTTTCTGAATCAATCAGAGTTGTGATCTTCAAAGAAGTTATGTGTTCTTTCTCCATATGTTGTGTTGGACAAAATTTGTGTATTTAGGAAGGAAGTGGTACCAGATAGGACTGCTTAAGGTACAACTGCTATTCAGAAGAGATGAATCCTTTTGAAGTCTTTTCTGTTGCTTGTATGCTGTGCTGCTTTGCATTTGGCAGCTGCAACATGTGCCCATGCTTCCCTGCTCCTTCCTGTGATACTCTGCAGTGTTTATATGCCTGTTTTGGCACCTGGAGAGCAGAAGAAGATCAGTCCCCAAGTACAGATGAGGGAAATGTGCCTTCTCAGACTTGCACAGAGGCAGGAACCTGCCTTGACTTGTTCATCACCGGTACAGGCCAGGTGGGTCAGGTTGGCTGTGACGTTGTTCTGAAGAACATCTCTTCCTCTTGGTGTGGAGGTGAGTTTGCCATCCTTTTGGAGGATGCACACTGGGATTTTCACAAAGTACAGGGCTTTCTGGTTGTAAGGGGTAGCAACACATTGTTTTCACATTTGGTGTTTTTTTTCCAAAGTCCCAATCCAAACTTAAGCTGAAGGAGTTCCTCCAAGGATGAGAGCATGACTACCATCTCTGTTCAGTGATGTGCTCCCTGGGGAAAAGTGCAGACTGCTTCATGCAGGCCAGCCCAGATTGCAGAGCCCGGCTGTGTTAGTGACCCTATATAATATAATCCTATCTGATGCTAGAGGGGAAAATTTTCCATACCTGGTAGATGTTTAAATATTCTTTAAGTGGGCCGCCTTTCTGCTGTAGTGATTTAAACCCCTGAAAATATTCTATGCATGAATTTACATAAAATAAAACAACCTGCATAATATTACATCAGTGCACAGTAGATCATAATTTCCTTCCCCTCCCATCAATCCAACGCTTATGTCATTTTACATCCATTTTTCTTCCCTCCAACACTTCTAGCCACTTCCCTGCTCTGCTCACTGGGCACCAGTGTGCTCCACATGGAAAAGCTTGTGTGTGCATGCTCCTGAAGTGTGCTGAGCTTTGTACAAGTACTCACCTCCTCCACTGAAAGATGAAGAGACTGGGGTGTGACTGGATGGCTGGAATCAGAGACAGAGGGTGTATGTATTTGGAGGAGATCTCCAGTTGCTGGTGCATCTGTTGGAGTGGAGAAGTTGGGGGTGAGGTGAAAGGAATGCGAAATCCTACACTGTTTATTTTATGAGGTGTAATTTGAAGGTAGATGCTTCACTTGTAGATCTTGTGGGAATTGAAATATTCATATTCAGGAGTTATGAAAATTAGGGATAGTGTTTTCTGGACTCTCAAGGTAATGCCAGTCATGTGATTTGCTTTCTTTAAAGTTCACATGAGAAGTCAACCCATCTTAATACTTGGAATATCATTATAGATCAGATGCTGTTTACAAAGAACATTGTGACTTCTGCTTTGCAATATTAATAATGTAAAGATATAGTTCTCCCTTTTTGTGACTTACAACACAAGAGCAATTACTTAGTTGCATTTTCCCCACCTAGCAATCTTTATGTTATTTGTTGGGTGTGGAGGTAGTTCTCCTGCTGCAGGGCACTGTTGTCTATTGCACTGTCTGTGAGAAAGCTCCCTTTCCTTGCCTTTTGCAGATGTTGAAAGGGAAGGGTGGCTCAAGATGGTGATGCTTTTAAGGAACTGGAGTCACTTCTCAGCAGAACTCCCTGCATTGTTAGAAGTGATTTAAACACCCAGGAAATGGTTAAACTCTTGATAAGCTTGAGAAAATTAGCAAGAGCAAATTTTCAGGAAGCCTTATGCTCCTGGATGTGGCCTGCAGTCATGTCTAAAGCACGCTGTGAGCTGTGAAAAACTCAAAACATAATTTGGCCCTAAGAACCTTGCTTTGCATGTATAGAAGCAGTGAGTTTTCTTTCTGTTTGATCTAGATCAATAAATGAATTTAGACTTCAAGCTCCTAGTGGAGCCAATGTCTGCATGTCTCTTGGACACTTGGGTTTTCTGTCTGTAATTCCCCCTATAAGAAGTAAGGATACTGTGATGCCTCCTCCTCAGACAATCATGAAGTTAGAATAAATACTTCTTGAGAGTTTCCTCTACAGAAAGCACAGAAAGATAATTGTTAATTCTGTCTTAACAGTAGAGTTCAAGGAGTTATTAAGCCTTAAGGATAGATCAGGGTGGAAAAAAGAAATTCTGAGTGCCTTCCTGTAACTGTGCTTCCTTGTAGAGTGAAATACGCAGAGTCTTTGGCAGATCCAGGGAGGGAAATTGGTAAAGGTTATGGTGTGCAAGAACAGGAAAAAGGTAAGTTGTAGTCTGATGACATGCTTAAATGCAAACAATTCCTGATTCTCATCTCTTCCTTGTGCAGTATTCCTTTATTTAAAGAGGGAAATGAGAATCTGTTCTGTTTGCAAGTGAAAGCTGCCGTAGCAGCTGTGGGGTTTATGCACTTCAGTGGGGATTTCTGGCACTGGGGTAAGAGATGACAGTAGCAGTGGCAGCAGGCTCTGTCCTGCCCTCACCCTGAGAGGGGGAGACCTCCGAGTTGTTGTGTACATGCAGGATAGGGCTGTTGACTTTGGTCCCACCTCTGGAAGGAAATCATAGAACCACAGAATATCCTGAGTTGGAAGGGACCCACAAGGGTCACTGAGTCCAACTCGTGGCCCTGCGCAGGCCAGCCCTGAGAATCACACCATGTGCCTCCTGAGGATGTTGTCCAAATGCTTCTTGACCTCTGACAGGCTTGGAATCAATCTGGAGGAATCTGTCAGGAATAAAACCTGATGTCATTGTCCATGCACAAGGAAATAAGCTATTTTCTATCAGATATGACATACTTCCCCCTCCCCCTGCATTCATCTTTCCCTTCCTGACAATCCTTTTGCTGTTTTCAGGATACCAGAATTTTGGCTTCTTACTCTCTTATCTTTCACCTGCAGTTTCACCTCCCTTGCAGAGTCATTGTCAGACACCAGACATCTTCCCTGAATGAGTGCCCCTTCCCCATCCTTGTCCAATTTTTCTTTCTTGAATTTTGTCAACTTTTTCCTTTATCCTGCCTTGTTTTGTGCACTGCCTAAAGATCCCTGGCTCCCTTCCCTGCCTGTTGCGCTTGCTCTCCCTCCTGTTTGGGCCCTTGTCCCAGCGTGCTCCTTCGACTCCCTCAGGTCTGGCATTTGGCCCTGCTGCACTCCAGATGCACTCCTTTCGCTTCCTTGCTGCCCGGGTGCCGGCAGCCCGGCCACGGCCAGCACAGGAAAGATGGGCTCCCTGTGCTCCAGGGCCTGGATCTGCTCCAGAGCCTGGACCTGCTCCAGTTGGGCAGCCATGGAAATGAAAGGAGTCTTGGGCTCCTCTGTCCCCAGGCTGGCGCGTGCTCGCCCGCTCTGCGGGCAGTCCTTGGGCTGCCACTGGGAAAGTGAGCGGCGTTGGCGTGCTCAGCCAGGAGAGGCTCCTGGGAGATCCTGGCTATTGACTTCTTAAAGGCCTTTGCCTGCCGTGAATGTGCTCTGTGCTACCGTCGGATATGGGTATAAAAACTGATTTCCGTGTTCAGCATAATCTAAAGTTACTTGGACTCAGGAGCCAAGAAGGGAATATGAGGAGTATAGGATGTTCTCCAAGGGAAGGAAAAGCAATCTAATACCCAGCGTGCCTGCTTTGCGCAGCACAGCAGTGTCCTCTGCCATGCTGCTTCACTGGGAGCCTTGTATTGAGTGAGAAGACCTACAAAAATCTTCCAGGCAGCATTCATGTTGGGTTATTTGAAATGTATTATATATTTTGTGCCTCTTTCTGCTTGATCTTGCACTGTCAGCTTCTGCCTCTTGATATCTGAATTTTTAAAATGGATCTGAGTCCTGCACTTGTCTTGCTTGGATTGTAAAGGCTGTTTTGGAGCGTTTCTTCCGATGACATTTCGAGGAGGTCAGTGCAGACTGGTGGGATGCTTTGGCAGTATTTCTGCTATGTCGCCTTGCCAGCGTTCCAAGGAGGAGATCAGTGCTTTCCACTGTCTCCTTTAGTAGTAAAAAGTACAGATTGCACAGATAATACTTTTTCACACCTCCAAGCAGGTGAGTAATTAGTTTTGAGATGTAACAAGAAACCACAGGGATGTAATCTATACTCAAACAGGTTTGTTGATAAAGAGACAATGGTGTGGTTGAACAGGAAAGCCCTTCTTTAGGTGCAGCTTCTAAAGCTTGCTCTAATAGTGCTATGCTTTCGACTGATGTCAGTTTTGGTTGTGAAGTTAGCTATAGTGGGAAAAGACATTTGTTCTGCAAACCTCATACATCTGTCTTATGTGAAAAGCCATCTTGTCTGTCTTCATGCAGCATATATAATGCTCACATTTTAGGCAAACATAAAATGAGGCTCTACCTGTAGCAACAGTATATTCGTGCATCTCTCACAGTATCTCTGACAGCTGTTCACAGAATAAACACAGGGTACTTTTGTGTCTTTAGATAATTGGTAACACTATCTTAAAAGATCAGGAGAGCTGTCATAGGACAAGGCAGTGTCTGGGCTGTGATGCTTAGCACAGGTAGTCTTTCAGTGATTGAAGTATTTGCACAAAGAGAAAAGAGTTAGGAACCCAAGGAAGTTTGAGAGTTTTGCAATAATTTTAAAAAGAATTTTTGAATTATTTTAAATAGTGACATAATGGCATAATAATGGCATAATTTAAAAACACTCTAGGGTAAGTATTATACAATCACGCATCATGACCCATTTTGTCTCCAGCAGGATGCAAGTGAATATATTAAGTTGTTTTCTAAACAACAGTACATAAAGCAATTTTTTTCTTCATGCTACAAGTATTTCTTGCTGGTACTGTGTCATTATTAAATGTGATATTTCCTTGGTCAAGAATAATAAAGGCTTATATAAAAAGACTTAATTTTAAAAAACCCGAACAAAACAATCATTGTATATTCAATCGTAATAAGCAGTTTTACAAACTTATAAAGGTCTCTTTTGGGAACAGACATTTAGATATTTAAAACATCAGGAATTCTTTACTGGTTTTATAGTGGGTTATATACTGAGTGTAGGACTTCGGCCATAAATACGTTTTTCCTGGTGCACAAGCTATGTAATAATTTTGTGGGAGTCTGATCACAAGCTTTCGGCATAAAGGAAACTGGTCAAGGCCATTATGGCCTCAATTTAACATGTTTGGATAGGCACCATCTGTGGCTGCCCGGTGCTGAGCACTGATGTCATTGCCTCTGTGGTTTGGAGCCGCTGGGCCGTAGGGGTGCCCAGCCCCTGAGTGAGCACAGTGCTGCACTGCAGCTCCTGGGCTTCTGCTCCCTGCTTGTGTAGCACACCAGCACAAGTGTGGGGGTGCCTGGAGTGACGCCTCTGATGGCTCTCAGCAGGAGAGAGAGCGGGGCCAGGCACACTGACCATGGTGTTTTGGTCTTCTGGTAGGGGTCTGTGAGCTCAGGGCAGGGAGAAGCTCCTCTGAAGGGCCACTGAATGCCTGAATTAATCTCTGGTGCTCAGCAGTTCTCTGGAGGATCTGGCTTGCATTTAGGCAGTGTGAATACCTCTACTGTATACTCATACTTGGTTCAGAGAACTAGCATTTCCCCTGAGCTGTTTTATTTCTCAAAACCAGGACTGTATCAGATTTTCCCCCAACTGCTGAACAGTAGTATTAATGTAGTGTGTTATTTATTCTTTTGACATGTTTTTATTTCATGGAAAACGTCTACGTTATGCTTGAAGCTGGGTATGAGTTGCTGGATCCCTTTCAGAATTCTGTTAAATCTGGAAGTAAATCAGATTACTTTGTTCTACTATAAGCACATTCGGCTTGGCTTTCACATGAGGTGTTGTATAGGTGAATGAGCCCAGAGCACTCCAGCTGGTGCAACAGCTTTATTTATGCAGAGTGATGGCATGAAAGGGTTTTGGAAAATGCTTTTAATGGCTTCAGGATTGATTTGTGCCACTATTGAAACACCAAACTGCTTAAAGTTCTTACCCACTTCATTTGTGTTTTCTAGTGACAAACTGTGGGCTCAGGTGATGACCCAGTTAATCAGGAAACTGTGCTGGTTGGAAACACAACAAGTAAAAATTTTCTTAGACTCTCCTTATAAGTTCCTGGCATTTACCATGTGGCAATAAAGCTTCCACAAGTCTTTCTGTTCATGATGTGAAGTAGTTTTTTGTCCACATGGTGATGCTTTTATATCTCAACTGTAAAATGCTTTACATCTTCATAAAATGGTAACATGTACTTTCTCACTTCTACAACACATTTGATCATCAGTGAAGGATTAGCTGGGTGATTTCAGCATGTATTTCATGTACTCTTTACTTCTAATATTTTTTCTCCCATGGATTTTTTTTAAAAAATCAGATTTTGTTACTTGTGTGACCGTGCTGAATTTCACTTTTTCATAGGTTTTAGTGACAGAATTGGCAGATTATGCAAAACAGAAGGGGTGTCAATAAAATCGAGTATGTAAGTATATGATATGTGCTTGCAGCTTCTTCTTGAGCATAATTTCTTGTGCAGGCAGTTTTGTCAATGGGTTGAAAAACATCTCAGAAAGCAGGTTGTGAGTTTCACAGTGAGGAAGAAATATCTTCCCCCTGGCCTGAGATAAAGCAGAAATTTTGTAGAAGAGGTGTGGTCTTATCCAGTTGGGAAAACAAAGTGTCAGAGAAGTATTTTCAATGGAAAACAGTGTTGAACTTCATGTATAAGTATGTTGTAAACACATACATGGTAGTTAAATGGTGATGCAGTAAGTGCAAAGCAAGTGAGAAATATTTAATTCAAATTTTAACTTATCTATTAACAAATGAAGCATTTGTGTGGAAATACCTCCCTCTGGTCTGTTAAGGGATTCACGGCTCCACAGGATCCCTGTTTTGCTCAGACTGTGCCTTTGGATGTGAAGGGAAAACATAGTTGGGTGATAGTCACTAATTGAGCAATCGGAGCTAATCACCCCCTTGGCTTAGCAGATGAAACGCTAATTTTCCTTCCAGGCGTAGCCAGAATTACCTGTTTGTACAGTGCCTTCAAGTTGGCTGATTTAAAACCTGAATTAAAAACTTCAAAATTGGCTGTGTTGGTTTGAATATGATGTTGGCATTCCTGATTCAAGTAAGTGACCTTGATCATGGTGTAGGGGTGCCAGGTATGGGTAGTGAAGAACAAAGTGCAAGTCTCCTGAGGTTGGGAAACAGTCACAATTAAACAAAAGAGTAACTTGTATGAAGAGGTTCTGAGGAGTTCCTTTGAGAGGGTGAGTGTAAGAAGTTTTGCTTACTTAATTGCTCACTTGCATATGTACAATGGCTCTGCTTGCTTGTGTGAGATGCAGGGAAGGAGAAAAGTTTTTTGCCTTCACTCAGTTTCAAATGCAACATTGTCCAGAAACATAACACAAAGTGAATCAATGTGTCTGCTGACTTGTTCAATATCACTGATGGCCATCAAAAGTAATTGCAATGTTGTGGGTTGAAATAAAGTATTTGTAGACCAGATTGGCTTAATTCACAGAGCAGTCTATATTTGTGCTTAAGGGATGAGGATTTTCACAGAGGCATTTGGAAAGGCATAGATTTATCTATTGCTGCACTTGTTGATAGACCTACTGACAGGTGTGTGGCTGAGGAAAAAGGATAGCACACATCAAATTTGTGCAGGATGTGGGACTGTTCTTTGCTGACATCTGGCAGAAGAATTGGAATCTGGGACAGCTGCTAGTGCCACAGAATTGCAGACAGTTTTAGGACCTGAATGCAATGAAGATAAATGAGTTGCAGTTGGGAGCTGAATGGCCCTCAAGCCAGAAATGAATGTGGGCACTCTGAATGATAGGCTTGCAAGAGGTGTTTTTTATCCTGTGCAGTCATAAATGCTCGTTATTCTGGACTTCAGGTCACATTATTGGCATACTGAATAGTTTTGAGTTTTTAAAGCTTTGTGTTACTGCTCAGCTCCCTAAATTTGACATTGGTTTCAGGCTCTAGCTAGTTTGGTGTTAACTAAGTGTACTCTATTCCTTTACAAACCTGAGCACTTAGTCTGTCCAGCTGCATAACCATTCCACAGAAACTGGGTCAAGGGATAAGAGAGTGTTATTTAGAGGTTTTCAGAGTCTGAGCAAGATAGGCAACTTTGTGGGTTCTCTTAATTTTCAGTACAGATGATGAATTTTGTTCTTTTAGAGATAGTCTTGCATAGCTGAAGGAATTTCTTACTGCTGCAGATTTTAGGAAGTCTGCAGAATGCTGAAGAATCAGATTCTAAGACTTGCTTCTGCAAGTCTCTGTCTAATTTTTGGTAGGCAGCCATGGTGTTTTCTTGAGCAGGAAAATTTTTCAAGGTTAATTTTCTGTATCTTTAGGGACAGGAAAAAGATAAAAAAGATAATTCTGTGTTTAGAAATTAAACCTGCTTAAGGACTTCACCCTCCATCCCCTTTTCCACTCACAGTATAGGGGACTAGACATGACCTATCTTTTTGACCATACCGCACCTTGAGCCTCTCTACTTCTCACTTCATGAAGCAGCCATTGCTTACAGTGTTAATCTTTTTTGTTTTAACCTCAAAGACAGTCTAATGGTACAGAAAAACTGAATTTTTATTGCCTTCCTCCTCTGTCTGACTATTGTGGATGTGAGCAGACAAGAAACTGAACACAAATCCCTTCAGCTGCAAGGTTTCCTTTAGAGTCTTAGTCAAACTTAGTCTGCTGGGTGCAAGCAGAGAAACAGACACCCCAGACACCCAGCACCTGTGTCTGTACTACTGCCCTTCAAGCTTGAGCTATTTTTCTTTTAAGAACTTTTCCCATTTCTTTGCTTCTACAAAAGTGCTAGGTTTTATCAAAGGAATTATAAGTTGGACTTCACTGATCCTTTTACGTCCCTTCCAAGACAGGATATTCTGTGATTTTGTGATTAACATGAATAATTTAAAATTTGTAAATCATCATATTTACTTTGTACAGTTCTACCAGGGATTTGCAGAAATTAAGCAGGATAATGCTTCACAGTATAAAAACCTGAACTGTATTGGCCTTCTGTCTGCTTCCCATCATTTCAGACTGAATTGTGGTTTTAGTCTTCCTGGTCTTGTTGCCTTGTTATGCTATTACTAATTTTTAATATGGGTTCAAGATGCTTGATTTCATTTTTATGGTAACTCTGATGTATTAATGAAAAAAGCATCGCTGACAATTTATGCTGCACGTATAGAATTTTGTCTAACTGAAGGAGTACAAGTCTTTTGGTAGGGCTATACTCATATCATACCACTGTGCCTCAGGCTTCCCCACTTTTAAGAGGAGTGTCCTGAGCACTGTGCTCCCTTCTGTTTCGTGCCATGGAAACGTGTCATAAAGGAAAGAAAAAGAAGTGGAAAGGGCCTGGATATGTGGTACCACTCTCTCCCATAACAGGAGTCTTCAGGCTTTGGGAGCCTCTTGCATCAAATTCTGAGTCCTGGTCTGACCTAAAGAGCAGAGCAGGTGAGAGACAGAGTGACATCTATTCCAACATGCTGCTTCTGTTTTCCTCAGTATTTTGTAGCCCTTTATTCCTGCCCTGTTTTTCCTGCCCCAGCCTCAACAAGTGCTGTTTATACTTGCAGCTCCCTTTTGCAGCTCCCTTTAGACTAAGTGAGTTTGATACTTTCTTTCATCCTGCCAAAGAAAAATATCTGGAAATTTTAATTGGCCAGAACCTTTCCGATGCTATAAAATGTGTGTGCTTTGAACATGGAGAACTGAGGTGGCTTTATGCTGAACCACATTGTGGCTTTTGTCCAGCTACTGCATAAGTATCTACAGACCTTAAATTTTTAATCTAAGCATTTAATATCTGTAGAAAAGGGTTATTAATGTGTGATTAGAACAAAACAACATCACCTAATCTATCTAATAGTAGTTGTAGGGGGTTTTTGTGTCTTCCAGGTGCTGTAAGCAGAGAAAGCTTTAGGCAGCCCAGTGACCTGACAGCAGCTGGCTGGGCTTAGCTCACCCTGGCATTGGATTTTCCAGCCTGCTGAGAGCTGTTTTAATTTGCTAACCCAGCCAAGAGCAAAACACTGAATTGTTTTCTTTTGAGAGGTGTCGTGGCTCAGTCTGAGGAGGGTGAGAATCAGTGCTCAGCATCAGGCAGGACTGTATGGGTGGGAGCTGGGAAGGAGTAGAAGGGGACAAGACTCCCCCATGGGCAGCTCTGCTGTCTCAGTAACTTCTCCCCTCACACAGGTGAGGACACAGGCTCATTCTCTGCAGCAGGCTGTCTCCATCGTGCAGGTGCTACAGCACTACTGAGAACGGCACTGGCATCCAGTGAAGCTGCAGCTGAAACAATAGACTTGGTTTTGGCCTTGGGTTTCAACAGCTGTCAGAAAGAGCAGGCAGAAACTCTTAACTTTCAGAGTTCAGATGAATCCTTTGTTTGTTTGCCACTCTCTGCTTCTGTATTGGTTGTCTGTCTCCACGTGTTTTGCTCAGAGCTGCATATGCTAGAATTTAGTGGCTGCTGCTCTTTTTTCTTTATTAATGCCTTCCCCAATTTACTGTCCTCTTTCTACTTGAGTGTCTTTGAATTTCTCTGCCGTTTGTCCAGACCTTATCCATCTCTTCATCATGACAGACATTAGGCATCCTAATCCCCTCAGGTTTGCTCAATGTTTGCTTAATACTCTTCAGTTGCGTTCTGTGACCTTAGTTCACTGTCTCCTAGATCAAAGTGATATAAAGGTATATACACATTGACTGATGTGCTGTGTTATTTTAGAGAGGGTAATTTTTAAGGCCTCTTACATAAAGGTATAGTAAAAATATTATGCTGATGTTATGACAGCAGCATAGTGAGACTAGTGGCATGCAGAAAAAAACCCTAAATAACTTCCAGTGCAGTATGTTGATGTTTAGGCATATAGGTTAAAAAATGGAAGGATTTATTTTAATTTTTCAAGTAGCAGATGCTTGTGATCAGGGTAGCCAATAGTTCTTAGATCTTTGCTTTCAAATGAAAGTGTGTGTTTATAACCAAATGCTTAAATATATCTATAAAACAAGAATTTCTATATTACTAACTTAATAATAAAAAATCAGCTGTACATATGGAGTGGTTCTGCTTGTACCTTTCCTCCATGATTTTTTTGGCTCCTAAATTTCAGTGGTTTTTATGTGTTTCATAAAGTTTATTGGCCTGTCTGATTGTGTGTGTGGGCAACTGTATCATCTAGTCAGAAGAACATTTATAGAAGGGTTCAATGCCCGTAATATTTCCTTGCATGGATTATTTAATGGTATCACTTGAACTGACTTGGTTGATTCCTGTATTTATGATATAATGGAAAGAACATAGCCAAAATCTTCTGTAGTAACACAGCAGCTGTAGAGGTCCTCTCTGCCCTCTTGGTGCTGGCTGGGGTATGTGGTGACTTTAGAAGAGCTCTTACTTGGACCAGAGTCTTTGTGCACTTCTAGACTGGGTGCCTGTGCTACCTTTTTACATGATCCTGTGTACTCCACACACAGGAAAAACAGATTTATTTGCAAAGATTTATTTCTATGTAGAGCTTGGTGTCTTTTCTTCTGGAATTCCTGCCTCCAGCTGCAGCTTTCTTGTTGTCACTGCTTGTCTTATAAAAATATTTAATTTAATTATTTTTAAAGAATGAGATAAATATAATTGATTCTTCATAGATTTTTAGATTGCAATGATAATTGAGGAAAAATTTGCCTCTCTGGTGGTGGTTGGCATGGACTTGGATAGATTTCACTAATACCTCTGACCTTGATGGGCAGGTTAGTGCTGAATTGCTGCAAAAGCTTGCCTGCATTTTTTTCTCCTCCTTCACTTGTGCCCATTGAGCTGTTATTTAGAAGTGTGGGATCCATAATTTTTAATTCCCTTCCTTCTCAGCTAACATTTCTTTTAATCCAAGTGCAATTTTACATTTTTTTTACGCCTGTGTATTTGCTGTGTAAAAAATCTGTGGGTTAATTATAGTCAGGACATGGAAGAGTAATGTGTAGTAAATAGTGTATCCTGCCAAAGACAGGGCTGTTTTTATTCTATCCTTATGGTGGGAACTGGTGTCTTATTACCTGTCATTTTTTTTACGCCTGTGTATTTGCTGTGTAAAAAATCTGTGGGAACAGATTAGTCAGGACATGGAAGAGTAATGTGTAGTAAATAGTGTATCCTGCCAAAGACAGGGCTGTTTTTATTCTATCCTTATGGTGGGAACTGGTGTCTTATTACCTGTTCTTTATAGAATCCTGTAGAACTGGTGATGCATTCACAAATTCATAGGCTGTCTTGTGCTTCCTTTTTTTCCCATATAGGCTTCTTAATAATTGTAACCTCAGAGTTAAAGCCAGGCAGTGATTGGCAGTACTCTTCTTATGCCTCTGTTCAGCTGGAGAGTTATATTTCCATTAGTGTCCATCTGTGTGCTACATGTTTTGGTCACTGATCACCGTATAAAAGTCATGCAGAATAAAAATGCATTTACCAAGAAATATAAATGGACAGTAGAAGTGGGTTTCATCAGAAACCCATCTAGAGTGTTAAAAAGCCGGGTAGGAAAAGTGAAATAAAATTCTAGTGTGATGTGTAACATTCAACAAGTAAAACCAACAGTGCTTGAATTACATCTAGAGTGTTAAAAAGCCGGGTAGGAAAAGTGAAATAAAATTCTAGTGTGAACATTCAACAAGTAAAACTAACAGTGCTTGAATGAAAAAAAGAAGGTTCAAAATTGTGCCAATAATGAAGAATTTCCCATTCAGTACTGGCTTTTATTCTGGCCTCCCAGTAGCATGTCCTCACAGTTCCTGGCTCATCAGTGGGATCAGGCCAGGCCTCAGGCCTAGAGCAGCTCTGGTCCCCAGTTTATAGTTAGTGTCATCTTGTACCCCTTGGCTGTCCCTCTTCACAGACCCTTATTAAGGTGGCAGCTGCAAAGTGCCAGAGAAGGCTTGAAGGAAAAAGTGCTGATGTAGCCAAGAGGGAATGATGGTCAGCAAGTGCTGAGTTGTCTCACTTGCTCTTCTCACCTTCCTAAGCTTCTCTGGGAATCCTGTCTGGGGGGTGATAATAGCCTGATTCATAAATAATTAAAAATTTACATAATTAATTGAAATCTGGGTTCTGTCATGCTCTATTTCCAATGTGGTCTTGTTTACTTTTCCAGGAGAAAAGAAATAATTTTCCCTTGTGCAGTACTGTAACCTGTCTATCAGCCGTACCCCCAGGAGGTGATTAGACTTTGTATTTTGAAAAGTATAAAATTTGCCTGATTTTCTTGTCTTCATGTGAGACATTAAGAAAAAATTGTAATGGCTCTTACTTGTTGTTAATGGTCATACAGTTTACTACCTGTAAGCATATATACCATGATGCTTATGTGCAAAACATCTTCTTTATGACTGATATAATCTTCTTTGCCCTTGTTCTTTTATCAGATATAAGAAACAAGTTTCCCTAAACATGGGTGAAACTGAACAGAGACCAACAGCAGGATCCCGCTTAGGAGCTCAGGAAAATGCTGGGATCAGTACTTTGGAGCATGGACAGAAACCGCCTATGACAACTCCAGGAAAACTTGTCTCTATCAAAATTCAGATGCTGGATGACACACAAGAAACTTTTGACATTCCGGTAAGGATGTGGAGGTTGGGGTAGCCAAAGATTATTCAGGCATTTCTGATAATGCATATTCTCAAACCAGTTGTCTTCTTATTTCAGCTGTGATTCTTTGGCTAACGAATTCATGCTGCAGACAAAATGGTTGTTGTGTATATCAGCATTGAATATATCATGGTGCAATACAATAGCATTAAACAGGGAAGTGGACTGTAGATTACAGTTATTAATTCTGTTTCTGTTTGAACAGCTTCAAGAGAAGTTAAAAGTCCTTGGTGAGTTTTTTCCTTCAAACATTACATTTGTGGTTTCCTCTACCTTTTGAACAGTTGGTGTATTTCCTTGCTGCTGTTTTGCTCTTGATCCAGTAAACTGTAGATCTATACAGATTTTTTTGTCTTTCCTCTGGCAAGTCCTTAGGATATTAACATGAAATCATCAAAGTTTTCAGTAATTTATATCATCACTCTTACAAGCACTGAGTCCTCACACAGAAGTTGAGTGCAAGGAAAGAAGCAAAGCAGCCTCATCTAAAGTTTCTCTGTACCCTGTTGAGATTAATTTGGGTTTGTCCTTGCCAAGGAGACAGAGCTGCAGCTGCTTTAGTGTGTGGTTGTGATCAGTAGAATCAGTTAGAATTAGTTTTGATACCAAGACCGAGCCAGTATCACGATCTATCTGTTGGTAGCCACTAATGATTTTAACATGCCATGCTTACACAATTAACATGAAACGTGGTTGAACACTGCTGCTGTTATGCAAGTGTGTTGGAATGTATATTTTTCTAAGTTTTCAGGCTTCAGTGAATAGGAAAGGGGAAACCTGAGTTCAAATTTCATCCTTTGTTACTTGCATTTTCTGTAGCTATGGTAATTGTCATGCCTTGATTGGCTCAGATTTCCCTTCTGTAAAATGGAGGATCACAGCGAGATACAGTGGTGTTAGACATATAGTGCCCTAAACTGTATGTTTAGGGAAAAATGTTACCCCTGTATTAACATGAAGGAATTCTGATTATGAAAATTATAATTAAAATTTTTTTATAATGTTTTTATGATCTGCTTATGAGGTTTGTCTATTTTCTATGAATACATGCAGACACTTTTTGATCTGCTCTGTGCTGCTGTTTGTGATCCAACTGCAACTATGATTTTATTTTAGTGGAAGGTAAATTCTCTGGGCAGGCAGGTTATGGGTGAACTGAACTGCCATCAGGGGAAATGCCCATTTATGTAGCACCTTGTTACACTTTAGTACGTTTCAGAAAACCTGTCAAATATCCATAGCAAACAGTCTTTAGGTAAAAGCAGTCTTTAGATAATTGTTGCTGTTCAAAAGTGTAGTTATAGTTTAAATCATCAAACACTAATAAAATTTTGGTGCTCTTTTATGTGATATAAATATATCTATAATTCCAGAGACAAGTTTGGCATCTGTAGATGCTAATTCACTATATTTTGAAAATTGAAAATGATGTGCAGACACTTAACAGAAACCATTTCTGTTGGGTTCCTTTCATTAAATTGTTTAGGAGAAAATATAAGATTATGTGGATGCAATGCACCCTATAACTCCAGCTTTGCTTCTGGGACTTTGAGAGAACAGTATTTTTTGGTCTTCAATATTGGAAGATATCAACATTTCATTTGTTTTTAACTTCAGCAGCACCTGGAAGACCTGGGGATATAAACAAGTTTCTGTTGAGATCACTTCAATATGATTGTTTTCAGAGACTTTTATTTCATAACCACTACTCAAGGAAAGCCCAGTTGGTTTGAAAGTCAGACCTTGTGGTGAAATATGCAGGATGCTTAGATATGAAATCTTTTACAGCAAATCTTTTGTAAAGCCTTTTGTCTTTAACCTATGCATAGTCAAATAGAGGAATACACATTGTTTTCAGTCTGCTCTAAAATACATTAATTGTTTTAGTCCCATCTCACAAAACTGATTAAGTTTTGATACATCTAAATTGAGGTGTTTATTCATGTTGGAACCCCCATGTTCCTATTTATAAGCTTCATGTTTTTAGCCAAATTGGTGCAGTATACACAGAAAAGGAAAGTGATACCATTTCAACAAAATATTTTAGGAGCAGCAAGTGTGGCCGTGGGCAGAAGACATTAAACATACATGCCTAAGCACATCTGTGGGTTTGCTTTTCAGTGGAGAATTAAAGACTTTTTGCGTGGTTGAAGATTTGAACTACGCTTCCCAAAACCTGAGCTGCTATGATTATGAAAATAACTTTGCAAATACCATACAAGTATAAACTGAGAAGGATTTGTGTTTCCTACAATTTCAGGAATTTTGCTGCACAAACCTTTCTGTGAGCCATACCTTGGGTGGTTTTATTGATGCTTGTAGTGTGTCTTGTAGGATGGTATGAAGTTTAATGATACCAGTTTATTATTTTCTCATGAAGTCTGCGTAAAAATAGAAAGAGATGCTGGTACTACTTCCTCCTGAGTTTGAGGGATTTGGTGAAGTAGTTGGGACTGTCAGTCTGTCTGGCTCTACCTCTGTGCTACTGTTGTTATACCTTCAGCACCATTGCCCCATTAGCTGTAACACCTTATCTATGTAGTATTTTTATTTGGTTTGTTATTGTTTTGTTTGAACGTTGTCATGGGTTTAGGGTTTTTTGTGTGCTTGTTTATTTTTTCTTGTTTATTGAATTTAGTTTAGTTTGTTTTTAAACTATATTCCAGGAGACATGATTCAATATCCTTGCTCTTAAGCAATCCCTTTTCTCACATTGTATACAGATGACTTGTTACTATGAGTGCCAAATTAATCAGATTTTTATGTCTGTTCTGTATATAACAAAACAGGAGGAAAATATGACCTACTTCCATTACCCCTCAGTGCTGCTGTTCTTTAGGCTTTTTAAAAGTAAAGTAACTCCGGTGTCATTTGAGTTTCTAAAGGAATATTATTCTTTAGGTGCTAGTGCTTTGATGCCATATAATCATACCATGTTTGGCTCATTACTTACTACAAGAAAAAAAAAACAATTGAACAAAAAAGAGAGAAAAGATATCCACATGCCTATGTATGGACCTGTAAATTTTATTTTTTAATGGGAAAAACCCTACATACTATGTGGAGAGAGTTTGTGTGGGAGACTTCAAAAACAGAAGTTACAATGAAGGCCTTTTCATCAAATGTTTTAAATGGAATATTGTAAAAGAAAGGGTTACATAAGAAAAAAAAATTATGGTGCTTGATGTTAACAAACAATATTTTGTTGAAAAATCTTCCAACATTCCTATATTCCATAAAGCTAGTGGAAACTTGAATAGATAGTTCTGGATCCTTTTACACAGGTCCATTTAGCTGGTTGGGTACATATGCTTGAAGGAGATGGAAGAAAGGTGGGCGCTGCTGTTTAAAAAAAATAGATTACATTACTTTAACTTCATATTTCCTGCCTCTAACATGTAAGGAAAGTACAAAATTCATCAGTTATCTTTTTTGAGCACTTTTTTGTCTCTTCAGCTATGAGAAGAAAAATTATGTAGAACATCCTTCCCTCTTTTAAGTTACTCAGCATTTTATGACTGTCTGTACGTTTAGTTTTTTATCTGCCACAAACTCTCAGACAAGAACTAGATGTCAGCTACAGTTTCATGTGATTAGTGCCTGAAAATCAGGCCATGAGTCAAGAGTTCATGATCATCCAGCACTTGCAGCTGTTGGTCATGATGTTGCATGCAAGTATGGAATATATTTCTCTCCTACTTTTTGTTTCTAATTTCCACTTTGGCTGTATTCACTGACAAATTAGTTAGATATGGTAAGTGGAGACTGCAAGGGTTCAAAATACAGCGTTCTGTTTCAGCCAGTGTTAGGCTGAGTTATGGCTATGTGATGGAATGAGCAAATATGCTTCCTTTCTGCTAGGTAAGAGGATGACAGCTTTAGCTAAAATTACTAATATGAAGGAGGAAGAACATTTTCCACCTATGTACACACAATGATAATCATACATAGATAGATCCTGGGCATTTTTAAAGGCTGATACTTGAACCTGAAGACTGGCAAAACCCCACACTGCAAAACAGAGGTTGTGTATTATATAGTAGAAGGTGGAGATGTACACTTCTGTACTGCTTGATTTTCCTCTGCTTTTCTTTCTCACCTAAGTTAGTTGAAAGAGAACATGATTGATTCCATAAAGCCATAGCAGAATTTAGATTTTCATATGTTTATTTTGAGATGATCTCCCCTATAGATTCAAAGCAGTTTAAGCGAAAGTGAAATACAGTTTTTAAAGAACAGTAAAAATAGCTGATGATTGCATCTACTTCAGATCCTTCTGGGAGAGAAAAACCCCTTTCATGCTTAGTGTCTATGCCATTTATATTATATTTACTTTTATAGTTGTTTCATTGCCAGAAGTAATCTGTTTTAAAACTACTCCTAAATGCAGAGTCAGTGTTGTTGCTGTCTAGGTAATGCTGAAGACAAGACTGATTCTCTTGATAGACTGCCAGGATGATTTGGTGACTCAGACCAGGTTTAACCCTGACTGATATGATGCTTGCTGCTGATCACGTCCTGCTCTCTGGGTGAATGAAACTGATGTGACTGGGATGATACTACTGATGCTAAATAGCAAGTAAGAGCTGTTTCTTTCTTTTTGGCATCAAAGGTGAGATCAGAGTATGTCACAGGAGGTTAGGATTCTTCTTTTGGTTAGGATCTGATCTCTTTAATTAAAACCAAACCAAAGTCTTCTTTATTGTGTCTGCAAGAGAATAGTTGCTTCCTTTTTGTGGCTGTCTTTTGGAAGGACCGAAACATGCTTGCCTGTCCGATTACTCAAGTTTATTAAACATCTGTTTTTTGTATTGTGTCAACTTCCTTTCCCTATAAATATATTCAAGCTTTGTGAAATGTGCAGGGTCGGAAAATGTCATCTGCTTTGGGGGATTAACACGGGTTTCTTAAGCAACAGGAGTCTCTTAATAGAAAGCAGGGTAAAGGTGTAATCCTCTGTAAACGTCGCTTATAAACATTTCATTTCAATTTGCTCTTCTCTTGGAAGAGAAAAGCTTCAGATTGCCTGAGAATACAGAATAAAGACCAAGTGGTCTGGGATCTACAACTATTTATCTTCCACTGGGTTTGGATGTAGTACCTTGGCAGGAAATTTCTCTGCCTCAATCCCAAATTTTTCAGAGAGAAGGACTTCATAATCTTCTTGGGGGGTCTATTGGTCTGTTTCCTAAGGATAATGGTCTGGGTGAGCTGTTTTTTTGTTTGTTTGTTTGTTGGTTTGGGGGTTTTTTTGTGTTTTGTTTTTTTTTTTTTTTAGCTGGTTTTGTTTCTTCATGCAGTCACATCGTGGTGGTTCATATTCACTTTGTGAGGAAAATGTTGCCTGTTAACTGTGCTCTCACCAGCTTCAAGCCAGAATGTGCCGGGAAAAGCTAAATATTAGAAAGCCTCAATAGTTAATAACAAACATTGTATGTGCTTTCTTATAAATTTCCACAAGTGCTGTGTTACCTATTAAATTCAAAAATTCAGCCAGTTTTATAAATGTTTGAGTTATTTTCTTTTTCATTTGTTGTTGTTCATAACTGCCTTGTCTAGGTATTTACGTCTCTCCTCAATATGCAATTATAACCAGTGAAATAAGCAATTTTAAAAAAAGAGCGTGAGATAGTATGGCAATGCAGAAAAGTAAAATAGTGTTTTATGCTTTCTTAGGCAGCTTCAACTTCAGTTCAATTATGAATTGCTTTTTTTTTCCAGCTTAGGAAGTGAACAGCAGGTCAAATGTCAGTTATTCATCAGTCTGAGACTTTCTTTTCTTCTCGTGCCTGAAATTATTTGGCCATTGCTGTCAGACTATTTCCAGTGAATATCAAGCACTTAAATATTCACTAATTGTCATGCCAGCTCTGCTGGGTCTTCTGAAATTACAAGAAAAGTGATTTTTTTTTTTAACCCTCAAACACATCAGTTGTATTTTTCTTAGGAGAATATTGTTAATCGCTACCCAGTAAACTGATTTTTGTTGACAAACGTTTAGAATGTCTTTTTTGAAAGACAGGTTATTTTGGTGATGTGTGTTAATAATTTATGTGCTTTTCAAAGTAGGAGAGAGAATAATCCACAAGCAAACTTCTGTAACCTGAGGCAGCAGACTGTTTAAACCGCTGATTTCTTTGTTAAGATTCTGTAGAATGAATAGAATAAGTGGGAATGTAATTTTAAGTGCCAACAAATCCAGTCCATTCTCAGACTAGATTGATGTATTTGAAGATATCTGGGAAATGCATGTAATTTTCTTGACTGAATTAGCCTAACTTGTAATCATGGAAGGCTTCTCAAATATTGCCTTTTCACCTCTCTTGCTGAGCTGACTCACCAAGTCATGCAGCAGTGTGTGAGCCAGCACAAAGCAGAGGATGGAGCTGGCACAGGAAGGGCTGCTGTGCATGCAGAGGCTTTGTGGGAGCATTTGCTCCCTGTCTGCTCTGCTGCCCTGGCTGAGGGGGTCAGTGAAATTATGCTGTTAATTTTGGTAGTAGTGTCTGTGTCTGTAAGTTGGTTTGCACTGTACTGTGAGACTGGATGGATGATCTGTGTGGGGAGCGTGGGCATGCTCCCCAGTTACGGGTGTTTCCTTGGGCCACCTGTTTGGAGGTGACAAATGTCCAAGGAACAGTGGGAGGTGTTTGCCATCTCTTCTCTTCAAACTGTACATGTGTGGGTGTCCAGTGGTACAAACTTTGATTTTTGCCACCTCTATGTTTTCCTGTTCCAGGGGTGATGGGAGGGATGTTCTGCCTCTGGTCAGAGGCAGGAGCTGAACTGCTTGTTGTGTGCATCCTTCCCCGGAGACTGACGTTCACCTCTGACATCCTTGAAATTTTTGAAAGCTAGATGTCAGAGCCCCCAGATAATCATTTTCATCCATGCTAGAGTGAAAGTATGGTACACTGAACAGTCTGCTCATCATGCCTGTCTCAAATGTATATTTTAGGATGAGATTAATTACTCTCTGGAGGTGCTTGTATATCCCTAATGTTGCTTTTTCTGTTCTAGTAGTAACAGGGAAATCACAGGCTCGTTTAGGTCAGAAAAGGGCTTTAAGATCTTTTGAGTCCAACTGTATTTATGTAGCATTTAACTATAAAACAGTATCATACAGTTTAAAAATTTTAAAGGAAAAATGCTGTGATATATTATTTGTAGATCCAGTGTAGATGTGGATCCCTCATACCTGAAACAGATCAGCTGGATATCAAGATAAAGAACATCCTCACCACCTGCATGCAGTCAAATGACTTGAGTATAATGGTTGTCATCATCAGTAAAATCAAGCAGAATCAGCGGCCAAGTTCTAGTTCAGATTGTTTGATTTTGTTCACTTGTTTGGTTTTCTCATTTGGTGCCTCTTGTTCCTTCCTTTGTTGGCCACAGAACGTGCTCCCATATACTGCTTATCCTTTTTGTTCTCTCTTCCTCTCTGCAGCTCCTTTGGAACTGCTGGTTCAATTCCTTCCTGTTGGTATTCTCCAAAGAAACAGGAGACAGCAGTGTGGAAAGGTGCATTAGTCCTGGCTGTGTCTCCTGGGTCTTTACCCAGCTTCATTCTGCAATGATGTCCTTCCTCAGTGCAGTGTCAGGTTTCTCTGTTACATACAGTACAGTGCTGCATAGGGGAGAAAGTACTCATCAGCTGGAAAGGCTGTATCTACTGTCAGAATTAGGGATGCTTTCTGCAATGGAATAGTCACATTCTCATTCATACTCAAACTCTGGGAGTGGGAGGAAATATCCAATTTTTACTTAAGATAATTCGTGGTTTGAAAGTGAAATTTGACTAACTTAAAATTATCTAAAGAAACCTGTATAGCTAGGATGCAGTGATTAAAGCAGTGTGTCTTGTCTTGGAACAGTATAAAGGGCTCCATCAGTTCCCAGATTTAAAAGCCTTCAGAAACTTATTAATATGCTGCTTACCTGTAAACTTATCTCCACTGCTCCAGTGAGCTGCCTCCACCAGGCTGTGATTACAATACGCACGCACAATTAATTGTTGTCTTTTGCATGCCAACATGTAAATCACATAAAATGCATGGCTGAAAATGTCTGCCAAAGCTTTTGTGTGTATCTGAATCAGGCTACCGTGTTACAATCATTCTTGGATAAATATGTCAATTTTTGAATAAAAAGTGATGCATGAGGCACGCATCAAGAGCCAGATAACTCAGTGAATACAAACAGCAGTTGCAGAAGTAGATTACAATATCTTCTTTTCTTATCCCCATCCCCAAAATGGAGGCTTTGATAGAAATTGCACAAACATAATGCTGCCAGAATATAAATAGCAAATGGTGAATTATGACTTAGTGCCAATTTGCTTTTTGATGGCCCGTTGGCAGATGCAAATATTCATGCAGAGCACAGCAGCAGGAAGTTTTTCTTCTCATTTCTTTCACTGTTATCTTCTCACCTGGTTTTCTAGTTGGTCCTGCAGTAATTTTTTTTTTTTTTCCCTTCAGTTTGCCTTGCTTTTATAATTCTGGTCTTGTTCTCATGCCATTAGATTTTCATACGGTTCTTATTGAATTTACAATTATCTCCATTTAGTAGATAGTGGAGTACTATGTATTTGTGTGTAGATGTTGCTTAGCATTCAGAAGCTAGCTCTCCCTGCATAAAGAGGGACCTTTTGATCTTCAATGACTCTTCATGTTTCCCTTCATTCCCTGGTGCAGATGCTCAGTTTTATTCCCTACTGTTGTCTCACCCCCAGCTAACATCTGAGTTTTGTCCTTTCTTGGTAAACATTCACCTTTGTATCATCTGCATGGACAAGTTGCATAGCTCCTTGTAGAGCTCTCGCTCTGGTCTTTTGCAAGGGGCACATTTGGGCAAAGCAGCAGGTCCTGGATCTGGAGTGACTGTGATTTAGGGAACACCTTGTTTTCTGCTTGCTGGCAGGGATGAGCCAGATCCTCATCCACTTTACTTTGTCTCTGGTTGAGTGGAGTTTCTAGACATAAGCTGGGTTACATTATATGGTGATGTCATCCAGGAGTCTTCTCTGAGAGAGCTGCCTTTTGAAATGAATCTCAGATACAACAATTTTGGTGAGCAGAAGTGAAAGAACAGGGATTTTGCAGAATTAATTAAGGTAATACATGTAAACTGATGTAAGAGAGAATGCCTTGTCAAAGCTTTTATATAAAGATACAGCTCAGCAAATATAAAAGGACATTACCAAGTAGTTTTTATTACTGGATTCAGAGTAGCTCTGCAACTAGAAGTATATGTAGCTCAGTATTCTTTGCTCTTCAGTGTTCCAGAGTCATTCAGAAACACCTCTGCAGGTCAATGATAAATGTGGTGGCTGGCAAAAGACAATGCTTTTCATGAAAGCACTTGTATACTCACAGCATGATACAGAGTGGAAGGGACTGTGCAGGTAGTCTGATCCAGCTCTTGGCTCAAGGCAGGGCCAGCAGTGAGCAGATGGTCCCTAAGAAACATTTAACTGTAAGAATTGAGGACTAACGTATTCTAGAATTTTTTTTCTTTGGGAAAAAAAAACGTTCAGGTTTTCTCTGTGGCAAATGAGTGTTTGCCATGCAGCCATATCTGTGAGCTTATAAAAGAAATGAGGCAGTAGTCATTTTATAAATGAGAGACATGTCACAAGCTTACTTATGTCTCAGTTTGTCAGATCCTTCAGCTTTTCTTTCTAGTTTTTTACTTCATGTCAAAGTATGGGTATATGTGCTTTGAAAGGACTATGGGAGATTCTAAAAATAAAATTCAAGTGAAAAGCAAACGTTTCAAATGCCTGATTGTGTCACAACATACTCAGCTCTGTGACTTTACCAAAATCTCAGGAAGAGCAAGGTAGAAATAGCAAGCTGCAGGAGAGCAGCCTTTGTAAACAGGAGAGACTTTCATAACTGCATCTACTTAAAAAAGGTCAACAAACCCTTCTGAAGATCTGATGAAAAACTGGATTCACACCAGCTTTGGAAGAGCTAAGTTTTCAGACTTTTTTTCATGTGAAGCCGTTGGATTGCTGTTGTTAGAGAAGTAGAATTAGGAGCAGGTAATCTGTGGATAGATAGAAGATAGGAGAACAGAGATAGTGGTGAAGTTAATCTCACCCCTGAGGAGTTACAGCTGTGCTAATTATCAAGAATGAAGAACAAGCCTGCCCTTAATGGGCCACAGCTGGATCCAATTGGGAGGGGTACTGTAAAAGAGCAGGTTGGCTGGCTGAGATGGAGTTTGTTGGCTGTGCAGGGGAGGAGTTGGTGCTGTGAGGAGCTGGTGCTGTGAGGAGCTGCCCATGAGAAATCACCAAGAGGTATGAAACTTTTGCAATAAGATGGCCACAGTAATCTTTTTGTTTCTCCTGTGTAGGCTGAGTCTAGCCATTGCCATTTCTTTCTGCATCTGTTCCACAAAACAGTAACTTTGAGCAGATATATATGCTTTTGTGACTTTGAACAGGTATGTATGCCTTTCAGTGGAAAGGTCACTTCTCTGCAGAGCATTTCAGAGCTGTGCTGCTTATGTTTCATCTCAGGGAAGATCATATACACTTTGCCAAGAGAAGTGACAAAAGGTTGCTGAGGAAATGGTTCAGCATTTCCTTGGGCTGAGAGAGCAAGTCTTTGAAGGTCAGCTAATGCTGTTGTTGCTTGTTTCACTGAAATGATTGATTTCTTGCATAGGTATAGTGGTGAAGTAAATTCCAGGTATGTTCTGGACATGGAATTTGTTGTGTGTGTGTGTCTGGGTTTTTAGTGTGGGGTTTTTTTTGTTTTGTTTTGGGGGGTTTTTGTTTTTAATTATTTATTCCTTTTTAAATTTTATTTTGTATTCAGCTTTTATTTAAGATGCCATGGGAAAAGAAAAAAATCAGATCTCATGACCTTAGCCTCAGCAGTAGTGTTTTACTGAAGGTTAAACTGAAGGTTAACTCCTTCAGCACTCAGAATTAATTC
The DNA here is from genome assembly GCF_014805655.1 of Passer montanus. NCBI lineage: Eukaryota > Metazoa > Chordata > Aves > Passeriformes > Passeridae > Passer > Passer montanus. The sequence continues at coordinate 2,459,773 of NW_024372370.1, read as the reverse complement.
ATTAGCTACTGCCTGTTAAATACTTGAAAATGAAATTTGTTCACCTGACAGTAAAGTAGCTTGAAAGGATTAAATACCTAAAATAACTAATGCAAACTGATTTTTTTGAATCTGAAGATAACTTTGCATTTAGTGCTTAAATTTCAAATTAGCTAAACATTTTAACAGAAGATGCCTGGCTAATTTGACTGTGAATTATGATTATTTCTGAAGATAGTAACTTGTTCTGCTCTCTTGAAGACCTCTCATACTACTCACAGGTAATCCATTTGTCCTTTGTAGCTATCAGATCCTCTCACTGATATTTCCTGGGTGAACGGGTGTCACCAATTATGACTGTTTTCCTCTGGAGGCATTTGAAGGCCCCAGAAGACTGGCTAGTGGTTGTGCAAATTTCTTTGAAAAGGTTGTGCATGTGGAAGGCCATACCGCATCGATGAACTCCGTTCTTGTAGGAATGATCCATGAATTCCTGGGCACTTGCTGTCATCAGCTGAAAGCTACTGCACTGGGGTATGAAGTGCTTGGGTATGTATATATATAGCTATGTACTTCAGCATATAAGTTGTTTTTATCTCTTTTTCTGTCACAATTGTAGAGTTATAGCCCTGTAGAGCACCAAGTCAAGAGCCCTCTCTGTAAAGAAAACACCTTTGCCTTCACTTTGAGGCTTCAGTCCAGGAATGGGTCTCTTTTACATTCCCTTACTGGTGTCTAAGAGGACCAGAGAGTGATTGGAGCCCAGGGTGCATGATTTTCCACGTTCCTTAGCTGTTGGCTGGGTTTCTGGCTGTGTTTTAGGCTGCTCTGAGGAGACCTGTCTGAGCTCTCTCTAGTTTTGAGCAAGGGCTCACCCTGACCTGTGAGTCAGTGTGTCCATTTCTGGTCACTGGGGTTGGGGTTGCTCCCTTGTTCTCTTTTATTTGCAACTATGAGGATACAACTAACAACTGTAAGGAAACAAGTACATCTATAAGGATAGCCCTGGGGTACAGCTGAAGATGTGGCAACATCTTCTAGCATGACAGGTAGTAACCTTGTTTGCTTTGTTTTCTTCTTGCATTTTTTTTTTTGTTTCCCTGACCCTCTCTGATAAAATAATTTAATGGAAACATAAACACTGCACTGAGAAAGGTTAGCTTAACAGCTGATAAAATAATTTAATGGAAACATAAACACTGCACTGAGAAAGGTTGGCTTAACGTTTTGTCTCCCAACCTGGCACAGGCACTTGCTCCTCTACCTTTCCTTATTCCCCAACATCCAAAGCCCCTTTTGGATCTGCTGATGCCTCCCACCTCCACAGTCTTTCTGTAGCAGAAAGTTCTAGCAGTTTGCTTCTTCTTCCTCTAAAGGGATGAAAGTAATACTCATTTCAGCTTTGTAAGTTTTGAACTATTCTGTTTAAACTGCATCACAGAAATGGGCCAATTATTAGTATTATCTGTGATGATTGTGTTTTGGTGATTGACAGACTAGAAGAGGGTGAAGTGAAGAAGCAAGATTTGTTTAGAGAAGGGCAAGTCTGCTTTAGGGACAGATCAAGTGCAGACAAGAGAGTGATGGAAAAAGGGTAGGATAGGTGGGAAAAAGGAGCCTCTGAAAATGCAGAAGTATAGAAAAGCTCAATAAGAGTAGGGGGAAAGAATTGTGCTGGACTTGTACAAATCTCTGACTTACCTGAATTCATTTTTTTTGGTCTGTACTTAAACACTGGAGGTCTGGTGCTTTTGTGTCTTAAACATCACAGCATGGCATAGTCACATAAAGGAAGAGCACTAGAAATCAGCAGTGCAGTCTGCCAGAATTGGAAGCAGAACCCCTCACTTGCTCCTCTTTTTAATTGCCACCTATTGATGCTTACATACAGCAGAAAGTTAATGATGCAGCTCTTAAAAGATTACTGCAAATTGCAAGTCTGTTACATTAACATGATTAATTTGAACTGTACCTAAGAAGCTGTACGTGATATTCTGCTGAGGCATGGTTGCATATTAGAGCTATAAAGTTGTATGTGCAGCCATAATATAACTGCCTGCTCCTTACTCTCCATGTGCTGTGAGGACATAAAGGGACCAATCTGTTAATTGTTTTTGGCATTATCAATGTTGATGTCAGGAGAGTGGTCTTTTAAGAAATACATTGAATCCAAATTACAGTAGTCTAAAATACATCTGAGTGAAGAAAATACCTTCATTAAAATACCAAAGTCACCAACTCAGCATAGGCCATTTCACATATCCCAAGACAGTGGACACTTGACTTCCAAAGTGAAACCTAAATGGTAAATTTAACAGTAAGGTGGTGTAAATCAGCTTATAGCAGTTTCATTGCTTTTAAATATTGCAAGCTGCAGCAGTTTAAAAAGAAACTCAGGCTTCTGAAAATGCAAGTGATCAACAAGAGTGATTTGGGGTTGTTTTAATTTTGGAATCTGTTTGTTTGAGAGGCAGTTTAATGTTCTGAGTTCTCAGAATGGAGAAAGATTGGGAGATTTCTTTTCTCACCAGGCACTTCCTGCCACAGCTGCTTGAGTGAGTTAATCTACTTGACTTCACATCTGTTCATTGCCTCTCTCCACTGCCCCCATCTTCACACCAGAGCAGGAGTCCTGTGGCTCTCCTGGCCCCTTTTTTCCATTCCAGGGCTCAACTTCTCATTTCCTAGGCTCCTGCCCTTATTTCAGCATGTTGCCAGCTGCCAGGGAAGAGCTGCCTAGGATGCTGAGTATTTATTGCTTGCTGTGTGCGTGCTGACCCTTGGGCAGAAGAGGGAGGAGGGTGCACTGTGGCACCTGCAGGACAGGCTGTCTCTAGAAGGGCTGGGAAATGAGGCAGAGCGAGTAGCTGGAGCAAGTTTTCCAGCATCTGACTGAAAGCACCAACAAGGTAATTCCAAATTACTGGAAGGTAGGCTTCCTGCTGCCGTGGCAACAGAAGTTCCAGTGCTTACTGGATTTGTTATTCATGAAGAAAACAAGGTAAGAATTGGCAAGTCCTACTTATTCTTCCACGCTTTCATTTTCACTTTCTTAGTGATGCAGTGTTTGAAAGGGAATATTCATGTTTAAAACAAAATTGGAAGTCTTTGGTTTTCTTGCACTCTTTTTAAGAGAATGGAAATATTTTCACCCTTGATACGAGAAAGCTTTTATTGAGCCAAACTTGAGCTAAGTATGATGATAAGACAATAAAACATGTAAGTAGCTTGAAGGTTTTTCAAATTCGCCTGAACTTTCGTCTGGTGAGCCTTTGTCCTGGAGAGAAAATGTTTGGCTTAAAGGTTAAGATGAATTAGGTGGCTTTTGATTATTCAAAGAATGAAGGCTGTGTTTGTACCCTCATTCTTGTTTCTTTGCATATGGTTCTTTCATCCATTCAGTCTGTGCTAGTCAAGGAGGGGGACTGTTTGAAGAAGGCACTATGGAGCACTCTGTCTCTCATCCAGCAACAGCTGAATACTTTATGGAAGTATATTAAGTCCTTGACAGGAGAAGGTAGCCAGCTGGCTGCTGCAGCAGGATATTCTAGCTCTCCCTCACAACTGAAAAGGAGGAGTTGGCAGAGTGCCTGCCGAGCTTGCCGGGGAGGAGTAGAGACACAGACTCTTGCAGTATTTTAACTAGGTGGGCTGTTAACCAAAAAATAAGAGAAGAAAGCACACATTTCAAGTCTGTCCAGGCCACCAACTGGAAAGTGGTAAAGGGCTGACTCTAATATGAATAATTACCCTCCAAGAGTCTCCATGCTTTGAGATAGTTTAAGAATGTGGTTACTTTAAGGTCGGAAGCAAGTGAAGTAAATACATTAGTGTTTGTTCTGCTTGAAACAGCACGTGGAATGGTGGTGTCTCACTGGTTATAGAATAGTGCTCTGACAGTTCTACAAAATCTGGGGTCTGGATGTAATTTGATTGTCCTTTCTTGTCCTAATAAGTACAGCTCAAGTCAAAATGTCTGTTTGGGTCACCAAAAAAGATATTGAAAAGAAAGGAATTCATGTTGAAATTGGCAAATTCAGGAAAGAGAGAACGCAAGAGTGGCGAGAAAGTGCTCGCCGTTTCATTAAGCCAAGTTTTGAAACAACATGAAACACTATCCAGTCAATCATCCATTTCCAAAAAACGAGCAGGTGAAAACAGCCTTAAGGCACAAGCAATTAGCACAGAAATAGGTGTGTATTTTGGGTGTGGATGACCAAATATGCTGAGGTTCAAGTATTTGAAACAAAACAAGCCTCAGGTCATTATTTTGTAGCCTGTTCTTCCTTGTATGCTTCCTTTAATGAAGTCTCCCAGGAAATGCTGTGTGGATGCTCCATTGACTGATAAGTGAAGCTTCTTTAAGCACTGAAACTGGTGGTCCAGGAGATGTTTTTAGTTATTTAATGACAGAATCCTGACCTCTTATATAGACTCAGAGGACAAATCAGATCTAGGCTCTGTGTTTGTAAATGCTCTTCAGTGACCTCCACTGTATTTTGGAACAGACCTTTTTCAGTTTTTCCAGGATTGCTGAAGATAAAGATATTAACAGTAACTACTGAGGCCTGTATGAATTTTTGGTGCTGCAGTTTTGTGTACTTGGAAGGTATTTGAAACAAACATCATAGAGGTTCCACATTCAACATGCCCTGAGATTATATAGTTCTTTGATTGAACGGTCATGCTAACCTTTGATGTCCAAGATCCAGGTCACCATTTATGAAGATAACTAAATATTCACATGGTCTGTACTGACCTTTCAAAAGACAGGAAATACTGCTGTGAATTGCTTTTCCCTAATTTACTTTTGATAGATCTCATGGGTAGAGTTGGAAAAAACACTTGAATGCTGGTATCAGTTTACTCTCCCTTCCCAAACTGGCAAAATTAAAGTAAGCTCTGATTCCTTTGTTCATAGTGAATCATATGTGTTAATATAAAAACAACCTAACACCACAATCTTTTGATCCCAAAAGGAACTAGTTACAGCTCCAGTGGAAGATTACAGGTTCTTATAATAGGTGCTGGCTTTAGTGTTATCTTACTGTCCACTTCACAGAACTGATGTTATCTGGCACTGTTTGATGCAAATAACCAGTCTGCCTTAAACACAGGAGAATTTTACAGAGCTGGGTGAACTGTGTTGTACATTCATCTGTTTTCCCTTAACTTCCATTAGCAGCAATCGTAGTCATGCTGGGAGTAATTAAAATTACGGGAACATTTTATATATAAATGTAGATGCATGATGTAGATGTAATTACTAATTGAGATGTTGAATGCAACTCTTCACTTCTTGCCAAGCATACTGGGTAGTCTTTGCAGGTTTATTTTGCAGCTTGCAGACCCACTTTGGCTGCTCATAGAATTCCTCAGGCAAAGGCTGAAAGGAGGGTTGGGAATTTATTGTGCTTTTTCAGTTGTTCGGAGAAGAGGCAATGGATACATCTCAGGTTTCTCTTAGCAAGCTGAAGGAATTTCAGTCCTTGTTTTTAGACTTGCAACTGCTTGAGGCTTCAAAGGCGTGCATGTGTGAAGGAGGAAAAGAGGGAAGGAGGAGCACATACCCCTGCTAATCTTATGTTAATGTAAACATAAAGGTTGAAATCCCAGTTGTAAGAAAGCATCTGCAGTAGCAGAGGGGCCATGGTTTCGTGCATTCACTGCCCTCAGAAACAGGTAGTGTTTAATAAAGGCCTTGGTATCCTGTTCAGCAGGATATGGATTGCATATTCAATTTTTAAAAAATCTGTAGCTATTTTATAGTTTTGCTTCCAAGACGACCGGGGGTTTTTTTAGTAATTAAATGTGATCAGCAAATTGTTACTGAGTAATCTGGGTGTCATCTACAATAAGGAAAACATTTTAAAGAATTTGTCATACGTTGAAGAATCATATATAATGAGAGAGGTTAACTTAAAAACTGCCTCTAGTTTCATTTGGAAGAAGAAGATAGGAAGCTTTAATTGCTTATTTTTACTTCTGGTCCAAGTGTTGGGAGCACTTAAATGTTTCTCTCGCCTGTTTTTTTTCACTGTGTGTTGTCAGACTTTTAATGTCCCCAGCTGAAAAGGGAAATTAACCAGGAATCCCAGTTCCGTCTGTTCTTTTGTACAATGGCACTTTCTCACAACAGGACAGCTACTTGAAGCGGAGCAAGAATGTTCTGCCAGTTTGTCACAACCTCTTGCTCACCACATGGGAAAAGCTCAAGAGCAGAGAGAAGAATCTTGGCCTTAGTCTATTTTTTCCCCTTTGCATGGGGGCAGAGAAAGTCACAGACATGAAGAAGCACTTATTACTGAGTGCAGGAGCTAAAACTCTTTATTGTTTCTGAGAGGGAGATAGCTTTGCTGTAGACTTCTGCAACAAATCTAACTCTGCAAGTTGCATTAAAATAGTACAGTTAAATAAACCTGAGAATTACCAAAATATCTCATTTTTCTCCTACAGTTAGGTAACCTGTTTTGAATTGCAGAATTTTGAATTCCACTGAGCATAGAATGATTTGAGCTAAAAGGGATCTTAAAGATCATATAGTTCCGACCCCCCTTCCTTGGGGGGACACTTTTCACTAGTTAAGGTTGCTCAGAGCCCAATCCATCCTGGCCTTGAACACTTCCAGTGATGGGGCATCCCCAGTTTCTCTGGGCAGACTGTACCAGTGCCTCATGACCCTCACAATAAAGAAGTTCTTCCTAATATAAAATCTAAATCTACTGCCTTTCAGTTTAAAGCCATTCCCCCTTGTCATATAACTACATGCCCTTGTAAAAAGTCCCTCTCCAGCCTTCTTTCAGGTCCCCTTTACTTAGTAGAAGGCTGCTCCAAGGTCTTCCCAGACCCTTGTCTTCTCCAGGCTGAACAACCCTGACTCTCAGCTGTTTGTCATCATAGGAGAGATGCTTCAGTTTCTGATCATCTCCTCTATGCTCCCCCTGATAGGTCCCTGTCCTTTCTCTGCTGGGGACCCCAGAGCTGGATGTGGTGCTCCATCTGGGGTCTCACAGTATTAGAATTGAGGGGAAGAATTGCCTCCCTCAAATTGCTGTTCATGCTTCTTTTGAGCAGTAGTTGGATTTTATATCAGCCAAACAGTTTTATTGATATACTGTTTAAAGAGAAAGTGTGTACCAGTAAATGACATTATGGTATATTATTAGGATATGACAGAATCACAGACTGTCTGAGACTGGAAGGGACCTGGTGTCATCTGTCCAACCTTCCTTCTCAAGCAAGGCCGCCCAGAACAAATTGCCCAGGACCACCTCCAGATGGCTTTTGAAAACCTCCAGGAATGGGGTCTCCTCAGCCTCTTTGGGCAGCCTGTGCCACTGCTTGGTCACCCTCACCATTTCTAGGTGGTTGGTGGCTGTACCAGCAGTCTCTATGCAGGGCCCCACATGAAGCAGAGTGCAGTAATCATGTAATAACTGTTTTCTCTAATTTGAGAAATTGTGGTTGTTACAGCAGAGTTCCTTGCCAAGGATGAAGCATTTGCATTTATTTCTAGCCGCTAAAAGATATCTGCAAGCACTAGTGTAATCCTCTGGGATGAGGCTTCATAAGCTACAAAACCTTCTGATAAATACATACTAGGCTTGGTTAGGACTCTTTTCCCTAGAGCTATATTAAGCTTGGGTTTATCTCATGTGCCATTTGTTTGGGATGCTTTTATTCAATAAACTGTCTCTGATTAATCATAACATTTACTCAGACCCACTCTGTTTAATGTGCCTTCCTCTTCCCCCCCAGCCTGCAAGAGCATAGCACTTCAGAGGGATGCAAGTGCCCCTTCACTGCAGAAATTCTTTTCCGAGAGTCCAGAATAGCTCAGGTCCAAGACTTTTGTTGCAGATATCCCAATAAGGGTTTTAGTAAGTCAGAAACATTAAGTTACTAACTTCATTGATTGGTTTTGTCACATTAACCTTGACCTACTAAACCAGGCAGCAGTTGCTGTTTTGAATGCAAGCAGAACCATAGCTGGCACCAGCAGCTATTGTGCTGTTCTGCATTCTCTGTCTGTAGCCGGATTCTTCTGTTTCACTTTGGTACCTGCTGGCATCTACATACCCAGACTGTTGATTGGCATGTACACTGTGACAGTCAAAAATATTTATGAAATGGAGATGATAGTAAATGCCTTAACAAGGGAAGAGAACCCCAAATGCAAAGCCAAGACAAATCATCTGTATAACTTGATACTTTCAGCAGCTGTTGGCAAGGTCAGGAAAGTTATTTAAAGTTAAGTGTTTGTAAAGCATCTAGTATCCCTCTACCTGAATAATTTACTGTATAAAATGTTAAGAAAGCGTAAGTATAGTTCTTTTGAGATATCTGCAGAACAGGGCAAAATAACAAATTCTTAGACTGCTCCTGTAATTTTTTAAAATGCCTTGAAAGTTTTATGATTTAAATTTGGATGCATGTACTTTTTCTTTAAATTAAAGAGATAGGCAGGTCTTGTTCCTTACATTTTATCCACTACTCACTTTTTTGCAACGGGGTGAAAAAACTTAATATTTTGTTTTTAAAACATCTCTTCATGGAAATACCCCATAAACGGGTATTGACTTCCATATGAGATAATATTTGTTCCATTTTTAAGTGAAAGGAAAATACAGCCAAACCCAGGAATCTTTAGCTTTATCATTCGTATTCCAGTGACTGCCAAACCATTGGTTTCCCATCACAGATCTGGTTTTTTAATATCCATCAGTTACAATTTCATGAATTCTCACTGCTGGCAGTGACACACATGTTTTCATTTACTGCATTATGGGTATTCTCTAGACAACCAGTCTGTTGAAAAGAAATTAATTCCAGCAGTGAACTAAGATACTGAATTCTCAGCAGTTTATGAATTCATGTTTTTACATTGAGGCTATTTATATCTGGATTGAATTGATTTGAATATGTAACCAGGTGGTTGTGGTTATGTCTTTTATTATCCGCTGGATTTGAAAAGCCAGCAGAGCACAACTGCAGAATGGGAAAACTCACTAATTGCAGTTGGTAAATATAGCATTGTATGGTTGAAATCTCAGCTTGTATTTCTCTCATTTCTGTTCATGACTTCAGGCATGATTAGCATGAAGGAGTACAATATACCTTAACTAGAGTATCCTTAGCAAGGCATCCTATATACAATTTTTAGATCTGATTAATTTTAATTTTTTATTAAAGATGAAAATCTAATAACTTGTTTCTATTTTATCCTGTGGTCCCCATTTCACCAACAATGAAAAGTGGCAATATATCCAGGCAACGTTTTAGACAAGATCTTTTGGAGCAGAGTAGAGACCTTGTAGATAACTTGCAAAGCCTGTCACTAAGCTGCAGATTTATACTCAGCAGGGTTATGCTTTTTATCTTTGTCTTCTCCAATGAATATTCAAAATTGTTGGATCAAGGAAGAAATGGGCTTAGTCCTGAACTGTGTTTTCCATGGAACAACGAAAGTGAAAACTTTTAGTTGTTAGAGAATAAGCACTTTGCCCCATCAATTTTTTTAAACTTAGAAATTGGTTCTTCCTTTTAAGAGGAAGTTTGCATAAAATGTGGCTTCTTAATCATCATCTTAATGTCAGTAAAATTGAAAGGATTTTTATCTCAAAAAAAAAAATCCCAATTTGTAGTTTGAGAGGCTTCCATAACAAAAACCGGAGAAAGTGACAAACTTGGAAGATTGTAAAGGCAAGTACAGTTCACTGGCAAATTCTTTAGGATTACATTAAGCCCCAGTTAAGCATGTCCCTGTGCTATTGGTCTTGACTGTAATATTTGGTCATTCTTGCAGTAACTAAACAGCACAGGGTAGACAGTAATGATTGCTGAAATCTTTGCTTCTCTGTCACAGGGAGTAGCTGTTTTGGAGGTTGCCTTTGGGAGGACATGATACCCTTCCCAAGACTGATTTTTGCACAAGAAGGGATTTAGGATGATTGATACCCTGGTCTATTTTTCCCCCAGAGGTTGCATTGTAACTAGCCTTGCTTCCCTCTCAAAGACTTGAGCACTGTAAATTCACTGTTCATGATGTATTACTTTCAGTAGCCCTCTGTGAACACAGCCTGCCTTTTTCAAGATGCTGTGTCTGGAATCAAAACATTTTGGAAGTGTTAGTAAATAATTGCTGTTTGTTTGAAAGAGGTGTGCAGGCAGTGAATCTGAGTTACATGCAGGTAGCTCAGCGTTTTTAGTAGGAAGAGTATGCATAGCTAGAGGATTAGAAAATATCTGTTTTAGAAAGTGTTCTGTTGGTTTCTTTTTCACTGTATTGGTTTTACAAATTCTTTTTATCTAGTGATAAATGTATGCACGAGGAATATTTTTGTAGTCTCTTGTGTCTGAGGGGCAGCATCTCTATTGAAATATGTTTCCCAGATCAATCTCAGTCAGACTGTTCTCTTCTATCTTGAGTCAATATACCAACGAGAGGAAAGATCATGCAGTTTTATTTTGTAAGTTGTAAAGAGAGTATAAGCTGTATGGTTGTTTTGATTTGGAAACATGATGATGACTTTATAACATTTTTTCCCTGCTATGTATGGACAGATGATACATCTTGATAAAGCAATACAAATGATTTTGAGAATACCAGTCATGCCCTCTGTTATCTCACTGAAAATACTGACATATATTTGCTCCAGAGAACACTGCCGTGTATTCTGATTTTCAGTCTGCAAATTGCTGTATTTGAATGCAATCAGTGTCTTTGTTACTCATTCACCTGCTCCTGTGTCTGTCTTTCTTGGATTAAATAATTTCCACAGGAGCAACTTGGGAATGCTGGCTGTGCTTTCTTACACCAGCAAATAACATTTAATATAGAAAGTATGTTGGAAGAAATTTTTAAAAAAAGAATAACTGATATCTCTAGTGAATACCTTTGTATACATTGTGGCAATGCAGAGAAAGGCATGTGACACAGAAATATTTTATTTTTTTTGAGGTTTAATTTATTTGTGCTTCAGGGAGGAAGCAAAGCCCAGCAGCTTTGACTTGTGCTGCTGCCAGGCCTTCCTGAGTTTTCTCTCCATGAAGACCAGCTCCTCGCCCTGGCTGAGGCTTAGCTTCCCTTGGTGGGGAGCACAGGTACAGAAGGTAGCTGTCAGGATATGGCCACTCCTTCCATGGAAAATGCTAAATCAAGAGCCACAAGCCTCCACCACAGCTTTAATAGACACAGTGTTAACAGCAGCCCTGGAAATTGTGAGATGCTGAAAAGCATAGAGGAGTTATTCTTCATATTTTCCTGGCATTGCCAGGAGGGAGGTCTGTAATTGGAAGAGCTGTATTAGTTACAGTACATGTAGTGAAACCAAAGCTGAGGCTGGTGTAGGGATGGGGAAAGGTCAGAAAGCTGATTTGGGGATGAAAATTGGGCTATTGCAGCACATTGTCCACATGTTTCAGCCCCATTCAGCAGTGTTAAATGGCAAGTGCACATCTTGCATGCCGCAGTGCTTCAGAGGGATGGGTGCAAGCAAGGAGCTCCTTACTTGTGTCTAGTCCTTCCTTCCCTCTGCCCCTCACAAAGCTGCAGCTTCACTCCTGGCTAGAAGAAGAACAGCAAGTTCTGTCAAGTTATACACTGCCTTCATGGTTCTGCAACCATCATCTCTTCCTGCTGTCTTGTTTAATGTAGTGACTTCTCAGAGAGTACATCCAAGAGCTTAAATAAATAAGTTCTCTGCAATTCCAGAGGTTCTCTTTGGTTCTTCTGATCTCTGCAGGAATGCCAATAGACTCTTATCTTCCCATTTTATGCATAAGAAGCTGTACTAAAGCACTGCCTGGAAATGCAGTACAATATAGAACATACATAGAATGAAATTAGGTTGTTGAGAGCAGTCAGTTTTGGTTTTCTCCCAAGTTACAGAATGAGTATTGGGGGTGAGACAGGGGAAGACTCCCACAGTAGGTTGATAGACTTCATGTGTGGATACAATTCTGTACATGTAAAAAGCAAATACAAATATTCTCTAATAGATATCTGTGAAATCCAAATCTAGGAGAGCTTCTGTATTCTTACAGTTTTCTAGCTAATACACATGCTTTGGGAAGGGAAAACAGTCTGGGGAAAATTGTGTGTTCATGAAACTGAAGAGTGACCTTAAGCAGCTCTGTGTAAAAGATTGTTTTCACACCATTTAAAGACTGAACAGCCTATTTCTTATTAGCTAAGTCTAATTTTGTTTCTAATCAGGAAACTAAATATCAAAGCAAAAGATTTTTTCTGATTTCTGTTTAGTAGCAATTACATCACATTTCATTTCAATGCACCTATCTGGGAAACAACACATGAATGGAGCAGTTCTGAATCCTGCAATTGTTGGAGTCGGTCTTTTTTACTGCTGCCACTAGGATTTAGAAAACCTAACTTCTGAAAAATGTTTAACAGATGTACCATCTAGGTAGAAAACACCATTCAACATAGCTTTTTAAGAAAAGCTCTGCTTTTTCCAGTATATTACTGTGCTGTGTTTCTCTCCCAAAGTTAAAAATGTCGCCCTTCTAATGCTATTATCAATGTCGCTTTTTTCTTCCAAATCAATCAAAACAAACGTCCTTTAAGAAGAAAAATCAATTTAGCCTATTAATTAGCTGAATTCTGTATAGTGCCTGAAGGCCAGAATGTCATTTCCCATAAGATTTGCTTTCAAAATAAAAACAAAATTGTAGCACTCACAGGTTGTCATCACTAAGGGCTCTTAATACTTCAGAATACACTGGTAATCTTTATCCTACCTGATGCAGACCTATTTAAATATTCTGATTAAATGTTGTTGGATTTGTTCTGGTTTTGCTTCTGCCACGTGGTAGATAAAGGAACTTCAGTCAGTCAGTGTAGTCAGTGCCTGGGCAAAACATCACTACAGCAAGCTACCAGAAGGTTGTATCTGATAATGGATTACTTTCCTGTGGTATAAGGCTCTTTATTTTCTCATCCCTCAAAAAAAGAGATTATAAAATTTAGATTATCAACTCATAAATAAAGGAAAACAAAATGAGAAAAAGTTATTAAATGAAAGTGGGTGTGTTGTAACTGTTGCTATATATTCATGGTTACCAGGGTTCCAGTCTATGAAAGCTGCTTGGAGAGAGTTAATACATCTTAGTGAAAATCTGCTTTACTGTTGTATCTTTTTGTTGACAGTAGTAAAGTGTATTGCAGTGAACATTCAGAGTGATTTGTCTTCTGAACCCCGTGGTTGGTATGTGCGGTGTGGAGCAAGTGATCTTTAGGAAGAGGAACAGTAAATTCATCTCTGTGTAACCCTTTGTAAGAGCTGAACTATGCTAACGCCAGCCATGTAATGGGCTTGACAGAGTAGAAGGGTCCTATTCAAACAACAAAAAAATAAACAAAAAGAGACCCAAGAAAACCCCCAGTCGATTAAAATGTTTATTTGTCAAGAGACTTTCCTTTCCTTCTGTTTGTTATGAATTTTAGGGCATGTTTAGGACTTCAGTGATTAACTCATTATAATCTTGAGCAATGAAGCTTAGTTAAGGACTGTATGATTAAAGAAATAAGCTCTTCCTGTGGATATGCCATCAGTACAGTCTTTTGTCACTTTCCCTTGTCATACTGTTTGCAGGATTTACTTCTGTTGTTTGCCCTGATTTGTGTCTGTATTGTGCAGTGTTTTTCCAAAGTTCACCTGGCTTGCACTGCTTAAAATAAGAAAGAAAGAAAATCTCAAGAGCTGTTTATCCAGTGAGTTCATATTAACCACTTGAAAAACTTCCTTCTAAGGAAATGCATCTGAGTATAATTTAAGCAAAGATCATGTTCTGCAGCTGGTCCTGTTCTTCAGGAGGATGCCAGTGGGATTCTCTATAGCCACTCCCAGGGAAGCTGGTGGGATTGGGACTGAAGAATCATTAGAACCATTCAAATACTAAAATCATATGCAGGAGGAAGCAAGTAAAGAAAAATGGAAACCACAAGAGTTACAAGAAGTGAAGCTTGTCACTTCTTCAACTTGTATATTTAAAGAAAGGCAGGAATATTCTCAAGTTTGCCAAACCCAAGAGGTTAAACATGCAGTTGGGAAGACTTAAGAATTATGCCAGTATTTCTTATGTTCATAAAAATCTTTCTCAAGTGTTTAAACTGTCTCTGACCTTCCTGGCAATAGATATATATGACATTTAGAAATTGAAAAACCCAACTTGCAGCACATGCAGAATATCCACATGAGGATTCTCCACCTTTTCTCAGGTGCCTTCCCCGCTTTGTCAGGAGTCCAAAAAGTGATGCCATCCTTCTGCCTTGTGCTTGTGAAAGGATTTGGTACTGGACTGACTCTTGTCCTCCCACATGGCTTGTGAGAAGTAGTTCAGGTTACTGCTACCAAGTTCAGAATTGTGTCTGCTTTGGAAGTGATTGGCATTGGAAAGCTACCGTGGCTGGGTAAGAACAGTTTACACTGGCACTTGTTAGAAAAGTAGATCACGGTCCTGCTACATTCTGACAGAGTTGGGGGTTTTTTCTTCAGTCCCTTCTGGGGAGAGAGCTACAGCAAAGAAGATAAACTTCTACATAAAAATAGTGCCTGCATGAAGTAATGACCTATGGTGGTGTAAATGAGAAGTTTGTTCCACCTATTTCTGAAGTTTCATTCTGTTTTTAAAATGAGACTATTTTAATTCACTTGTTACTCTACTGGGTTTTTAAATATGCACAGTGCTTTTTGTTAAGAGTGTTTGCCTGACCCTGAATTTTTCTCTGAACTTTTTCAACAAAAGTGGTTAATGAACTCACAGAAATTCTGTTAAGTTATGAGGTGCTGTGCATCATCATAATCATGTCCTTGTTCATCTCCCTAGTTTGTAACAAATGTAATGCAAATACAGAGGCTTCACTGAATTTTAAACTAATTCATTTTATTATGTTTTATTCTGGTGTTGGTTTTTTTTTTAGATTGTTCTGAATCACCAGTTCTGAGTTTTGAGCAAGAGAGAAAGCATTTGCTGTGCCTTTTTTGGTTTATTTGTTTGAAGTTTTTTGTTTTTTTTTTGTTGAATGCTCCTTATGTCACAAAGCTGTACAGCAGAGGGCTGAAATTTGTGTGTAGAGGGTTTATAGAAAAAAAGGTTTGGCTGAGGGTTTAACTACTGTTTATCTCTACTTTAGCAAAGCTTTGATACTGTCTCCCTTAACAGTGTCATAGAGTCTGGTGAATTATGAGTCAGGTAAGTAGGTGGGACAGTGGACTGAAAGGACTGAAACCTGTCTGAACTGCTGGTGGTCAAGATCAGCAGCACAACATTCAGCTAGAGCCAACTCACTGTTTCACACTGAGACCAACACTGTACAAATTCTTCTTTAGGGTTTAGATGATGGGGCAGGATGTAAGACTTAATAAGTTTGTAGCCAGCTCAAAATTAGGAATGGTGATTAATGCACCAGTGGCTTGTGCTGCCGTTTGGATGGACCTTGACAGGCTGGAGACATGGGCCAAGGGGGAACCTCATAAAGTTCAGCAAAGCCCTGATGCTGGGAGGAATAACCCAGCACACCAGTACAAGCTGGGACACACTGACTGGGGAACGGCTTTGCCAAGAGGCCTCGGGGTCCTGGTGAATAACAAGTTGAGCATGAGTCAGTAATACATCTGACAAAGAAAGTGCTTTTCCCATTAAGGTGCTCAAACACCAGTTACCCAGAGAGGCCATGCTGTCTCCATCCTGGGAGGAGATGCTGGAAACCCTAAGGAACCTGATCCAACTTTAAAACTGGATCTAGCTTTGAAGTTGGCCTTGCTTTGATGAGGTAGGCGGAAGGCTGAACCAGATGATCTTCAGAGCTCCCATGGAACCGAAGTTATTTTCTAATTCTCTGATTGTAGCACAAATGTTATAAACAGTATTCCTTTCCCTGCAAATAGCCCCGGGGGAAGTTACAGGCAGTGGTCTTTCATGTTTATTTGGTGTAACACAAACAAAATCAAAACAGATGTTTCTGTGCCTTACAGTTTAATAAAGATTTTCCCACGTGTTGAATGTATTTAGACTAAAAATGTACAGTTTACTCTAGTGTCATCTTCAATGTTATATAGTTTCTTTGCTGCTTTCTGTTGTTTACGTTGTGCCAAATGTTGTTCCAAGTCACTTTTCCATTTCTCATGGACAGTGTGTTTTGCTCTTTTCCCCTGTAAATGGTTCTCTTTCGAAGAATTCAGTGTTACAGCTCTGCAGGACAGTTGCTGGAGTTGTTATTGCAGTTCCCTTCCAAAAGGTACAAAGGCATTGCTGAAGATGTTGTAAACCAAGATCTCCTCAATTTTTGTTGTGACTTAGCTGTAATGGGGGAGTATAGCATAATTACAAAATTTCTTCCTCACCACTTTTTTCCCTCACCCCTCAGTGAAGTTGAGTTGATCCTGCTTTCACCATCTAACCTGTAAAAACTTATTATAGACCATAAGTTGGTGTTACAGACTTGAGTCTGGAAAAAAAGAGAAAAGGCAAATTTCTTCTCAGGGGAGCATACTTTTAATATCAAATAGAGTTCTTTTCAGTCCCTTATAACATTATTGTTCTCTGAAATCCACCAAGTCTTAGTAATATTAGGTTTTTGCTTGTGTACAGTTCTCACTCTTGGTTTTCTAGATATTTGAGTAGAATAAAAGTTCTATAAAGAAAGATTGTGGGAAATACTACATTTGTTGAGTCAGAACCATACCTGAACTGTTTGCTTCAATCCAAACTACCCCATGTCTAGTTTGTTAACTTTTAGTCCATCTAGACCAGGATACCTAGTGATACCTTTAATTTGTTCTGGTCAGTCTGAGGGCTGGAGGTAAATGATTAAGAAAGAATTATTCAAGGTCCTAATTTCTTGTTTATCTCCACAGAAGGTCACTGGACTTAAAACAATTTGCTTGTTTAGTTGTTTTGATGGAAAATAACATTAAAATTACTGAGGTGCCTGGAGGAAGAGATCATAAGGATTTTGTGTAGGTTTGCTCTATTTTATTCTTGTCATTAAAGAGGAGAAAAAGTTTTGGCATGTGGATTCTGTTTGAAACTTCCCTGCTAGAGGAGGTGAAGTGCTGTTATTTGGGATCCAGTAGGTACTAACTTTGCCATGAGACATCACCATGAAGAAGCATCAGTTTGCATGACATGTGTTTGCTGTTCCTCACACTGGGAATGTTAAGTCTTATTTGGAGTTACCCCTGTCAATAAGAAAACCGGTCCCCAGGTTTGACAAATATTAACTCAGATTATATTTGGTTCTGAATAGTTTGTTTTATTAAAAATTCAGCCTTGTGCATAACTCTTTGAAGGCTTTGGACCAAAATTTGTTGCAGGTGAAGCAAATGGATTCTAACATGTTGGACTGTAAGAAGTATTAAAACATTTTGGAAATCTGGGAAGCGGGTGATAAAACCTAAGAAAATATCCACTTTTGCCAGAGGGAATTGAAGTCTAGATGTTTTCTTTACCCACAGTGACGAGCTAATGATCTGTGGAATGAAGAGGAGACATGCTAAACACCCGTGCACAGTCATGTCATTTATGGCATCCTGCATTCATCTGCACTGATGTCACCCTAGATTGTAACCTATTCTCATTGTGGACCCTGTAAATAAATTAACATTCATCTGTTGCTACATATAAATATTGTTAGAATTTTGACCCTTTGAGACAGCATTTTTTAAAATATAATGTTTAAGAGCCAACACATTTTAACATTCCAGTTGGTATTTATGTTAATTTGAGCTCAATTCGTTCCCTAAGCATTTGAGATCAGCTATTTTTAGCCTGGTTTCCTGAGGAACTGAAGTTTATAGGATAGCTGTATCTATCCATCTGCCTTCCACTGAGCTTTTTGAAGCCAATGATCAATTATCTTGATTTGGCAGAGAGAGTGAGGTTTCAATGCTGCTAATCTCTGGCAGGTTTCATTGATAGCTTTGGTTTGTTTGAAGAGAGGCACACAAATACCTACCCCATCGAAGGGAAAAGGTGTAAGGTAAGCTCACCAGTGGTAGTGTGTGTGGGTTGGTGGGAAAACAGCTGGGCCACGACTCAGGGCTGCTTCTCACCCCTGGGGCAGTGAGAGAACATGAGCCTGAGCTGTGTTGCTGTGGCTGGGGGGGAATTGGAAATATGTGGGTTGTGAAGCATGGGCTGTGGATGATCACAGCTGGGGGAATGTTGCATGGAGACAATGGTCAAGGACCCCGTGTTCCTGTGGTGATGACAGTGTATGAATGTGTAGCAAAGAGTCTGTTGGGCATCATTTTAATTGGTCTGAAAACTATTTGCCTTTAACAAGGGAAGCTATTGTATGGACACTGTTCATGTCTCTGGAAGCCTGCAAAAACATATAGCTTATTCTTCATGTTGTGAGAGGGTTCTTGGGCATAGCACACAGGCTTTTTTATGGAGAATGTACACCTCCAAAACAAATGATCTCAAAGTTGTTCAGAAACAAGT
Organism: Passer montanus; assembly: GCF_014805655.1. Taxonomy (NCBI): domain Eukaryota; kingdom Metazoa; phylum Chordata; class Aves; order Passeriformes; family Passeridae; genus Passer; species Passer montanus. Next base: position 2,441,326 of record NW_024372370.1, on the reverse strand, counting down.
TGGGCTTTGTTTCTCCTTAGCCCCAATATAAATAAAGTTAGGCTTTATTTCTCTTTGGGACTCTGGGAACGGGTGGAGAAATGAGACATGGAATTTTAGTTATGAATGATAACATGATTGTGGAAATGAGCTCTGAGCTCTCAGACACTATACCTAGAGATGACTTTTTAAAAAAAAAAACAACTTTTCTAGCTAAGTAGGCAAGGCTTTTCCCATAGAGTTTGCTGCCAGAGGACAGTTCTCTGCTTTCAGTGACTGAGCTTAAAATACTTACATACTAAAATAAAGCAGAGTGTTGGGGATTTTTTTCAGTTGTTTTACCTTCTTTTCTTCAATATTTAAAACCTTTCTTGAGAACATCTATTTGTTCATCTATATAATCAATAGTAATGGAAAGAAAAGTTCCATGTGTCTCCACAAAGGTAGAGTTAGCCCCAAGAATTGCCATGTGGCCTCTGCAGTTGTGCTCATCATAAAATACAGGATGTGAGTTTTGTTCAAATACCTGTCAGCTGAGATACTCTGTTTTATAAGCTGTGTTACCAGCAAAGTCTGTTCATCTTTAAATCTCCAAAAGACTGTCTTGGGCTTTGCACTGCCATTTCACTTCTATGAATACTTCTAAACAAAAAGCAGACACAGGACTAGAGTGTTGCTCTGCACTTGTCTGTCTCCTTCATAAAGCATCTATGCATTTTTCTGTCTGCTTTACAGATAAGGTTATACTGAAGCTGCCATGACAGGTGGACACTCTGTGTTTCAGTCTGGTTTAGTAGGTTTTGTGTTACTTTACAGAAGCCATTTCTTGAGGAACAGAAAGTGTAGATTTTGGTTACAACAAACTGGCAGGGCAAGACAAAAGTGTGTTTCAGTTTCTCTTCTTTAAAGCTGATAAGCTGATTATGTCTTCAATTTTCATAATCCAAATCAAAACCCCTGCTTATAAGCCTTAAGTCAGCTTGTGTATCCATTCAACTCCAAGAAGGGCTGGATAATTTGTAACAGAAACTTAGAGATCACACAGTAGTCAGCTGGAATGCAGAAAATGAGGTCATGTTTCTTGACCTGCAGTTGATTCTGCTTTGCCCTGTTGCATCACTGACATGCATTAATAAAAGGCATTGCATGCACAGTATTGAGCATTTGGAATTTTTGAATTTCATTTTTTATTAATGTTTATTTCTGCAATCACACTTGGAATATTTATCCCAATTGACCTTTATGTATATCTTGAGAACACAGATTCTATAAAATACGAGCAAATCAATCTGCTGTACAGATCTGTCTGCAGTAAAGATTTGTCATGATCTTGTATTACAGAATGTTACCATTTTTGATAGCGAAGTATATTAGGAGTTAGGGGTTTGATGTGCCAACTCCTAGAGTCAATACTTACAAAGCTGTTTCAGCAGTGAAGATCAGGATGTAATCCATCCCAGTAATAATGCCCTTCTCTTTTTTTAATCTTCTTCCTCCACTTCCTTCCTTCTCCTTTTCCCAGGCTGTTGTTTTAACTGAATCAGTTCCCTGAATCACTTTGACAGTCAGAGAATTTCTGCCACTTATGTGAAGTTCATGAGGCTAATCTGCAAAGCTGAAATTTGAGACTCATTGAGAAGTGGGCTCCAAGAGCCTGAGACATGTGGTCTTGACTGCTGAGAGTTTGCACTGCCCTTCTGCCATTGCACTGCCCAACTTGCTGAGTGACCTGTTGCTGGAAGACAGTTCTGCTTGGAAGGCCTCTCTTGGTTGTCTTCTCCAGGCAAACATCCAACTGTTCATCAGCTGGGTCTAGATGTTTTTATAGACCTTCCCGGGGGAGCAGCAAGAGAGAGGTATGGGATTAAGTCAGAAAAGCTTTGGGAGGCTCTGACCCGTAAGAGCATCTGCAGCTCCTACCCTGGAATTGTCTGGCTGTTTTTCCAGCGGAAAGGAAAGTGCTGCATAGTTTGGAGGGGATGCAGGTGATGTTGCAGGGTTAAGCAGTTGGGGTGTTGTGTAGAGCAGTATCTCTTCATCCACGTACTGTGGTTCTCCCATTCCACTGTGGTCTGAAGGGGTGAAGCCAGGCTGTTTGCTTTAGCCTTGTGTCACTTCCACAACACTTTCCTTGCCAACAAATATTTAAAACATCTAAATATTGTATTACTAACAGAATTTCTCCCATCATTTATTTGTGAAAACTCAGTTAACTGAAACTTACATTTAAATGTCTATTTGAGAGTGCATAGATCAAATTTCTAGTGTACCAGCTTGAATTTTTTTAAAGGAAATTGAATATGCTGAATATACTGGTATTTCCTGGGCTGTCTGTTATATATGTTCCATATATAACTTGGAAAAACATTTTCCACTTCTTTTGTCAGATAAATATTATTACAAGAGGATAAATATATTGGCAGTTATATATTGTGCAAATATATTGGCAGTTTCATATAATCATAAATGTGTGTACTGGTTTGAAGGGGCAGAAAATGATATTTAAAGGCATGCTGAGATCTGAGAGCTGAGTATTTACTGACAGCAGTAGTGCATTTGCCACAAAGCACAAAGCTTGATGTCATGCTAGCAGTGTATATAGGCTGCACACATTAGTACTTTATGCAAACGTAAGCATAAACACGTATGACAAGTAGGAAAGTTTAAGGGTCTTAGCTTGATGTTTCCTTGCTAATTAAGTGTGTAAGCATGCCGTTGTTAATTTGCTTCACAAAGGAGCCTCATGTGTTTTCAGCATAAGATATGCATCAAGTCCCTGTCACTGAATTTCTGTCAGTGTATTTACCTAAACTGTAATTTGTCCCAGAATTCGTATTTGAAGGCCACAGCTACTCTCAAAGCTGCAAAATCAGAATCAAATTGCATTTCTTTATCAAGTACATCTTCCATATCACAGAACTTTGCATTTCTCTCATTCTGGTTTTTGCTGTCCAGAAGCTGAAAAGGCATTTAGTGCAGTAGTGCAATATATAAGCAAGAAAGTTTGAAGCTATCAACAGCCACTACTTACGTTTAATATCTTTACCAGAATCTTTGCCCTCCCTGCTAGGCTTTAAAAATCCTTTAGGTAATCAAGAGCTTAGCCAACAAAATTAATTGTATTTTTTTCCACTATAATACTTGCTGTTACAGAGGAAGAAGAGAAAGAATCAAATATTTCTATTATTTTTCTTAGCAGTAGGTAATTTTTTACCATATCAAGGGCTATGCTTGCTAAGGTAATTGTAGCAAAAATCAGAATTTGATCAAAATTAATCAGGGCATAAAGTAGTTGTGCTAGGAGATTGAGAAGATACCTGTGTTCTCTTGGACTCCAAGCTTGGTAGATCATAACTAACTGGGAGGTGACTAAAGACTTTGCTTTCCTCTGCAGGGTCACATGAGAGGCTGGGTGTTGAAATGGATTGACTGTTGATAGGATTTGCCATAGTGGATCATGCATTCAACTGTGTGCTTCTCTTCTAGCCTATTACAAGCAGGCAGACTGGGCACCAAGGCTGCATTGAAATATAGGTTAGCTTATATACAGCACAATAGTTAAAAATAGCCTCTGTTTCATGAGAAGTGTAGTCTGAAAGTGTCATTTTACTGTTACCTGCAATGTGGATCTGTTCAAATCAGAATCTGTATTGGGATGTTTCACAAGTATTTTTCAAGTATTCCTGAAAATTAAGAACGGAATTGGCATTTGTATATATGTTGAAGAGATAAATTTTAAGAGTTTGAAACTTACTCTTTTGCATTGGAAAGCAGATGAAGGACATGGAAGGGAGAAAATAATAGTCCAAAGTTTTCTATTACTTATTTATTCCTTCTGGAATGTGAATATAAATTGTTGGTTAGAGCTTTAAAAGCTGACAGAATGCATTCAGAGATTTTCAAATTACTTTTGGATCTGCTTTTAAAAAAATTCAGGACCTGACCCTTCAGCACAGTTTTCAGATGATAGAATTTATGTTTTTCAACTACCTTATGTTATTGGTCAGCTTCATCTAGTTCAGTAATTGAAAGAATATCAGCATGGCAAAGCAAGGTGAAGTTAGCAGAGCAGTGGGAGAGCAGGTTGACCTGGTAATGACCCTGAGTTTTTCAACTGCAATGCTATATTCATGCTTGCCTGTATTGTCAGTATTTAAGGGACAGAGGTCCTTGGGGTGATTATAGGAATACTATTGTTACAAATGACAGCTGTTCTGCATGGACTGCTTTTCTGTCCATTCATGCAGGGGCACCACAACCATGTGCTGGGTGCAGTTTTTCTGTACTTTTTAATTCTTTTGCATTCCTGATGGGTGTTTAATCACCCAATTCAGATATGCCTTTCAAGATAGTCAGTATTCTGAAGCAATTTGATGGTGATCCAGGTGTGGTCTGCCTCTTGAGGCTCAGAGCAAGAACCTCAGCTAAAGAGAGAGGAGCAAGTGATGCCCAGAAGAAATGGGCATGTCTTGTCAGCTCCCATCTGTGTCATCAGAGGCCACGACACCTGGAAGAGCTGCTGAGATACCGGGCTGTGTCCCGGCCATGATCTGGTGAAGCACTCTAATCCTACAGCTCTTGCTAAACTGGGAGATACTGCTAGCTGAAAACAACATGAGTGATGACAGTGACAAAGAAAAGGCTTTTCTGACAGCTCATTTAAACATCCAGCACATTTAGAGAATGTACAACAATGTTTTGTGTGCCAGATAAGAAATGGTGGTCTGAGAGGCTAAAACGTTTGTGATCTGCTTATATGAGCACCCCAGTCCCTGCAGGACCTAAGAAGATAATTAGATAATAGGCTTCCAGCAGCTGCTTTTGTTATATCTAGTCACGAAAAGAGAAAGAGGTAGCCTGCAGCATACCAGAATGTAACACAGGAATAAATGGAACATACAGATACAATCAAAAGGCACAGGTCATCATGGAAAGGACTACACACAACAACCATAAACATTTGGTTACTCAGCATTGTATTCTTGGCTCCATGAGACTTATTTTACCAGAGGACAGTGTGACAAAACCAAGCAAATTGCTCTCAGTCAGGGAATGTCTAAAGGCCAGGTTTCTAAGGGCATTAGAAGTCATTCCTGACAACACAAAGTCTGTTGTTCTAAATGCTTGTGTTAGTGTGGGTGGTTGTTTGTTTGTTTTTAGGAAAACTAAATGCTAGTAGTATAGATTAAAAAAAACAGAAGTCATCAGTAACTTCTTTATGCATCTGCTGGCTTTGTCTGTATATCTTCTTCATTTCTGCATTTGCTGCATTTTCTTACAGAACATTTAATTTTCAGAGATTAGATGAAAAATGAAAATACACTTAAGTACTGTTTGCCATCCTTTTTTTTTCCCCCTGAAACCTCCTTTCAGACTTTCTTTAATTTCATTTTCACAGTTTTGCTTATTACTATCCATTTATTAGCTTTTCTTTCATTCCATTCAAAACTCATATGTGTAATGCAGTCTCTCTTTAGGGCCCTTATTATGAGTATATTTAAATCTCTTTTAACTCAGTTCAGGGAAAGGGAATTTTTGAATTACATACTTATTGCCATTTTGTTCAATTTCCCTTAAATTCTTTATAAATTCTTTGACTAGCTTTAGGTTTTGACTTCTCTTAGGACAGTAGGTCCTACCTTGAAAAACTAGGAAGGCTTCCCACTTGTTAGCCTTCATAAACTAACAGCTGGACACTGAAGCACTGTTATGGCAAATGGGAGCACGGATGAGTTGTTTCCCACCAAAGAAAAAAGAATGGCAGTGGTGCTCCAAGACAAAGCTCTTTGGGTTAGCATGATAAGTTTTCTAGCAAGAAGAATTGGTTGAGTAGAATTATCAGCTGCAGACACAGTAAATGAGGCACAAATCATGCTCACTAGGCTGGGTGGTTTCAGGAAAGAGGATGAAATTTGCAGTGACATTTCTGCATGTAATAGAGGGAAGCTCTGGTCTGTAAAAAAAGCAAAGGTATCTGCTCGCAGGTCCTGCCCCGTGGTGAAAGCATAGAGAAACTTGGGAAAATTGCAATTCTTGCAGTCTGTGGATTATCCCAGATCTCTGACTCTACACAGAGTAGAGATCTGTGTAGACCTCAAATGCTTTAGATAATTAAAGAAGCAGAAAAAAATCATGTGCCTTTTTTCATAGAAATAATTTGCTATTTGAGTGACTGGTGTCACTGGGTAGCTACAAAGTGTTCCTTGTTCCTGGCATCTCTAAGAGCTTCCTTTTCAGATCCAGAACAATATTTTGTAGTTTGTGTCTCTGTTAGCTCCTGTCTCATGTCCATCAGCTCCCTACAGCTGTTGCCAGATCTGACCCTCTTGTCCTTTTAGAGCTTCCTTTTCAGATCCAGAACAATATTTTGTAGTTTGTGTCTCTGTTAGCTCCTGCTGCCAGATCTGACCCTCTTGTCCTTTCGGCAAGCTCTTGTTGATGGGCCATGTCTTGTCCAGCTTGATCATACAACCTCAGGAAATCATTCATCCATGTCTGTTTGCCCTGTAAACATTTACATTACTGTGCTGGGCTGAGCACAGGGGGCAACTTTCATTCTCTGCAGCCTGTCCATTGAAAAATGCTAATTCAGAGTAGTCTGGCACTGCTCACCTGTTTTCTTCAGCTCAGATCACACTCTTGATTATTTAGATTCACTTAATGGCTGGCTGCCTGAACTGTGTCTTCCTCTGTGCTCGAGGATTCCCCTGGGAGCTTTACTCCATGGAAGTAAGATATACTGCAGTCTGTATAAGAAGCCTGTTTTGTTGTCTGTATTTTGTGTGTTACAGCTCCTCAGGGACTCAACTGCAAGAGTTAAGTATTATGGTAGTGACTTACAGCATCCTGATGTTGGGTATAGATCACTTAATTACATTTGAACGCCTGAAGAGTAAAGAGATGCTTCCATTTTGCAAAACCACCAGCTCAAAAGAGATATTTTCAAATTAAAGCTCCCCCCGCCTTAAAATTTTTAAAGTTCGTGCCCACTGTTGGGAAAGTATCACTTGTTTTAAATGTTACTGCAGGTACTGTAGCCTTTCTCAAGAGCTGCACGAAAAGATGATACTTTGATCTGAAATTGGATCACGTGGAGAAACATTTTCTGCATGAAATGAAGAATTGTTCTGCATCATCAAGGGAAACAAAAGGAGATTTTTTTTCAGTCTCTCTTAATCCAGTACACAAGAAGGAGCATTTATTTCAGTCCAAAAGTATAAGATCTAGTCAGTAGATTATGTGAGTGTTGTTGTTTATCCGCAAAGACCGTAGGGGGAAAATGTGGTAGTGAATGCTTGTCAGTAAGATCCTTTTCTCTTGGAGAACTGAGACAGAGCCTAAAGTAAAAATGGCATTTTCTTGTACTTGTGAATTTTAAAAAAATGTCTTCTAAAATGCAGAAGAATTTTAAATAAAACTTGAAACAGCAGGTTGTAGTAGGCAGAAATGTAAGTGTGATGGTGTATTTTAAAAAAAATACACCCCAAAGCTGAAGATTTCTTTTCTCTCAAGCAGAATAAAGGTAAATTTGCTATTAATATGGAGAAAAATTTCACAAGTGCAGCTGAAGCAAAAACTGTCACTGACCTGATTGTAAAGATACAGCAATGTTTAAAAGTGTTCTAGGCAGGATTAATTCCCACTTAGAAGCAAATTTAAGGTTTAGAGGGGGTTGGTTGGAAGGAGACATACATAAATAATTGCCTCCTGATCTGGAATTTCCGCTTGGTTTCTGGCCAGCTGGAGGAGTGGACGTTTTTAGACAGGACAGCAGTTGTTAGTTTTTCTGATCATTAGCAGTCAAGAAGGTTTGTCCTTTGACTTGCAGTTAACTGAGAAAAGGTGTTGAATGGTAAAAAATTGAGCTGTCCTTGAGTATGCTCTATTTATGCAGCAAGCCACATCTTTTAAATTCATTATCTTAACATAGTCATTAAAAATAGTTACCTTTGAGGGGAGGGAGGCGTATTTCATCTACATTGTTTCCTTGCATATTCCAGACATATTTTACTACACATTTAAATTATTATGTAGTATAGTATTGATATCCCAGATGCACTGCATCCCTGATGTGTGGGCATACACGTGGCCGCGTTTGTAGCTCTGTAAAATGACAAGACCACTGATGTTGGGGACAGGCCTTGCTGGATCAGGGCCTGGGGAACAGGCTGTCTTAGCACTGAAACAAATACAAGGGACTTTGATTAAAAAAAAAAAAACAAAAAAAAAAAAAAAAACACCCAATCAGCTTCACCAATTTTTTTGGTGAGTGTTGGATGAATGTTGGGCTTGGTTTGTTGTGGGCTACAGGTGCGGCTGCATTCCACTTGTGTGAGCCCAAGTGGCATCTTGAGCTGCGTCCGTGTTGTCAGTGCTGGGAAGGATCTCATAGCCCTTCCCTGGCTGGCCCAGCAGGGCAGGGAGGCTTCCTTCCTGGCTAGCTGCCGGGACCCCCAGGGCCCCACCAGCCCTATCTGGCCATGCCCCTCTCCAGCACCCCATGGCAGCCCTGCCCCAGCCGTGCCCAGCAGGGCTGGTCTCTCACAGCCTGACATGGCCACGGGCACCCCTTAGCTGGGCCCCTGTTAATGAAGGAGCTGTTACCATTTTCCTTCTTTAATGCCTGGTGGGAGTAATAGGAATTGAGGTTGTTTTCTGTTGTCACACAGTACTTTCAGTGCCAGGAGCCCTACTTCTGCTCCCTTCATTTACTCTGAGTCAATGTCTGACTTTCTTCTGAGCAATTTCTGTTCAATCCTCCCTCTTTGTCTTCAGGAAGAAGTTGTCTTTCTCCTCCACTGCTCACCTCCCCCACACTCTTTAAATGAAAACTCATAGGCTGGATTTCCACCCCTAGCAAAACAAAGAGAAGTTTAAGACACTTAATTACTGAAGATGTGCTGCAGTAAGTAAAGGGATTATCAATAGCAGAATTAAATCTTAGAGAGTAAAAAACTTGAAGTTCATGTGTGGAAAAATTAATGCTATGAGGGTCTCAAAGCCAATTAAAAGAAATCTGTGATTTCTATGAGCACTACTGTCTGCTGCTAATCAAAGCTGTTATTATAGTAAAAAACTCTGATCATTAAACAAGTTCTTTTCTGTGTTACAGACACATTTGTATCTGCAATAATCTACTTATTCATATTCCTCATTTAGTTCTATATTGCTAAATCTCCCTGGATTCTAAGAAAAAATGTTCCACAATACTGTATACTTAAATATTGTGGTGTGACATAACCTAAAACAAGTAATGAACCAGAGGTGCGGTGAGCGACCACCTCATTGCAAACCTTTCTGTCTTCCCCATTGTTTAGCCTTTGGGAATAGGAATAATGACTATTTAGGCTGCAAATAATGTGCTTACCCAGTAAATTGCCATGAGAAAAGTCCCTCTGTATTTATCTGTTTGCTTATGCCTCCCTGCAGGGCATAATGCATGCATAAGATCCTACATAAGGAACACACACTTCGTTGTGCATAAGATTTATGTAGTAAATTTTATCTATGCCTGGAATCCTTTTGTTGTTAATGATTATAATTATTAGAGTGTGTGAGCTATAGCTGCCATTCCCACAGGCAGCAGTCCCTCACCCTCATCTTCACATCCCTGCAGTAGAATCATCCCTGTAACAGCCAACACAGATTTCCAGGTTTCTTCATCTTCTTCTTTCCATCCCATCTTTACTTTGCCCTGTCAGCAGTCCTAGCTCTGCCCTGTCCACTGCCCACTGTTGACTCTCAGCCCTGACATGGGTGATATAAATCAGTTTGCCAGTTCTGCATTGCAAACCATATGTGAAATGGTTTACCTGGGTTATTTTCCACTTCTTCCAGGGCCCAACTATCAATTAGTGGGATAAGCAGCAGTTCTTTTTCAGGTTATACTTGGGAAGCCATTAGTTTTTTGCAAGCTGTTTTTGTGTCATGTTTGATTTTTTTCAAAGATATATGCTTTTAAAGTGTTGTTTAAAAAAAGAAGGTTCTAAATAATTTCTGGTATTCTTCCTTCAAAGGCAAACTCATAGAAAGAAAGTTCTTTAAGTTTTTGTTTTTCCCTGGGTATTGTAAACCTGTGTGTTACAACTTACCTTGGGTATTCCAGACTCCTCTTGATGGTTATGTGTCAAATTATTCTGACAATGAAAGTGTCAGGGAAGATACAAACCCTTCAAAACACTTGTGTGTGAGACAAGTACTAACTGACAGCTATGGGAAAAGTCAGGAATCGTGCTGCGGAGGAAGAAAACCACTGTAGAAGTGTTTGGCCTCTGTATGTAGGAAGTGCTGACCACTTAGCCTGTCCTTCAGGTTTCTGGTTAAGTAGCAAAATAAGTAGTACTGTGAAAATCAGAGGGATAGTGGGTGCTGTCTTCACTGGTGCTCATTTACCTGTTGCATTAGGGCCATACTTGGTATAGATAAACAAAATGTTGAGTTTTTTTGAACATCAGAGAGTGTCAACAACCAGTATTCTGTTAGAATGGTCAAATCCAGAAATACTCAGTGTTTCTCTCTCCTGAATGTTTGCTGCATGTTTGCAGTTCAGATCTTGAGAGTGAGCCAACCTGGCTCCATAAACCTGTTGAGGGGTCCACTTCTCCCAGACCTTTGTCCCGCTCTGGTGGATGTCTGTGTAGGCAGTGTGTCTTTGCAATGGGACATGGTGTCCTTTGGTGGAGTGTATTGCAAGACCCGAGAGGTAATTTTAGCTCCAACAATGGCCTTGTTTGGTGCCAATCTGATAACAGCCATCCTGGTTTGCGGAGATCACAATCTACTTTATGCTTGGTGTGCTGTCAGTCTTTTGCATGTTAAAAATCAAATACTGTTTATATAAAGAAACAAAGTGGAAAAAATAGTTTTGTTCCTGTTGAGAACTTGTCAATTTATGTTACTAAATGTCATGTTTTTCCTGCCTGCAATAATTTTTTGCTTCGTGAGCTTGCGGGGGAAGCGCTGCACAGCATCTCATGGAGAGGAAGCTGCTCATTCGCTGCCCTGACCTCGGAGTGTCTCCTGGCAGCCCAGCCTGGGCCTGCTTCCTATGGGTTTTCCCACTGCAGAGCCTTTCCTCTGGGGACCAATCACTCCGGGCCAGTGCAGCTTTTGCCTCAGGATGCACAAAGTCTGTTCAGTCTCTGCACAGCACGGGAGGTTTTCAGAAGCTGTTTGCTGAGTGACATCAGTGCAGTGGTTTCTCTCCTTTGATGGGGAGAGCTGAGGATGAGTTCCCAACCACAGAGATGCAGCCTCTGGTGGTCTTGCCACCCACCTCCAGCTGGGTGTTTGGCAGGACGTGCAGCTGCTGTGAGCCAGCTGGCCACACCTCCCACATCGTCTCCAGCTCTGGGTGGAGAAGCACTGGTGGCACAAGAGGATAGCAAGAGCAGCAATGCAGAAGGTACCTGTGCAGTTAGGGGTTCCTGGGTACCCTAGCCAGGCCCTAGACGGCAGTCTTATTAAACCCAAATTCTCTTAATCCTTCAGCTCATGCTGCTGTATCTATAAAGCACCATTGCCTATTCATGAGAAGAAAAGCCTTAAAAATCTTATTTGCACACTTAAAGTCACTTCAACCCAACAGCATGCAGGTGCTCTTTCTACTCCCCCAGTATTCTGAGGTGTAGCCTGACACTGTTTCTGCTTGTGCTGCAGAAACAGCTGGTGAGGAGGTCTCATGCTATTGCTCCATCATTTAGTAATTAAAGGCTAATCTTACAGCTGCCTTAAATGGCAGAATGGAAGCTAGCTCTGCCATCTTCAGATTTTTTTTAAATTACATAGATTACAGTGCAGCATGCCTTGAAAATCCCCTTTCAAATGTCTTCTTTGCTCTTTGCTTAATACGTATCCTGTGGTCTTACTACATGTTGGTGCACTCACAGCTTTAGGTCTTTATATGATACATGAGAATATTTTACCAGTGTGAAGGAATGGCATAGGTGTTACAGGTCTGGTAATTTAGAGTCTCAAATTACATTCGTGTCAGTAAGAGCACAATATTTCCTTCATGTCCCTAAGGAAGAGGAAATTAAGTCAAAAAGTGTTTACATTTCAAATATTGAAAGATGGTAAAAGGGCTACTGTGAATTTCCTTAAAAAAAATACATTCAGTCCTTTTGCATATAACTGAGAATAATTATTTAGGTATTCAAACCCGTTTGTTGTTGGTCAAAAACTGCAGGATGAAGCTTTACAGTCCCTTGTTGAAAGTCTGCCACAGCATCAAGGTGTGATGTGATGAAATCAAGACAAGGAGCACGTAACGTGGCATTTCTTTTTTCTTATTTGTGGGGATGTTTAGTGCAGTCTATTCACCCCTCCACACCAAGAATAGATTGTCAGCAGTTTCTTAGTCTGCTGAGTGCAGTTGATCTCACAGCAGTGTGTGGTGTTTCATTATTTTCTTCAGTATTCTTAAGAAGGTCTGTAGGAGAGGTGGATTTACCATAATGGCAGCTAAGTAGTTTAACTTAATCCTGAATAAACAAAAATATGCTCTCACCAAGGACCTGGCATCTGGGACTGTCAACATTTATTACTGCAAGGCTCAGAAGAGATAAAATTATCATTAGCCTTCACAGAAAGACCGTGGACGTATTTTGAAAGGCATGTACTTCAAAGCACAAACTAGCCTCTCAGAGAAACTAGTTTAGATACTTAGATGCCTGTAATGACGAAGCAAAATGCTCATCTCTTCACTTGATTTGTGCTTCAGAGCTCTCATTTTATGTGTTTGTGGTCCTTCCCCATGGGCCAAGGCTTGAATAGGTGTGTTTACTATTGCACATACATGCATTTACAATTGTGTGAGTTTGTACTCAGAGGTTTTATCTACGGCTTCTGCTGAAATGTCTCTGTGAGGGAAACTGTATTTAGTAATTAACTGAGGTTTGGTGGGGTCTGGCCATCTGGCAGCATGCCGCTGTTGATAAGCAGGCTGGGGTGCAGTGCCCATGGACTGCCACGTCCAGGGGACTGTGTTGAGTATCATTATTACAGATGCTTGCATGAAATACCAGGCTCTGGGATTATTCAAGCATTTGGACCACCAGTTGTAAAACTGTATCCATGAAAAATCCTAAACCCACAATTACACATTGTGTTTATTGCAATAAGGTGTTGGGTTTTTCCATTGTTCATGTTAGTGGTTTAAATAGTGAACATCAAACCTAGATTTCATTCCTAATAAAGGAATTGTAGTAAATTGCACAAGTATTTGAAAGTGAATTTGTAATAAAATAATAGGTTTAAAATTTACTCTAAATATTTTTTTGAGGGGAAACCCCAGCCCACAACAATACTTGGATTTCAGTGAGTGGACTAACACTCCTTCTAAGCTTGGGCTTAAGAGTCATCACTGCAGTTCCAGTGAGAGGGAAAATGTTTTCTGAAGGAATCTCTCTTCCGCCAACCCACGCCAGCTCCCTCTTTTACAGCAAAGCCAAAACTTTTGGGCCTCTGCTAGGAGCACTTGTGCAGAAGGATTGTTGTCTGCTGCTGATTGCACTGTGCATGCTGCAGCCCGGGTCAAAAAGGCTGCTCTCTGTGTTTTACATAGGAAAGCCAAATACTCAGTGGAACTTATACCATCCCAAGGTCTCATCTTCTATTCATAGCTGTTCTTCCCTAAAAGAAAAATGGACAGGTAGATAGACAGACAGACAGACATCTGAAGGCAATTCTGTTCTTCTGAAAGGCTGGTAAGATGTGATACATTCAAACTGTATCTTCACAGCAAAGTTTCTGTCAGGTGAATGTTTTGGAAGGGTCAAGTTATCCACAGGAGGGAAGCATGACTTTCTGGTCAAGCTCGTCGTGAACAACTGTGCTTGATAGAGTGGAAAGTATTTTTATTACTAATTCCTCCAAGATTAGGCATTAGGGGTTTTTTCAGAGAGCATCTGTAGCAGGAGTGTGGGTACTGAAAAATGGCTTGAACTCAAAAATGTCTCCCTGCATCAGTGGACTTTGGTTCTTGCTTTCCTATTAAGTTGAAATTAAAATCTGTTTCTGAATTACCTCTTTCAAAGAATGACCCTAGAACAGACATTGAATTGAGCAGATCAGAACAATTTGGATAAAACATTTGGAGACTGTGAAATTTCCTCCCAACTTCTGAGAGCTCTCCAGTCTGCATTGCTTCTGTTTTCTTCTTGCTCACAGTTGGCAGTACCTTATGCCAGGGATGGTTGAGTTAAAGTCAATAGGCTAGATTATGTCCTGAGGACTTGACCCACAGTAACTGTGGTATGTTGCTGAGCAACCTCGCAGGGCTCCCAAGGAATGAGCTGTGCTCAGGGAGCCACAGTTTACTCTTTTTTTTTTTTTCTAAGGGTTTTAGCAGTTTGTTGCCAGTAAACTTCTACTTAGCATTGTTCCAGTTGCACAGTTCTAAACCTTAGCTGTTCTCCAGCTACCTGTCCTAAGAAAAGCAAATGGGGGCCTGTTTCCTGGCCCCCCACACACTTACATCCCAGCAAGCAGCTACTTAGAGGTCTTGTTCAGAAGCCCACCACATCAAAATGAATCTTGACATTAGTTGTAAAGATGAATTACAGGCTGGGTTAATGTTATGATAAAAACCAGACCTTTTTTTTTCCCCCATGCCTCCCAAGGCAAGCAACTTTTTAGCTTTCCTTTGAGCAAGTTATTTGTATCAAGTTCATATTCTGTGGTTCTTTCTGTTATGAGCTGAAAAGAGCCAGTTCTTCCAAGGCCAGATATACTGCTGAGCTTTGTGAGGGAAATAACTATTTTCAGAATAAAATGACTTATTTCAGATCAGTGTGTCTGCAGGGGAAGTGGAGCTACTCCAATTTAGTTTATTTTTCAATAACTCTTCCCGTTAACTTCTGCATATCCAGTCCAGCATTTTCAGGAGTTCTGCCACAACCATTCAAACTGGATGCTTCTCAGAACAATTTATAGAGCAAACCAGCACCATGATTAGAGAATTATGACATAAATTATCATTGAGACTCATGGTATGTAACAGGTGTTTGTCTGCAGGCACAAATCAGTATTGTAAAGAGCTTACAGGGAAATCTTTTAATTTCCACAAATAATAAGCAAAAGTTTTTAAGCCTTTCTTATAGAATAATAGAATATTCTGAGTGGGAAGGGACCTAGAAAGATCACTGAGTCCAGGTCCTGGCTCTGCACAAGGAGATGCTTGGACAGAATTGCTAGGCTGAGAAACAGTGTGGCAATGGGGCCTTAGATGTTTTAAAATAATATTGCTGCAAAGCCAGGATGCATGCCATTAATGTTCAGAGGGGGAAACAAGCCTCTGTAATACTAATATTCTTACTGTTTATGTGAACTCTATCTGTTAGGACCTACAGGTAGTAACTGCTGTGAAGCTGCTTTTTTGTTCCATTAATGCACAGAATTTCATGTCTCCTGTCTCTCTGTAAGCTGCATAAACTTGCAAGAGGTATGGTAGTTTGTAACAGTAAGTTTTTAAAATAGCTGCTTTGCTGATGGGTATGAAATTTGCCCCTGCAAAAGGTGAAATCTCTCCACTGCTGGCTTTCCAATGAGAAGCAGTTCCATTAAACTGCTCCAGATGAGACTTAGTAGTCTTGAGGGCCTTCTTGTTTGAGTTTTACCTGATAGCACACTCTTTGAGGTATTAGGTACGTCACCTAATAGAAGAGATCTCAGGAAGAGCATTTTTCAAAGAAAGATTTTGAATGTATAAATGGGAAGTCAGGAGGCTTTTTGTTTAGTGATGCTAGAATTGCAAATTATGGCTTTGTCTGCTCACTTTTTCTTTGCAAAGCCTTTTTGTGTTTCTTGAATTCAGTGAAGAGGAAACAAATAGAAAACTGAATTAAACTGAATTACGGAAAAGATACAAAAGGACATTTTAGGCCCTGATGTTGGCAATTTTATCTACACAGTAGAGGAGAGGACTACAGAAGCACTGATGGTAGCAATGAACTGTAACTAGCCAGCTCCACCCAGGGAGGACTTGGGGGTTTCCTTCCCCTGCACAAATTGCCTGGAGCTGAGCATGTGGGAGCTGTTCACTGCTCTGATCTCCCACTGAAGCACCACTGGTTTTGTTCCTTGTGAACTATGGACTGCTGTGAGCCTGTTAAGCAGCTGGCTGTTAATCATTATGGACTCTTACCAGGTCTGGGTTTGGGAACCTGTAAATAATCAAACTGGGGTTACCTTTAGCTGGGTCTCCCTGTTGGTCAGTCGTCCCCATTGTCACCCAGAAAATGGGGAGCATCTGGCCCACATTTCATAGCAAGCTGCTGTCTCATTCCATGCACGTCTGCTATTCAGTGCTTAAGCAGGGACACTGGTGAACATCTTCTTAAATGGGTGCAGTAGTGAATAAGTGTGTGTGTAGTGGGAGGAGGGCAACAGATGACATTCACTGCTCAACTTGAGAATCTGTTTAATCAGTCCTAACTCAGTCAATCCTAGTACTAGTGCACTTAAGAGCTGCTGTCTCATTCCATGCACGTCTGCTATTCAGTGCTTAAGCAGGGACACTGGTGAATGTCTTCTTAAATGGGTGCAGTATTAAATGGGGAGGAGGGCAACAGATGACATTCACTGCTCAACTTGAGAATCTGTTTAATCAGTCCTAGCTCAGTCAATCCTAGTACTAGTGCATTTAAGATAAATACTTGGGGGAAAAAAAAAAAACCTGTTTGCAGGCTCCCTGCAGGCTCTTTACTGTTGTGTTGCTTCCATTCTATGTTCCCATCACCATTACAGTCTGTAGAACAAAAAGCCAGCATGACATGGTGCTGGATCACACTTAATAGTCAGGTAGGCAAAAACTGCAAGTGTGGTTCTTCCATCATGACTTTTAGTGTGCTTCATGAATCCATCATCAGGCAAATGCCAGGCGGGTCTCAGAAGACTGTACCACATCTGAATTTGGCATTAAGAGAAATGCTGCTGGGAGTGTAGTGGCTGCATTTGGTGCATGGCACTGGAGAAGATAGCTGAATAGTTTGCAGATGTCTCAGAAAAGAGCTGCAAGAATGAATAAGGGAAAAGAAAAAAAGCTCACTGCAGATAAAAGGAAATATTTTCAGAGAGAAAGTTTGAAGTGGTGTTTGGGTTGGGGTAATAGAGGAAATAACATAATATGAAGCGTTCCATTGCAGTGAAGGAGAGGCAGTGCTGATGTGCACGTGAAGTACAAGCAGCAGGTGGACCTGTCCTAAACGTTATACTGGGATTAAACTCAACAGCAGGATCAGAGGTAAAAATGAGGATTTGGGACACCTGTAGAAAGAAGCTGCAATTGGAAGATATTCCAGCCACCCATCACAATTTTTCCTTACACTTCTTAGAAACTTGTTCCTGTCACTCTGAAGCGAACCAGACCTTTTCCAACCAGTGTCAGTTTATCAGAAGTTCACAATTACATCCATAAATTTTACTCCATATTTGCTTGGCACAATTCCTCTGGGTTGTCTGGCTTCTGCAAGCTTAAAATAATTAATCGGTTTCTTGCTTCCAAGACTTCAGTCAAGCTGAGATTCACTGATTTGTGATGCCACCAGATACTGGAGTGTGACTCCATCTGCTCTCCATGCAGAGGAGACATAAAGGGAAGTACTAAGTTAAAAGCTTGGCAGCTGAAGAAATATTGGCAGCTGAAGCTTCCTTGGTGGTATTTCTTCTCATGTCCATTCTTTCATGTGTGTCGGTCCTTTCTCTTTTCTGTCAGACTTGGAACATTTCAGAGAAGATAAACTGGAGGAGCAAAATAAGCATAAAGTAAAAGTAGCTGAATTTACACACTTTGCAGAATAAGTTGAGGGTTTTTTTGGCCATATTGGCTGGAAGCAGATGGTGAGTGTCCCTCTGAAATCTGCTTCTGGCTGTTAGTTTTGGAGACCTTTCTTGATGGCCAGTGTTTGGGGATTTTTTTTATCAGAAAATGATTTGGTAAGCTGCTGTCTCCTACTCCCAATACAGTATACATATCAGTGTCTAATCATGCCTTGCTACAGACTTGTTGGTATCCTGGCAGTCTCTCCTAAGAGACTGCCCACACAGTTTGTTAACAAAAGAAAAAAACTGTATAAAGTAGTAGGGATACCTAAATCTAAGGGTGAGGGGAAGCAGATGTTTTTGGTGAAGCCATTACAAATTTCTTTCTGATTAAGGTAATTGCTTAATAGTATATTACTGAAAAATTTTTGTTTTGCTTAGCTTTTTCAGCATTTCCAGAGAGATGGGGAGAGCGTTGTGTTTTGTTGGTGTCTCCCCTGTGATTTTGCCATGGAAGCATTTTATAAGTTACATGTATTTTTCTTCCACTGCCTGAGATGTAGATATATTAGTTTATCTGTGCAAAGGTCCAAGTTAAAACATCTCTGAAGCAGAAGGGGATTATTCTGCTCTGTTTTTAACGCTGTGGTGGAGGAGGATTTCAAGGGCATTATCACCTTCATCATTTATAAACCTCTCCTCTTTGGAGAAGATAACTTTAGGGGAAGACTTTTACTCTAATAAAATAAAATATACCACTCTATCTTGTATTGCTTTTTAATGGTTCCTATTAATCTGGTGACATTTTAGGAATTCTACCTTTTTGGACTTATTATTCTTAGCTAATGCATTTCAAACTCAGGCCAATCTTAATGCAAACCAACCTTATGTGCATAGTGAGTTCTTGCCTTAAATTTCTAAGCTGCATGAAGTCCAGCTATGAATGACACAGTATGTTTCTCTGCTTATATTACTCAGTAGGAAAATAAATATAGTAATTTAGTTATCTCTGTGATAAGCTGGTAAACAGTGTGATATTTAAGAATGAATAAAATACAACCTACTTAATTAATTGCATCCTGTTACTTCAGTAATAACCATGGACAGCAATTGTAGTTTCTCTATAATTCTTATATACAAAAGACAAACGGAAGTTTTGGTCATTTGTTGTTGCTAGATTTTGCAATAGAATAACATGTACATTAATGGAGGAAGGAGTAGAAAGGCAGGTTTTAATTTCAACTTTCTATGTTCCACCAGGATAACTTAACACTGCTTGTAGTGCAGTGTGTGGCCCAGAAGAGACTTCATGTGAACACAAATACAGCAAAAAATCATAGCTGTCCCACTCAGGAATGCTCCAAAAGACACAAGTTCACCAAAAAACCCAAAACAAAACAAAAAACTTTGAAGTTAGGTACTGCTTTACAAGCTCTGTACAATGTAATTGACATTGGTGAAAGTTTGTGGGCCAATGTAACTGGATGTGAGATGAAAAATACTACTTGTGTGTGTAGAGCACCTGGTGACTGGGAAGAGGCAATCTTGTGGCCAAGTTTTTATGTACTGGAAAAGTGCAATCTTAAAACCACTGAAAGGACTTACTCAACCAGCTGAAGAAGTGAAGCAAGCAGAATTGACTTTCATGGTAGTTTGTGTTCAAGCTGAGCAAACTTGCAGAGCTCATTTGAAAACAAATTCCTGAACACTCCTCTAAGCCCCAAAAATTTAGCATGAGGCCCAACCTTTCTCTCCAGTAAAACCTTTCCATCTTGACCAGGCTACCTGCAAAATTGACTTTCCTACTCTTCCCCTTTTCAGTAAAACAGACATGCTAGAGTACAATAGAGTGAGGTGTGAGTGACTCTGTACACACCTCCAGATACAATATGGCAACCACACTTTTGATTTGGAAGGTAATCAGGTGTTTATGAGTTGGGGTAAAAGTAAACTCCTGTTAATTAGGAAGAGAATGGATTTTTAACTTAATAATGGCCCATGATTAGCATACATCTAGTGTAAGATCTAGCCATAATTTTTAAAGGATTCTCTGCTGATATGAAAAGTTGTAAAGGAAGAAAAAAGTGTGGTGTTTTAAATCCTAAAGTAGTGTCATCCTGCAATTCCCCCTTTATCTGTGGTACATTTCAGAAGCATTGCCTTTATCTATGAGCTTGTACATTAAACCCTCTGCCCTCGGTGTTACAGATTAGCTACTGCTTGAGACACTAGAAAAACACAGAAGCAAAAGAAACCAGAAGAATCTGCTGCTTTCACTTTACATAGTGTGATAGTTACAGATTAGCTACTGCTTGAGACACTGGAAAAACACAGAAGAAAAGAAACCAGAAGAATCTGCTGTTTTCACTTTACACAGTGTGGGTTATGATGCATGTAGGATGTCTGTCATTGTTTAATACTTTCTGCATTACAGTAAGCAGAGTGATCTTGACAGGAGCAAGAAGCATGTCTGTGCTGCGTCCGACAGCCAAGTGGAGCCCAGGGAGATGTGGAAACAGCAAGAGCACTGTGACTGGGGCAGCAGTTCCCACTCTGTGTAAAAGAAGTGTCCTCCTCACAGAGAATATCAGCCCACATCTCTGTGGCACATCTCTTCTGGTGCCCTAATTAGCTGAGCTGTCCTGTAGGTGTGACACAGACACATCTTTATCTTGAATTAGCAATGACTAAAGTCACAATTTAGCTCCCATGGTAAGTTTGCTTGTTGACTCCTACAGGGTCCCTAATCCTGAGAGTTAGTGTAGCTCCCACCTACTTAGTTCATGCAAGAAGCTGCCTTAGCTTCCTTTATATTTCATGTGAACAGGCTGCTGCTACTCTCAAATGCTAGGTATAGTTCTAGCAGTTAAGGCTGAGCAGCTATTTACTCTTTTGGTAATGACTTAATTTTGATATTTACGAATTTAGAAGTGGCGACTAGTTCCCACAATGCTTTTGATTACATGAACTACTTACCTTGGAAATATGCTTCCCCAAAAAGTTAGCTTTCTGTGCATTCCTGCTGTATCAAAGTCTTGATCTTCCCTAGGTGCCACTGTGCATGAACAATGCTTTTGTTCCTGTTAGGATGGGTCAGGGAAACAGCTGATTCACAAATAGCAAGTTGAGGTGAGGTGATGCTAAGAAAATGAAGTAAATTTGTTTCTCAGAAGGTGGTTCCCTAAACTTATGGATCTAAACTGTAAAATTAATATGTCTGTTTGTTCTGAATGTTCCTCCCCCGATGTAGTTAAGTACCTGTAGCTCTCACTGTATTCACTGGCAATTGATTCTAATATTGCTCCAGTTTTATGTGAATTTTGAATTCCAAACTGAGATACCTTCTGAAATTTTGTCTGAGTTTCTTTGATTTTACTGCATCCTTCCTGTTTTGCTTACACCTTCTTTATAGGAGGTATTTCTACAAAAAGGTGAACTTACTCTGCTGAAAACTGAGATTTTTTTCCCCAGCACACTATTGAAATTTCCTTTTGTTCTATGTTTTGTCCCTGCAACAATTCCAATAGAAGATACAGGCACTGCACTTTTGACTTTTACAGTCTTGCAGTAATGCCATTGCTTTGGGGCATGTTGTGAAAAGCTTACCACATCCTTGTTCAGTGCCTGGATCTGCATTCCCACAGCAGAGAGACAGACATTCACTCCAAATGTAAGCTTTGGTCTGGTGTTTAAATATAGCTCAAATATTCAGAAGGATTTTTCCCTTCTCATGCCCTCCTACCCTTGAGCAAATCTCTTTTATGGTGTTGCTTTCCAGATGTTCTTGCGAAAAGCAGAGGAGAATCACTGGGGTTTTCATGATGGGAGATAAGTTGTGGGGTTTTTTCCATTAGCTCTGCCAGGCAACCTGAAGTGTGAGATCTCAAAAAGTTAGATGGGCTTCAAAACTAGGATGAAGAGAAGACAAATAATCCATCAGTAATATAATTTCTTGATGTCACTGGCTTGTTCTGTAAACTTTTTTATTATTATTCCTGTTCTCCATGCAACCAATAACCACTGGTGCAAAGGTGAAATCTGTAAGAATGAAAGATCTGTAGGCTTTGCATAGGTCATGTCACATTCTGGGTTTGCAATTGAATTTGTACGCATAGCTAAATATAAATGTGAAGGTTCAGTTATGCCAGTCCTGAGACTCTTAAGGCATGAATCCAAACCCTAGGAGTTCAGTGGCAGGCTGCAAGCATCACGAGTTGTTCTGCTGTCTCTGAGGTCTTTGCAGGGAGCAGTGGAATACTAATGATGGAAACAGGACAAATCCCTCCAGAGTCGAAGTGTTCTTCAGTTCCCTTTCCGGCAATTTCACTCTTCGAAAAACTGCACCCTTTCCTTTTGGACATGCCTTGGTTGTCAGAAAAATACTTCTAAGATAATACTCCTGCTATCTGGTTTGCTCCTCCCTGCAGTTAGAAGGGATGTAATGAAAGTCTCACCTGCACTATCCTGGCTCCTTTCTTTTACTGTCTCACAGATTTTTACAGAGACTGAATCGTGTGCTAAATTTTGAGTTTTTTTCTGGCTGTGTCTGTTTGCCAGGGTCATTGAAGAAATATTCCTGGTGGTATTGCACAACATTAGAATTTGAGTTGATAGACAACGCACTCATACATCCTTTTCCTGCCTTTTTGAGGTCAGAAAGGTGTGCCTAGCACCTTTCAAAACAGATAAGGCCGTGCAAGACTTCACAGTCTGTTTTTTACCATAGTTACAATAGGTCAGAAATGAAATGTTTGCTCAGAAGAAAGGGGAAGTGCCCTGACTTACTGGTATAAATTTTTAGCTTATTAAAATTTTTTAAATATATGCATTTGACTCTCTTTTTGTGCGGATACTGTGTTGAAAAGAGTCATCCAAGAGTCTTAGCCAAGTTGAGCACTGTCTACATGAAGAGGAATGAAAAGGATAAAGCAGAAGTTGAGAGAAATGAGCATGTTGGATGTTGGAGATGGAATTAATAATAGACCCGTACCAGTAATAAGGTGCATAATTTATGTAAGAGTAAGCACTATAAGAGTTTCAGCACTCTGAAGAATCTTCACAGTTTCTAAAGAGTTTTCAAGATTTCCCTTTATTTCCTCGGGAACTTGCAGTTTGCAGCAGCATGTGGGAAATGTGGAGTAGCTGTTTTTGTGGCTCTTTACTATTTTTTTCCCCAGAACACCTTTCCTGAAAATGAGGGTTTCTGCAATGAATTCAGCACTGGCTTTCCTTTTGTCATTTCCAAAGTTTTCAGTATTTTCCAAGTGAAGTGGTAACCTAAGTCAGATAAATGCCTTTTCCTTTGGTTCTGACCCAAGAGGTTAAGATTATGTTATGTTATATGTTATATGCTATGTTATGTTATGTGCCATTCATTTCCACTGACTCCCAAGTGGGAGCAGAGAGTACACAGGATCTTGCCAATTCTGGCCTTTAAATTGCAAATGAGTGTAGTGCTTTTGATGTTCAACACTCAGGGTTACCCTTCTTTTTACAGAGTTGCTAATTACCTGGTTCATTAATAGTGGTACTATATTGCTGGGAAAGATAGTTAAGCCTTCCTTTCAAACCTAATACTAAACTTCCCAAAAGCACAGTAACCTGATGTCAACCACCTGCTGATTTTACACCCAACTTGTGAAAATTGGTGGTTTCAAAAAGGCTCCCCACCTTTTATAAACTGTATTTGACGAAGCAGCTCTGACACCGCAGTGTACGTTCTTTACCTACTTAACAATTTGGATTTCTGAAGTTTCATGTGGTGGGATTGGTAGATACTGAAAGACTTGGAAGGAGATGGTGAAACGCCACCTTCATTCTCTTTGTGTATGTTCTGATAAATTTGAATCTCTACTTCCCTCTAGCTGCTGTTCTGTCTCCGCGTCCTTATTGTTGTGGGGCCAGCAGAACATCTAGGGTTTTTTCTCACTTGCATGCTAGGTCCTTCTCCCTATAGCAGTGTCTTGCCACCTGCTGTGCCTGCTTCTGCCTCAGTCACACAGCTATTGATGTTAAACAGGCTTAACTCCCAGCTGCTTTGGTTTGACCACCACGCTCTGTCAGCATAGCAGCAGCTGTGCCATTTTGGCCTCTGGATAATTCCATACTGTAGCTCCTTAACTACACCTCAGAGCATTCAGTTTACCTCAGACTCTAGAATATGGCTTTGCATTGATACACGCTTGGCTGAATATCCATGAAGGTATTTTTGCAGCCCTGAGAAGCCAAGAGTAATCCTAGGCTCTGTAGAATTAGTGTATTAGGTCTGTGCACACAGCATGTAAAGACTCTCAGATGTTCTCGGTGAGTTGAATTCCTGTGCACCTCAGAGGGTTTTTGTCAGAGCACTGCCAGAGTGATTTGCAAGAGTAAGAACTGATCATGCAAACCCTGTTTGGCAGAAAATAACGATGGTAGTACAGGTAATCTCACTTAGCTGCTATTTAGATAATCTCTGCTCTGCTGCATGCTTGCAAGTGATTTTTACCATCCCCTAGTTGCTTTAGGTGGAAAACAGAACTTTCATGAGTTCAGCCACTGGATCAGTTCATACACTTGGTCTGATTTATTTTCTGCTAGCTTTACTGCCTAATTTTCTTTCTGTTGCAAATGAAATGCACTTAGAATAAGCCCAAAGATTACTTTATCAAAGAGTCATGTGGGGCTGCCTATTTACAACAGTGAAGTAGGCTATGCCTTTGTAACACTATGAAAGTTGCAGAACAGTAAGCAAGAACATCAGAGTGGTTCAAAATTTATTGTGTAATTTCTAGATTCCTGTGCTGCTAAAAATGGTTCTAAGAGCTAATGAAGGCTTCACAAATTAATGAAAATGTGAGTCTATTTGGTATATGGTCATTAGGTGGAATATGATTCATATCACTACCAGTCCTTAGTACAGCAGTGGCTTGCTAAGTTTAAAAAATATTGAACAAATTAGTCTGCTAATTTGCACTCTTGGTGGAAGATTTGAGACATGATATGTAAGTGTATGTATTGTAAGTACCATCTAAATTTTCTCTCTCCGTCTCGCATTTGATCTGTCTGGATTAATGGCAGTGCAGCATGAGGAAATCTGCACTCTCTCTCCCCTTTGTTATTAAGTTACTGGGGTTTATGAAGTCTGCCCTGCTCTGTACTTGCTTAAAACCTTCCACAATGGCTTTTCTCTTGCACAGCATCACAGCCATATAGTTACAACTCTGTCCTGGTGCTCAGTGATCAAGTACAGCGGATAATCCTTTTAAAGTTTGAAAGCATCTTATGCTTTGCCAGTGGGCTGGATGTTTACTTTTGTGGGAACCATTTTTTGGCCTCCTAGAGAGGTGTGCTTGAGGAAACAGGCACCTGGGGTAGTTTGTGCAGCCAGGTCCTGCCCCAGGGAGGAGATACAGGAGCCCAGGTGCCACCTCTGCTGCAGGCCGAGTGGGGATTTAAGTAAATAGGAGAAAATACCTGCTGTTCTAGGGACTGGAAAAGTGTCCCAGGGACTGCATGGTTTCAGGCATGCCTGCTTTGGTATGCCAGCTGTGACCTTGAGAGCAGCAAGAGGAAAGGTTGCTGGGATGTGCCAGGATCCAGCTCCCCAGGAGATAGGGAGTACAAATGAGCCCAGCTCCTTGCGTGGCTGGTGAGTGAGTCATGCATTAGAATAGATGGCATTTTCAACATTGCAGCCCTGAGTTTCCTACAGTGATGAGATCCCAGGTTCAGTGGCATGGCTTCTGTGTCTCCCCACAGCGAGGAGCCTAGGTAGGTCCTCCTGGTGCATGTGGGCTAAACTGTTAAAACATTACACGTGGGGCTACCATGTTAAAAGGAAAACAGCCTGGCATGGTGGTCTGTAAAAACACTGTGTAAGAGCAGCTCTTTTTTTTTGAGGTCTGAGGCTGTGATTTGTGCTGTGCTCAGGAGAACTGAGCGAGGCCACGGTTCCAGCCGTGTTCCCACTCCCCTGCATGCTGGCAGTATGACTGCCCATGGCTGATGCTCAGCCCTGCTTCACACCGAGGGGGAAGCATGGCTTGACTTCCCCTCATCCTCCCCAGCTGAATGCCTTGGTCTAATTAAAAAAAAAAAAAAGAACAACACAACTGTTCTAATTAAAAAAAATAACACTTCCTTTTCCTCTTACAGATCATGCCTCAGGAGGAAAGTGTGCCATATAAATTCAAGCAACAATGGTTGCTTGCAACTGATGTGGTTTTTGATGCTGTGAGCCTGTTTGAGCTACTCTTGTCCCCGTCTGGGTTTTTTTTTCCTCTTCTTTCCCCTTCATTTATACAGACCAATTATTAGTGCAGTCAGTTCTGTAAATTGGTTGCTGTTCCTATTGATCAGAGAATTGATCAGCCTATAACCTAATTTCTCCATGCTTTTCCTGGCCCCAAGGTCCCTTTTGGTTAGCCTGTGCACTGAATGGCTCCATGGGTGCAGTTGACAGCGGCAGAGACAGCTGAGATGAGCCTGCTCCATTCTACAGGAGGTCAGAGTGGACTTGGGTCTGCTCTGTTTGTGAGATTCAGCCTGGGGAGGATGTGATGGGTTGTGAAACATGTGAGGGAGATTGATTTTCATCACCACTGAAAGCACATGGGTAACTACATCCAATGTGGGTCAGATGACATGGGTTCATATCCTTAATAGACAATTTTTTTGGTGTTGACCTCTACTGCGAATCTAATTAATATGAAAAAGTAAACTGAGATAGCCCAACATTTTTAGTATTTTACTGGTAATTGATGATGCTGCTCAAAGCAAAAAGCAAATAAACACTTTATCAGTTTTATGTTTACCTTGTGCACGTAAGTGTTTGCTGAACTGGCCAGAGCTTGTGAGAGCAGGAATGGGATGCGGAACACATTCCCCTCATAGCATAACTGCTTCAAATGGTTGTGGTAGAAGAGCTGCACAGCCCTTTGCAAAGGGCCTGGCTTTCATCAGAAGGGTTTTTTTCACCTTTTCTTAGCACTTTGTTCCTTGATTTAATATTCCCCACCACTTTACTCTAGCTGCTTTTGTTTCTTTCAGAGGGAAGCAAAGAGTCTCACCAGCTCTTCCACTTCTGTTTTGAACTTGTTCCTTCTTCCCCCACTCACTTCCCAGCTCATGGTTTGTAAAGGTGTTTATGTATAAAGTTACTATGGGAACACTTTTTTGATGAGAGGTTCCTGTTTTACATATTCAAGAAGTAATTTCTTACATATACCTTGGTGACATGGTCTGCAAATTGTGTTTTACACCAAGAGACTTCGATCTCTCAGATACTTAGATAAGATCTCTCTGCTCTTATCTAAGAACAAATTTCTGTGTTCTTTTTCAGGGCTGTTTTATTTGGTCTTCTCTGGCCTCCACATTAGTAAATTAAGTTGAGGAGTTGAAATAGAAAGGTATTTGATACCTGGAGTTTTGTCTTCCTTTGGAAATATGCAGATTTGCATGTTTAGAACCCAAGTGCAGTGCTGAAAAGGTTGTCCTATGGCAGCTTCAGCAAGCACTTCTAAAAATTGCATTATTCACTTAGGCTGCTTCTTAATTTTCTTAGCACAGTGTGGTGAGTAATTTTATTCTTCAAAGACCTAAGCACTTTGCAGAGTTCATATAAATCCCAGTTGTAAAAAAAAAAATTGTTATTTCTGAGTACAGAAACTTCCTGGGCAAGGCAAGAATTTGAAAGATTGTACTGTTTTCCCAGACCAGCAGCCAAAACACCTTCTTAGTTTGTACACAAGGGAGGCTGGATGTAAAAGATGCCAAGGAAATGATGTGGATGGATTGCCATACCACCTCTCCCAGAAATGTTTTTTGGTTATTACTGCATTGTAAACAAACAGTTGTTTCAGATGTGGCAGGAGTGTCACCTGTTCACCATCATTGCTTCATTTGCCTCTTGAGCATTTTCTTTTCCTTCTGCCCGTGTTTCTGCAAGTACCACTGTCCTTTCTCTTTTAACAACTCTTGCACAGTCTCTCCTAGAAGAGTTCTGATTTAGGTGAAAAGAGAAATCACAAGCTGTTGGCTGATAGCATAAGGGGAAATTTAAATGATGCACTGTTCTCCTTCTTTTGTCCTTGATGCTAGAGAGGTTTGCATGTGGTGAGATGTTAAAATAGTCTGCTCTGCCTTTCACAGTTTGTTTGCATTTGTTGCCACTATTAGCCAGGAAAACTTTCTATATTATTAATAGTATTTATTTGGTTTTGGCATAGTACTCAGTTTAAATTCAGCTCAAGATAAAGGTGTTTTCAGGTTCCTGCTTTGGCTTTTCCCTTCTTTTTGTCTAAATCTGCAGGGGGTCAAATTAATACATTTGAATTTTGGGTTTTGTACATTTAATCTTTGAACAGACACCTATTTTTCCCGTCTGGATAGATCTGGATGACTCAGTGTTTGCTGGATGGCCCATGTAAATTTCTTTTCATGCTTAGAAAATAGACTTTTTGAAATATGATTATTTTATTCTCTGTTAATAAATTTGCAGTATTATCTTTATCACCTTAAAATGTTGATATTTGGTCAACTTCTATCTTGCATATTTGTAGCACTTCTGTTCCAAACTAGGTATTCTTCATGTCAGCCTTTTAGTTTTTATTTTGCAACTTCTTCTACAAAGGTGGACTACATGTCTTGTGAATGTTTGTATGTGTATACTTTTTATGTGTATAACAGTAATCACTACGTCTGGAAACTTGCTCTGTTGTAGAAGGGTTGTAGCCTTTGGGGGTTTTTTGACACTGACAAGCTAATTACTAGCTTCCTGTGGTTTTCTTCACAGGCTTCTGGGCTGGCTAAATAAGAGATACCAGCTTTCACCAGGGGTCTGCTCTTTGCCAGAGATAGGATTCTCCTAAACCCAGGGGAACATGGAGATTTTGCTTCCTACACTGTTGGTGTTTTCAGGCAGCTGATTTTCTGTGGAAACAGTGAGGCCGTGGAGTCCCTGTGATAAGCATCTCTGATGTTTATCCAGTAGCTGATCTTGCCAGAGTGAATAGACCAAGAAATGGAGCCTGGTCCAGACCGACTCACTTGAGATGTCTCTGGTGGTGCCAGTGCAGTTGTGTTGAGAAATGAAGGTCATCTTGATCTGGTAATTTCCTGTTACCATTTAAACCATGGTGTGCCACTGACACATATGTGTTTGTGTGGATCCAGGTACATATCAGAAGAAACAGCAGCCAGAAGGTTTTGATCCCTCTTGTTCTCTGGTTTCTGGAGTCTTGGAAAATACCCAGTTCTCTCCTCAGTGCTTGAAAAATAAAGACATATCCCTTTTTCTCCTTCCATCCCCCAGCTTTTATGGATGGATGATTGTAATTACACGTTGACTTACTGATAGCGAAATTTGACACAGATGAGTACAGCTGAAGGGAAGTCACTCAGCCTTTCTCTCTGAGGAGGCATAAGCAGCACTTTGAAGTTGGAGTTTGGAATGGGAATGGGTATTTATTAACAGGAGTGCAGGCTGTGCTCCGCACCCCATGAAGCCAAGGGCTGTAAGATGCCAGATGAGCTGTGGCAGAGCACTGCTAATCACACACTGCCCGGGGTAAGCGTGTATAGATTGCCCTTGTAAATCGCTCTCAGAAATCCTTTTAACTGGATGATGGGCCTTAATTTTGTTTTATGACATTTGTTCTGGCAGGTCAGTAATTGTTTATGGATTTGATGACATTTCTGCTGTCGCAGGTGTCCTAACATAAATATGTCCATTTGCTTAGTTGTCCTGAGGAGCAATGGACATTTGGCAGAAGGCACGACCTGCTGGGGATTTTTTTTCAACTGAATCACTTCCCTTTGTGGCAGTTGCTCTTTCTCAAATGTGGAGGCGAGGAGCATCCCAATGGAGAGTAATAAGCCTGGGTGTAAGAGGAGCAAATGAATGTTTTAAATATTGTGAAAAAAATCACTGCATTTCATTGCCTTTACACTAAAATAAGATGTCAAGATTTTTGAAATAGTGGTCATTTTGGAATATTTCTGATGAACTGTTATTTCTGGAGGGGTTTTTTTTGTTTGTTTTGTTCTGGTTTTTTTGTTTGTTTTGTTTGTTTGAACTTGTTTGTGGATTTTTTTTTTGGTTGGTTGCTTTTGGTTTCTCTTTTTTTTTGGTATCATTTACACTTTCTGTAAGTGGTAGTCAAACGTTATATTTCTTATGGACCACTTACTGTAGACAGTATCATGCCATAACCTCCATTTACATTACAGAATATGGAAGCATATGTCTAAAGTAACTTGCTTGACATGGACCTTCTGTTCTCTTAAGGACTTTAGATTTGTGAGGAAAGATTTTGATTATGTTTTTGTCCTGTCAGCAAGTTTTTCCACTTTCACATGCAAGTCATGAAGCCTTACATTTTAACCCTTTACAATTCTTCTACACGTTCAGCAGTGCAAAATATTCTGCGTGTATGTTTCTCTCATCAGTTCAGTTTCTACCATGGTGCAGAACCAGTCCTGCAAGTCTTCTAGAGTACTGAAATTATCTGTTACTCTGGGAGAAAAAGTTTGCATGAGTTCATTTAGAGAAATCTGCATTTCCAACATGATGGGGTGCTTCAACCACCAATGTTCTGAGATTTGAAGAGCCTAGCAAAGAAAATGGTTGTATACAGCTGCTACTACTGATATAAACAGCTTTGCTGCTTTGTTTTGTTTTCCCTCCATCCTAAAACCATGTGTTTCATTGAAACTATCATGTAGTGGCCTTTTATATATGTCTAATGGCATGCCAGAGTAGAACAATGATCCCAAGTGCCTTTCTGGCAGAAGATCATCGAGCCAGCAGCTCACTTTGCCTTCTTCTCACAGCTGCTCAGAGCTGTGAAGGGATGGAGCTGTGACAGTACAGACTCCTGCAGTTTTCTCCCTGGGCCTTTTCCACCACCTTGGGATGGGACTGAATCTGCCAAGGTGCTCAGCAGGGATGCTTGCATGAGTTTGATGTGTGATAGGGATGTCCACATGCAGGTCAAGCAACAAGCACCTCTCCAGTCATGCCATAAAAGTGGGGAGAAGCTGCAGAAACTTGCCTGGCTCACTGCAAGGAAAGCTCTTTGCCAGAGCTGTTGTCCCTGCTCTATTTTCCTGATTGAGAGAGAACTGGTTTTCACATATGATACTTCTAATGTCTGTTTCTGAGGATTAGTCCAGAGCTAAAGAACCATGTTTAAAGTTCTGAATGGATCAATGTCAATCTTGGGGGATCTGATAAGTTATTTTTTAGGTCAGTACAGTATTTTAGAAGCTGTGGAGGCTTAATAAGCCAACCCTCTCTAATTAGCGTACTATATTTTAATAGACCTGACAGTAGACAGCAGAGTTTTGTATTTTGTTCTAGCAGGTAGACAGCTCTCATGGCAGAGCTGTGCTTTCCTCTCACTTATTGAGATAGTGAGTACATGTTGCAAGGTATCCTTTTGCTGGCACAGTAAGGACATCCGAGGAACAAGAGGTCCTTTGAAATGCAGCTTTATCTCTCAGTGTGGTTCTGCCTCTTTTTCAGCCTAAGTACTGCAGAAATTGAGCAGGACTGGGGTAGACAAATGTTGCTAAAAGCATCTAATCACAGTCTCAGTCACTGGAGTACCTACTTGCTGCCCACTGTCCTGCTTCAAAGACAGTGAATTTTCAAGAGCTTGAGCTGGATTTCGTAGACCTGAGTGTCAGACAAAAAAACATTTGCTGTAAAAGTCGAGGGCACCCTCTTCCTGCCTGGAATGGCCTGAGCTGGTTGTGAGCACAGAGCTGCTATTGTTCTACCCTGGGAGATTGTGCTAAAAGCTTTGAAGCAGCGTTTGCATGTAGGTGTCCGTTTTCTAAGCAGTTTTTTCTTTCTTTGTTAAGGAAAAAAAAAGAAAATGAAAGGGACAACTCTGCACCCTCACCTCCCAGCCTTTTCTTGGCATGGCTCTTTGACTTGGTAATTGTTGATTTTACAAGGTGTTGTTTAGGCTTTCTAGTTTTTCTTTGACCTGGCTATTAAAATTATGTTCCTTGTTGGATCAAAAATCAGAGTATACTCAGTGAGTTAGTGCAGGAACTTATGCCATCACAGATAACAGAGGTGCATAACGTTATATCATGCAGTACATTTTGTGGAGCATTACAGGTGATAACTGATAAACTATTGGGTATGTCTTGATAAACTATTGGGTATGTCTAGCCCCTACATTTTAAAATTGCTTGGTGAAATCAACAGGCTGCAATAAAAAGAGGGGAGGAATTTAAGGACTGTCATGCACAGCACTGCTGTTGGCTCTCAGCTGTACTGCACAGCTCTTGGGCTGCTTGATCCTGACCTTATGAGCTGGTTCATTAAAGTTTCAGTTTAGTAAGCTGTCACTCTGAAAGGCGTCATCCTGCTCTGCCTCTGCATAAATCTCAGTCAGGTGCTGGAGGACACATCAAAACTGGGTTTAATCTAGAATTTCAGGGCTGCTGTAGGTAATGTAGGATAAGCAATAATCCTCCTTCCTATGTGATTTTTCCCAGTCTGCTGACCTGCACCTGACTTGCATTGTATGGGGAACAGCAATCATGGATGTCTCTAAAACACTGAAGTTCAGCCAGTGTTTGAGAAGGGCTAGGGAAGAAATCCTCTTCTGCTTCACCATGTGATAGTTTCCTGTTCTCTCTTAGCAAAATGCAACCTCCTACCCAAGGTGGGAGAGAGAGGCATCTGTTTACGACTAAGTCAGTGGGAGGGGGAAGGGTAGCATAGGAAAGAGCCTGGTGTGTCATGCTTTATTACTCTTATCCCTTTCAGAAGGCAAATCTAGGGTGAATTAGAGCAAATGTGAAAAGCGTGACCTTTCTTTCTTCAAAGAGCCTGTGGGGAACAGGGGGTGATTGAGCACTGGTGGAGAGAAACTTCCTCTGAGCTGGTGCATGTGAATTATTGGCCATGCAGGATAGTGTACCATGTGGTCTATTTAAGGGCATGAAATTGCTGTACCCAAAAATCAGAAAATAAATTCTGCAAGTGTAAAATGTGGGAAAAGTGATTCCTCTTCTGTTGTTTTTTGCTATTTTAAAATTGTGTTTGGATTGGTCTTTTAGTCTTTCACATGAAACTGTGAAAGCAAAACTGATTTATTTTTCTGAATGGATTGTCTGTGTATTGGACAACATGACTCCAGATACTGAAATTTTAGTGAAATCATCGGGACGCATCAGGACAAAGAGTAAGAGTTGGCAACATGGAACAGGCTTACTAGAGACATTCCCTGTAGTGATTTCTTGAAATGAGCAGGAAAGACTTGACTTCTTACTCTGGTACTCCCTTGGATGGTGGATAAATATGAATTACTCCCTGGGGTCAAGCAGTGCAACTATGATAGGAGGAAGACTGACTGTGTTCCTGTTTGCCTGGGTGGTGTGAGTGTGTTACGAGAAGCAAGGAGGAGAAAGGTGGAGGAGGTCACTGCCAGGAAAGGTGTGGTGCTCTTGCAGAGGTTGTGCTGACTTTCCTTAGTGCCCTCCTGACTAAGCTGCCATTAGCCCTTGATTTTAGCACTCCTTCAGGCAGCCAAAGAGGGTCTGGAGGGATTGGGCAACACTGGATGAGCTGCTGGTGGCTGAGCGGGTGGAACCATTGTGAACCCAGAAGAATTCGCATGGAAGGTTCCATGAGGGCCACAGAGGAGTGTCTCAGGCAGTCAAGGATTTGCAGCATCTCATGGTTTCCCTCATGCATCCTCCTGTTGCAATATTATGTATTATGGCCTTGCTCAGGAGCTGTGGTCTGTTGGTTTGCCTGGTACTACCTCACCTGAGGTGGGTGTCCCTTCTCCGAATAACAAGAGACAAGATAAAAGGACATGGCCTTAGGTTGCGCCAGGAGAGGTTTAGATAGGATATTAGGGAGAATTTCCTTCCCAAAATGGTTGTCAAGCATTGGAACAGACTGGCCAGGATGTGATGGAGTCATTGAGGAGATGTGTAGAGATGTGACATTGAGAGAGTTTAATGGTGAAATTGGCAGTGCTGTCTTGGCCTTTGTGATCTTGGAGGAGTTTTCCATACTAAATGATTCAATGATTCTGTGCTTTGGACCAGGTTTTGCCAAAATGCTTATCAGTGCAGCGCTTTGCTACCTTCCCTTTGCTCTTCCAGAAGCCCGTGTCATCTGTGGGAATGTGCGTGGAGCTGCATTGAGAGAGGTGAAAGTCCTGCCTGGCAGCACCTGCTCCATGGGAATAGCCACTGGATTGCCTGCAGTAGCTGCCATCTGGTTCTTGGCCAGTGTGAGTGGATCAGGCTTGTGCCCGCTGGGTTGCAGGGAAGGGAGGAGAGGTGAGGGGGTCTTGCCAGGTGGATCTGCCTGGGCAGCCCTCTTACACAGAGCGTGTAGAAAGGAGCAGAACTGTGGTGGAGGTAGGGATACACAGCCTGTGGAAAAACAGGCAGCAGCAAAATACAAAGTCATTTGGAAGTGCAGTAAAGAAGCTGGAAAGAAAAAAAAATAGTAATAACAAAAAAAAATTGTGTAGTAAAACCAGGGGGAAAAATACAACAAAATTAATATATACTTTTAAAAAAATTAGGTTATAAGGAGTTTAATGTATTGCAAGAGATTTTGGGTGGGAAAACAAATGATAAATAGTTTTATATACCCATAATCTCCCATAGTAGGCATAATATTCAACAGAGAAAGTAAAATCTGTGAAACCTCATTTTGTAGCTAATAAATACTTTTCTCTGGGATGCTTATTAGGGATGTTGAATTAACAGCATTGAAAATGAGGCCATTTGCCACCTTCAGATGTAATTTTTTTTTGTTCTCAAATAAATAATTCAGTAACTTCTTATGAGCTTTAGAGAGCAAGCACTAGGATGGCAAAGTTAAGTTCTTTATCATCTCTTTTTTGATTTCTGCTAAGCTGCTGTTGTGAGAAGTGTAAATTGTCCTTGAGGTGAAGCTGCTGCATGCAGCACATAAGTACAGAGTGCTAATTTAACTGGGACTGCACTGCCTTTGCACCAGCCAGCTGAGGGGACAGTTCTTGGGGCACACTTTACCAAAGCAGGATGCAAAGGTTTCAGCAGGTGGAAAAAGATCTGGTGCTCTTTCAGAAGACCTGAAGGTGTTGAGGATGTGTGGAAAATGCTAAGGAAAATCTGTTTTGAAAGAATAATGTAGAACCCAGCAATAAAAAAAAACAACAGTGGGTGCAAAGCCCTGGTATGTCTGTGTTTTGCTCGTTCAGGGAGCAGATGTGCCCAGAGAAAAGCTATCTGTAAATGGCACTGCCTGCCTGTGCTGAAGATGTGCAACTGAGTTGGGCAGCTGTCCCCCAGTGGGCTGATTAAGAGGAAAAAATGGTATTGCTAAGTGAAAAGGGAGGTCAGTAGGCTGATCAAAGCACAGAGAAGGAAAGTACTTTCACCAAATGTAAGACATTCCCTTTCCTTTTTGTCCACTGAGCTTATTTGGGAAAGCCTTGTCAGCTTTCTGTTCGGGAAGGTACACATCTGCATGTTTTGAAAATCCTGTCTTTAAACGATATCTTCATTCTTCCATCTTTTATAGTGGAAGATTTTTATAGTGTAGGTTTCAAAGCAACCCCTTAAACAATCTTAACTGTGTTTAAGCTGTAGTGAAGGGGGACCTCCTTGTGTTCATTTTTCCAGCCTGAATCATGGAAAATGAAGGAAGGTTCTCTAATGAGCTGTGGTGAGACCAGGAAACAAGATAGAAAGAAGAGAACCAGGGTGCCAGCAGCTGGGGGGATGTTTGCCCTAAATAGAGAAATTGTGCATTTTTGATGTGTTTTTTTCAGGCAGTTTGGGGAAAAAATTGTATTTGATGTAACAGAATTATTTTATTTGCAAGGGGTAGATTATGAAGAAATAAACTCTGGGGACCTTCTAGAATGTGTTGCTTCTTTCTGGTTTCAATAGGAAAAAGAGCAGTGACATTTGAGTGTTCCTGATGTGCCATTAACAAAATTTATGTTTATTCATGCATTTTTCAGTTCGCTGTTGACAGTACTGCGTACTTTAGGAGGAAGAGAAGTCTATCATAATCCAGGCTCAGAAATGTCCCCAATCTTCTTAATTTCTCTTTGTGTAATTTTAGCTTCTTTGCACCCTACCTGAGTGATCTTCACACATCTTAGTGAAGTATTTGACAGTAACCATAATTTTTTTCCTCTTGACAGCTGAGTGAGGAACAAGATGTTTATCTCATTTGTTATGCTTAATTTATCATTAGAAAGATTCATATGATGTTGATAAAGATGGATATGAGATGTTCCCTCTTGTGCCTGATTCTGCCCTTGGTGTGGTGAGACACTATGAATCCTTGGAAGGCAAAGGAAAGGGAACCTATGGCTGCTTCCTTATTTCTGAGTGCTGCAAAGTTGCTAGTTATTGCACAGTGCACTTGAGAGTTCAGTGCCCAAAGAGTCGTAAAATGTGGTGCTCTGCCATTTTCCCTCCTTTGTAGTTGTAGAATAGAGATGGCAAAGCTGTTCCAACATGGAATTTGTTTCTTGTCTGTGGTACCTTTCTTGATGAATTTATAGAAGTGTAAGCAGATACTATACAGCTTGTGGTTGCTGTACAATAGGAAAAGAAGATACAATTCTCAGATTATTTAGCAGTTTACAGTCCCTATAAGCAGAATATAGATAAAGATTTTACAGAATTTTCTTTCTTTTTTTGTTTGTAATGGTAGAAAAGGGAGGGACAAGGTCTTGTGAACCTATTTAAGAGGAGGGTCTTCTCAGGAAAGTATGTACTACAACTCAGAGGGAGTTGCAGGAATGCTACAAATTTTCTGTGTTGAATATGGAGTTGGTTTTATGTGATAAAAATAATGATTCTGTATGTTGGAAACAATGTTTCAAGTACAGCTGAATTATAACTGAATGTCTGCAATTATTTTTCTGGGCTCTACAGGCGTGTCTCCTAAGAATGATGAACTTCATAATTTGGCTTGAGAGAAACCGTGTCAGAGAGACATATAGTGAAGCAGGGAGGTTGTTTGGCACACTGGGATTGCAGAAGAGAAGCTGGCCCTGGAAGCAGAGTATGCTGCTCAGAAGGCAGCTCTTCCAGTGAAGGCCTTGCCAAGGAGCCACAGCCCAAATGACAGCCATGTGGAGCAGAAGGGAAATGATAAATTTGCCGATGTGTAAAAAAGCATGGCTTGGAGAACTGCAGGAGGCCAACTGCAGGAGTCATGCTGTGACTATGAGATGTAACAGGCCTGTACACTGCTTATGCTTAAAAGTTTTGATGTAAGAGAAATAGGAATCTCCATTTCTGATAAATGGAAGATAATACAGGTTCCTGGAGACTGTTCTTTGCTCTAGAAGATGGGGGAGTTTTATACATAGAGGTTGTATAACTCTGCATGTTGCCACTAGTTATCTTCAACTCCAAGAATCAGCCTAAGAAGAAAAAGAAGAAAACTCTTGTCTTCAGGTGGGTGTGACTGGGGTTCACTTACCAGCTGGGGTCATCCCACCACAAGGCAGAAGCTTAAGCAGAAAGAAGTAAGTATAACAGGTTTAAAAGGGTCAATTAATTTTAGGAAGGCTTGCTTGTTATGAGTGGCACCCATATCCAGCAAACCAGCTGGGGTGTGCCAGGGATGGGCACTGTGCATGGAGCCAGATGGAGCAGGAGCTTCAGTAGGATAGTGGCCACAAATCCAACTGTTCCTGAGAGGTCCTGCCACCAGCAAGGGTCTAAGAACACAGCAAAGCTGAAGACGTACTTCAGAAGCTCTTCCTTTTTTGTTTGATTTGCCACGTTGTATGTACCCCAGCCAGTGCTGGGGATTGTGGTTTCCTACTCTTATTTTCCTGGTTCCTGACTCTTGGTTTTATTGCAAAGTTATGATACCACATGCTCTAAGAGAAGAGCTAGCAGTGAACTGCACACATTAATGCCATTTATTTGCTTTGATAGAGTACACTTGTCAAGTGACAGTGCTTGAGATCTATTTTGGCACAGGAAAAGATTTCACCTTCTGATGTGAATGTCATCCTCCCAAAGGGAAAGGAGTGTTTTCCTCTGACAGATTGTTTCTTCTTGGTTAATCAGCAGGCAGACACTACCTTATTCAGTTTACCTCTGAAGAGGTGACTAGACAGTTTAATCCTGCCCAAAGAGCATTAACATTTCTACAAGTTTGTTGAGGGCAGGAAAATAACATTTTAATTAATACTCTTTTCTGTCCTTTTGAGAAGCAGAAGATTTGTGAAGATTTGTGTAGATTTGTGTGAAGGTCTTCCAGGGAAGCTCTTTTTACAGGATGTGCTGCCTCTGGGGTAGGCAAACCTCCAGGACTTTGGACTAACCTAGGAGCTGGCAGGGCTTATGCCTTCAGAGCTGGGAAATACAGGCAAAGGGAAACCCTCCTGGCTCTGATCTGCAGTACAGTAAAGGTTAATTTTGGTCTCCTGTTCACGTATTGCTGAAGAAATTGTTGCTACACTCCCTGTGTGTTCAGATTGTGTAAAGGAATTTCAGCTCTTGCCCTTTTCTGATTTTAGGGGTGATTCCAGAATGACTCTCAAACACAAAAGTCTTCAGTTGTCATCAGTGTGAGGATATTCAGATGTTGGGCTTCCCTGCACAGCTCTCACAGGCATTTGAGAGATAATACAACAAGAAGCTGCAGTCCCTGTTGGGAATTACTAATGCAAGCTTCTCTGTGATTAAGATGACTTTTAATGGGACCCAGCAGTGTAGTCAGAGGGAGAGAGAGAGGTTGAAACATGTGCAAAATCCCTACGGAGATTCACAATATCTCAGTTTGGTTCTTGCATGTCTGTCTGGGTACATGCAAATGACAGCTTCAAAATAATTTCATTGTGTGCTCCTCTCTTACTGCCAAAACTTCTAATGCATCAGTAGATTCCACAGTCACAAAGCTAAATCCTACATTAGTTTGAGACTATAAGAAGCTGAAATCATTAAGTCCTTCTAGAAAACAATGTTGGACGCAAAGAGAAAAGGATCATGTGATAATAATTTTCACTCTGTTCACTGTCTTCAGGGCTTAGTTAATCTTTTGGATGTTTTCTGGTGGGAGGACGTGGATGTGTGCTTGTGTCAGTCCCTTTTATTGAAAAGAACTTGATTAATTGGGATGGAGTAGAAGTGATTTTTTAAAATAAATAAGTCTGAAACTGTTGAATAAAAATGCCAAAAAGAATGTTCCCATTGTGAACTTGAGCCTTCAGACATAAGCACATTGTGGAATGAAGTCTGCAGCCTTGTTCCACGTTCTGATACAGATGTCAGAGGCCATAAATTAGACCTTCTCAAAACATTATAATTTTTTGTGCAATGGTTCTGGCAGTAGGCTATTCCTTCTCCAGATTTTAAGCCCTCTCTCAGCAACCTGATACCACCTGAAAGTTTTCAAAGAAATAATTGCAATACAGTGAATGTTGTCCTCTTCTGATTTTTAGTTGTCTTCCTAAACTGCTGTGGTGGAAAGCTCCCTAAGACAATCTGCTTAGGGTGGAACATGAGCTAGGAAAATTGTAAAAGGAGCTGAAAACAGTGTTTAATAATGGAAAATGGCTGACAACCCAACTCGAGATGGCACTGTCCATTTCTATGGCATGTGGCATGTTTTTCATTCACAATCTACTTAAAATAAGTTACCTAAACAATAGCAGGAGCCTTTGGAAACTTTAGTTTGCATACCTGCCAGTTGTGTGTGTGCTTGCAAGCATCATTGTATCAAAA
Organism: Passer montanus; assembly: GCF_014805655.1. Lineage (NCBI taxonomy): Eukaryota > Metazoa > Chordata > Aves > Passeriformes > Passeridae > Passer > Passer montanus. Next base: position 2,401,867 of record NW_024372370.1, on the reverse strand, counting down.
CTGAATCCAGGCTGAAATGCTAGCACTCCACCCTTTTCCTCTGCCTCCAGTCTCCTTCTTCACTGGTAGTGGCTGCCTAGAGTTGCTACCTTCAAGTTTTTGTTGACAGAGTACTGTGAAGACTAACAAAAATCATTCTGCTGTTGCACATGTCCAGTTGATTTTTCCGGTACTGATGGTTCAGCAACAAATGCTACAGCCATGTTGATACATGTTCTTCTGTTGGAATGTAATTCTTTCCTTCTGTGATTCTTACCCCAGTGAAGAAGTGGTATTTTACTGGGATTTGAGTATCCCTCTCTGTAGCAGAACTGAAATGTATTCCCTCTCTTAACTCTGGCAACAGAGTCCTGTGCTCCGGGGAGGACCTTCTTGTAAGGACTTGGAGTCCTGCAAGCACTGGGAGTAAACCTGAGTGCCTGCATTAGAAGCAGACAGATTAAAACACAGTAAAAAGATTATTTTATTGAAGAATTTTGTGTTGCAGAGATTTTATACTGCAATGTAATTCCAAGTACACAGAATTTCATAGAAAGATGATGAAGTGGAGGAAGAGTGATGCTTTCATTACCAAAGCAACAGTTTTGTAGGGACTGGCTGCAGACATATGGTGGTCATCAGTGGCCAATGATAAGTTGAGTATTTTGTGAAATGTGCTTAACTGGTTGCTTTTTAAATGTGGCCACAACATTTTTAAACAAGTGGGCATGACTCAGAAAGTCATTGTATGGGTTTAAAAATTCACAGCACATCAGTGTGTTGCTGGATATTAGGTTTGATGAGAAAAATTAATTCACAGCAATGTCTGTGGTGGTTGAGGAACACTGGCATGCAAATTATTACGCTCATTCTTTAGGAAGCAAAGAGGAAATTGGCTCAAGTTGCACCAGGGGAGGTTTCGATTGGATATTAAGAAAATAATTCCTCATGGAAACGATTAGCAAGCATTAGAATGGGTTGCCCAGGGAAGTGGTGGAGTCACTGTCACTGGAGGTATTTAAGAAGCATGTAGATGTGGCACTGGGGGATACGGTGTGATGGTGGACATGGCAGTGCTGGACTAGTGGTTACACTTGGTGATCTTAGAGAACTTTTCCAAACTATATGATTCTGTGATTATGAAAGTGAAATTAAAAAGTTTGAGATTTTAACAGGTGATGCTTAACAATTCTTGATTTCAAAGACAAAATTAGTTTCTACATTGTGAAAGCCAATGCTATTTATATTGTTATCTGTTGAAAATAATGCTCTTTCATTAATATTTAAACTGTCTCCATACCCAGCATAATTCAGAACTACTGGACCTTTAAAATATGAATGTGATATACACAAATTACAGACATTAGAAGCTGTTGGCATTAATTATAGATTAAGGACTTCTTGAAGATTTCAGCAGATTTTTCTTCTGCTTCTCTTCTGTACTGTAGGTTGTTGTTCAGATTGGGAGGAAGATAGACTGAATTATGCTTGTGTAATCTTCCTCCGATTGTGCATTCAGAAACAATGTTTAAAAAAATATGGAAAGGGATTTGAATTCTCATTTTCTGGACTGCAGACACAACAGGCTAATGCAGCTGTAGAGATGTGCTCGAGTAAGAGAGTTTATGTTATGAAAAAGTTATTTCTGAGTAATTATAAACAAAACCATGGCCCTTGGGATAATATAAAACCATTACTCACGGAACAGTTGTTTTGTTACCACTAAAATATTTAACTTTTTCTTGCTTATTCAAGGTCAGCAGCTGCTTCCAAGGTCTGAAGCAGCAATTCTGTTATAATAGAATATAGCACAGTACATGAGGGAAGTGGATGGCTCAGACTGTCCTTGTGGCCACCTTTATATGTATGAGCAGCAAATACCGACTAACATGAATTTTAAAAATAGTATTTTTTTTTTTGTTTTTAAATAATTACCCTCTAAAATACAGAGGGAGCCTGGCAGATGAAGATGGATCTACAAATCTTTCTATTCACAGACGTGGCACTGTTCCCTACTGGTTCTTTGTGTAGGTTCGTGTAACAGATTCTTTGGGAAGCTTTGGTTTCACTTTGCTGGGCATTAGGCACATGGAGAGGGACAAACAGTCCCATGTGCATTGCTGACCAGCAGGAGCAGAGTGCTTTAGTTAAGTGTCATTCCTTGTACGAAGTAGGGGCCCTGAATGCAGCCAGCTGAGAGTCAAGAAAGTGCTAAATGCTTATCTGTGTTTCTGTGGCCTCTAGGAGAGCTGGCCGAGGGGGCTTGGCTTTGGACTGTGCCTATGAAAATGTTTGCAGTCATGAGCTCACCTCCCTGCTCCAGAGGGCATGGATGCGTTTTCTCACTAAACTTGATTTTGATATGAAGTGTACTTAATGTTGGGATGCAGAAGACCAAAGCCCAGGTCTGTGCTTTGGTGGAATGAATTTGTGAAGGGTTTAGAGGCTGATAATCAATAACTCCTGACTCATCTTGCCCATTAATGTTGGTTAGGATAAAGGCAGAAAAAGCTCAAGAGTTTGGGTATGACTTGACAGATCTGAAAAACAGAACAAGTATAGAACAAGAACTTATTATTTTCCTTTTGACACACTGAAGGGCTATATTGTATGTAGCCCATTTAAAAAAGAATTTTCTAATGCCCCCAGTTTATCAAAGCTCTTGTGATATATTTCCCAAATTTTCCTTTTGGAGTATATAAGAATGTGTTCCTCTACTTGGTGGCAGCACCTGACCTTCTCTTTTTATTTAGAAAAATATTTTCTTTGGACAGTAATCGGGTGCTTGCTTAACCACTGATGTGAGATACTGCCCTTAAACTCATCAAGTATAATTTGAGTGTAAAACCTCCAGCATGGCACCTGCCTTGCATGACATTCAAAGCAAATTGAATTGTTTGTCACAAGACAGAGTGAACGAGTTGGATCTTCCCATCAAGGATCTAATCAAATTTTGAAGCATTTGTGCTCTGCAAGGAATGCAGGGCTTGCTGCTGTTAGTGTGGCAGAGAGGATGGCTGATTTTTTATTGTGCTTTTCCCCCCCCTTGTAGCTGCACTTTGTTCAAGCTGTCAAGGTGGCGGTAAGGTCTTACTGTGTCCTGATGGTGTACCCTAGGAAGAGATTCCTCCTTCTCTGATGTGTCATGTCAAAGGTAACAGATGGTATAAAGATACAGAGCAGTCAAAGCTGGAGAAGTATCAGGGAGGTGTGAAGGGGATGAGACCAGAGAGCCAGAGCAGCTGTGGAGGTACTGTGAACAGGATAGCATCCACCATTTGTGCCTGAAACTCCTGTCTGCCCACATCTTCAAAAACATGAGTGGGTTTGATCCTGCTTTGAGAAAGTGCTCTCAAGCGTCTGCCAGGAATAATAGAAATTATTTTTATAATTGTAACAATTAATTTTAATGTTACTGCAGTACGTGTGTCTCATTTGAGTGCAGATATGCAGAGCCAATGTAAGTAAACATTTGAGAGGTAAGTTGTCTTTTAAAAACAGATGAAGAAGTAAGCCTAAACCTGAGAAGTGCAGGAGCATTTACAATTAGCTGGAGTTTTAGGAGCCTGTTAGTAACAGGATCAAGGCCATGGTTTGCCTCACATATGAGCATAATTTTAAAGAGGTTTTTTTTTTTAATTGGTTTATTGACATTTCCTTAGTAATGACCAATCTCCTGAGGAGGAGGAACTATGCCTGGCAATGAATCAGGACAAAACCAAGGAAGAAGACCTCAAAACAGCTGAAAAACAAAAAGCATTGTGGCCAGCTGGCTGAGTGAGAGCTTTTGAGCAACCAGAGGGCTGTGGTCAAAGCTCATAGCTGCTCCCTGCTCTAAAGCAACTTTCAGGAACTCTAATTTGAAAGTTGAATGTTTAAATTAGCCTTCTACACTCTTCCATTTTTAGGCATCATAGTGCTTTTGTGTGCTGAGTTTTGGACTACTTCACACTTTGCTTCTTTGAATTGTCAACGTAAGCATGCAGAAATCATGAATCAACCTCCCTCTGTCTCCAGTGGCTTAGAAACCATGAGATTTTAAGAAGTAACAGATGTTTTGTTCTTTTTATCTGCCTTCTGGTTTTTGAGCTTGAAGAGTTCATATTTTAAAAGTGTTTCACCTCAAACCCCAGGCTAACACTTTATTTATTCATTCTTCAAATGTAAAACAGATTCTCCCATCAGCCTCAGTAATGGAGGCTTAGAGAAGAAAAAATCTGTGTTCATGAGAAAACAGTGAGTTGGCATTGCTTGGTTCCTTTAGGTTGTGTATGGGAATATAGGATGGGACTTGATTTTCTGGGTTACTGGGAATGGTCCTATTTTATTGCAAGCAGCCGTATTATATAATCCCATCTGAAGTTAGGCTTGACTACATTTATTTAAAGTACATTTCATTTCAGCCTATTTAGTACTTACATTTGCTACCCTCTGTATTCCCTGTGGAAAATTCTTCCAGAACCTCACTAATCAAACAGTTAAAAATGTTAAAAAACTAGATGTCGTCTAGTTTCTCATCTGTATTTACTCATGGCCAGGCTGATACTTGCTTGGTATTGTGTTAACGTCCTGCTGCAGCTGCTGTGAGTGTGTAAGTGAGTCTTATTTCTGCTTTTGCTTGCTTTCCTGACACCTGGCTTTCGTTCAGGTGTGGTCAACATCACCTTCATCCTTGCAAACTCTAAGAAAATCAGTATAATTCCAATTGTTTTAAGCTTATAGACCACCCCCAGTACACAGTGGCCTGTCATAATGTTCAAATGTTGACTCAGTTACATTAGAAGTAGCGTAATCTAGGACAAGATAAGGTTATGCTGCCCCTGGAAATCAGTGTAATCAAAGATATGCATATGCTTTTGATTAACATTTCATTCTAAAGATTAAGTAGAATTTAGTATGTGAAGTGATTTGATGGCAGTATGAGGAAAGAGTGGGGAAGGTACACTGCTTACCTCCCATGTGCTGTAGTCTAACCTGGTGTCATGTCGCCACTGTAACTGGTGCTGTATGGAAAGCTGGAGTGGAAATTATGTAAAAATTCAAGCAGAATGGGTGTTCTCTGGAGATTATTGTCCCAGGTAATCATTGTAGATTATATTAGCTCACATTTCAGTCTAACTTTGAGAACACACTTTTCAAAGCTAAGAACAACAAATTCGGCTGACATGCTGGAACTTTGAGTGATGACTTAAAGGCTGGTTAAGCTGAAGACCTGCACCTCAGTTGCCTGAAAGATTTAGTTGGAAAGTTGTCCATGTCCTGGGCTTGTTTGATGTACTTAAAGCAATGTCTGTGAACATATGGGACATTGTGTCAGACCATTGGTAATTAGGGTTCTGGTGGATTAGCTCTATGGAAGCTTCTATCTTTATCTCAGACTTTCACCTGTGTGTCTCAAATTCTGGGTCAAGGAAGGTGAAATGTGAGATGCCTGAAAGTGAGAAAAAACCTTTCCCATGGTTATTTGTTCTCTGTTAATAAACAATATTTTGATGATCGAGTTCCTAAGGAATCATGGTTCCTAGCTGCTGGCAAGTAAGATGTCCACAGTGAAAGACACGGCTTTGAAATGGCAAAATGAAGAAAGATCATGGAATTTAATCACAGGATCATTTAGACTGGAAAGTACACTTAAGATCATCAAGTCTCAATGGCCAGTTTCTGCTTGTGCTACCACTTTCCTGATTTAACTGCACAGCCTTAGGGAGTCATCTCTTAGGGAGATAATTCATCATTTAAATATGCAAGCTAATGTTTTTTCAGGCCCACCAAGCCAGTGTGTTTTGACTGTACCCAGGTTTATTGCATGGCACTTCACAGTACCAGATTTTCTGTAACTGATTTGCTGAGTTTTTACCAAAAAGACTTGTTTATTCTGTTTTGCTTTTCTGGATGGTTATCATTATATGTAGAAACAGCAGTTTCATACATACTGGATTTCAGCAGCATTTATGGAAGAGTACTGATGCCTTTCTCAAAAATATATTTATTCAGGATATCTCAGTCTCCTTGGATATATTTTTAATTATTTCGCTTAGATTTTTTTTTTTTTTTTTTTTTTTTTTTTTTCTTCAAAACATTATTTTCTGTAAGGAAAGGAGTTTTGGATCCTTCTGCTGCTGAGGCTTGCCAGTCCTAATGCAAGAAGGTGACAAGGAGACATCCACTTACAACCCAGCAGCACCTCAAAAAATTTGTCACCTATGTAAGTCCCTGCACCAGGGATTAGTTAGGAAGTTTATTGCCACTCTTGTGACAGGGTCTGTTTTTGGGCTCTGTCTAGTTGTGAGAAGGAAAAAAAATCAAGATCACTCAGAAACTGACCACTCAGTTAAACTCAAGCTCTTCCTCAGATCTCCTACTTAGACTTCTGTTCATCTCTTGGTGTATTTACAGTAAGTTTCTTTGGTTTTGTTAGTACAGACATTAAGACTTTTGAGTTGAAAGTATCAGTAAACTCAGATTCAACTCAGAGCAGCTGTTGCTTTAGTTGTTTCTCTTTGTTATGGTACTTGGCTAAAAGGTTGGGTTTGTTATTTGTTTGTTTTAGCCATGTAAACAAATGTCAAGAAAAAAAAAGAAGATATGCTTCCGAGGCTGAGGAATGTAATATTTATCATTTCAGTCTTGATACAATCAAAGGTTAATTTTTATTCTACTGGACATGAACTTTTATCTCTGAGTCTAGACTGCTATGGAGTGGGAAAGGCTTGCTCTTCTCTTTATTTCTGTATGACTTTGAGATGTGCCTGTGTTAGTGTGTGCCTTTCTGTAGCAGCACAGGCTACAGGTGAAACATACATGTGCACACATCAGAAATTAAATTGAACAACCAAATTAGTTTTGGCCCTTCTCCTTGTGAGCATGTAGGGGAAATTTTCAGAGAGGGCTGCCACCAAGTTCTAATGGAATTGTGGAACCTCCTCCTTTTACTTCCCATGTGTTTATTCTTGTCTTAAGGAGACAAACTTGTTTTTCAGTAGCAGTAATTTGGGCAGAGTTTTGTTGCAAAGGCTGGTGCCCCTAATGTGGTTGATGCCTTTGTGACAATAAACCCCGTGTTTAAAAACCAGCCAGATAGTAGCCAGTACAGTCACTGAAAAGTTTATTTCTTGAAAAAAAAAATAAAAAAAATGAGTGGGTTGTCATGTTGCTGAGTGTGAAAAACTCACTGTTTTGTAAAATCGGTACTCACAAATTAATCCAGACATAGTGATGCTCTTGAGGTTGGAAACATTCCAAAGACATTAAGAATTTTTGGTTCAAGGGTCTTCTAGTAAGAAAAGTGAAACTTCTCAGAGAAGTAAAGCAGAATACTAAGTATGGAAAGGTGAGTCTGAGCACAGAATTTTGGGTGATATTTTCCATCGATCTTTTTATAGGTGTTTGATGGTTTGAAAATGTAATACTTTGTGTTGTAGCAATGGCTTGGGATTGTCTATTAATAGTATCCATTCTTTTCATATAAGAGCCATCAGAAATAGTACTATATCCTGTATGCTGAGAATGCCATTGATTGCTCTAACTGCAGGATCAAGTCTTTAGTTCATGACACCTGTTAAAAACTTAGCAAATTATACTTTTCCTTCCAAAGCATGGTTCCTGGTATCCTCGCATATAATTGTGTTATTATATATTAGAGTGTTACTTATATGAGTATTTAGAAGTGATAGGTATGGTTTTGTTAAAGACCTAGTTTGGGGTTTTTTTGCTTGTTTTTATTTATTTATCTTTTTATGGTGTACGGACTTCCGTAATGCTTGGAGCTGTGATTTACATGAGTATTTCAAGCCTATTGTGAATCTTTAGAGATCCTTCCAGCCCTTATGTAGGATTCTTGCCTTATACTGGCTGCACAGAACATCTTAAATGTAATCACAAAACCAGATTTCACAAACCACTTAGCAGCAACATAAAAGGTTAATGTATGTTTTATGCTGGATTTGGAGGCAGTGGTTTGGGTCTTTTTGGAAAAAAACCTCTGTTGAATACAGTATACTATTGCTGGAAATAACAGTTACAGTAAGCAGATTTTTGCCTGTGGCAAATGCAGTCATTAAAACCGGGCTATAAATCTCCCCTTGTATAACTGCATGCGTGGTGTGTGTGCTGTGGGTATTTTTCAGCCTGTTACACTAAGTGGTGAAGAAAAAAAGCATGGCTACATGTATTTTCAATGTAACTATGTAACTCTATAGCTATATAATGATTTAGAGGAGTTGTATCTTCCCAAATCACTTGCTGATCTATCAGTGTGACAGCACTGCAAACAGAGACTGGGTGTATTGGGTACTTAGCTGTTACTTTTAATTCATAATGCCAGTTCTTCACAAGTAGAAAAGTTTGCCTCTTAGACAGACAACGTTGTTCCCATTATTTGGCATTTATTTTAAGACCTAAATCAGTACCCTGCACATAAAGAGCTTGGTTTACATTTTTCCTATTTGAGTTTCTTCGTTGTTTTTGAAGACCACTGCTGAGTAATTTTCTGCTGGCAAAATTTTGCCTGTAGGGCCACATGTGCTCTGGAAAACACTGTGGGAGGTTCCAGCTGGCTGGCCTTGCAAGCTGCTCAATCCTGAAGAGCATCTCCATATGGCTGCAGTGTTGGGGAGTCACTCAGCATAGGTTCTCAGCACCTTAAAGGGTGGTTCTGCTAAGGTGAAATGTGATCCTTATTCAGTAGGCTGCTCTTGGACTTTTAATCTCCTTAAAGCCATCACTTGAAGTCTAAAATAACATGGAAGTCCTTCTTTTCATAGAAATTATAAATCATTGAGGTTGGAAAAGTCCTCTTAAGATCATCAAGTCCAGCTGTTAGCCCAGCATTACCAAGTCCACCATTAAACCATGTCCTTAAGCACCACATGTGCATGTGGTGGTCTTTTAAAGCCTCCAGGGATGGTGACTCAAGAAATTCCCTGGGCAGCCAGTTTCACTGCTTGACAACCCATTCAATGCAGAAACCTTTCCTCATAGCCAGCGATTTGGGCTGTTGTGACCCAAGTGCAGGACCCAGCACTTGGCCTGGTTGAAACTTTCACCGCTGATCTCAGCTGATCAATGCAGCCTGTCCAAATCCCTCCCTGAAGATTTTCTGCCCTCCAGCAGATCAACACTTGTGCCCAGCTTGGTGTCATCTGCAAACTGACTGAGGGTGCCCTTGATCCCCTTGTCCAGGATACCAAACAGGGCTGTCCCCAGTACTGAGGCCTGGGGAACACTGCTGGAGACCAGGCACCAGCTGGGTGTAATTCCATTCACCACCACTCTCTAGGCCCAGCAATCCTGAGAGATTTTTACCCAGCAAAGAGTGCACACATCCAAGCCACAAGCAGCCAATTTCTCCAGAACACCTCAGCGTGCTGTTGAATGGAATTTGTTTCTTTTGCTTTGGGACAACTTGGGACTTATAAGCCAGAATTAGAAGCAAAACATAAGTATTGGTCAACACATGTAGAAAAAGGAGGATTTTGCTGTTGCTCATAGCCTGTGCTGTAGCTCAGCTTTGAGGACCTGTCCTTCTTGTAATACATTCTCAATCCTACTGTCTTTATTTCTGCTTTGTCTAAAGCCTTCTTCAGGCTTTTAAAGACCATTTTATTGCTTAAATTCTGAGCTTTATAAAAATGTATCTTTCTTCTGTTTCCCAGGAAAGGAAATGCCACAGGTATGGTATCTCAGGCATGTGGAAAAGTTGCAAGCAAAAAGTGTGGGACCATAAAATCCTACCTGTGTAAAAGTTTTAAATAAGAAAAATCTCATCTCATCTCATCTCATTTTAGTTGTTTGAACATCAGATTCACAAGGAGTAAGAAAGGCTCTCCCAGTTGTGCATGGGGTCAGAGTTGTGCCAGTGGGCAAGGCACCCCAAGCGTGTGAGCCATCTCTCTCCAGATGGGATGAATTTCCTATCACGATACCTCTCTCTTGTCCAGCTGTGGAGAGAAAAGCTAGACAATAACTTTAGACATAACACATAACTTTCAGACAGCCAAAGTTGGGCAAGTTAAATTCCACTGTGGCCACTGGTGCAGCTGTGGGAGTGCTCTGCATGAGCCCACCACTTTGCCCCACAGCTCAGCCCTGCTGGAAATACATTGCTTTTAATGCATCCATTGCCTTATTTAAAAGCATATTCAGGCACATTTGGGTACACAAGTGTATTTAGGGACATTTAGGGACGCTGTTGCCAGCAGTTATGAGAAGTGAAGTGGATTTTAATAGTGTCATCTCTTGATCATAATTATCAGGAGTGGAGGAGCGTTGGTCGTGCTTTTGCTGAAGTGCAGCTGATGGGGGAAGTTCAAGTCTCCACTGCTTTCAGGATGAATGGCTTTTTGTACAACGGCAAATATGTGGTCTGTAGAATTTTTATATTTGGTATTGATGTCAAACAGATCTTGTGATTTCTCAAGCTTTTAAAATTACTCACTCTAATCCTAACCCTAATTGTAAATCTCCAGCAAGGGCATATATCCAGATATATTCAGCATCACTCAAAAAGAAATATAAGCCTTTCCTTAAATACTTGATTTAATGTCAGGATATCCTGAAATAGCTGGTAGTGAGAGCTAGCCATTCATAATGGATGTGAACTACATTTTTTAAAATTGAGAATTATTTGTCTTTAGTAGTTTACTCATTTGAATTCAGTTTCAGAAGATTATTCAAAATATGCTGATTATGTCCTCTAATATATTTTGTGTAAGCACTTATCTGTTTCCTAAAAGCAAGTAGACAAAATACGTCATGAATGTTAATGATAACAAGAAATAAGCATAGCGCCATATTAAAGATCATGTAATCCAAGGGGAGAAGCAAAGTAGCAATGAGATGAAGGCCAGCTTCATCTGTTCAGTTTTGTCTGGCCTGAGTGTTTCTCCTGACGTACCCTTCCTTTTAACTTGACATTAATGGATTCCAGGCCAACTGGATGCTTAATTGCTGTTAAAATGGATAAATCTCAACTCAAGGCTCTGGAAACAGGGTCATGGGTGGGTAAATATATACCCCAGTAAATAATGTGAAATTGTGTGCCCTGGTTAGCATGTAACTGGAAGTGAAGAGCACTCCCAGTGCTGGGAAATCTTATTTCTTTATGAGCGAGAAGGAAGTGTGTGGGCTTGGAATGAATGGTTTCTGACAGTGATGAGCATAACTCACCTTTTCCTGGCCTCAGTTGTTCACAGTCTTCTTATAGTTGTGATATGTTGCATGAAAGGAATTATCTGTGGGGGGGTTGAATTCTTCTTTTGGATCACTTTCTTGTTTTCAGCCCTTTTCCCTCTCCCTGTAAGCTATGGAGAGAGAGAGGGGGCAGCTTGTGGCTGCAGGCACATGCCAGCGTATGGGAGCAGCGGGAGATATTGTCTGTCAGCATTTGTGCTTTCTTAAACTGCAAGTACTGGTTGTTTCCAGTGCCGAGACAGTGCCCGACTGTGATGGTCCCACAGGGTGAGAGCCACACACTAAACCTGTCACTGGTCTAATCTCTGTATCATACTGCCACTTGAGTAAAATGCACTTTGCTCTTGGAGCAAATTGTTCTGTAGCTACTTGTAGCACATACTAATTACTCTGTAAGATTTTTAGTACCAGTAGATGGGATGAGATGTAAATTGCAATTATGACAGGTCTCTACATTTGCTATTATTTGCATTTCTTCTGCATGATTTAGACCTGCTATTTTAGTGAAAACATGAAGGCTTTTTATCTTCCTTTGTGTTCTCTAGGTCGCTAGAAGCAGAACTGCAGCACTTTATTTGGTTAATAAATCCTTGGCTTGCTTGGGACATGATGTCCAACCTCCTCAGCTCCCACCCACTGTGCGGTCTGAAGGAGTCTCCCACTGGGGCTCACTCAGAAGTTGCTGCCTTTGGTTAGCTTGAATGGACCTGTCAAGGAGTATTGATGATCTGGGAAGAATTAAAGAGCCAGAAGGATACCAGTGACATGTGTCTTCACTTACCTTTCTTATCTGACAAAACCCATGTCCTTCTCCTGGCCAAAACCTTGCCTGATGTTTTAGTGTAGACAGGATGCCTCAAGCTGTTTGGTAGCAACAATTCAAGAAATACACTCTGAAAAAGCAAAAGCTGATAGTATTGTCTGCTTAATGCCACATCAGGGTTATGTCTCTCCCTGGTTTAGTCACATGGTGTTTTTGTCAAGCATTATTACACATTGTGAATAAAAATTAGGTCCAGTACAAGAAGTATATTAACAGTAAAAATTGGTCAATGCCATTGTGATCTTCTGCAAGACAAAGGTTCTTTCCCTAAGGAGATTTATTCTTATTGTGAGTCTGACAGGGTTGTCTGACTTCTCTAAGAAAATTATGATGAAGAAAGAGAATTCATGAAGCTGGTAGCAAGACAGTGTTTTAGTGGAGATCCCTAAAGTATGCTGGCACAGAACTTCACTTGAGGGCTGGTGAGAACATGGATAACCTAAACATTTTATAAATAGGCAGAGATTAAGTATATTTAGTAAGTTTCATACTGGGCATCTTGGTCATAATCACTTATAGCACAGTCAAGGGAGAGGATTGTGCTCCTCTGCTCTGCACTGTTGCAGCATCACCTTGAATCCTGTATGCAGTGCTGGGCAATGCAAAATAAGAAAGATTGGAGAATGTCCAGAGGATGGTGAAGGGCCTGGAGAGGAAGCTGTATGTGGAGCAGCTGAGGTCAGATGGTCCATTCAGCCTGGAGGAGACTGAGGGGAGACCCCAGTGCAGTTACAGCTTCCTCATGAGGGGAAGAGAAGGGGCAGACACTGATCTCTTCTGTGGACAGTGACAGGACTGAGGGAATGGCCTGGAGTTGTGTCAGGGGAAGTTCAGGTTGGATATTAGAAAAAGGTTTTTCACCCAGAGGGTGTTTGGGCACTGGAACAGGCTCCCAGGGCAGTGCTCACAGCACCAGCCTGACAGAGCTCAAGACGCGTTTGGAGAATGCTCTCAGGCACAGGGTGTGACTCTTGGGATGTCCTGTGCAGGGCCAGGAGATGAACTCCAATTATCCTTGTGAGTCCCTTCCAACTCAGCATATTCTATGACTGTATGATCCAATGACGTTATGTTGTATTGCTCTCACATAGCCCAGGAATCTCTAAGTTACCTGGGTATTAACATTACACAAATTATATTTACAAATGTAAATTTAAAAGGAGATGTATGCTGTCTCTAAAAACATAAAAACTGGGGTTTCAGCATTAAGAAAAAACCCACAAATTAGATAAAATCAAATCCTTTTCCAGCTACACACATTATCCTCAAAGTTAAATGGATTAAAACACTTTGTGGAGGAATTCAACACAGACTGAAAATGTGGTCAGAAAAGTCTCATTGTGGCTGCCTGATGTTTGACTTTTGATAGCACATCCCCAAAGACTTCTCTTTGACGTACCTTGAACAGAGAATGCTTGTTTCCCACGAAGTCTGCTGTTGCTGATAAAGCTCATTTCTATCTAAGTGGTATCTAATACCGCAGTGCTGTATTCTGGCCTTAAGAAAAAAGCAGCTGAATGGCTCATTTGCCTTTTTTAACCTGCTGTGCCTAAAGATGTATTTTAGCAATTTTGTCCAATGCCCAAATCACAGTAACTAATTCTGTACAACATCGGTTTTTAAACAGAGCATAAAAGAAAGCATTTTTGCACAGTAAAACAAAATAGAATCTGTAAAAGCTGTGTTTCAGAGGCTGTGTTTATGCACTTGTGACAGTAAGTGGTGATGCTTTCCTTTGATATTCGAGGCCTCTCTCTGAGTGACACAGAGCAGATCTCCTAGGAATCTCCTTAGTTTGGACAGTTGGTATGGCTGAATGAGCAGTGAAGAAGGTGTACATTATTCATTGTCTCTGAAATATTTCACATAAACTGCAAGCACAGGCGGTTCTGTAAGGTGTACACACACATATACATGCACACACACACTGAGCAGATCTCCTAGGAATCTCCTTAGCTTGGACAGTTGGTATGGCTGAATGAGCAGTGAAGAAGGTGTACATTATTCTCTCTGAAATATTTCACATAAACTGCAAGCACAGGCGGTTCTGTAAGGTGTACACACACATACACATGCACACACACACACATGCAGAAGTGGTGGGAAGTCAGGTGAAAGTTGAATGTTCCACCCTCAACATAGCTAAAAGTAAAACCTTGCTCACAGTCAGGAGGAAGCTCTCTGGAGCTAAATGAGAGGCTTTTGTCTAGCTCAGACCACATGCTGTTAACAGACACCATGTACATACAGCTTGGAAATCCTGCTGGCCTTTCTTCCCTCTTCAGCTCCTCCTGCCCCAGAGATATGAGCACAAATCCCTTCCTTCCCTGGTTTGCCGCAAATTTATAAGCAGATCTCTGCTCTGGCTGTGCTGCTTTGCTGTTTGATGCTGGCTGAACATGCAGGTCAGTCCTGGCAGGTTTGGATTTTGAAGTGGCTGGAGGTGAAGTCACTGTTTCCGCAGTGAACACCGGCATCACTCCACTTGTGCTCCCCACAATGATGGCTATGGCTATGCATTTTTTGCTGACATAACCATCAGACTCCGACAGTCTAGAGGCAGTTCCACCTTCCAGAGACCTGAGATGACCCATGGATGAAATTTTTAGAGCATCTGCTTTGTGAGGAGACATTGCAAGTTGCAGACAGGCTACAAAGGAAGAGTGGAAAAGCTCCTGAGGGTCTTTCTGAAAACTGTGTAGTTATATTAAAAAGGGAAGTAGTTATTTTTTATCTTTCCTTGAAGTTGTGCCTTGACTACATCATTACAAGGTGCCTCTGAAATCTACTGGTAGAAGCAGCCATTATTGTAATTCTTATCATACCAATTCCCCTAACTCCTATGTCCGCTCTAGTTTGTGTCCCAAACTAAAGGTAGCACTTTTCAGTGATGCACAAAACAGAGCTTGTGTCTTCCCCTTGCAAATACCTTAAGAGTACAGACAGTTCTCACTTCTTCTCCTGTACCTTGGCGTCTTTAAAAGACAGATCAGACTCCAAGTATATTCAGGTTTAAGGTCTTTCAAGGCTTCTTAGAGAAATGTTGAACACATTTCCTGTACATCCATCAGGTTGGTGACAGGTCTTGCATAACCAAACAAGAAACTCTTGTGTATTGGGGATTTGACTGGCAAAAAACTACTCAAAAGTTCTGCCTTTCAAATACTTAAAAGAAGGAATTATTTTGAGACTTGTTTTGCTCTTGCAAGTTTTGCTTCAATGAAAATGTGTTGTTGATACACATTTTGTTCATTAGGAATGAAATCAGATCATCTCTGTTTCACACATAAATACAAAATTACCCCATGTCCAATTTGGAGCAGTTGCAGAATGCTGCAGCCAAGCTTTTCTTTAGACAGTCCATGTCAGTTTTGGAAGACGGGCTGGTACCAAATGGGTCCTGCAGAAACTCTTAATTTAAATAGAATGCAAGGTTGTCTTCCTTACCCTGCCTTGCACTTTGGCTGTCAGGGCACTGCATGCAGCTGGAGCAAGGCCTAGCTGAAGACAAAGATTTAGGCTGTAAAATTATTACATTATAGCTTAGCAGCAGCCACAGCCTGAAGGCTTCATTTAGGAGTGTCCTTTCTGGAAACTTCTGTATCCAGTTGTTAAAATGTGCTTTCCTGCCTCCGATAAAGTAAAAAATAAAATATGTACAGTCCTGGATGGTGTGAGCTCTTTCTGAGATTAATAGTAACGTTGAGATTGATGGAAAGGTTTTTCCTGTTGCATTTGGTTTTGCTTTAGATTTAGGATTTAATATTTTGCCTGAACACCTCTTAATTTTTGTTGGGGTTTATTGTGTTGTTTTTTCCAGTCTTGGACTTCTTGCATTTAAATGAAATTATTTTCTTCAAAGGATTTAATGCAGTCGTGGTTGAACTAAAATGTATCCAAATAGAAATAATAAATAGCTGCTTTGCATCTCAACCTGATTTTATAGTAATAATTCCCATATTCTCATAACACTTCATATTCTCATGTTTCCAGTCTGTATATAAAGGTTCTGGTTTTACATTTGATGACTTAAGAATTGCCTACTCCTTCATTATAGCAAAGTGTTTGCTTATGCGTAAAGAAAATGAGAAAAAATGAACAGGCAAAGAAAACAAAACAGAGAAGCAAGCACTTCTTAACATTAAAAAAAGAAAACTTGAGAAGGTGGTTAAATTATTTTTGCCTTGAAACAGAGAGAGAAGTTGTAAAAGTGGGAGGCAAGGGGTGAGGGGTGTCACAGAGTTTGGGTTTTCTATCCTCAATTATGCGGTGGCTGCTATGCTGCTGAATTACTCTAAAAGGACTGAATGGTGCCATTATATTCCTTTTCAAAAGTTGTGGGCTATGAAATTCAATCTGAGGTATTTTTAATGAGTGTTCTGAGCCTCAGTTGCAGCTCTTCCCAAGAAACAACGAGCACAGTGTGCCACTAAATAGTGCCAGGGCCGGGGGTTAAACTCATTCAGTTTTTTGCTTGCAGGGAGAGAAAGTAATATCAACATTTATTTGACAGGTATATGCTTGGTTCCAGAGTTCAGCTTCAGTAAAACAGCTTTCCATAAAGAAAATGTTCTGAAAAATGAGGTTCTATCAGCTTCACATCAAACTCCCATCTAGTTTCTGAAAACAAATCTTGTGGTGTGTTTTCCAAAGCCAGTGCCCACAGTGCACATGCTGGGCTTGTTTTGTGGGCATCCTTGTGCTGCAGAATGCTGGCAGGCACATCCCTACGGGCAGAGCCTCGTGGTGGAGGTGCAGCTCATGCCAGATGGAGACATCTGCCCAGTTTCACTCTTGGCTGTCAATTAAACATAGATAATTCAGAGGTAGTCTTTGTTAGAGATGTGCCTGCTGGCCTCCCTGTGTCTCCACTAAGGGTTTTGGTGTCCTAGCTGGAACGGCTTTGCTGTGACTCCCTCCCTTATTGCCCCTCTGAACTAGACACAGCTTTTCAGTGAAGAATTTTTAGCGTGCACCTGGTTTTAAAAAGCCATGTAGCACAAAACTGTTGTTGCCTTCCACTTTTCTTAACTGCTGATTTGCAGAGTTGTGTGTTTCAGATCCTGAGGAAAGCACTGTTTAATGTATCTGCCGTGCAACTCTCACCAAGATCTTAAATTTGTGATGGGCTGGCTCTGGTTTCTGCAGGTCATCACCATGCAGTGTCAAGGCTCTGAGGCTGGAACACATCACGTGGATGATACTCCTCAGAAAGGAAAATAGTCACTTCCAGCAGCGGGTGGTTGCCTTGCTAAGGGGATGAAGAACAGCCACAAACTACTTTTAGTTGTGCTAGTAAAATTAGGCAGAGATGATTCAGCATTTACAGGAGCTAATTTAGGAAATAAGATGACATATTTTTAGTAAGTTTTCTCATTGTTCTTTTAATGCCTCATTTTTCTTGTCCACACTGTGCATTTTAATGATGTTCAAGGAAAGTAATTTTAGTAACAGTGATGCTGCCAAGAGTTTCCCACTGGAAGTCTAAGAATTTAATTGTTGGTGTGTGAAATTTTGCAGCCTTAAACAGTTATTTAAAAGACTTGCTCTGCCACTGCTGATTTCCCACAAATGTTTCACACCTATCTCAAGGACGTTATGGCTGTACTACAAGAAACAGGGTTTGCTTTTTTCTAGGAGAACTATTTAGCTTCTGCAGATACCTGGATTTGGGTTTAGGGGTTTTTTGGCATTACTGAGATCAGCATGCACATTTCATGGGTAAGGATGTGTTGTCTCCATTGGGACAATTTCTTAGAGGATATTTAAACAATAACAACAAAGTTTTCCAGTTTAATTCATAAGCAGGTGTGATCAGAGCACTACTTTTAAATTGATAAAGTGAATTTTAGTTGCATATGTGTGAAATGTAGAATCTTGTAAAATCAGTACAGAAAAGTTAATACAAGATCAGTCTTACTTTCTAACTGAGAGTTAGATACCAGCTAGTTAAAATGCTGTAAACAGAGCCAAAGGAACCAGTGAACCAGGAAACTAATCATGAAGTAACACCATGAGTAACATTTTGTAATAAACAGATGTGTCCTTAGACTACTGTGGCCAAAAGCTGAATATTTTTGGTTTATATGGTTTGTGGTGTTTAGCCAGTGAGTTTGTTTTTCTTTGGCATTGATGAAAGAGGGATGAATGTGTGAAACAAATTCTGTGGATTTTTGTCCCTACAGCTACCTGAGGAGGAAATTCTCCGGGCTCCAAGAATCTACCCCTTTCTTCCCCTTTCTTCTTTACAAAGTGCTCCACTAGCTTTGTGGTGGTTGCTGCTGATTCTGCAGTAACAAACGTCTTGTCCACTAGAAATATGAATAATTGAAAGATGGCAAATAAAATCAGTATTAATATCAGTTTGCATTTGTAAGAACTGCAAAGAAATCATATTATTGGAGGATTACACCTGGAGATGACACGTTGGTTTGTAATGTGAAAAGCTCAGTCTGAAGGTGCCCAACCCATCTCTCATCCATTTTTGTGCTCTCTCATGCACATTGGAATGGCATATATAATAAAAATAGTGTGGGTGGTGTTTGCCCATTAAGGTGCAAAGCTTCATTTTTATGAGCCAAGTGAAAATAGAGCAAGCAGAGGCTCCAATTCCATAGCTTTACTGTACTGTAATTATGGAGATGTGCAGTTACCTGAGGATTTACTGTAGCTGAGTTTTGTATTAGTCTGACTCTGCTGTAAGAGAAAGCTTAACCAAGCGGTACTGAAAATAGCCTCATCATAAAACTCTTCATTAGCTTTGCTAGATAATATTTTTCTTTTTTCTTTTACAGCATTTAACTATTAAAGTGGATTATTTAGTTCACCTAAATTTTACTGTTGGCTGTTTCTACTGAATTTGATTTTTGGGCATTGGAAGAGAGTTTAAGGTGTAGCAAGAGCAGTCCTTCTGCTTCTGCCTATTTTAGAAAATATTTTGACATAAACCAGTTTGTCATGATTAGAAATCCAAGACCATGGGTACAATAACAAATCCATATTTTAAACATAGAAAACTGCAGTTTTCTTTTGGAGACCATGCCAGAAATTCAAGCAAATGAGAGAGTTATTAAACCCCTTCTCTTTGCATTCTTTGCCTCACTAGTTGTTTACTGTGTTGATTTTTGGTTAGCAAAGAAATTCCTAAAAGAATTGTTGTTGAAGTTTGTCATAGTTGATGGAGGGGGGAAGTTTAACTTTGCAGCTGCATTTTTTTAAGGTTAGTAAGATACCTGAAATAAAAACTACCCTGTCTTAAAATCATGCTGTTTGAAAAAAGGCGCCACCGCCACCACCAAAACTGACCAAAGGGTAAAAGTGTGCATCAGAGACTGTGGAAGGCAGCCACTGGCATTAAGGGAATACAGCTTATGTGGTGAGTGTAAAAGCAGTCCACTAAAATCTTGAAAGAAAAAAACACTAAATAGTCTCATTGTACACACACAGCAGATGATCAATTGCCCGTTTTTACGGCAGCATAAGAGACTTATTCTGTTCCTGCTTCTGGCCTCAATCCGCCCTTTGATGGTATGTGCTCAGTCTGTGCAAAAGCATGTGGGATACGTGCCAGGAGTGGAGCCCTCAACTACATTCAAATGGAAAATATCTTCAAAGGAATGAGGTGCCTTTAGGTTATCATAAAAATCTGCCTCTTCTGCAGCCTCTTTTCAAATGGGATGCATACCTGGTGGCTGCAGGTCCACTGCTTAAAAGCAGTGGTGGGAGGGAGTTGTGGCTGCTCTGTTCAAAGGTGTCACTTCAGTGCTGTTCTTTGGCCTGGTATGGAGGAGGGATGAATCACACTTCTTCCAACACTACTCAACTACCCGCTCTAAGCTGAACAGCCAGGTAAAAACTAGTAAGCCCAGGTGTAAGAGCTATCTTGGTCGTCTGATGCTATTTTTGTAGTCATCTAATCCTTCCTATAGGATTAACACCTACGCTTTGAAAGGGAGGAGAGGAGGAGAAGAAGGGCACAGGTTCTCCAAGTGTCTTGGCAGTATTAGGTCCAGAGCAACAACACTCAGACCAGTGATTCTTGCCTTTAATCCCGCTTTTCAGGAAATAGACTTTTGCTAAATGTGAATTATGCATTTAATTTTAGGCTAGTAAGGAGAACTGCTTAAAATATGAAATTTGTCTTCAGATGCTGACAACATTGTTCTCCTGTGAGTAGTTTTAGAGCCTTCTTTGAAATTTCTGACAGGTGCTTAAGAACCCTGTGCTCAATCTCATCTGTGAGGTTATTTTTATTTGCTTATCATGGACAGTTCTTGGTTGGTTTTCTTTCATTTCAAATCTGTATATACGTACATACTTTTTAACAGTTTCAAATAACTGAGAAAGTTGTACTGTTAAGAGCATGGGGTTGTTATTTTTAGTAGTGATTACAACAGTGTATGACTTCAGAAATAGTAATGAAGTTACTGAGTGAAGTTTTCACAATCATGCCGTTCAATGTCATTGTTAAACTGGAGTATAAAAATAATTTGGCAATCTGATAAAAGGCTGATCAGTAGAAGGGATTTTTTATGGTCATTAACCCTGAAAGACCCAATACATTTTACACCTTGTGCTTAACCTTTGTGCCATATAGTATTTAAGTGTTTGTAAAAATCGTTTAGCATGATCAAATTTCACATTTCATTTTGGACCATTTGAGCACCCAGAATGTGATAGGAAGAGGGCGCCAGTGGAAGAAACGCCTGCCTTTATGTGGTGGCAGGTGTGAATTGTAAATGTACCTTTTTCTTTAAGATGAACATAAAGGAATTATTTTCTCTCCTATGAGCACAAGCAAGTAAAAGCAAGTGTAATTAAAACCCAAAACAACACAAACTTCTTTCTGACCCATTCGCAGCAGTTTTGAAGAAGAGAAGGAGAACAGAGTAGTCTGTGTTTCCACATGAAACTATTTCTTACTTCAACCAGAAATCGGACTTACATTTTTCAATGTTCAGAAAAAAGAGTTTATTTTTTTTGGTTCTTTTAAGCTGATATTGCTGCTCAGTAATGTAAAAACAGACAAATAAACAAAAACCTTTCAATCAAAGATCTTGTTCAAATGGCGATCGGAGATTATTTCGCTGAACAGATAAAAAATGGTAAAACTTCTGTTTGACCATAAACATATATGCTTATTTTTGGTACATAATTAGTGAAATAATTGCTGAATTAACTGTGGGAAGTGGTGTAATGTGTCCAAACCTGCTTCTTTTAAAGCTCTGGATATCTTGTATAATGGCTATCAGATATAGCCATGTGCTTTCTGGGGGTTTTTTAAAAACAAAATGTATTGCAGTCTGTGTCAAAGAATGGTCTATAAAAGTACATAGAGGGATAATTTTTTGAAAGGATTGTTTTTTTGCTAGAACAGGAAAGAATTGTTGAACCTATTAAAATATTCACCATTGGAGGATCATAAGCAATATACTGTTTTGGATTTGGTGGAAGTAGAGTGAGGCTGAATTGAGTAGAACTGAGATAATGAGGAAACAGCAAAATATTGAATATATAATGTGTAGAGCAGGCTAGTTTGACTGGGTACCTTTATAGCTAGCAGCTAAATGTGATGATGCACATTATTCATAATTTAGAACTTGACGTTCCCTAAAAATGTAAAGCTACTTTTAAAATGTGATTTCACAGAGCTAAATGAAAGACCGGTTCAAAATGCATTAAAGAATAAGAATGTGTAGCTGGAACTCAGTGATCTTCTTTTTTATTGTAATGAATTTCTAATATTATTTTGGTGTAAGTAAATGGCACATCATGAGAAAAATAATAATTCTCTGGTATATCAGTCTGGCTGGGGCTCACCTCATCTCAGATGGTTCAAGCAGATGTCAGGGTAAAGGATACAGCTGTATTGCTCAGGAGAAGTTCCCTGCCTGTGTGCTCAGATGGCTCGTTTGGGGTGGGAAGAGTTTTTTCATTGATTGTACAGGAACGTGGCTGTCAACAGAAGCCGGAGCAGGGGACTGCCACCTGCTGCAGGTGCTTCCCAGCTCCTGGGACTGCATGTGACCCTCCCCAGCTGTATTCCATCAGGATACCATGCCCTCCTGGTTCCTTTCCCCTGCTGCCTCACAGGGTGGTGGTGTCTGTGGCAGCAAGTGGTCTGGAGGTACAGTCTTGCCACCAGCCTTCATTGCTTCCATGCTTCCGTGTCAGTGACCCCCACGGAGCAGTCTGGTGCTGGCATGGAGCAGGGAAAGCAGCCAAGCTCTGGCTTATGCAGATGCTGCCATGGTGCTGTGGAGCAGGAGCCAGTGAAGCTTGCCTAGAACTTGCTGTGTGAGACATGGCAGCGGGGCCATGCTTCATGTTTGGAAAATGCCTTCCAGGTTCTGTGGAAACCTTGTGTTTTCTCCAAGGCCTTGTAACCACGCTGAAGTCAGGCACAACTGTTGACTTCAGATGATGTCATCGGTGTGGCGCACTCATTCCTGAATGCTCCCTCTGTCAGCTCGTGTTTACTGTGCACTCAATGAGTCCTGGTTCTCTTCCATACCCAGTGGACTCAGCTTTTAATTTATTGTGTTTAAATTTTTTAGTAGGGATGTCATGGAACTACACTGAATCAAGATCTCTCTGAAACCTTATGCGTTCCTGCTTTTGTGGATGTTGTGCTTCTCCTTCTGGTCCTGCAAGGCCAGAGTTTCATCAGGCTCTAAATCTCAGCAGATTTTATATGCACAGCATTTCCTTTGAGGGAACTGTCAGATTTTATTTTGAGATACACTGATCAAAGATAAGATGAGTTTAGAATAATAATATTTACAAATACTAGAGTAAGAAGCATTTGATTTTATTGAGGCATACTCCAGAGAAAATGCCAAGTGACATAAATACAGCAAGACTGCTGTTCAACTGTTTAAATGCCTATAAGAAAAAAAACCTTTATGAAAACACTCAGCAGGTTTTGATCAGAGGCTTTTACTCATGGTCTGAGATCAGACAGCTGTGCACTTCGCAGCTAACCTTGAGTGGTGTGGTAATGCAGGTGGGCTCTCTGCCTTTTTTCCTGTTAGTCAAAAATATAAAAAAAAAAATTTTTTTCCTGTGAGGAAAGATGAAGTTTGATCTTTGTCAAACAGAAGTCCATCAAATACTTTAGCTAGAGATATGTACATACTGACTTGTATGTTACTGTTCCTCTGGTTGTGCAGGAGTAGGAAGGCTTCTTGCTGTGAGGATGACTGATAAACCCATTCTTCCTCTCTCTATCAGCTCCAGCCAAGCTGTGAAAACTGGAGACTACTTTGGAAGCAGGAGTATTTACTTGTAAATGATTTGTAGGTGTGTTTTCAGAGCAGTAAATATCATTCTTACACTCAGTCTAATGTGTTTAATGTTCTTGTGTTGCCTCCAGTGAAGCGCCCTTAGCAGAAAGCTCTTTCATTGGGACAGTGCGTGTGTGTTTGTGCCTGTGTACAGTCATAGGTGGAGTGGAAGGTGTGGGAAGCTTTCTGTTAGAGCTGACATACCAGGCACAGTGGTCAGTGCAGGCTCGGTGGTGAGCACTGGGAATGCTTTTGGTTTAATGAAGCTGGAGAACATGGAGTGTATTCAAATATACTTGCACTTGAGACTTACGTTGGATGCTGTTGTGTCAGATCAAAAGTGCTTTATCTGTAAAAACAGAGGTCTTTTTTTCCCTTCCTTCTTTCCATCCTCTTGGCATTTTACTTTTAATTACTTCAGTTACTGCAAGGTTATGGTGAATGCTTAAAAAATTAGTACTTTTATCAGTGATTGTGCTTTATGGTTTTTTTGACAGTATTCATGAGCCTAATGTTTGCTACAACAAATATTAACAAACAGTTAATAGCTTGAGTGAATGTTGCTTCCTGGTGGCTCAGGTCTCTCAGAAGTACTGGGAATATGTTGGGCAAAAACCTGTTCAGCAAGTTTTTGGAAAAGTGAGCTTGGCTCTTCTCTTCAGACTTTCAAAAGCAGCCACCACTGAAGGGTTCAGTCATTGTGTCTTGCATGACCAGGGTGACAGTGCTGCTCTGGTGGCACATACATCCTAGAAAATGTGCTTTCCCTAGAAATTCAATTTCTCTGGTGTAAGCCTGACTACTGCTTATGTACTTTTCATGGTTCATATTAGAGAATGTTAGATAAATTGCCTTTGGAAAGGTGCTTTTCCCACTTAGGGTACTATCCTAGGTGGAAAAAGCCTGTCTTTATTTTTTGGTATCCCAGTGAAACAGACCAGACTGCATTATGATGCTTTTGGGAGGAGGTAGGATTGAGCAGCTGCCCACTCTCAAGTAGGCTGTTGGTCTGGGCACTGCCTGGAGATGCCAGGGCCTGGGCTCAAGCTGGTCTGTCCACCTGTAATGGTTGTCTTTTCTTCACTTGGTTACTACTGTTTCGTTTTACTCTATTATTTACTGGGCTGAAAGGGAGGAGACCAGTCTATAGGTTGAGTGCAAGTCCAGGATGTGATTGTTCTCTTGTAACAGCAGGGTTTGTGCAATTTAATGGGTTATTATTTGTTCTGAAGTGAGTGTAGACCTATGTTTCAGTGCCTCTTGAGTTAAAATAGGTGCATTTGTCCAAGGAACAAAAATATTTGATTTCAGTGATTGGCCTTTTTATACAGAGACGGGTTTTCGCTGAAGACTTGCTGGTGAACTGTAATTTGTAGTATTTTCTGCAGGTGTGGATTTAATGGATGGGCTGATGAAAAGAATCCTTACAATCAGCAGAGTAGTGGCTCTGGGAGCTAATATTGGGCTAGAACATCTGGTCTTTACAGAGGGAAGGCTTTCAGTGTGTATGACTCCTCCAAATTATTTGCCAGCTCTGCCAGGGTAGCACAGACAGGCCTGGAGCAGCCTCAGTGCCTCCCAGCAGGCGGCTTGGGATAAGCCCATATGAAGTCAGAACCCGGGGCTTGAGCCTGTTGCATATCAGGCAGCACCCAGCAAACCCTCAGTCCTTGGTGCTTCGTATGACAGGTGACAATCCTGGTTGTTGTACGCAGATGTACGTGTTTGAGCCTGTTGCATATCAGGCAGCACCCAGCAAACCCTCAGTCCTTGGTGCTTCGTATGACAGGTGACAATCCTGGTTTCACTGTGTTGTACGCAGATGGACATGCACCATCACTTGAAGGGCCATGGGATAAAATTAAAAATTCACAGCAGAAATTAGCCTTGGTAGACATAAGAAAACTGTATCCCAAGTCCCCCTCTTCTATTTCACAGTACTTCTCCTTCAAAAAATAAAAATGCACTAAAGATGGATTCGGAGCTGCCATGCATGGATGGATGGATATTAATCTTTAGCTTTAAAACTAGTGTAATTGTTGTCAACTGCCCTTGGGTATGGTTGTAATATCCACTGGTTTTGTAAACAGTTTTGGCAGTGTTGTTTGCTGAATAATTTCTTAGCATAATAATTTTTCTGCTAATTAAAAGCATCTTTGTAACCCTAGGCTTTGTTTTCTTCTTACAGCAAAGAGCTCCAGGGAAAGTTTTGCATGATGCTGTTTGCAACCACCTCAACCTTGTTGAAGGCGACTATTTTGGCCTTGAATTTCCAGATCATAAAAAGATGATGGTATGTAAAAGGATTCATTTTCAGCTGGTTTTCATCTGCATGCACACTGTTTTCTCTCCTTCTGCTCCTGACTTGTGAGATATATTTAATCCTCAGACTTCAAATGGAAAAGGACTTCTAAAAAAGAATTGTTCTTTCCCAGTGGAGTTGAAG
Source organism: Passer montanus (assembly GCF_014805655.1). Classification (NCBI taxonomy): domain Eukaryota; kingdom Metazoa; phylum Chordata; class Aves; order Passeriformes; family Passeridae; genus Passer; species Passer montanus. Next base: position 2,376,144 of record NW_024372370.1, on the reverse strand, counting down.
AAATGTGTTTAAAACCTGATTATTCCTGTCAAATTTCATCTGCATTGAAAGTAATGGCTAATTCAGACACAAGTTGGGAAAGAGTTTTGTTTTTCTAAGTTGCTGTGCAGAAGCTAAAGGCTGAACTGTTACAGAGCCTCAACTCTTGATTTTATAGTCCTGCTTGATTTGGGCAGTTGATAAAAAAACAAAACACATCTGTGTTCTTTCCATCTAGCTAAAATATGCATAAGTATGCATAGTAAAATATGCATGAAATAAATATATTTCTTGGTGAAATGATCAGTAAGAATCTTGTCTGTCATGCCTTAGTGCAGGCATTAGACCATAGACATTAAAACAGAATGCTAGTGATCATAGTGTCCTGGGCTAACTATAATTAAACAGAATTATTTTTAAATGGATGTCAGTCTTTAGAAGGGATCTGCTTTACAGTGTGCTGCTGGAATTACGTGAAGCACACTTCACTAGAAGGGTTAGCATTCTGCCAGATACTCTTGGCTATTGCTTGAGGTAACTTGAGAGCTTAATGTAACTTTTCTCAACAGTACAACTGTAGTACCATTGCAGCAGTGGGTCCAGGTAGCTGTGTTAATAATGGCATTCTGGAATTATTGATATGTGTATGTAAAACTGAAACAAATCCTAACATCTTTTGTATATACAGTTGCCTTTTAGTTTTCTAGAAAATAGAGAAGGTCATTTGATCAACCTTCTCTACTTCACAGGTCATTAAGTTTTAAATAGATGACTGTCTGCATTTTGCTCAGAGACCTGAAGTAAACTAACAGTTTTCAGTCTTGTGAAAACAAAGTGGTTTATTTGCTTGAGGCAGAACACAGGAGAGATTGAGGTGCTGCTGCTGCCTGAGGCCCTCACAGTGGCAGGAATTGACTGGCTGGAATTAGGTCCATACAATCATGGTGGGGGATGCATGGCTCTGAGGAAGAGGAAGGTGGATAAACCCCCTGAAGCACGGTGCCAGTTTGACCTGAAGGAAGATGCTTCCATGCATTGAGCATGGTAACTCAGCTGGCCCCTGCTCTTGCAAAGGGAAGTACCAGCCAAATATCTGAGAGCACCAGTCCATGTTCTTGCTGGTTGGTCCAGTCTTTGCTTCTGAAAAACAGGGGGCTCCACAAAACTTGCCCATATCTAGTCAGCTGTGCCCCAAGAATGGTGAAATTCAGTGGAATTAATGCCTTCAACCACCCAAAAGCAACTCACAGAAACTCTGAAGCAGAAGATTTGATTATGTTGTTTCAATGTGGAGCAGCACTCTGAGAGTATTATTTACACTTAGCTTATTGTAACCAGTTTATATGATTCAATTGAGGTGAATGTTCCCATGGGATTTAAAAATGTCTGAGCTTCATAAAGGCCATAATGTAGAACTCAAGCGTTGTAGAAGTAAAAAACTCTGCAGTTTAATGGTATGTCTGAGAAATAAACTGCACATGCATATTTTATATTCATATCATCTGAAGAGAATGAGTTGCTTTTCCAGTGTAGAGTGAAATGTAAAAGGAAAAATAAATATTTAGAGCATATTTGTTTGGATGTAATCATATGTATGTGAAGTCATATATTCACAATTTGGCTGTGTTTATTTCAACATGCAAGGCTCCAGATCTCATATCTGACATATTGACAGTGGTATGTCAAGTTGCCTGGGAGCTGTGCACATTCAAGCATGCCATGCTTGGAGCAGACAAGATCTGCATGGGAGATGATTGTGGAGGGTCTGAGTGCTCCACTTCCTGCTGGGACAAGGAGAAAAACGAGGCACTGTGGCCAGGCCTGGGGTTTCACAGAGTTTCATCACGCTTGATGTCTGCCCCAGTTCTCCAGCTGCTGAAATCTGGTCACCATCGTGGAATGCCAGCCTTTGTTTAACAAATAAATAATCTAGCCTTGTAGTTCTGGAGAAAATGAAAAACATTAATCTTAATTAAGTCCTTGCATTTGTTTTCCTTTCTGGTTTATAAACCAGTGTCAGATTGATGGTGTTTAAGTACAGTGTGGGAGCTGCACGATGCAGAAGTTTTGATTGCTTGGGTTTGGCCATGGTGGTGACATTGTCATTTTGCCCCCCCTTTCTCACTACATGCATTCAGTACATGCATTTGCACTATCCAGCAGTCAGTTTAAGGATGTTATGACTTCCTTGTAGGATGGTTGGGAAAGTAGAGAGAGGAATGGTGCACTTGTATGCTCATGCTGTACCATAAACTACCTCTGTGGAGAAGAGAGGGGGTTTTTGTGGGTTTTCTTTTTTTTCCTTTGTTTTTTTGGTGGGTCTTTTGTGAGTTTGTTTGCTTGTTTTGGGGATTTTGTGTTTTGTTTATTTGTTTGTTTTTGGCATCAAGTAAAAGACATTATTCTCATAATCGTGTAAATTGGCTATTTCATATTCGAAGTTTCTTTTTCCCCTCTCATTATACTTGGCAAAGTCCCTGACCTTTGTTGCAGATTATGTGCATGCGAACTTTCTGAAACAAAACAGTGTTAAGTTATTCAAGTGTCAAAGTGCGTCAGGACCAGTTTAACATGTGGTAAAAACTGTGTTGCTGTTCTTGGATAACCAAGTTTCTTTAAACTGTGAAACGAAAGAAAAATACTTTCCTAGACTGAGAAACATAAGAAGAATTACATTGAGTAACATTAGTGCGTGGGAAAGGGCAGGGCTGTGAGGTCTCTGCTAATTGGAATCCCTCATATTAGTAATAATAAAAATGGCACATGGCATTGGAACAGTTACAGCAGTGATACAGGCCTGCTCCTGTCTGGCTTCTCAGCTGATTTTGGGAAATGGGTATTTTGAGTATGTTTCAGTCTCTGCATAATCTAAAATTACGAAAGGTCAAAGAAGTAGTAATTCTAATACATACTCTTTTTCTAGAGGAGGACTCAGTTAATTTGGTTTTTAATGGCTTTAACCTTTGTGATGGTTGTAGAGTGTTCTTCCACAAGTTCCAGATGTCTTCAAGGGAGGCCCTGTGCAGTTTAGTGAGATAACAAAATATAAATCATGGGCATGGGTGGTTACCCATGGACTCTGAGCACTATGAGCTGTCTCAGGACCTGTGAATCATCTGGCTTTTTTTTTACCTTCTGCGTGACTGTCCCTTGGCTTTTTGTAACATTTTGCCCCAGCCTTTCTAACTTGAGACTGCAGGATGAGGGGATAGGCTCTCAAAACTGTATTTCCACCCACTGCTTTACTTTTGGAAGCTGAAGGGAAGACCCCCACACTGTCCTGGAAAATTAGTTGTCAAGTGACCCACACACAGAAGTTACGCTGTTAAGAATGCCTGGGCCTGAATTTCACAGCTTTATAGAAAAGAGAAAATGTTTTACAGGTCAAAAGTAAGCTTTCTACCACCCATCCTTGTCCTGTTGTCTGCTTCACACCTGTGATCTGGGAGGACTTTCCTCCTGCAGGTGGTGGGAGGGAGGCTGCTTCACCTCCATGGAGCCCAGCAACAGAACTCCACATTTAGGGCCAGACCTCATACTGGGCTTCCTGTTGGGTCCCCCATACCAGTAGGCTGCTGACATCTCATTTCTCCATTTGTCCAGCCTCAAAGGCAAGCATCAGCTCCATTCACTTCCCTTTCTCAAGATCATTCAGGGTTTGGAACTCAATGACAATATAGGACTGTCTTTGACTAAACTCCTCATTTCAGTTGTTCTTTCCACAAAATTAATGGCTCCTGACCACATGTGCTGGGATTGTTGGTGTCTGGGACAAGTGAGGGGGAGATTACCTTGCTGTTTCCCAGCTCTCTGAATCTCTACTGAATGGCACAGCCCCATTCATAGTGCTGTTTCCTGAACATCTCCCAGAATTTTGGGGAGAAAACTCACCCTGTATAATTAAAGAAAGCATAATGACCACCCTGGAAAAAATAAATAGTTAACTGATAATCTAGGTATTGCAATTAAAAATGCTCCTCTGGTAGTTTGTTTAGATATGATAACATCACTTTCTTTTGTTTTCAGGTGTGGCTCGATCTTTTGAAGCCTGTTATGAAACAGATTAGAAGTAAGTACTTCCTTGTTGACATTTCTTTCCCCAGTCTGAGAGTACTTGAATAAATTAGGACTCTCTCGGTTGCAATCTTTATATTCTCAACCTTCTGCGCTAAATGTTGCTGGAATTATTTTCTGATTCTGGCCTGTCCTTAAAAGATGTGCCTGTGAAGTTATGTCACATGAGCGTATGAACAGGCTGACCCCACCCCATGGGAGGCTGGGGTTTAGTCAGTCTCTGGGAGAGGCACTGGTGGCAGTGGAGGGAACAGCTTTGTAGAGAAAAAGAGTGCACTAAAAGAAGGACTAAAGGAACATACATTGCTGGCTGGTAGTAGCAGGAATCAGGATAGAAGGGAGACTACAGGAAGGCTTTATTACTGGGAAGGAGCTGGTAGATGTATTACAGCTGTGTGGACATTGCTGCAGAACCTGGGACTTGCGGAGACAAGGAGGAGGAAAAAGTTGGAATGGGTGGGTGGACAGTGGGTGGTAGGAAAGAGCAGGAAATTGTAAATAGCCACCAGCTCTAAAAAGAATAGAAGTGAACAGGAAAGGTTCTGATTATTTTGTTTCTCTGTCAACTGTCAGCCAAGTTCTTAATTTATGGAGCTTAGCCATTGAGATTCAGTTTTTCTAGGTGCTTTTCTGGTCATATTAGTCTGAGTGTATGCTCTGGCAGCTCCCCCTCTCACAAGACAGGTATGCATTGGTCCTTTTGTCACTGGTCATACTTGTAAGAATTGGAACAAATGTGCTGTTGTTAAAACAGAAATAGTAATTTGCTAGTGGACTTCAAAACTAGAGTGTATTTTACCTCCCTCCTGTTCTGAAGCAAGGAAAGTAGATACACATATATTTTATTGGATCAACTGATGTAATTGCTAAAAACATACTTGGTTTTAGCACAATAGCCCTTGACCAAGTTACTGTTTTATTTTATTGTGTGTAAATTTTATTGGGCAGTCTCCAAATATCCTGCGTACTAACAAAGGACACGAGGTTAGCATGTCTGTATGCACTGCAGGTTATGTGAATCATCCCTTGTACATCACTGTGCATATTTGGCCAGCATGTTATTGATGTTTGTTAACTTCCTTTGACATTTTCCCTAGGACCGAAGCACGTTGTTGTAAAATTTGTGGTAAAATTCTTCCCACCCGACCACGCTCAGCTGCAGGAGGAACTGACAAGGTTAGTAGCTGTGTGACTGTTTCTTCTTGTTAAATATCTGATGGACAGAGGGAAGAAAATGGAATTTGAGATGACTGGGTAAGGATTTATGACTGCCTCTTACTTTTAGCTTTGTGTTATTTGTCCCAGCCTTGAATGCACCTGAAAAAACAGGGCCTAAGATTCAGCTGCAATCTGTGCTGAGAGGTTCTGCAAAGTGCAGGAGGCCTTTGCATCCTTGGATATGGAGTCCTGGGAGAGCTTTACTAACTTCAAGAGAAGTCAGTTTGGCAACAGAGTTCTCTGTTTGGCATGATCAAGTCATGTATGGGCGCCCTGGGGTACCTCTGCCAGGGGACATGCGTGACTCTGCACCCCCATTTGGGAGAGAGCTGTTTTGTGTGAATTGCTGATTTGCAGCAGCCTTGGACCCTGTCTTATAGCCAACACAAATGCCAAAGGTTTGCACAGGTGGAAGTGTGACTTTGGAGATGGACAAATGAAAAGGACTTCGAAGGAATAAAATTAAAAATAAGAATGTAGAGAAAGATGCACACATATGCAGACAGAGTACCTTAATACTAATGTTTAAATGCCTTTCAGTGCATTTCAAAAACTTCATTTAAGCTTTGAATTTCACACTGTATTGGCACAAAAACTCCTATTTCTCTGTGAGTAAATATGTGTACGAGGAACCCATTAAGGTGTTTTTTTGTTTTTTTTTTACTAGCAGGTGCTTCATTTATGGTCAGAAACATTGCTTTGTTGTGGTATTTCTTCATGGCAAATTTTCACTCTTTTTCTGGTCTACAGTATTATTAGCTTTTAATTACATGTTTCTATTCTGATTCAGAATATTCACTATTAGTTTTTATTTTCAATCTTCTCAAAAGACAAAGTCCTCTTTTGCAGAGAGTTCTGGTGTCCTTATGACTTGCATTATAAAGAACAAGTCTACTTTTGTGGTGTTCACTGTTTATCTTTGTCATGTTTTATTTTGGCAATAGAGCATTGGAATAGAAAAAAAATAAATAATTGATATTGCTTGATGGCCTGGGAAGAGAAAAGTAGAAATGTGGGGTAGGCAGAAGGAGTATTTACTTGGTAAAGACTAAAGAATAAAAGAAAGTAAAAAGAATAAAGGGATGAATGAAAACTCGCAACATGATATTATTAATGAAACATTTCTGTTTCTGAATAGGTACTTGGCATATCTGTTTCTTAGTATGTGAACTGAAAATTAATTTTTGGTGATCTCTCTCTGTACCTGGAGATGTGTATCTTAGTCCTAATGACTTTTTTTTTTTGTTAGATTTTAAATATGTATGCTAAGGGACTTGAGTATATATATACATAGCACTGTGTAGGATGTGAAAGTATATCCATGGGGAACTGCTTCATCACTTCAAGAAGAAGAGACTATAACATTTTTGTGCTATGTTCCTCTACCAGGGTGAATTTTGTATGGGTAGACAGATGTCTGCAGGTTTCAGAAGGATGTTACATAGATCTGCTGTATTATTTCAGTATGTACACCCAAAGCACTTCTCCATACTCCTCAAATCAGCTTGCCCCTTTCATTTGGTGTGCCTACATCTTCTCATTCAGAAACCCACTGTTCAAATGAGAGCTTTTGTCTAAATCTATTAAAATCTAGTCTTACTAAAATTATTGAGATCCTAGTATGAGTTCTCCAGAGGAGCTGCAGTCTTTGGAAGGCTTGTTAAGGTGTGTCTCACCACTTCAGGTTTCATACCAGCTGTAGGAAAAAATGCCCATTGCTAGCTCTTCTTTTTTGAGGGAAGAATTGGATACTGAGTGGAACTAAGCAAATTTCTGTTGAAGCTAGAAGAAATTTAAATGATGGAATAATGTCTTAGACTTCTGTTGTCTCTGCATTTAAGCTGGCGCTGTAGAATTGCTCTGCATGGCTGAAATGGTTCGGAGGCAATGTTAGAAAGGGCTGGTACATGGACAGTGCAGATATTAGGGCCACAAAGGTGTCAGAGCTAGCTAGAGTAGTTTGGTCAAGATTTTGTGTCTCATTCCCAAGTTAGTGCCAAGGTGGAAGTTTAGAGTTCACTTTGTATTCTACAAGAACCAACTGATAACTCTGAATCACTGGTTTATCTGTCATTTCTTCATGGTTAGAAGCAGCTGCATTATCTCTTGCTGAATACTTAATAGCTGTCACGTTTTCTAGCACTGTCATATCTCGTTGCTCTGGTTCCAGATGGAGGGAGGAAGAGAGAAAAATAGAGATTATCTTGGTTCTTCAAGGCAGCCACCATCTACAACTCTAATGGCAGTAATACAGTATCTGTTGTGTTTTATTTACCCTCTAAACTTAGGTAATTCAGATCACTTCTGTAGATTCCAAAGTGTGAAGGGAAGGTGCAGTCAAAGCCAGAGTTAGGATACTTTCCCCTCTTTCCCTCCTGCTTTGTGTAACCTTTTGTTCACTTTTGTTTTGCAGGTACCTATTTGCATTGCAAGTGAAGCAGGACCTGGCACAGGGAAGGCTAACATGTAATGATACCAGCACTGCCCTCCTAATCTCACATATAGTACAGTGTAAGTTCCCTTTTTATTTCTTTCCAGACAGATAAACAGGATGCTTGGTTGGACATGTTTTGCAGGGTTACCTGTTAGAAGCTGCTTTAGGGACAGGTTCAAGCCATATCGACAATTTATTGTAGCTCTGTGTAATAGCATTCAAATACAGATAATTTACTATTTCAAACAAAGAAGAGTTTCTGATTACTGGATTTGAGTTTGTAAAGCAATTGATAGGTTGCCAAAGATAGTTTAAAAATTATACTTTGCAGGCAGTGGCAAACATGTTGAATTCTGCTGAAATCCTGTTTTATTATACTTTGCATCATGTCAGTAGGGTATTCAGATTCCTGGAGATCTGTATGCTGTCTAGAGAATGTAGTAAATAAACATGCTTAGAATGCCAGGTTAAATCACAGTCCTAAGAGGAAAAGGATAGGGAAGAAAAGAAAACAATAGATTATAAGCCCCCCCACCTTTTTTTTTATTGCAAAGCATGCACAATAACACTGTCTAGTAGAATCATGCATTAATTTTGTTCATGGCATCAAAGTTTTTTTTAGCTTCCACAACACTTGAAAGACAGTATATGTTTCCCTTTTCAAGACTTTATGGATACTCATCTTGAGAATAACATTAGGAAAAAACCACTTAGCAGCAAGTATAATGGTTGTAATAGACATTGTTTTGCATGGTCCTTGTACAATTGTACAATGTGCTTGCACTGCGATGCTACTGTATGGAAAGTAGAGTCAGTAAAGACATTTGGGAGCTCTTTGGAGGTGAGCAGAAAAATCTCATGATTCTCTGTCATAGTCTGTTGAAGTGTTAGGGCAGTTTCTCACCAATTGCTGTTGGAAAGGCAGGTGTTTTATGGTTCTCTTTGCCATGGTCATCATTGACCAGTGGGAGCGAGTCACAGTAAGATGCTGTGAAATTCTATAGTCCTCATACTATTTTAAAATTGAGTGTTTTGGCAGCACAGACTTAAAACCTTGCTAGTCAAGGATTTTATTTTTTTTGTCTCCTGTTTTTTCCTGCTACAGTATCCAACAATCCAGCTGTATTTCTTTTTTTGGTTAAGCTAGTTCTAGTTTTATTTAATCTCAGACAATTAAAAGAATCTTCGTAATTTGGGGAAATTGAGTCTCATTTGCTAAGCTGCATTTTAGGAGGCTGAGTTTTCCTACTAAATGTCTGTGCACCAAAGAAAGATGTTGAGGAGCAGACACCCTAATGCATGTGTCTCTTTTCATTTGAGGTATTGATTTATGATCATGTTTGCTAGAAAACTCTGCTAGAAGTTTGCTGTTGTCCTTTTTATTTGTCCATTTTGTGTCTCATGAACATTTTTCTGTGAAAATTTTCTCTGGTAAGGGTCCATAGCTGTACTTACTTGCATGGCTGTCTTTATTTTGTCTCTAGCTTATTTTTCAATAAATAAGCAAAAGAAATATTATGTATTTGTCTGCAATAAAAATCAGAATAAACAGATGATAAGAGTAATGGTATCAAAAGGGAAAGATTGAGAATGCAGGTTAGTTATTGTATGTCTTACTAATGCTGTGCCAGTGAGTGGTTTCCATGGGGAATATCTGATTCCAGGAGGCCCATATATTATGTATGTAAGCTTATGTCAATGTTCTATACTGTTACTTATCATAAAATCACAATATTACAGCAAATAGGTTTCTGCTAAATTAGCATGTATATTACAGAATGATTTTTTATTTGAAGTATTCTATTTAAAACTACCTTAAAAGCATTGTAAAAAGTGTTAGAAGTGAGAGGACACTTGGATACTGCAAATGATGCACTGCAGTGACTGTGTGAAGATGGACTGACCATGAGCCAGAGTGTGCCCAGGTGGCCAAGAAGGCCAGTGTCACCCTGGCCTGCATCAAGAACAGTGTGGCCAGCAGAACCAGGGCTGTAATTGTCTGTCCCCTTGTACTGAGCACTGGTGAGGCCACCCCTCAAGTCCTATGTCCAGTTTTGTGTCCCTCAAAACACTCAGGTGCTGGAGTGTGTCCAGAGAAGGGCAAGGAAGCTGGGGAAGGTTCTGGAGCAAAGGTGTTATTAGGAGCAGCTGAGGGAGCTGAGGTGGTTTAGCCTGGTGAAAAGGAGGACTTGGGGGGCCTTATCATTGTCTAGAATTGCCTGACAGGAGGTTGTAGCCAGGTGGAGGTCACCCTCTTCTCCCAGGTAACAAGTGACAGGACAAGAGGAAATGGCCTCAAGTTGTACCAGGGAAGCTTTAGATTGGATACTAGGAAAAATTTCTTCATGGAAATAAAAAATTTAAGCATTGGAATCAGCTTCTCCAGGAAGTGGTAGAGTCACCATCCCTGGAGATATTTAAGAGACGTGTAGATGTGGCACTCAGGGAATGATTACTGGTGGACTTGGCAGTGCTGGGTTAACAGTTGGACTTGGTGGTCTTAGAGGTATTTCCCAAATTAAGCAATTCTGTAATTCTGTCATAAGAGGAAAAGAGCTGAAATACAAAGCATCAGATTATCAGAAGTGCTAATGCAGACAGAATACTGCGTGGTGTAGTGCACTGGCCAGGTAAGAGAAAAAACATCAGCAGTGTAAATAAGTCTTTGGCTAAATCACATGAAAAGATTTTAAAGAATAGTTGCACGTGAGGCTGACAATATTTGCAGTGTATTTCCCTCTCATTCTTGATTGAGTACTACTAGAAAGTTATTTAAGGTGGAAAAGGAGAGTAAGGTAGTAAGTAAAAGCTTGTTGAGTACGAGGTCAGAGAGAATGAATTCAGAAGTAACTTAAAAGCCAGGAAGAAAATTTTGATAGTGGATTAGCAGTTTAAAAATGCTGAGAACATTTGAAAAATCATGTAGAGTTGAAGAAAGTGTCTTCTGTACTGTTGACTCTGAAGAAAACCCTGCAGGAGGTGTGTTAAGCTCATCTGTGTACACAGACATGGTGGTTTTGAACTGCATTTTGAAGAATCCAAGCCCATGTTATTTGAGATGTTGCAAACTTAGGTGGGTTTATGGCTTCATTAAAGAACAGGAACTTGCCATTTATTTGAGGTAGGATTAAAAACCTTGAAGATTTTTGAGACTGGGATGAGTAAAACTGGAAGCAGAGAGCTGTTTCTGAGATGGGGACAAACAGGACAATTTTAAAAAGGGAAATTCTCAAAGGTTGTGTAATATTTCTACCATTTTAAGGAATAATTGAGAGCAGATGGGGTGAATAAGGGGTGTAAATCAGAATGTGTCAGTTTTCAACTCTTTTCCACCTCTGACCTTCAAGGTAAAAAATGTCATCATGTGTCTGCAGGCAGTTTGGGTCAAAAAAGCTACTGCTCTGTCATTCACAGATGCTTTGGTTCCTCATTCTCAGTGCCTGCACAGGCTATTGCTTCCCCTGTGCATTTAAGGTACATCTGATCCCAGTTTGTCAGAAATGCAGTGTTTTAAACGTGATCTGAAACCTTTCCTTTTTCTGAACAGGCTTAGTTTGAGCAGAACTGGATCAAAGGTTCATTTATATGGGTGGAACTGAAGGTGAAGCAGCTGTATCTGAGTGTGGGTCTGTCATATCCTGGGTCAAGTGTGCAGCAACGTGTCTGACTGCATCCTGCATTTAATTTGAGGGCACTGTATTTTAATTTCCCTGACGTTACCAAGGTAGCAGCCTTTGTTGCAGTGATATTGCTATTACTCCATCAGGTTTGCAGGCAGAAGCTGCTATGCCTATGTTCAGTGAAAAAAACTAATAGCAAGATTTTCAGAGACATTCCAAGAATAGCAGGCAACAAGATAGTAATTTGGCACCCACAGATAGATTGCCTGCCCCTCACCCCCCCCACCTGCCAAAAAAAGGAAATTTCACTGAATGGACTGCAAAATGGAAGGTGGGTGTGCCATACTGTTGCACACACAGTGTTGAATAACTGCAGCAGATGGGAGCAGCTTTGAGGAGGAGGGAGACAGAATGTGTCTCAAACTGCTGCAGAATTAGAGGAAGACAAATGTTTCATAATCCCATGAGGTGGATTACAAACTAGTGTTCAAACAAGCAAACAGAGCCATCTTTCTGACTTTCTCTCAAAGGTTACCATGTGGGACATGGGCCTGGAGAGGAAGCCAGTGCTTGGCTGCTCCATGGAGAGGCACCTGAGCCCCATGAGACACTGTGAGAGAGATGGATGAGTTCTGCTCAGTTAGTGCTGCCCTCCCTGTACCCCTGCCCTTATCCCCCACACAAGCCAAGGTAGCATTCATGGCTTTGTCTCTTCAGCTGGCATCCAACAACTTAGTTATGGTAGATGGGAGAAATCCTGGGGTTTCTCTCACATATCAAATACTAAACAGGGGAGAAGAGAGCAATGTGTGGAAGACAATATAGTGGGAATCTGAATCGTGAAACCATGGCACAGGTTGCAAGGAACTGTGTTTGCTTCTCTGCCCTCTTCCCTGCTGCCAGGGTCTTCTGGATTGACCAGATTATTCAGATGTAATGTGATGCTTTAATATGCTCCTCTTAAAACTCTCCACAGCTGAGATTGGGGATTTTGATGAAACCATAGATCGTGAACACTTATCAAAGAACAAGTATATACCTCATCAAGAAGCACTAGAAGACAAAATCATGGAATTTCACCGCAACCACATGTAAGACTTTTTTGGTTTTGTTATTGGCCTTCTTTTCCTGTAGAGTATTTCTAATGGTAAGTATATGCTAGATTTGAAGTACAAAAGAGCTTTGGACATCTAAGTTTCTTGAAGGTTGCTTCTCAAAAACTGTTAAAGCCTATGAACTTCCTGAAGGTTACTCCTACCTTTTCCCATCATCATAACAAGATGTTTAAAGCACAGTTGATTCGATATTCATTCAAGCGTGCTGTTATTTTACAGTCTATTTCATACAAAATGCTTTACTGCTGATTTTGTGCATGCAGGTATGATTGCAAATCACAACTGATCAGTCAGGCACTTCTGACAGTAGTCCTTTGGTTTCAAGGACACTGAATGTTGCCTTTCAACCTTTCCATGCTGTATTTTGAGATAGGTTGAAGAAGGGGGTTTAGTGATAGTTTTAGGAAAAGCAAGGAGTACTTGCAGAATTGTGGATTTGGGGGAAGAGAATTCAAGATGATGATGCAAATTGGTATCCTAGTGTCTGGAGAAAAGACCTGTACTAGGAAGACGGTGAACAGAAGTACCAGTAAGGCTTAGAAAAGTATTTTTTTAGCTGTCAAGAACAGGTTAAGATGTGAACAGTTTCATTTTTGAGCTAGGTTGAGTAATAAGTGAGTGGTAGTGATTTCTAATGGCAGTAATAATCAAAGCTTTGCATAATTTCATCACAATTAATGATTCTGATGCTTATGGCTTCACAATATTTATGGTAAGGTTTTCATGCCTTCTGTTTTACTTCATTTTGGTATTACAATCACTTTTACAATGAATATCATCATTAAATGCTTCCATTCATTATTTTTTTAGGAATATGGCATGTCTTCTGATGGAAAAAACAAAGGGAGGTAGTAAATTCTGTTAGAGCTACTGGTTTAAAATGTATCTGTATCAGGTGCCTCAGAATTGGAGCAATCAAAATTTAAAATTTTGATTGTAAAATCTGTGTATTTTGACTGTAAAATCTGTGTATTCTTTGATATTTATTTAGAGTAAGTTGTTGTTCTAGCTGATAAAAGTCTGGGGATGTAGAAAAACCATACAGATATTATACCTCTGCCAGTTTTCAGTCTCTTTGATCAAATGTCTCTTTGTTCTCTGGAGAACCTCTTGATCTCTATTAAAAGGCGTGACAAGCTTGTGAGTGTTCTGTTTTCTTTCTCAAGGGGACAGACACCAGCAGAGTCTGACTTCCAGCTTTTGGAGATTGCCCGTCGGCTGGAGATGTACGGGATACGCTTGCATCCAGCCAAGGACAGGGAGGGGACGAAAATCAACCTGGCTGTTGCCAACACAGGCATTCTGGTGTTTCAGGTTAGAGCTTGTACTTCATAAAGCAGAGAGATTTCTGACAGCAGTAAGAATTCAGGAACTCAGCCATGTCTACAAGTATTTAGTTGGGAAAATGCAGGAACTTCCAAAATTATTCTAAGAATTATCTTGAACCTGTTATAGCTGCATTGGGTCCTTTGCTTCCAGGACCTCCTGCCTTATGTGCATTCACAGTGTAGAGCTCCATCTGCATCCACCATGTGCTATTCAAGATGCAAACTGAGCTGTGGCTCACAATTTGCAAGTTGGTCACGCTGACACGTAGGAGCAGGTAGGTCTTGCAGGCATGGTGCACATTAAATGGGTGAGAAGCAGAGACAAGTAAAACAACAGACAGCTGGAGTCCATGCAGAAGGATGAAGGCAGTAAATATAAGCTCTCTGTAGTGTTACTTCTTCAAAGTTTTTACAGTTTTCTTGACCAGCCTTTGCGATTTTATCTTTGCTGAATCCATAGATCTTACTTCTTTCCTTTAAAGATCCAAACTGTTTTTCTTCTATTTTTTCCTCTCCTTTCCTACTGCAGTCAATCTAGTACATACTCATGAAGCATCATTAGTAAATTTGTCAAATTCTCATTCTGCAGTTCCTCTTAGTAAATAACAAATTTGGCTTTTACAATTGTGAAGCTATAGGTAGTCAGCTGGTGTCTGCTGCTTTCTCTTTAGATGCTTACCTGAATCTGTGCTAAAAACAGTAAGTAAGCTGTTCTTTAAAATGTCCCTTTTTACAATTGTCAAAAAGGACTATTCGTTTTAACTGTTTGACTATAATGAAAATACCAGTGTTTTCAGCCTTACAAAGTACTTTGAGTCCTTTCATAAAGAAAAATAACAGCAATAAACAAGCCCAGAAGTGTCTGACCCAAATGCTTTAAGATTTAAAAACATCCAGCCAAACAAACAGCCAAAAAGAGGCAGCAAATTAAAAAGATCCCTGATCAACTAAATGAGTTGGCAGTGGAACCCCAGAACTGAAGCATAGGTTGAAACATGACAACACTGGGACATTGTTAGAAATGCACATAACTCAAGCAGTTGTATGTTCAATTGCTTGCTTCCCCTGCTCCCCCACAGCATTTTCATCAGCTGAATTAATGACCTGCCAGGCTTTGTAAAGAAGGCTGTCTTCAAGGTGAAAGTGTGTGTCCACAGAGAGCAGCATGGACCTCAGAGTCCCAGCACGCAGCTGAGATCCTGTAAAGTGTAGCTGCAGGTTCATGGCCCAAGGCTTGATTTGACAAGGTCTGAAGTCATGTCTACTCGACCTAATGTGTTTGGGACTTTGAAAGCAGTTTTGTTTTGTTTTTAAAGTTTCTGAAAAGCTTGGAAATTTTACTGGGTGAAGCTCCAAGACTGAATGCTGAAAAGGAAATTGGGCTCTGACCTGCTGGAGTCTGCTCAGCAATTGGCATCTGTCAGTAGGCTTAGGGCTTCCTTCAGCCACTTCATAGGTCAAGAGCTAAGTTCTTATTTTTATTTTGGTTATAGCTGATAGAAATTGAAATATGAGGATCTCATTAGAATGAACCCAATGAAAAGAAAGGTTCACTCACAAATGGCATAAGCTGTAGTCAGACTTACTTTAAAGTCTGCCATTTATTTAGAAATCAGTGTCAGTGCTGCTGATTATTTTAAGGAGATTAATTATGTGATTCTTAGACAGCTGGTTGACTTAGCAGAGATCATTATACTGTCATTACTCCTACAGCTGCCTGGTGATGGTGCCCAAATCAACATGGATTTCTGCTTTTAGCAATCCTGTAGTAGCTCTCTGAAACCTCTGTGCTGTACTCTAGGAATGTTTGTATTGAAGTCTCCATTCAACAAACTGCTGTAGTAAATATTTTAACATACCACCTCCAATACCTGCTGACATAGATTAAAAATGAAATTTGTGAAGGGTAGGGGCTAATGTTGTAGTGGCTGGGAGTTGGAGTACTATGAAAATATTTCCTTCTTGCTGTTTGCTTATGGCATTAGTTGCTTTTTCCCAGAAAATAATTTTGTGGCTCTTCAGAGACAAATAATTTGTTTAGATTGCTTTTGCTCCTGGCGCTCCCTATGAAAGGTCAAAATATACACAGTGTTTTGTACTTCCAATACAAAACCTGCAGTTGCTTTTTTTTTCATAGTAAAGCAATATTTAAAGAGATATTTATTTTGCCCTGCAGATGTAAAAAGAGGGAGAAAATCTACTTCATCAAAGTGAGGTGGCATGTGTCTGGATTCCCTGCATTCTCTGTCACTGGTGGAAATAGAGTGAGGCACCTTTGGAAGGTGATTTAGTCCACAGAAAATCTTGAGTCTGCATAGTAGCACAAGATAGCAAAATCTGGCCCAGCCTGTCTTGTGCAGTAATATTGGGTTGGATATTTCCACAGTAACTAGTCCTGTATTGCAAGAGTTTAACCGTAAGTGCCTGCCTTCAGTCATTGCACCAGATGTTATGGTTTGCATTATCAGAGAAAGAGTTATAAGAAATGTCATCATTTCAAGTGAACAGATGATTAATTTATGACAAGCTTCTTTAGTGGTTTAGATTTTTCCATTTGGATCTGGAATGATTAAACCCAGCTGGCTTTGTTCTCTGTAGGGTCACACCAAGATCAATGCCTTCAACTGGGCCAAGGTTCGAAAGCTGAGCTTCAAGAGGAAACGTTTTCTTATCAAACTGCGGCCTGATGTGAATGTAAGTCCTTGTTAGGAGCTGATGAAGCTGACAGAAGGTTATTTGGTGAATTTCTACTCACTGATCACACGTGGTTTTTAATCACCTCATGAATATTTTAATTGCTTATGTTCACTGTTGGTACTGTGCACATCAACCTGGCAGCTCAGGTGAGCAGTCGTGGCAAAGGACATGTAAACTGAATCAATCATGATAGAATGTCCCAGAGTCATCTTCTGCTTACAACTCTGGTACTGTATCATCAATTCTTAAGGTATAGCATATAATCAACTTCTTCTCATTAACATTCAAACCACTGCTTTATCTCTGTCATATTTGTCAATGAAAGGAGTTTGAGCAATAGCTTTGATACTGACAGGCAGACCAGCAGTGTCTCAATGTTAGAAGGATAGGGCCTGTTAAGCCTGAAAGCCAGTAAGTTGGGAAGAAACTTTTGGGTTTTTTTTCTTTTTTCTTTTTTTTAGCATAGCACCTGATTTGTCAATGCATTTCTCTAATCTATGTTGCTGCCCAGCTTACATTGCAAATACTATCCCAATTTTCAGAGTTCATTCCAGGACACCCTGGAATTCCTTATGGCCAGTCGAGATTTTTGCAAGTCTTTCTGGAAGATCTGTGTGGAGCATCATGCCTTTTTCAGGCTTTTTGAGGAACCTAAACCAAAGCCTAAACCTGTTCTTTTTTCTAGAGGTTCTTCATTTAGGTTCAGGTAAGACATTCTTTCCACCTTTGTTGCCTCTCCATTTCAAAATCACATCCATAATGGTCTAGGATTAAACGTGTTATTTTAAGTTCACCTTTTTTACATTGTAGTTTGCTCCTTCATATTTTCCATTGCATCTTCTCTGCCAGAATAGTGCAAAGAACACTCTAGGGGAAAACCCTGCATTAATTCTGTAGTAGCTGTTGAAAAGTAGCTTTCTGGAGAGAAGCTATAAAGTATATAGGGTCCAGCTGGTTTTCCACAAGAAAATTCACCTGTGTCCTAAGCAACACTGGCTAGCAATTTTTGGGGATCCTTTGAATCCTCTGCTCCTAGGATGGGGTCTTTCCTATGTACCAGTGTAGGGTTTGTTGCATGTCCGTGTGATAAACCCATATTTGTGTAGTTAAAAGCATTGGCTTTATGCTCACAAATGATTTACGTGAGATGACCACCTCTGTTGAGACCAGGTATACCTGTGATATTGTTAGGCCTGTAGGAAAGCTTTCAATAGTTGGGTTATTGTTTTAGGGTTGTTTTTTTTTCACTGCACTGGCAGAAGCATCATTGTAGATATTGCATTGTGTATGCCAGGGGGAAATCCTTTTATTCATACAGTTTATTTTGTTTGTGAAGCTGATACAAGCTGTACAGCCAGAAATGCTCTTTGCTGAGATGAATGATGCAGTCTAGATGCCTTGCACAACAGAGTGCATATATAGCCATTCTGACTCTCTTTCCACTTTGTTTGCTGCCTGCAAAATAAATTAAGATGGAAGGACTTACGTTGGGTAAACAAACTATAACTCGTTATGTTTCTGCCTGAAGTAAATAGAAAACTGTAGGTGCATTCAACTTACCTCAGGCTGTGAAAAGCAGGTTTTGGCTACATCCTCGACTCACTGTGATCTGTATTACTACATTCAGTAACCTTTTCCAGGCCCTGAAAGCCTTCAATGAATTGGAAGAATTTGGCTCAGTTGAGCGCATTCTTGAGGTGTGGGTTTCCTGTGCTGCTTTCAGTTTGCTTTGGAGTTTATAGCTTTGCACAATAGACAGCACTGGGCTTCCTCACTACTTTGCACCCTGTAGCAGAAGGGTGGAAAGGGATTTCCAGCCTAAATCTCTGCAGAAAATGTGTGTTTTATAGTAGCAACCAAAGAATGAAGGAGATGTCAGGGGTTTCATCTTATTTCCAGGGTTTACTAATATCAGATAAGGCTGCTATTTGACTAAAAAGGATTCAAGAATATATTAATTCATGAAAGGAAAGCTTAACCCCTGCTTCACTTTCCATTGTAGTGACTTCCCAGTAACGTAGTACCCTATAGGGCCCACAAAGTGAATTGAAGCAGTTCTGAAATGGCATCAAAAAGTAGCTCCATAGCAAAAAAAAAGAGACAAGTAATGTGCAGAATGGTAAAATGTGTGTATCTGACCAGGTCCCCTCCTGTATGATCTTAACATGAGTTTCTGCTGGTAGTGACAAATATTTTTCTGGTTGCTGTGACTTAATATGCAAGCCAAACACAAGGTTATGATGACCAGGTGGTATATTGTATTAAGTACTTTAACTCTGACTTTCTTCCAGTGGTCGGACTCAGAAGCAAGTTCTTGACTATGTTAAGGAAGGAGGGCACAAAAAAGTGCAGTTTGAAAGGTGAGAGGAAATAAATTTATTATCCCAATATATTATAATCCAAGAAAAGTCATGATTTCCAGTTATTTATATTCTGAGATCCTGGCACTGGTCCAAGGAAGAAAATTCCTTCTCTGCTGGTTTGACTGTTTATCAAATGTGTAATTTCCCATGGTCCTGCATGTTTTGGCAAAAGTTTCATAACTTATAGTTCACTTAAAATCAGTAGTCTTCAATCTGTTTTTCAGCAATGAACATCCTGCTATCACAGGTAACTTTCTCCCAATTTGATTTGCACCCTCTTTGTTGGGATGTGGTTAATGTGTGTGAACAGGCATATTCAGCTCAGAGTAAAACTGAACGTAAGAAAAAGTACAGCCAAACTCAAGGGAGAGGTCTCCAGGGAAACTGAAAGTCTTCTAGCTTGCTCAAGCAGTTCTGTCTGAACTCATCATGCTCATGGTGAGCTGAAAGTAATTGGCCAAAATGCCACAAAGACCATGACAATACTTCATTGCTTATGATTCATGCTTACCTGATAGACCATTTTTGCTTCAGTGCTTCTCCTTTTTCTTACAGTGGTATGTTTGCAACACATAGCACATTAAAATTTTACAGAAAGGAGGAATGTTAATCTGTTTTGGAGCAAAATTTTATGAAAGCTGTTATTCAAAGCTTTTGTTTTAAAAGCATGTCTCTTGATTCCTGTTTGTAGGGAAAAAAACCCTGAAATAGCTCTTTATGTGATTTTCCTTTTATCTCCAGGAAACACAGCAAGATTCATTCCATCAGGAGTCTGACTGCACAGCCTTCAGAACAGCATACAGAGGTGCCAAAACAAGTCAGTGATGTTGATGAAACCCTGGAAATGAAATCCTTTTAAACATTTCTTGTTAGATTACCCTCCACTTATTGCTGTTTTAAAGCCCTAGGAGCATAGTTTTCTGCTTGCTTACCACTTAGCTGGGAGCTAAGGAGCCCTGGGTGTCATAAGCTTTAGGTTCTGCTGAGTGAAACAGCATTGCTTACAGACAACCAGACACATATAAATAGTGAGCTTGTCTGAGCAGTACTAATGACCATCTGAAAAATTGCAACCCTCAGTGTTGCTGCCAGGGTTCTTGGTTGTAACTATTACACCTGGGGAAAGCGTAATTGCTTTGCTGAGAGGTCTTGGTTGCCCATTTCAAGGTGTTAGGTTAGTGTTAACCAGGTATTAACCAGGTAAGAGAACAATTATTTCCTCAGAAAAATTGCACCTCTGGCCTTCTAAGCCATTAGCTCTGGTAGATACCATATGTGTTTATCTCCTGCTGGGAGCTCACAAGTCCAAAAGCCCAGCAGTGGTGAGGCTGCAGCAGCTGCAAGTTCCCAGGTCCCAGCAAGGCTGAGCATGTATTCACTGTAAATACCCACATGAATGCACACATATAGCACATGAGCACATTGCCACACGTGTAAACAAAGAAAAGAGCACTCCCACAAGCACAGACAGTGCCAGTGGCCTCACCCTCTTCCACTCTATGGCTCTGGTTTCTCCAGTTGCTGGCATCCCAAACACACCAAACATAGGGGCTGACGGCTCTCCAGGGACAGCCTCCAGAGGAGACAGGTCTGGAGGCTTCATTTCCCTGACTTGGTTGTTGTGGTTTCTCCACTTGCCAGTGTTTTCTGTGCTTGTCTGTGGAGGTGAACCTTTATCACATAACCTCATGTTAGGTAGAGCTTAAAATGTCAGGAGCAAGCTTCTAGGTTAACGCATTTAAGAATGCCACCTGAATCTTCACCTTCTATGCATCATTTCCTTTTGATATTCACAGGCTCTCTCCTTTCTGCAAATTTAGGAACTTCAGAGAATTTTGTAATAGATGGAGCCCATTTCAAATAGCTTGTAGCATTTTAATGTTGCTGAGACAAGCTCAGGTAGATGGAGCATGGCTGCTGGGCAGATGTCTGCAGAAAAGCCAGCCTATGAACCAGTGGCAACCATGCTCCAGGGAGTGAATATAGGGTGCTCAAAAGCCCACACATCACTTTTTTAATGTATCTAAGTATGTTGTGCAGAATTTGTTTTATGTTTATATCTTTTCCTCCAGCTTCTCAGAGTAGTGTGCACAGGTTGGTGTTTTTAGAGTGTTAGTGGCTGCCTTACAGCTTGGAAACACCTAAAATACCCTTTTTACATTATCACTGCATAGTGTACCTTCTCTTCCCTTGTTTAGCCTATGGGATTTTTTTCTGTTCTTCCAGATCAGAAACCTCTTTGGTTTTTGGGGTTTTTTTGTTTGTTTGGTTTTTTTTTAATTCTAATTTGTTTTAAGGCTTGGGTTACCACTTTTCTTTCCAAGAGACTCCTGTGTTGCTGCAGATGCGAAATTCTTGTGCATAATTACATGCAGCCTTTTCCCTCTGGCTCCCATCCCTCTCAAACCTCTTCCCTCCCACCCTCCCTCCCCTTTTGTCCTTCCCTTTGTCTCCCCTTTGCCTTCCCTCTATCTTTCCAGACTGCTAGAGCCTATGGAGACAGCAATGATGCTGCAGCAGTGCAGAGCTGCCGGCAAGGGAAGGAGTTGAAATCTTCCACAGAAGACACTGGACAGCACAAGAGCCCTTCCTTGAAGAAGAGTCCAAAGGAAGGCAGAAAGGTGGATGGAGCAGTGGTCTCAGCAGTGGAGGAAGAAGAGGAGCCTGCTAAGGATAAGATGCAGCAGAACAGACCTCAATCACAGCAGCCAAGCACAGGTCCAGCTTCCAGGGCTGCTCATGGCAGCAGCACCTCCATTCCTTTCATTGACTGCAGTGATGTAGATAGCGAGTATGATCTCCTCAGAGGACAAATAACCCGGTCATATTCCCAAACAAATGACAATTATGAGGGTGATTTGACCAGTGGTGCCTATATTCACTACAGAGATGAAAATCGCAATAGAACTAGATATAGGGACTCCTCAGCTTCTCTAAAGTCTTCCCAGTATCTCTCTGAAGAGTACCTTGATGATAACACAGCTAATCTCTCCTTCTACACTGGGGGAAGCCCCAGGATGCCAAGGCATAGCTCTCTGGTTGATGAAATGTTTAGGGGGCCGGGAAGCCGTAGTCCGCTGGCCTCTCCATTGCCTCCCAGCAGCAAAGAGTCCAGCCCTAACATGAGCCTGAGCAGAACTGGCTCTCAGGGTTATGTCTCAGAAAATGGGCACGACTGCAGGGCGAGGACTGGCGAGGAGGACAGCCATGCCACTAACTGCCATGGGTATTGCAGATATTCTCCAGGCTCTCCACGGCCTCATGCACAGAAAACCCATAATCTCTGCAATAAGTCAGTCACAGATCCGTTTATCCTAAGCCAGATATCCTCAACCCCTGCGCAGGAGTATAGATCAGAGAGATACTGCAGAGGAGGTGGGGTGGCTAAGATGTCTTCTCCAGAAGGCAAAATGATGGCCAATGGTATTCCAGCTGGGGCACAGTCAAAGCAGAGCCCGGTGATGCAGTCACTGCGTGCCAGTGGCATGATGGATCACATGGCTGCCATCCAGATGATGGAGGGCTCCACCAGCAGTGGGACGGAATCCAGTGATTCTGACTCAGAAGTCATTAATCCCTTCACTCACCCCCTGGTGTTTGGAAACCCCGTTGTGCTGAGCTCCTCTCCCATGCCTAGAAATAAGTACTCCTTTGGAAGCCTTCAGCTTGATGAGGAGGTAGAGGAGGATGTGTCTGTCGGCCTCAGTGATGAAGATGGTTTGCAGGTCTTCAGCTGCTAGGCACCAGCGTGTGTGAGACCAGGGGATACTGTGGCTGCTCAGTGGTGTGGTTGCATCTCCTGGGGCTCATGATGAGTGGCTGGTGATAATTTCAGGTGCATGGGCTATTTCAGACATCATTGTTGTACAGGCCAGCCAGAGGGAAGGATGCTAGAACACAATAATAAGTCTCAGTGATGCTTAACAGTTTGCATCTCCTCTGAAAGGCAGGAGGAGAGGAAAATTATTACTGATTTAGGTACCTCTGTAAGACTTTATACACTCTCCTCTTCTTTGTGTGAAGTCTTGTTTTAGGTCTATGTTGTAGCTGCTTTGATATTTGACTAGTTATTTTGACAAAACAAACAATCAAATCAAGTAGGTACATTGTGCTCTTTTATATGTCTGTTACAATCTTTTTCTCTCCATATAAGGAGAGCAACTTATGAGTGCCTCAACAGAGTTAGGAGAAAAAAAAATAACTTGCAGCCAAATGCAGGCAGCTTGATATTCAAGACCAGGACTTGTTGAAATCTTGAAATATGCTGGAAATTTTTTTTCATAGCAAGAATGTGTCTGGTCTGCTCTTCTTCATAACTAATTTTATAATCTGATGAACTGAGGGTACAAATCAGGCATGTATAGAATTACAGTATTGTCTTTTTCTTCAGTGGGTTAAACAGGGTGATTTGGTGATGGAGATTTTGAAATGCCAAACTCTTCCTTGGGCAAGAAAAAGAATAGGATAAAAGATACAATTCAAGTGAAAAAAGCTTTGATCAAAACAGCTCTAATGAAGAGTGATATGAATATTACTTGCAAGGCAATCCTTTCTATCCTTTATCAGTTAAATATAGAGATATATTGCAAGAAATTTTTAATTGCTTATACTTTCAGTGAAATTATTATAGAGACATCTAAGTTTTGTGGTGGGTGGTTTGGAGATGGTGACTGTTTTATTTTTTGCTTTGATCACAAAAAATCTTTATCTGTGCAGGATCCAATTACTCTGTCATAGGCTACTTTTTTAGTAGTGCCACCTCAGAAATTTTTCATCCCCTGACAAGAGAATGATAGGAGTAACTGTGCTCCAGGGTGATGGTCTTCTGTTCTATCCATAGAGTGGATATGCACAGAAGGACAAAGAGAATAATTCTGTGTATACTTGCTTTTCACAGGCTAAAAGAATTGAGAATTAAGGTATCCTAATAAAATCTGATGTTAGTTTCTCCAAGTAAAGTAAGAAAATCAAGATGAAAGGTCCTCTGTATGGCAACTGTTCTACAGTTACTAGAGCTGGGAGACAAGATGTGCTCTTTATAATTGGCCTTATTTTTAACTTTTATATATTTTTCTTGTCTAAGAATGAAGATAAATCCCAGAATTGTAACTGACGAACAGCAGCATTGACTGAACTGCAGGTCACTCCCAGTGATCTGCATCATGCAGTTCATGCATGTAGCAATGATTAATCCATTCACATAATTACCAATGAAAAAGTTACAGGACTTTGTAAATTTAAACAATATAAATTTTTTCAAGATTGTTTTTACAAAAATTATTAAATGAGAAGTCTTTTTAATTTTTGTAATGCCTTGGTCTATGCACACTTTAACAGAGTTTAATCTGAGTGAAGGGTATTTAAAAATATACCTACAGTAGTTAGACATGTGTTGTTATATACTTAACTGTTTTGAAAGTAAAATATATCTTTGTGTACATATAAGTATCAACTGTCTCACTACTTTAAAGTGTTGGTTTTCTTAGAGATTAGATACCTCATTCTTGAACAGGAATCATTTAAAGCATCTCTTTAGATACTGATATTTTGGGGACAGGGAATACTCTCATTTATTCCTGTAGTTAAAGGCATGAGTCTACAAACAGTGAGATTGATAATTAGGGAAAAGCTTGCTTGTATATGATTCTAAAAGAGGATGGTTTGTGTTTTGGATTTAGAATAGCTGTAAAATAATTGCCTTGAAGTTCACAATATATAAGATGAAATGTAAGTAGTTGAAGCTCACATCAGCAAATAGTGTGAGCATGGGGAGGTGGGTGCATGACTCTCCTTTTGATTTATTTTTTATTGCCTGTGCAGCAAAAGTATCAGTAGGCATAAAGTAAAGTAATAGCAGTTTGGACAGGTGAATTAATTGCTTCATTAGCCAGTAAAATTAGAGTTCAAGTAATGGACTTTCAGCTAAAGGATTTGTAGTCATTTCTGCTACTTAGAAAAAGTGAACAGATTTCACATTCACTTTGGATGCAGATGAATATAAAATTGTATAAGTAGTCTTTGCTATTTTGCATCCTTTCAGATGTTTCCAGACCTGGTTCTTCTCTCATATGCCTACAAAGATGCTAAATTCATAACTTTTTAAGAACAGACCCACTGGGTAGCTGGAGTTAGCCTAGTTTCTAATAAAGTATCTCAACAGCTTTTCTTTTCCCACTTCAATATTATCGTCAAAAATGCAATATGAGGAGTTTTCTGTCTTCTGGCATTTTTTCAGCTTTTAGTGGTGAAGTAGTGTTTGTTTTAACACATGGAATTCTTCCAGTTAAAAGAAGTAAAGTTTATAAATTACATAGGAAATAATTTCATTTAGGATTAATTACTTCTGCAGCATTCTAATGCCAGTGAAGCTCCGTTTAATATCAGCAGACAAGGTTGTAATTAAAGCAGTCTGTGGGCCAAATTCCTCCACCAGACATGTGGTTCATGTCTGAGCCCTTGCCAAGAATGGTGAAGTGAGAAAGGAGTTTTAAACGTATATTTTTAAATAGGATCAGGCCCCTTAGAGTTCATTTGGGAATTTGTTTCTGTGGGACAATCAAAAGGACCTTGCAGAAAAAGAGCAGAAACCTTTAGGGCAAGACTGCAAACAAGATGAGATGGAGGAATTCTTGTCCTGGCTCACAAAGTGCTCATGGTAAGAGGAGCTTGTCAGTTCTAGTTTGTTGTTGCAAACATTTATTAGTTTGAATACACTACAACAGCAGTGATCTAAGCAGTGATCTTTGTCTCAAGTATAGCAGGTAGTTACAGACAGAGTAACTAACAGATTCTCCCACCAATTCCAGTAGACTTTGGAATGTGGCTGATGGTATTTTTGATTCACTGGTCTAAAATTGTTATTGTTAATAATGAACTTCCAGTCCCATACTCACCAAGTGCCCAGATATCCTTAGGCAGTTGGCAAAAATGAGGCAGCTCACTCCCAGCAAGACTGAGCAGCTATGTCCAGTCTGAACTGTGTAGTCCTGAATCACCCATCTCCAGTCTTTCCAGAGGGTGGGGAGGAAGCCTCTTGTTGGGTTGATTAATTCAACTCTGTCTAGTTTACTAGTTGGGTAAATATGGAGGTGAGTTGCAAAATCAGTTAGGGGTTTGTCCATAATAATGTGCAGATCTAGGTAATCTCTGGATAAAAGACCCTCTTTTTAATTAAATTAATTCTTTGCTATTCCAACTACTTAACCACATTCAGCCATCCTCTACAATGGCAGTGGAAAGGTCATATCAGACAATTTTAAGGTTTCTCCTATTCAGCAGCAGCTGAAACTTGTGATGTCCTCTTGGCATCGTCTAGATTTTTTTTTCATGGTATTATTTCCTAGAATCTAGTTCTCCTCAGTGACTCAGGATATTAAATCTGTCAATAAATAGATGAAGGAAAGATGGACAGTGGCAAGTTGTTGTAGGAGCCAAGAACTGCATGGGATATTCCAGGTGTGGAGCTTTGGATAATTGCTACCTGAATGGCCTAGACTGCACTCTTTTCAGTTTTAAGTCAATATCCTCTAGCAAACTTACTTGTGCATGGCAGAGAGAAGTGTTCTCTAAAGATGATTTGCACCGGGTGCTGCCATTTCACCCATGGCTCATAGCCTGCTTAACAGGCACCATCCTACTAACCATTGCGGTGCACACTGAGTACAGATTATATCAAAGAAAAACTCGAGAAATTCCCAGAGGTAAAAAATTTCAACATGTGACTGAAAGTTTTTGAGTTTGCTGTATTCTCATTTACCTTATGTGAGCTATACAGAGCTGAGTTATAGGTAGATGAGCATAATGAAAGAATTGCATGTCAATAGTTTGAAAAATCATATCACTCTATCAGTTTTCTTCAAGATTAAAGGGCATGCAAAGCTAGAAAGAATTTTCTCCACAGAGCAGCATTGGTAATGGTGAGTGTAATCAGTAGAACCCAGTAAAGAGTGAAAAAAAAATGGTTTGTGAATTAGTTCACTAAATGGGGCCAGTATTACTTGACCAGACTGCTTCAGGACCTGCATTTTCTCCCCTGAATATTTGTAGGACAGGTTTTTATTTGCAGTGAGGCTTTTATTAGTTAAAGCAGCTCTGTTCATTCTGAAGCAAGGGCATTCACGCCAGAAGTTCCTGTTCTGACCTCTCTATCTGTACATGCAAGTACTTGGTGGTGACCAGAGAAAGTCAAATGGTGAGTGGGTGAGACAGATCTAAAAGCTGTTTAAAAGCCCCTTTTTTTTCTTCACTAAGAAGCAGAGATGTTTTAGGTTCTGTCCTCTTCAGTCCCACGATAAGCACACATAGGGTCTCTGTAAATATTAGAAGTTTCTTCTGGGGAACTCCAGGAAGACAAGGAAAAGAGAAGAATAAAAAACATCTTAAGCACACAAAAAAAATCTAGCCCTATTTATTTGCAGTTGCCTTTGGCATAATGTGCTTTCCACTCTTTTTCTGAGAGTTTCAAGTCCCTGTAGTTTGATAGGGTACTCAGAGAGCAAGAATTATGTTGATCAGTTGAACTGATGAAGCAGACCCAATTTTGAGTTTTGGTTAAGCCGATGATTCAGATCTCATTAGTATGATCTACATGTAATTAGCATGAACTGTGGTTATTTCTGGAACAGTTCTCTAACAGAAAAAAGGATGCCTGACCTATAAATTCTGTCAAATTCCGTGTTTGTTTAACTAATCTCATTTGTCTTAATGAGCCGTTAGACTGCTGTCAGAGGTGACTTCAGAATGAAATTTTAATTGCTGCAATTTAACTTCTAATGACGAAAAACAAATTACCAATCCAAGTTTTTCCTGACTTCCACACATGTTTGAGGAAGTTGGGTGTCCCAGCCTTGTGCACAGAAATGTGGATCACTGGAGAATCCCTGTCATTCAGCAGCATGGTTGTCACTAGCTGGAAAGAGCAGTGAATGTGAAGGAAAGAGGTTCTCTGTCCAAGCATGTAATAAAGTGAAATAAGCCAAAATCCCTTTTAGTCTTCCAATAATGCTTCTCTCTCTCTGTCTCTCTCCCTCTCTCTCTCTCTCTGTCTCTCTCTCTCTGAATAATGTAGTTTCTTAAGGCAGCTTCTGTATACTTTAGCTCATCTCTTTCCTCTTCATTTAGGGGGTCAATCCTCTTCTCTGTAAAATAATAAGAGAAACCCTAAATATATGAAGGAAATTGAATCTTCTGGAACGATTTTTAATATGTAGGCCTTTCTTTTGTTAGCTGCTGTCAGACATAAGTGGTAGGAGAAGAGTCCTTTTCTCAGAAATCCAGCTGCTTGGTGGTGATGGTTGTGGGTCTTCTGATGGTAAGTGGCAGATGCAGAGTGTTAACATCATGAGGACCCAAGGCTCCCATCACCTGGTGTGTAACTTTTCTCAAATGTCAGTAGCAGGGGACTCTGGTTTCAGTCAAGCTACGTTAGGAAAAATTTTTGCCCGTACTGTCAGGTTCTAGAAAGGATTGAAATTTAAATCCTAGGAAACTGACATCAGCAAAATCTTTCCTCTTCTGTTTCTCTAGTTTCTATAGTTACTGGAGTATGCCTAGACAAAGGCACATATCTTAGTTACTTATCTGTAAAGGAAATAATTGTTGTGCAACATGTGCATCCTGAGCAAAGTTATCTTCTGTGTTCCTCCCTGTGGTTAGGCTGTGTGGTGCCATTGATATTTTTCAATACAGAATTTCTAGTTAAAAATCAAAGGCATCATATGAGCAAAAATCCTAGTTTGGGTGACATGTAGCAGTTTTACAGAGTGTTTTGTCTTTTGTTCTAATTCCGTGTTCTATAAAGAGCATGTAGAATAAGCTTGGTTTATGTTGTTTGTTATTAAAAGCAGTGAGCACTTTCTTTTAAATGTTACAAGATCTGGAAATCCTTTGTGCCTGGCTGAGCAATGTATTCACAGGCACGTTTTTCACAAGTGTGTGTGTAAATAATGGTGGTGTTATTACAGTAAAGGGAGTAAAGACTATAGGATCATAAAATTTGCATGACATAATGGTAAATAGTTTGCTTAAAAATGGTTGTAGTTTTAAGATGTAATTTTTGTTGATGAATTTTTTTGGGTAAATTTTGGCCCCTAAGAACCATAAAAATCTACAGTTGACACTGATAAAAATCAAGTCTAAAGGCAGTAATGATACAGCTGTCACTGACTGAGCATGGAAGGTTGAAGGAAAATGAATGCTTTCTGATTCGAGAGCTTTCAAGCTTGTTAAAATTAGATTAGATGCTTTCTTTAAAATGCTGCAAATCTGGTTTTGAGAAGAGAACAGGCTTTTGCCTTTGATGGTTTTCAGCAAGATCAGAGGTAGTTCTTTCTGTTTAGTTCAGAGAATGTTAGAGCTCATGCCTGTTGCTTTTCCATGAGGCACTTAAAAATATTTGATTAACTGAATCCTTGTATTTCCCTTTTCCTGCTAAAAAAATCACCTGGGCCCACTAACAAAAGTACATAAGCTTGGCAGTGTTCACTTACCCTGCCCTTTCCTGACTTCTGTGTGTGCACATGCATAGATTTTTTAAAAATAAATCTCAATAATAAAAATTAATTTTTAAGATTGGCAGTGCTGGGGACTTCATTCTCATTTTTGTCATTTGTTTAATACCTTTTAAAGAGAAACATTTTTTGTTTCATTGTATGCACTGTTTTGTCAGCATGTACCTCTCTGGGAGAAAAAGCCTTTTCAATGTTCTGTCTATCCTCAAAGCATGGTATATCTTCTGTTCCTTGCATTGTTTGGAGCACTGTCTCAATGTCCTTTTACTGCGGAAATGCCTATTTTGTATTTGGAGTACCTGATTCCTCCTGTTACAGTGATCCTGCCTCACGGAGCACTCCTCGCCTCAGAATTAATGAAAACCCTCGCCAGGTTGTGACTCTCAGGTTGAGAAACCACACCATGCTGAGGAGCAAAAGAGAAGAGGGGAGCGAAAGGTCTCTTTTTTGCAGGGCATTTGGGCTTCACTGGGCACAATCAGATTGCCCTTCATTTCCTAGTGAAGGCTGCACCCAGCAGTGCAGGCTGTGTGCTGTGGTGGCTCGTAAGCAGGATCACTGCAGTGCTGGGGAGGTGTCTTGGTGGAATGGACAGTATCTGTGGCTTTAGCTTACATGGGGGCTGAAGGTTTCCAGTTCTATTGTAGCACTGTGTCGTGTTGGTTTAACGGCAAACAAAGGCAAACTAACCCTAACCCCGGGTACAACAGGAAAACCTTCTGTAGGTCGCTCCATTTCTGTCTGGAGAGATCAAGGCTAGACAAAGGACTGATGCCCAGTGACCTTGCATTCTCCCCGGACTGTAATGCTCACTCTTTGTTCTTAACATGTGAGTAGACCCTGATGTAGGCCAACAGCAGTTACTGTCTGATTTCACCCTCACCGCTGTCTAATACTGCAGTACACCAATAAAGCATGGACCTTTACCAGCTGGAGAGGTTGCTGGCTACTAAACCAACTCCAAGCTTGATGAGACTATAAGCATGTCAAGCCATTTAACTGTGTATGCATGGAATTAATTTTTTATTATTATTTTTAGTTTCACCTGTACCTGAAGGCTTTTACTCATTCTAACTGGTATTTTGCTGTAAAACTGTCACTGGTTTAATTGTTCTGTCCAATTGCTGGCTGATGCTTTGTCCTAAATATGAGGAAATTGGTTCATTGAGAAGGTGCACCATTTTCCCAAATTCTGCTCACTGCTGTGGGCGTACATTTTGCAGCTGTGAAGTCAAAGTGAACCTTTCTTCTTCTCAGGCTCCTCTTCAAGCCAGGCAGAGTTAGTGGTTATGTGTGACATTGGATTTCTTCACAAGCTTGCTTTTAATTCCTGTTCCTCCTCAAAATCTTTGGTACTGCATTCAGGGATGTTTGTACATTAATTTACAGTTATTGTGTAACTATTTTTCTAACTAACAAACTGTATCCACTGCTCCAGCTTGATTCATGTAATGGGGAAGAGAAGTGCAGCTTGATGAACTGGTTTCCCTCAAGCTTTTGTGGAAGCCAGTGGGATTTTTTTCCTTACATTGAGGGAGAACAGAGCAGAATCTCTATCCCATAACTCTTCAGCAGCATGACTGTGCCTGGTTCACAGCTGGAGAGGGAAGGGATGGACACCATTATTAAACTCTTCTTCAATCTAAGGTGTTTTATTGATTGGTGAAGTGCATATGAAAACTTCTGCTGCTTTATCTGGTGCTTTCTCTCCCCCATGCCACATATCTTCTCTGACCAAAACATTTAGATGCACATTAGAGCTATGCACTAATTTCACCACTGTGAAAATGGAAAATTAAGCTAGATTGTGTGGCCACAGCAGTGGCAGCTCTGTCAGATACCTTCTTGTTAAAGAGCCTTCGTAAGTGATATGTTCAGTGATGTCAAGGAGAAAGGGGAAACAACTTGGGTTTCATCTGCCAGACTGGAGTTTTAGAAAACACTGATCTGACATTAAAGTTGAGTAACTGAGATATGGATGTCACAAGCCTCCCCTTACTGCAGAGCAGGCCATGGAGCAGGAGTAAGAGAATAAGCCCTGCAACATTCCAGGTAATGAGAAAGGTGCTTTTCTGGCTCTCAATATGTTTTTAATTTATAATAATAATAACAACCTTGAGAACAATAAGACTCTCAAGAGTTGACTTGATGAGATCATAAAACGGTACATGAAGTTTTCCAGCAGAATTTCAGTCACCTTTAATAATGGTTGATGTTTTCTTTCACTTTCCATAACTGAGTCATTATCATTTCTTGGTACTCCACAGAAAAGGAGTATTCCCATGGGCAACTTAACACTACTGTACTCTTCCACTCTGTTAAAAAACACTGTGTATGAATGGGAACTGCTCCTTTTGAAGTTGATGCAGAACACTAAATGGCGTGAGTTTGTTATTCTGCAGTTGCAGAAGAAAAGGAATGGAGGAGGATACACTCAGGATACACTGATTCCCGTTCGTCTCCCTCACAAAGAGGAGAGCTCCCCTGTGTTAGGTTCATTTCTAACCAGGGATTTCAAGTCATCTCATGCTGCCTACGTAGTGAACAAAGGGGCAGCAGGCAGTTCAGGCCACCTGTGGTGTGAATTGACCTCTGGGAGAGACTTCCTTCGTCATGTGGAAAGTACTGATTGTAATTGTTTTTTCCTTTGATATGAGCCATGTTTAGAGCAGTGTCACTCAGCCCAACACTCCATAGCACCACCCTCAGCCCCTGTGGGCTCACAGCTGTGTGTGACAGGAGCCAAGAGCGTCACAGGTACAGTGAGCGGGATGGATCACGTCTGGTGGCCGAGGGCAGAGCCCAGCCTGCCCCTCTCTAGCAGGGCACCCACAGCTTGCCAGCACTCTGTGCCTTCCTACCCCCAATCTGCAGCAAGCAGCTGGTGTGTATTTTGACAAAGGTGAGGCTGTTAAGTATTTGATTCTAGCTGGTGGCTTCTTTTTGTGTAGCACATGGAATGTGTATGTTGGTTGGGAGAGATTTGAGACACGTGTAAAGCTAGGAAGATAACCCATTCTTTCATGTCCTGTGGCCATGTAAAATGCCATTGGCATTTCATAGATTTTTTTTTTCTCAAGTTAGATTTGAATCTATCTTCAATAGATTTCAATCAAGTTTTGGTTCTTTTGTTACCTTCCCTACTGCAGCACTTTTCTCTGGTATCAGTGGAACAAAGAACCACTCCAGGTATTTCAGCATTGATGGTAAAATCTGGCATGCCATGGTAAAGTGCATTCTCATTATTTGCCACTGTCATCAACCAGTGTTGGTTTCTCTTCTTAAACCCATACTAAGAAAATAATTGAAGCACGTGCATAATAATTCCTACCCACTCCTCCAAGGATGTAATTTTAGTATAGACTTAAATAATCCTCATATAAACATTCTTTTGTGCTTTCTCTTGGTTTGTGTGTATACAGCTGACTCCATTAAATTTGAAAAATGGCCCAATTCTGAATCTAAATAAAAATCACTTCAAGTATGAGCAAAGACAGTTCCATGTTACCAGCTGCAAACTATTTAGGCCTCCAGTGTGCAGTAGCATTTGCTATCTGGCACATGACATGCTAATAATTGCCTGCCAATCCATGAATCCTTTAGGGTGAATTGTAAGGGATTTCAGTACCTTGTAAATAGGATTGGTCTTCTCCCTTCTGCTTCTGTTTATATTCTGCAGTTTGTAGTTGATGAGTAGAGCCTGTATGAATATACTCTTCTGTGGCAGATCAGATGAAACACTTTGTTAATTGAGGTTATTTATTCCTCACCTCTGTGAAAAAGAGAAAGTGGCTTTGCAGCACTGCCATGACCCATCAGCATGACACGTGTCCTGACTGATTGGAGATGGGGGAGGGAAGAACCTCCATTTTCATTTCTTCATGGCTTACTGACTTTTTCACACCAAACTGAACTTGTTTCCCACATTTCCCAGAGCAACATCCAGTGTGTTGATATCTGTGTTGGTTGTAATTAGGCCCCAGAATGTTCCAATGTAAGGACATTTTGAGGTCCTTTCCTAATGCAGCCACTTTCTTATAACTAGATTCAATTTTCAATAGTTCAGTGTATTGGCAGGTGGGGTCTGAGTGAGCTCTTGCTTGTGGGTGGTGGTGGTGGTTGAGTTTGCTCACTGCTCATGCAGTGGTACCAAAAGGGAGGGTGCAGCATTTCAGCTTGCTGCAAAATAACTTTGAGAACGTCAGTGATGCATTGACATGCAAAGTCTTTTATCAGTTGGGTTTATACACAGTGCTGTGAGCCACCAGGCACATTTTTTATTATACTTTCCATAATACTTTTCCCAGGTTAATGTCTTCCAACTGTAAGATAGGGCATCTTTCTAATTCGTTGTCCTTTTGATATTTTGTAGTTTGAAATACTTGAGTTGTACTGATAAAAGTTGCAGTACATCAGAGCTTAGATCTAGGATTATAGATACGTAGGTAGATATGTCAATATATCTATCTATCACAGATAGGTGCTATTTAACTCCTAGACTACAATGCTGTGAACTTCTCACAGAGGTGCAAATCATTTATTCGCTGTCGTATGACAGGCATAGTGCCAGAATTTCTTTGTTTCCACGTTTGAGGTGATACCACTTTTCTTATGTCTTTTGTAATGTAGTTAAGTACTTTTAACCTTACAACCTTGCTATTAATCTGTTTCACTATTTCTCAATGATGAATTCCATTTCTTTGGAAAATACTGTATACAGTTGTGTGCTAGTGTCAATAAAATTGACATTTGTGTAACAAGCTGTGGCATTTTCTCAAGTTTCACTGAACATTGATTTAGTGTAAAACTGTTGGTAAATCCTTTCTTGCTAGCTGTAATAATACAGACCTTTATTTCAGACAAATACTGCTTTGACTTTGATTTTTAATAGGCTACATAACTGTCATGATTACGTAAACTGATAACTGTGCTGTTTTTTCCTTCTCTTTTCAAAGGAATGATTTATAAACATGAACTGGTTTGGAACTGGAAAACATTAATGTTCTAGCAATAAAGCTTGAGTTCTTCCAGAAAATAAATAGGTTTTACTACTGGCCTAATTATATTTATTTTATATTATATTTAATGGAGTATCTCAGCTTTGGTTTTTTAGCAACAGGAACATTTACCTATCATAATTTAGGGAGGACATAATCACATGATAGTAAATTGTATTTGACCCTAATTATATACGGTGATGTATGTGTTTTACATTTCATCTCAGACAGCCTGTTAGCTGTGGTAGTCAAGAGCTTGTCACATTTTTTTTTGGTTGGATTTTAATGTATGATGCCAAAATGGCACAGACTGTAAATGTTCTTCCACATGACAGATTCTTCTTCTAAAACAGGTTTAGATTGTCAGATGTATGGAGGAGGGGATAACTGGGAGAAGACTGGGAATTTTTGGCAAACTTTCTTTCTGTGCAGTCATTAATCTGGCTGCCTCCCAGAAGACAAAATGCTAATTTCAGTAATTTAATCTAGTGTATATGAATCCATGGAAGTGTAATTAATTGTCTAATTCTTTAATATTTTTAATCCAAAATGAAATGGGACTTTATATCTGTGAAAATCTGAAATTGTCATGCTTTGTGCATTAAAAGTATTCTTTTCTTATGTAAATGTAATGCTAGCATTTCCATCCCAAACAATCAGAGGAGCATGGAAAGACTTACAAGGTATAATATACATACTCGTGTTGTGTGTAGAAATTGGGGAACTAGTAGTTTTCTCCCTTCATGTTAGATCTGACTGATCTTAGCAGCAACACTTCTGTAGAAAGTCATCCTTTTTCTCTAGACCTCAACTAGATAAATTGTACTAACTTGTCCTGTAGTTCCCTATGAAATACTGATTTGAGTGTTTGAAGTTCTACCTTGCTGGAAAGAATGGAACTCCTGGAACAATTACTGTATTGTTGTATTTATTCTCTTTCTATAGAGTGGATTGCAATGATGAAATGTTTTATACTAAGTCGATGTTTAGAATCATAGGATGGCCTGGGTTGGATGGGACCTTAAAGATCTCCTAGCTCCAACCCCCTGCCATGGGCCCGGGCACCTTTCACTAGACCAGGTTCTTCAGAGCTCCCTCCAGCCTGGCCTTGGGCACTGCCAGGGATGGGACAGCCACAGCTTCCCTGAGAAGGCTGTTCTAGTGCCTCACCCCTCCCACAGTAAAGAACTGCAGCTCAGTCATCTGTGCCTTGATTCCTTCCTGACAGAGATAGTCATTTCAGCCAGCTTTATCAGCTAAAAGACACTTAGCCAGTCCCATGGTGAATGCAAGTGGATGTAGTTCCTCTGGCTTCAAGGCCATTTGGGCTAGTTTGAGGACCCTGATGGCTATGTCTTGTAGCATAATTTCACATGCTGCAATTTAAGATTATATCTCCTTGTGGTACTTTCTTGAGAAAGCTTGTCCTAATTGATTTCTCTTTTATCATTTTTCTTAGCAGGTTCTCTGACTGGCAGCCCTCACCTTTCAGAGCTTTCCATCAATTCCCAAGGAGGACCATCAGTGGCAAATATGACTTTATCTCCAAACTTGAGCCCTGATGCCAAGCAGTCATCTCCCTTGGTCAGCCCTTTGCTGAATGATCCGTCATGCATCAGGGCTGATGATGAGGAAGAGGTCAAAAGAAAGGTAGCATGAATGAAGTTGGCCTTGTTTGTCTTCTGTCTGATGTGTTGTGATAAATCTGGGTCGTTCCTGTTGCTCCTGAGGTTTCAAGCAACCTCAGGAGCTTATTTGGACGGGGTCTCCTATAAATCTTAACTTGGTTTTGAGAAGTGAATTTGGTAGTTTGTTGTAACAAAAGTCATCTCTATTGTCGTACTGGAGAGAAAACTTCCAGGTGACAGAAAGAAAAGGAACAGTGTTGAGCCTGTTGTGGGAATATCCAACCCAGGCTCTCCAGTCTGTCTCTGCTGGGAGCACCACTGGGAGCATCTGGTTGTGGGAGTAGAAAATGCTCTCTTTGAGCCACAGCCTGCAGCGATCAGCTGGGAGTGCTTGGCTCAGACCCATCATTGCAGCAAAGCCATAAGGAAGCATCGCATCCAAAACTGCTTTCTGAAGATAAAGTGTTTGTCTGAGCTGGGGTGCTCTGGGTGCCTGCTGGCTCATCTCTGCTGCTGGGTGAGAGGGGCTTCCTTTTGTCCTTCTGTGCCTGCCTTTTTCTCCTCATCTTGGGGCATCTCAGGAGGGGGAAAGAAGCTCTAATGGCTTTACTTAGAGGTGGGAGTTTGTGTAAGGAAGATGTCTTTTCCCTCTGTGCATAGTTAGCAAGATGAATGAAAGAAATTTGAGAAGAAAATCTGAGAATCACTTAATGGAGCCAGGACTCTGTGGCAGTCCCAGGCAGAGCAGCCAGTGGCTGTGTACAGCACCTGATGGTGGTTCCTGTGGTGCATTCTGGCTGGGAAGTGCCCACACAGACTCCCTTTGCAGGGCATTCACAGTGTTTCCACTGCATCATTTGTCTTCAGGGAGGAAACAAAGGAAAAATATATATGGATGTTTTTTTCTTAATTTTTGCTTCCTGAGCAACACAGAGGAAGATCAGCTGGGTTCCTTTGGCTCTTCAGAGTTAAGAAATTTTAAATCTGTAGCGTAATCTAAAATACTTCCCTTCTCCCACTGTTAGGTTGTTCAGCCAACAAAATCTTACAGGTCTGAATTTTTTTGGAAGTATTTTTCCTGTGGATTACCATCCTGATGACGAAACTTAAAATAATCAGACACAAATATTTGTTGTTTTGTTAAATTTGAGGCTTGATTTAATTGGTCATTTAGCCTACAAAGGATTTCTTCATGAACTTCACTACATGTCCTGCTCCAGAAATAAACTGAAAGGAACATCAGCACCCCAAAGCAGTAGAAATCATCTTCGCAGAAAAAAAGTCTCTCAAAAACCCACGGGAAGTTCTCTTGTGTTTGCAGGGAAGGGCTGCTTTTAGGGCTTCAGGGCTTAGGAACATTCAAGGATGAGTCACAGCATAACCACAAGCAAGGGTCACTGGTTTGTAGCTCTCTTTGTGATTTATTATCTACAATTTTTTTCCTCCATAAAAGCAGAGGAAAACCTAATGTGCTTGCAATTCACAGAGGTTCCCAACTGAGAAAGCTTACTTCATTGCTAAAGAAGTGGCGACCACGGAGCGAACATACCTGAAGGACCTTGAAGTCATCACATCGGTATGTTTGCTTGAGCCTGACTCACAGAACACGTGAAGCTCTGGGCAGGGGTGCTATTTCATCTGCTCCATTTAACATCCTTGATCTGTGCTGTTTTTATATTCTGCACTGTAGTTACTCTTTGCTGTGCAGGGCAGTTCTCCTCCAGGGAGGAAGTGACACAGGAATCAGAGAGCAGAGGTTTGCTCTGTGGTTAGTAACATGTGCTAAGAAACTGTATCAGGTTGAGGAACTTGGGACACACTTCAGTTATGTTTTCTTGCTCTCATGCTTTGTGGTTATAATTACTAAAAATGCCTGTGGGTTTTCAATGACTTCTCTTAAAACTGAAGTAGCTCCTTAGGGGCACATGTAAATGTTTTCTACTGCATTAAACGCCCTCCGTTTAACATGAAATATTGCAGAGTACCTTTTTGAATGATTCTGATTTTTCAGAAAGTGAAACTGTGTGTTAAATGAGTCATTCCTCTGTAGCATCTGATCAGAGTGTGTTTGTTAAAATCACCAAGGCAAATTGCTGCCATCTCTGCACACAGAGTAACAGTCTTGTTTCACTTCTGAGAATAATGTGTGCAAGATCTGGTCTGAAAGAACCATTTTTCTGTGAAAGGCACTGGATCCAAACCCCTTCATGGCATTTTGGCCAGCTCCAGACCTCTCAGCTCTTAATCACCCCGTGAGGTGCATTACCCACTCCTGTGTTGAGTGTTGTGGTAAGGAGAACATGCTTCAGGAGAGAGTGTTGGGACCAGCTTGGAACCAGGGACACACTTTCTCCTCAGCATCTTCTCTGTTCCAGGATCCCACGTGACAGATGCAGCTAATCAGACCCCAGCTTAGACAGAGCCAATATAGCATGTTTTTTACAGGCAGCAGAGTAGCTGTGGCCCCACTGCTACTTACCCTTGCTTTTTGGGAAGCCAGCCTGCTGAGAGAAGAGGCCAGGTTCTCTGGGACAAGTCTGCAGTCATTGCTGTAGTCTCAACAGCAGATATGCTGTTTTCATCTAATATTTCACTCAGTGGCAGCAGAAACAAAAAGTTTTAGCTCTTCAGAGCTAAAGCCCATTTCCCACCCCATCCTCTCATTCTTGTGGTAGGCAAATTTGAATTTGCTGGATCCCCAAGAGGCATGGGCCTGATGATTAGCATACAGTTGTGTCAGTGGTGCTCCACAAATGACTGGTCCAGGAGACCACTGAAAGTAAACAAGCAGCCAACATAGTTGGAAAAGGAACAACTGATGTGCATGAATTTTGAGACTTGGTAGATGAGCTTCAGCTTTAGTTGTGCTTGGTGCTGAGATAAAGCAGGGGAGAGGGAAGCTTGGGAGGGATCTCTTTTTATCCCGGCTCTGGCTCAGCTCCAGCTGATGCAGTGTCAAGCAAGACTGCTCTAACAGTCTTCTATGGTCCCAGCAGCCTTCTAGGCACTGCTGGAAGTCAACCACAGATAGCTGGAACTCCTCAGGGCACTAAAGAGTGAGCAGTGTTACCATGTTGAAGACAATAGGCATTACTACCTTGGCAAGCTGCCTAGTCCTATGGTTTTGTGTCACCAATAATCTGTTAGGGTGAAATAAAGAGAATATAGAGCAAGACTGAGCAGGAGCCTGTTTCAGTCTTTACAGTGCCTGTCACTGCCACTCCAGTTTTGTGATAGCAGTGTCTTCCACTTGCTCACTTTGCAAAGTGATGTCCTCTGTGTGCACACAGCAACAGGGGCGTGGGTGCTCACTGAGCCAGCTCCTGCCAAAGGCATTTCACATGGAACTCGGCAAGAAGAAAATGCAGAGCATATTTTTTTGCTTTTACTGAATTGTTTACAGGTATTGTAATGCTCTTTCTCTTGCACCTGCAGCATTTGCACATTCAGTTTGTATTGACTAACCAGTTTGGGTTTGAAAAGAATTTTCAAGATTTGATCAGTGATGGCAAAAGGGAAGGGAGATCCTTTTTCAGCTGTGCAGGGTCTGATCTCTGATAAGAGCACCAGTTCAGCACACAGGAATGTCAGGGATAGTCTGGGTTGTGTTCCTAGTGCCAGATAAATAAGATCCTTGCTGGTTTAGCTGTTAGGAGTATTTGAGTTAGGTACATAAAGACAGAAAATGATCATACCTTCTGCATTCCACCTGCTGATAATTTTGCTTCTTTTTTTCCTTTGTAGTGGTTTCAGAGTGCAGTGAGTAAAGAGGACTGCATGCCTGAAACACTGAGAAATCTAATTTTCTCCAACTTCGAACCTTTGCACAAATTTCACACTGGTTTTCTCAAGGAAATTGAGCAGAGACTTGCTCTGTGGTAAGACTGTTGATTGTTATTTATCTGTATTCTTTCATGCAGTTTAGCATTTTTGCATTCCCTTTTTGCTAACTCCTTGTGATCTGCTGTAGGGCTTAATTTGTGAAAGTCACAGATGTTGGTTATTAACAGACAGGGTTTATTGAATCGTGCTTTGTTCATGTTTACTTGACAAACTCTGTTGTTCAGATATCTCAGTTACAGACATATGCAAATGAGATCATAATTCTGGATGAAGCTTTCTCTTGCCAAATGTCAGTGTTTCTACATGGCAGCTCCTTTGAAGAGCATGCTCTAAGCAAGGCTTATCAGTAATAGAGAGGGAGAGGCAAGGACCAGGTTCTGTTTCTGTCAAAATAGGTACAGGCTGGGAGGATTTCACAGAGCAGCTTCTCGTTCTGCAGCATCACAGCTGTGACACTCACAGAGCCTGCAGTGCTCTCTACAAATTGACAGTGTTGGAAGAGGACACTGGGCTTGAAAATTATCCATTCTTAACATAATACTGACAGTGAAACATGGCATTTTTTACAAAATAGCTATGAAGTGAATAATTCTTCCCTGGCAAGGCACTTAATTCATTTGACCACTGAAATCTTAGCAGAGGCAGCAGCATAAGCAGAAGCCTTCTACTTGCTCCAATTAGACCTGTCTGGCTCTTAGATTAGACTAGATTGTCTTGCTCTGTGTAGGCATTTTTTGTAACTTATCTTTGGTTCTAGGAGCTGAGCTTTTCCTCCTCAGATTAGAAAAGTGACAATGAAAATCATGTGAAAGCAGAGCAGGCAGACCTAATGGGTGTTAATCAGTTTAATTAAGATGGATGCCTCTTTAACTAATGAATCAAAACAAAAGCCAAACACAGTCTCAGAGTGTGTGAGTTTAACTCTTGTGATGTATTGAGATCACTGAATGAGGGCACACACTTTGCAAACTAGTGCTTTACAAAAACAAAAGCCAAACACAGTCTCAGAGTGTGTGAGTTTAACTCTTGCAGTGTATTGAGATCACTGAATGAGGGCACAGCACTTTGCAGACTAGTGCTGTCCAAACCCACCCTGCAGAGCTGCAGAATTAGCAGGTGTTTTCTGGGAAGAGGGGAATGTGGTACTGCCTCTTAGAGCTGACAACATCCTCACCCAGGACTTTGGTTAACTCCTAATATAATTATCGATACATATATAGTTTGTATATGTATTTATATATAATAATACAGTTACTCCAAAGACATGTTCTGCACAGCCCC
Source organism: Passer montanus (assembly GCF_014805655.1). Taxonomy (NCBI): domain Eukaryota; kingdom Metazoa; phylum Chordata; class Aves; order Passeriformes; family Passeridae; genus Passer; species Passer montanus. Next base: position 2,335,059 of record NW_024372370.1, on the reverse strand, counting down.
CCTGCCTGTGTCACTCTTTTTTTCATTGGTCTGCTACTGGTGTTCATTGCATTGCCCTAAGCAGCATTTTTTACAGGTACTCCAAGGAGGCTCTTTCAGATGTTATAAAATACTGATTGTTTCTTCAGCCTTGGTGTAAGATTAACAGTAGTTGGAGTTAATCCCCAACTAGCTGGGGTTAATGTGTGTGGTGAGAGAAGGAAAATTTGTGCAGTTACTGAGGACCAAGTTCTGCTCTCTGTCAGACCAGTCTAATCTTGCTGACTCCTGGGCAGATGTTGAAGTAGAGATATCCCCTATATCCTTCTGGTGGCATTAGAGGTGGATGCAAACCTCCTGTTCAGGTGTGGTGTTTTTCAAAAATTGGATGATGCTGCACTACCAGCTTGCTGTGGAAAGCTGACATTGTAGTAAGTGGAGGGAAGGACCAGTTATGTTAAAAGAAAGAAAAAGTATTTAGGCTTCTAGACTTTGTTTTACAGTTTTGCTTTGTTTCTCCTTTTCAGTTAGCTTCTTTTAGAGCTGAGTAAACCTTCTGTTTTTCAGTTTCTCCATAGTTTCACAGGGTGATAAACCTCAATTTAAAGCGTCTAATATCATATTTTAACTGCACTTACCCAGTGATTTAAAGTGCTGATTTGATACAAAGTTACCTTGCAATCCAAATTTATTCAGAAATATTCTGCTGAGGTAACTTTGTCCCAGCTGGGCACCTTGTTCTGATTTTGTCAGCTCAGCTATTGCATGTCCTTCCACAGTTAGTGTAAGGCCACTGGGATTTCTCTGTTGGCTGCTCTGAATCACTTGACAGGAGAGCAGTCACGTTCCTGCATTCAGTTTGCAGCCAACAGCCTGGATGCAGCTAGTGTAGTACCCCTGCTGTAGACAGTGATGGCTGCTAAAGTTCTGGAAGATTTGAATACGTGCCTTGGGAAGGGAGGCAGACTTGCTGACAGGTATTATTTTGGAGGTGTTGATGTTTCTATATAATGCAACAGATGCTGAGATAAGCCGCAAGCAATAAACTCTGTCCTACAGAGATTAGTGTTTAATTAAACGGTGAGTGGCAAGATTAAACAGCCCCTCAGCATCTACAAGAAGCTGGTGGCAGTGTGGTAGGGAATTCCTTCAGCAGCATGCTCAAGGTCACTTAGCTCAATGCCAGAATGGTACCTCTCTCTTTGGCCCCGGGTGTTTTTAAGGCAGTGAGAGAGAGAGAGCCTCCTGCAGCCAGTCCTCTGTTCCCCTAGTGAGTAGGATGCTGGGTTTTATCAACTTACAGTGCAATTCAGCCTGCTCACTGTACACAGACATAAGTGCAGTTCTCTAAGGTTTGTTTCAGACTTCATGCTGCATGTTGGAAGATCCAACAGGAGGTCATTCCCTGCTCTCTTAGGCCTTGCATCATACTGAAGCTGCTGCTGATGCAAAAGAGCTGTGGTGAGAACAAGGCTTGGGGGGATTGCACATAACTATTGTTAGATGTCTCCATGCCTTTAATTTGTTAAAACATCTATAGCCTTTTAGTATTTGGCTGGAGGAAGCTCAGGTTCTATGCATTATTAAAAGCATTTCTGGCTTGCTTGAAGGCTTCTGAAGTGTTTGAATCTGCAATCAGGGGCAGGATGTTTGCTACAGAACATCTTAAGGGCCAGGGTGCTTTTGACCTGGTTATAGATTCTGGCAGGTCTGATCTGTTTCTTTGCACAGTTCACCCATTTTTCTCTTTAGTGCTGCATTTCCTAAGAGCAGCACGTCTCAGTGTCCAGGGTCTAGTGACAGTTTTTAATATGACATAGATAGATACTGACACCAATAGTCAGCTGCAGAATATGGGCAGTCAGTGCATTTTTCTCAGCCAGAGTTTCTTTCTGGCCATTAAACTGAGAAGATTCCTGGTGGTTTTATTGCACAGCATCCTAAGATGAGTGATAGTGATACCATGCTGTGAGCTCCTACCTGTGCTGTTTCAGGGCCAGTAAAGCAGCCCATGAATCTCCTCAGTTGCCCCAGCTGTGCTGAGCTCTGGAGACTGTCCATGTTCCTGGGAGCAAGGGAAATACCCCACTGGAGGCTCTGTGGTTTGAGGAGAGGAAGGCCTTTGGTGGATGCAGGCAGGCAGGGTGCTTTGCCCTCTCACACAGGAAAAGGAGAAGAGCAGGAAGCTGCCTCAGGTGGGAGAGGGAGCAGCACATGTCAGGCTGTTCAGGGAGCAAGGGCCAGAAGAGCTGCATCTGGCACTGGGGCATCCAGGTGCTGGTCCTGGCTGCCAGGACTCCTCAGCAAGGCTTTGGATGCAAGGCCAGGAGCTCCCAAGCCTTTTTGCTGGGAAAAAAATATGGGAGGCATGTCAGTGACTTTAGGCTGGCTCCGGTTTCCCAAGACCAGTGAGATTTTATGGCAGGGAGGAAGAGGGGTGGGCAGTGCAGGCAGAGTGTGACATACTTCATCAGCTTCTGGGTGGTTGAATCTGAGAAGTCAGCTAGGAGGAGTCAGGTTCTACCCCTTCTTTTACCTCAGCTGTTTAATAAGCTGTTCATTTGGGCCACAAGCACCATTTTCCATCCAGAAGAATTGAGTTCATCTTTCCACACCCTGTTAAATGTATTGCAAGTTTCCACACTGATTTCTTTAAATGATGACAGAAAGTGGCAGATAGAGAACCTTAAGTATCCCCCTTTTCTGACCACTGTGCAGCACAGAGAGCAATGCTGGGGCAAGCCAGGATAGCTGTTTCTGCCCAGGAATGCCCTCATCAGCTAGTACAGATCTGTGTTTTGGGCCTTATCCATGTGCTAGGAAAGAAAAGTATTATGTACTTCCCAGAAGTGCAGGCAGACTCCTCTTCTCCAGGGGAAGCTGCTAGTTTGACTTGCAGATCTTTCTGAGGAAAGCTGCTGCTCAGTGTTACCAGATGGGAATGTGTGGCTGGTAATTTGCAAAAAAAAGGGCTCTTATCTTAGCATATGAAAGGAGAAAGCACAATCAGGGTTTGTGGAAGCAAAGTTGAAAACCTCTAATAAAAAAGCACTCAGGGAGGTGTAGGAAGATGAGCCAAATGTTGATTTATTAACCATTTTTTGTTTGAGAAGAAATACTTGTGCTCAGGAAGAGCAGCCTGATAGACAGTGTATATAAACAAGGCAGCAGTCCTTATCTGCCTTCTCAAAAGCAGCGTGCTGCCTGTTCAGCTGGTTCTGCATGTCTGCTGAGGAGGCACAAGGACGGCACTTGCAAAAATGTCTTTGTCCTGTGTGCAGAGATGAGGTGTGTGTTGCAGTTCAAACCTCTGAGTTATGCACTGCAGATTCCTGAGCCCAAGACATTGAGAGGGGCTTAGTGCCAGCACACTGGGCTCGATTTTGAGAGGATAGTTTTCATTGCTGAAGTCACTTTTGGGTACCTCTGGGGATTGGAGCTGTGCTACGCCCAAATTAACTGGAAATTGTGGGAGAGAAGTAGCACATGCAGGATCTGTTAGTCAGAGCCATATTACATCAGTCTCTGTGGCCTTCCCAGCAGGATATGCCCAGGGTCAGCTCTGAGGCTGTTCCACAGCAAATACAGAATGCTGTGGAAATTGCATTTACTCCCAGCAGGATATGCCCAGGGTCAGCTCTGAGGCTGTTGCACAGCAAATACAGAATGCTGTTGCATTTACAGCCCTTTTTCAGTCAGTAGTGTTACTTGCTTGGATCCCTTACCATTTAAAAGCATTAATTACTGTTTGCTGTAGGTTGGGTTTCTCCCACAACAGGGGGAGCCATCCCAAGGTCTTTAAATGTATGCACACCCTCCAAAGGCTTGGTGTGACTCTGGGAAGCTCTGATGTTTCAGCAGTGCATTTCTTAGGCTCTGAGCAGCCTGTCGTGCACCACTCACTGCTGCAGTGCTGGCTGCAATGGGCAGGGCAGTAAGAAGCAGGGTGTGAGCAAGGAAAGGGATGTTTGCTTTTATTGGCTCTTCTTTTCCAATTACAAAACATGCCTCTTATTTAAAAGGCAGTTGTAATGGGGAATGTTTAAGGTATTTTTTAATATTAGAACTTTAGTTAATAATAAAGTAATAAAGAAAACTTCAAAGTGTCTAGGTGTTCAAAGAACCAGTTATTCTATTCAGGAGGGAGTTCTGAGCGTGTAACACAAGGTCACACATTGTAAATATAATTTGTTACAATTGATTTATTATTATTTTGGCTGCAATTCAAGGGCTGCAATCAAAGACTTGTGTGTTTGCCTCAAAAAATCTTTATTGAAATATCTTTTTCTTCTTTTTGGCCTTTCCACCATCCCCATTGAATTTCTGTTCCTTCTGATTGAGGGTATGGGCTGACTTGAGATTTCCTTCTATTATTTTTTCAATTATATACACTAAAAACATCATGTAATTTGAAAATCTGACAGGGCTGCTTGTGTAATCCCTGTAAGTCAAGCTGATGGCTGTTTGGAGTAATATATGTAAGGTAGTGTCTGAATTTCTTGCCAGGTGTAAGCCAGTCCTCTCTTTTCTTGCTATTGTACACTTGCATTTCTGTGAAAAGGAAGGGACTACTTGGATAAAAATGGGAAATGATCTTATAATGACCAATAACATTCTCATTTTTTAGCATGATTTTCAGTGGCTTTAGACCTCCCCCACAATGTCAGTGGGATAAGGGCACATTATGCATGGGGAAAGCTGCTCCTACATCTTCAGTGGAGAAAGGCATCATAAATCAGCTCCTGATGAAAAGCTGTGAGACCCTAGGCCCTGAGTTTTGTCCCTTGTCACTGGCAGATAGATGCCATGTTCAAACAGTGACCCGTAAAAACAAGGAGTAAGAAGAACAATTTAGCCATTGATGCACAACAAATGAGCAGCTTCTTCCCTCTCAGCAAGCTGAGTGCTGTTATTCAAAACATATACCACAGGGAGAACTCTCTTTCCTGCTCCTGTGCTTTGGGCTGTTGCAGCAGTAAGACATCATCTGATGTGTTGTGTGTTTGGGTTTTATTTTTATATTCTGTGTATTTGGATGCTCTTTTCTTGGTGTTTCTTGTTTTCTTGGGATTTCATGTTGAGGAGCTGGGGAAGATGGCAGTGTAGCTTAGGGTTTGCTCTCGGGTCCCAGCATGGAGCTGGGGTAGAGTGGAGGTTGTGTTTTAGAAGGCAGATGGGAAGCTCTCATGTTCCCTCATACCCAGTTTCAGCTTTCCCTGCCTCTCTGTCCACATCACAGCCCACATGCCTGTGCACCATCTCCAGTGGGAAAATCATCTCTGTTGCAAGGGAAATTTATTTCCCTGGAAATAAATAACTAAAGCAAGAAGAGAGGCTGGAACAAGGACCAATATGCAGCCATCACATTTCTGTATTTTCTCCTAAGAAAACCCTGGGTTTGTTTCTTCCAGCAGGATGCATCTGTGTGCAGCATAGGTTATCTCTATCAGCCTGGGCTGGGGGCTCTGGTAGCATTCAGCTTTTCCCTGTTCAGCCAACAGCTGGAGTGAGGCTGTTGCTTTTGGGGATGCCCTTCTCTCTGTCTCTGTCACTCTGCCAAGAAGCAGAGTAAGTTTTGAAAACCCTGAAGGTCTGTGGCTGTTGGTGATGGAGGGGGACTATTCCTGATGTGTGTGACTGATGTGGTGAGATGCTGTGCAAGCAGTCAGTGCTGGTGGTGCTGAAGAGGGTCCAGTGGGTCAGCTTTTAGGAAATAAGGAGCTGACTGTTCCATGAACAACCCCATTGATTATTAGCTGCTGGTGACTTTGGTAGGCTTGGGCTCAGCCTCCAAGTAGCCAGCTAGTAGATAAGACATTTGCACTGTGTATTCTAGCCAGTCTTTATTGTAGCCTTCAGATCAGAGAAGCAGTGTCTATTTAGAAAAAGCAGTCTGTAATGATGTACTTAATATTTTTCTTGGCAGTAAGTAGATAACTTTATATTTCATACTCACAAAGGTACAAAACTGCCAAAGTCCATTAGATTAAATCAAATGTAGACACATGGAAATGGATCCAGGTAGTGCCAGAGAATGAGAGAATAACACATAAAGCAAGAATTCGTATAGAGATAATTGCTGAATACCATGCCATTGCTGGCAGCAGCACAATTTCATCTGGCTTTGACACTTCTGAGCTTTTGTGTAGAGGCTCATCATGAACCATTTGGGAGGGGATGCTGCATGCTGGCTTCATGGGTGCAGGGTGGCTTTCCCTTGCTTCCTGCAAGGTGGGGCTGCTGCCTGGGACTCCCAGGGGTTGTGGTTTTCAGTCAGGGGCACTTGGATATGCACCACTTGGAGCAGAGCTTTAGTGGCTGGAAGGTTTTATTTACAACCTGTCAGAGGAAATCTCAGTGGGGAGAGCTGCTGGATGGGTCTGTCATGGGGGAAGGGAAAATTAAGGAACAGCAGAGTGGAGATGATTTGACAGACAGAGGCTTCCTGAAGACAGAAATTGTACTTTCAGTTCAGACATTTCTTGGGCATGATTTGACTATGGCAGTGTTTATATGACAGTGTTTTTGCAAAACAGTGATGGTAATTAAAGTTACTACTGACACAACTCAACTTCTACCGCAGTGTAACCTTTGGGTTCAAAACAAAAAGGTTAAAAATCTTGTTGAGTACTGGTTTTCCTTGCCTAAATAGGCATGTGAGTGTTAACACACTAGGAAGACACACAATAGGAAATTATTAAAGACAGCCTATGAAACTGGGTGATGTTCAAATGAACATGGAGTAATCCCTTGTTTATCAATGGAGTCTCTTTGTTGAAAGGTAAAACTGGAAAGGGAAGGGGACAGTGCTTCTCCCCACACACTCCTAGGGATTTTCTTTTGAAAGCATGGTTTTGTTGGAACAGATCTGTAACATTTAGGTTCTTATAGTCATAATTTTTCCTCCTGTGTTTTTAAAAACCACAAGTTTGGTTTCACGCAGATTGTGGTATCCTTACATGTCTCACACATGGATTTAGATACAGGAATATTTTTTTATCAGGAGCAGTGTTGCTCCCAAGTGCTGCACTCACCAAAGTGCAGCTGGCTGGGTGGGAGGCAGCACTTTGCATTTCTAATACCAAAAGTGAAATACTGAATGGAAATTCCTGCCAGTATGTAACACTTATGAGTCAAAGCCAGATGCTGGATGGAGTTTTTGGCCCCACTGTCCCTTGCACAAGCAGAAAACTCTTCAAAGGAAGAACCCGCCCCGGGTCCTGTTCTGGGGTTCAGCCGTTGTATCTGAACAGAATTAACCTTCTGCCCTAAGATCACGTATTCTCATGAGACTCTGATGCCTCCTTTTCCCCCAAACCATTTCCACCCTTCTCTGATGTGTTCAAAAACGCTAGCAATTTTCTTTAAAAGTCTAATCCTTCTGTTAAGTGCCTGCCCTCTCTGTTGTTAGGAGGGAAAGGCAGGCTGGGTGAAGGGTGTACTGTACCTGGGAATTACGTGTCTGTCAGGAAAATTCCTCACAAGCTTCTGAGCAAAGGAGCATGGGGGTCAGGATTTTAAAAGAAATGAGCTATTCAGTTTCAGTGCTTATAAGTGATTATGCAGTTTTATTGCATGACTGAAGTGTGTGGCATTTTTGTTGCTGACAGGGAAGGCCGCTCTAATGCTCACATTAAAGGAGATTACCAAAGAATCGGAGATGTAATGCTGAAGAACATTCAGAGTATGAAGGTAGGAATGATCCTATAACTACTAAGCTTTGACACAGATTAACTTCAGCATGTTTTCATTTTCATATGATGTTGCCTCTTGCACTAGTTTTTGCCAATTTTAATCAAGGGTTATGATATGAAAGTTTCCTTTGATGACGTAGCAAGCATTTGGTGGATTTCCCTGGGATTTCAGAATTGCAAGCTGATTTTAAATTGTCCAGCCCCTTTCCTCCACTCTCTTAAGAACAGAAGCAGCCAACAAAAAGTTCAGGAGTATTTCATTTCCAGTTCTTTTTTTCTTCAAATAAGAAGGCAAAGCATTGGAATTTGTGTGGCTGAAGAGACTGTTCAAATGTTGAGTGTGCCTATTTTTTTATGCAAATATTCATGTTAAGATATTTCAGGTTTAGTGAACATAGGCTGGATATTGATTTGACTTGGAAAAGTTATATTTGTGCAGTACAGTGCCAAGTTAGGTGAAAGGTTTTTGAATCATGAGAATAATTATCTCTGATGCCTTTAAAAGTAGAAGTAAAAATACACGTATGAACCGTAAATCTAGGTGTAATGTTCGGCAGACTTTGCAACTGTTCTTAGTCTGGCCAGACCAGTATTCTCAATGCTCTGTGTTACAGAGAAAATAGCATGGAATGCAGGCACAGGAGCCTGTGAAAACTCTACATGTTTGTACAGTGTGGATGTAAGCTCACCTTACTGTAATGTATCTGCACATCCAGTCGGTGTGGGGCAGAACATGGCATTTCTCCTTCAGCACGCGGCTCTCCGACTGATGTTGAAACTCTCCGATAAATCTTTCCTTGGGGATGGCCACTTGGGCATTCTGCAGTTAGTAAATGGAGCAGCCTTGAGTCCTTGGCTGGAGGAGAGGGCAGTTTAATCATTACAGCTCTCCCGAGATGTTGGCTAGCACTCGCTTTGTCTTTCAAAAGGACAGAGAGAGGCGCGGGGAAGCGAAGTGACGCGCAAGCCATTACACGGCAGATCAGAGAAAGGGAACACAGAAAGCTCCATTTCTCTTCCCCAACACAGACAGCCTTGTCACCAATAAGGCAGCCTTACTCTCTCTGCAGTGTTCTTAGCCAGGAGCTGCTTTTTCCCCTCAAGATGTAACTCACATGCATTGGAAGAAGTATAGAGGGGACTTCTCTACCTCCATCTCTGCTCTCAAGAAGGATGCAACTCTTCACAAATACCAGAGAGCTTTGGACAGACTTTGTCTGTGCTCTTGGTATCTTGCAGTATTAAACTGTGTGTCCTTTGCTGTCTGCAGGTCCTTCTGGGTCACTAGTCTAAAGGCAGTGTACAGTCCTCCTGTAACTTAGACCTGGCAGCGTGCTTTTAGCTTTCCCATTTTCGGTCCTTCTGGGTCACTAGTCTAAAGGCAGTGTACAGTCCTCCTGTAACTTAGACCTGGCAGCATGCTTTCACCTTTCCCATTAAAGGGTTTTACTTCATTTGCTTTGAGATCCACCACCACTGATCATCTGATCTGTGGAATAAAGAGACAAAAGCTAGTTTAACTTAAAAGAACTGCACAAGAAACAGAAATAAAGTTAGTAAAAACTGTCCTTATGATGAGACCTGTTAAAAGATCTGCAAACTGACATTATGTGTTTAATTAACATAGGAAAGAAGTTAAGAAAAGTAATTAGTGGGCAGCCTATGTAGCAGCCCAGAGGGTCTGCTGTGTCTTTTCCTGACTTACAGACTTGTAAAATGAATATGCAGTGTGTGGAGGAAGCAGCTTGGCTCTAGGGAAGGTATGTTTCTGGTAAACATGTCACAAATCACAGGAGAAAGAGAGTTGACTGGAAGTGTGTCAAAAAGCACAAACTTCAGATTAAGACAGAATTTCTTCTCAAGTCCATTCAATTTATGCATTCACTTTCTTTTTGCTGCTGTTTAATATTCTGCCCTTTACTGGAAAACTTTAGTTGGCTGCTCAGAGAAGCTCTGTACATCCTGAAGAACCATTTTACCTTTTTCAAAACACATTTTTAATTCCCTGTGTAAATTGTTTAAAAAAATACTGCCGAATGGTTTTAAGGGGGTGTTGTGAATACTTGTGATAGTGAGACCTAAATGGAATTACATATTTAATGCAAACCTCATTTATTGCTGGTGTGCAGCTCCCCTGCTGCCAGTGGGATTATTTAGAGACTGCACTAAGGAGAAGAGGATGTAGTCTAAGGATGAAGAGCTTGTAACATACCCATTTCTGTCAGGCACTGCCTCTGGTTTTGTGTTTGCTGAGTTTCCCAAGAGGTGCAATTTCTTATTAATAAGAGGAAAGCAGAAGCCAGAAGTCCATTTGCCTGCATCTCTCTTCCCCAAAACCACCTAAGGGAAACTGAGGCATCTAAATCCCTTCATCCTTTTAGAAAATCCCATTCACATTTTTTGGCTGTCTCCATTGCAGCTACTTGCATGAGCTGTGTTCCTGTCATCGCCTTGCCTTTGGATTTCTCACTGATAAGAGAGTTGGTTTTGTTGAATTATGTACTTTAGTTTTCCCGGGAATGCAGAGGTGGTGGAGGTGTCTACTTCAAATGAGTAATGCCTTTTCTCCTTGGCAAGTGAATATCAGAACCATTGTGTTGTACAGTGATTTTGTTTGCAAAATCCCCACTGCTGTGCTAGTTGGATGTGTTATTGGATTAGGTATGGGCTGAGTCACGTCTCTCAGTGATTGTTAAGAGCCTCCTCTTTTCTTTCATGCATAAAAGCAACTGACAATTCACCTGCGAAAGCACAATGAGATTTTAATGGAGCTGGAGAATGGGATCAAGAACTCCCGCAAGCTGGAGACCTTCTGCAGAGATTTTGAACTACAGAAAGTCTGCTACTTGCCTCTCAATACCTTCCTCCTCAGACCTTTACACAGGCTTATGCACTACAAGCAGATAATGGAGAGGCTTTGCAAGCACTACCCTCCAAGCCACATGGACTTCAGGGATTCAAGAGGTGAGTAAGAGAAAAGACGTCAGTTCCTGGAGCTGGGGAATGACATCCAAATCCGTTAGAGGTGTATGGCTGGAGGAAAGAAAAATCTCTTTTTTTTTAAGCCTACATAAAAAGAGGACTGAGTTGCAAAATCCACCACTCAGAACACCATAAACAGCAGGATTAAGGTTGCACTTCTGTACACATTATGCCACAGTCTGGGCAGGTACTTGGAATAGAATTCTGCTGGGGGTTATTAAACACACAGAAATGACAGCAGGTTCAGGAAGTCTCTTGAACTGAAAACAGTTGGAAGGTTGGAGAGAGCATAGGGAACATACCATATGTGCTTGTGTTGTTCCTAGCTTTCCCTAGAGATCCTCTAATAACACAAAATACTAGCCCAGGTGAACCCTTGGTCTGACGCAGTAGGGATGCTGTTATTATGTCTTTCAGTGTTATTTGTCTTCCCTTTCAAGAATACAGTTTGCTCTGTTATCATTTCCGTGATTTGTTTCAGGAGCTCAAAGCAGCCAGCATGGGTTGGTTTTGTATTTGGGGTTGGTTTTGTTTTTTTCAAACATGAAGAAATTGCCCTCCTGTAGCCTGAACTCGCTGCCTGCCATTTCTTTCTGATGGTTTGTTCTCCTTCCTCCTTCCCCCACACCTGTTGTAAGCTGTGTGTTTAAGGATAACTCTGTTATCATTGGTGCAGATCCTTGGAAGAACTTGGGCAGGAGCAGTGCTCAGCACAGCTGTTCCCAGTAACATGTGGGCTGAGCTCCCTCAAATGCCATGGGATAAGACCCACAGCAGCAGGCAGTGCCCGGAATGCAGAGCTAACCTGACCTGTGGCAGTAAGAAATGCCAGAGACCTGTGACACTGGGGAGCTGTGTGACATGGGTGCTGGCCCAAATATCACTGCTCCCTGAGTGATCTCAAAAAAGGCACTGAGTAGTGCCTGCATGACTGTCAGCCAGGGCTAGGCATGAGGATGATGTGTCCATTCTCCTCTCCCCAGAGAGTGTAGCAGGCTGATTCCTGCTTCACTTTTGAAATGGATATGAACATAGGTTTCACAGGTGAAAATAAGAGAACATGGGGACAGTGTGACTTAGAGACCCCATCACTCTGGGATCAGTTTCTTACTAAGGTGTTTGCAGATTCTTTTTAAAGGTCAGAGTCTAAAGGAAGCAAAAAAAATTAATTTAATCCCAGAAGAGAGCCTCAGTATCCCACTAGCAGGTGGGTGTACTGTGTACTGAGCAATGATGTAAGAAGGAAGATGGAACCAGTGTTACTGTTCATGGGACGGTGATTTTTTAACACAAATGGCTGCAGCTGCTCTTCTGGCACTGTCAGCCAATGTCTTTGGCCCATTCAGAGACTGCCCACCCAGCCAGGTGTGTCAAGGTTGCTGCTCCCACACCTGAGGGCACAGGGAGCTGGTGGTATCTCTGCAGAGAATGAAGTAGAGCCGTGATGTGACTCAGTGATGTGCAGCCCTTTGGTTGTTCTTGTTGATGGGACTGAGAACAAACCCCAAGGGGTTTGCCGTCTGAAATGATACAATAAGTGACACTGCCATTTCCTGCTCTTTTCAAATATGGACCTGACCCAGTGTGCTGCAAGCAGGAGGGAAAAATCTATTTTTTTAAGCCTAAAGAACATCCCTGGATTGGATGATACAATAAGTGACACTGCCATTTCCTGCTCTTTTCAAATACAGACCTGACCCAGTGTGCTGCAAGCAGGAGGGAAAAATGTATTTTTTTTAAGCATAAAGAACATCCCTCGATTGATCAGAGTTGTAGGAATTTAAGTCCTTTATGAGAATCCATTTCTTGGTGCTTTGGATTGACCATACCCTTCTTATAAAGTTACTGTGGCTAAAACAGGGCAAATTTTTTGGAGACACATTGTCTCTTCATCACAACACTCCACCGCATCCACTGCATAAGATGATGTCCAGAGTTTGTGTGGTTTTTAGTCTGCCTGAGTAGCTTTATGCTGTAGAGGAGAAGAGTAGCACAAGAGGGTTCATGAGCTGGGCACTGCTGAAAAAGCCATATTTCTTTTTGAACGTTCTTGTAAATTTTTAATAAGCACTTTATGGATTTGTCCATCTAGCTGCTTTGGCTGAGATTTCTGAAATGGTGGCTCAGCTCCATGGCAATATGATAAAGATGGAGAACTTCCAGAAGCTGCATGAGCTGAAGAAAGACTTGATAGGCATAGACAATCTGGTGATCCCCGGAAGGGTAAGTAACAGAGTTGTGATTAAGATTTGATACAATTTCAAATCATAAGGTATGTTTTCAAAACCTCTTAATTAGGGGCACATGTAAAATTGCCTTTCCTCATCTGAACCTTTTTCTGTCACCAAAACCTCTCACACAGCTGCTTGCTCACTGCCCCAAGAGCAGGACCAGGTAGAGAACTGGAAGGGTAAAAGCAATCAAGAGAACTTGATTGGGTTCAGATAAAGACAGTTTAAGAAGGAAAGCAGAAGCCTAATTAGGGGCACATGTAAAATTGCCTTTCCTCATCTGAACCTTTTTCTGTCACCAAAACCTCTCACACAGCTGCTTGCTCACTGCCCCAAGAGCAGGACCAGGTAGAGAACTGGAAGGGTAAAAGCAATCAAGAGAACTCATGGGTTCAGATAAAGACAGTTTAAGAGGGAAAGCAGAAGCCATGCACACAAACAAAGCAAAACAAGGAATTAATTCACTGCTCCCCATGGGCAGGCAGGTGTTCAGCCGTCCCAGGAGAGCAGGGCCCCATCACAGGCTTGGGAAGATAAACACCATCACCCCAAATGTTCCCTCTTCCTTAATGGTGGCTTGGGAAGACAAACACCATCACCTCAAATGTTCCCCCTTCCTTCTTCTTCCCCCCACTTTATGAACTGAGCATGATGTCACATGGTCTGGAATATTCCTTTGGTCAGTTTGAGTCACCTGTCCTGGCTGTGACTCCTCCCAAGTTCACATGCACCTCAATTCCCTCACCAGTGTGGCTGTAGGACAGGCAGAAAAGGCTTTGGCTCTGTGTGTGCCCTGCTCAGCAATAACAAAAACATCTCTTTATTATCAACCATGTGTTCAGCTACTTGTGCCCAGCACAAATCCAAAATACAGCCCCATACCAGCCGTGGTGAAGAAATTAATTCTAACCCAGCCAAAACCAGCACACCATAGAAAACAGCACCTTTAAAGCAGGAAAAGGCAATCCTCTTTATTACCTTGTATTGACTTTTAAAGTTCTGTCTTTTGTATAGATTTGGACAGTTTTAGGCAATTCCAAACACCTTTTACAACAGAGGCAGTAAAAATGTAGCATTTATCACAGCATTCAGAGCTTGAGCAGTTGCACATTTCTTCGTGCTGCCCTTATTTTCTTTTCCCAGCCCTTGGTGCTAGAGCTTGACAGATGAAAGGCAAGTAAGGCATTTGTGCTGGAAGAACTTCAGCCCTTTCACCATGCCTTACTTTGAAACTCATGGCCCTGGGGAGGAGCAGTCTCTTCAGTCTACATGTAACATTGGGCAACAATTTTTGAGACAGTGTTGCCTTAAGTAAACACTTTTAGTTGTGACAGAAGAATACCAACATCTCTTTCTTACTTATCATGCCTTTTTAAAATCAAAGGCTCATTTCAGAACAAATGAGCCACAGTGTAATATTTGTAGCCTTTTTTATTTTCTTAGGCACATGTATCTGTGTGTGCAAACTTGAGTTGTCTCTTGCTGAAGTAGTTTCCTCCCCTCTCCCTTGACTTTTGTGTGTAATACACAAAACCAGAACTTGCAGCCAAGTTTGAAGTTGATGTGCCATTGGGAAGGCAGTGCTGAGCACAGGTATTTCTGCATTTGTGGCTGTTCCTCACTCCCTCCCTTTACCTCTTGCCTGTCTCCAAGCAGCTGCCACAGCTCATGTTTCTAGTGATCCACAGACTGTTCACATCCTTGGCAAGTCCCTCAGGACATTTCACAGCCTCTGCATCTCCCTATCTCATGAAATTAAATGCTGTCATCGGGTGTTTCTGCTACCCTAGTCTATTTAAAGTCTGAGCAGTCTTCCTGTCCTAGGAAGTTCAAAGAAAAGGCAGATGGGGGGCAGAAGTTGTTTCCCTGCCAAGACAAGAAGCATTGGCCACCATGCTCTGGCACATGCCCAGGGTGTTGCTGCTTCCAGCCCGTGGCTGTTCTGGCTCTGACTCAAGTCCCTGCCCTGGTGCAGGCAGGGCTGGGAGGCAAATGCCACTGTAACCTCTTCAGGTTGTCCAGAGCAGGATGTCTGCTGCTGCTGAGCTGGTTCCTGTACTGGATATGAAACCCCCCATGGATGGCTGTCCTTGCAGGTGGCAGTGACCTGCAGCTCTGGATCCTTGTGGCCATGCTGCTGCTGAGCCTGCCAGGGACTGTTGGGTGGTACCACATGGTTCTGACTATGATTAATACTCCTTGGAGGCCAGCAACAGCTTCCAGTGGCCTCTCTGGTGCCACGAGCCTACTGTGGCCTAGGGATAAGCACCTCTAGCCACTTTTCCACCCTTCAGCCCCTAGGCAGGGCAGGTGGGGGGACTGGACACACCAAAGCAAGCCTAAGGCATTCACACAGTTTCTCTGAACAGGTTGATCTGAGCCAATTTATTCCTAAGATGCAGGTGGTTAAGTGCTTTATATAGGTTTTTACATTCACAGTTATGAGTACAATGACCTTAGAAAGACTGTAATAAATAAATATAAACCTCTTCACTGAAGCTGGAGGGAGTGACTGAAAAATTATATTTTCATGGGTTTCAGAGAAATATAAGGGTGAGTTACTGCACAGTTCACAGTAAGCCTAAGAAATCCAGCATTTTGAAAGTTTCAGATGTGCTACTTTTCCTCCATTCCCATCCCAAAACATTCTTAAACACTAGGGCCTGGATTGATGAGCTGTATTTTATGACATGGATGGTGCTGGGATAGCTCACCCTGCCAGACAAATGTCTTTCTTTGTCTGCTGCTAATGGTGATGTTGAGTCGTGTAGCTGGTTTTACACTGCAGTCAATGAGAGCAGTGTATATCATATGCACCACAGAAGATTACCAGTGGCTAAACAAGAACACATATATCATTAGTTTTTATGTCATTTGTACTGTGAAAAATACTCATTAAAAACTGAGGAAAGAGGGAGCTGTCTGAAGGAGTTATTGTCAGGTAAAAACAATTTTGCTTAGCTGAATTTTCTTAATATGAATGAAAGGAGTTTATCCTAAGGACAGTTACAAACAGGAATTATCCTATTAATTAGATTTCTTACATATTTAATAAAATTACAAGTCCTGGTAACTGACAGTCAAGTCATTTGTATGACCAAGTAGTCATATTTCTGTTTACATAGTAAAAAAAATTGTAATTTCTGCAGGAGATAAATTTTGATTTTGTATTTGTTTCCCACAGGAGTTTATTAGGCTGGGCAGTCTTAGTAAGTTGTCTGGAAAAGGTTTACAGCAACGGATGTTTTTTCTGGTAAGCAAGAAGACAATTTTTCTTTGTACAATGAAATGTAACTCTAGGCATCTACTAGACATAACTGTTAGACTTGAATTTTGAATTACAGTAAGTATTTTTAAACAACCTTATTTAAATTATTTAAATAAACAGCCTTATTTAAATTATTTAAATTAGCATAGTACCTCACCTGTGCAGCTGGTTGTTAAGCACCTACATTTCTGTTCAAATCCAATATTCTCTTCATAACTGCTTCTTACAAAGAGAAAACTATTTTTCATATGACAGTGTGAATATAATGATAAAATAATACCTCCTTGCACCTTGTCTTAAATAAAAGCAGCATCATTACAAAATGAAAAGTGGCACCAGGGATAGTGATCATATTCAGAAAAGAAGATAAAGAGTGACTCCTGGTGATATGAACAATAATTCACAAAATGCTCTCAGAACACATTACAGAACCAAATTTTTCCATAAATCATCCAGTTCCAACACGAGTGCCCAGCACGTTGATGGACCTACCTGTACTTGGAGATGCGTTTTGTAAGTTTTGCACTAGGGGAGTTTGTCTGCTCCCACCACTTTGACATTATGGTGATCCCACTAGGTCTCAGATCCATGAGAGTCCACTGGATAGTTCCTCCTCTCTTTTCTTCCCAGCCAGCTGATTTGCTCCCAAGCTCCTCGTGTGACTGCTGTTGTGCCCTTGGTGCTGAGGCCTTGGGACGCCCAGCAGAGTGCACAGATTTTTTAGTACACAAAACCCTGTCAGTGTAGTGTCAGTGTGGCAGAAGAATGCTTCTTTGGCTTCTTGTGTGCAAAAGGTGAAAGCAGTGGCTGTGTAGAAAAGCTTGTCAGTGTGCTAGATTTTGCAAGGTGTTTGACATTTAATCTTTTAAATGAGCCAAAGATATAACCTGATAAATCTACCTGAGCAGGATTATCCTCTGCCTCTAAAGGCGCTGAAGAGGAAGCCTAAATGAATATGGTGTGTATTTTCTTGCATACCAACAGATACTAGATGATGCCTTGGTGTTATACCTGTATAAAACATTAAAAAGTCTGAGAACTAGACTCTCAAGCCAGTTGCTTTCACTGTCAAAGAAGTCTTTTATCTGTCTTAAGCACCAGAATCTATTTGGAGGTAAAATCCCAGGTCGGTACTGTGGGATTCCAAATACACATGTAGTCATTGGCATAATTAAATCCCCCTCTAGTGGCTGATCCACAAAGTTTCATTAATTACTGCTGCTGCATTGTAGAGGTCTGTGGCAAGAGCTCTGTTTCACACCAGAGAGTGCGATTTTCTTGATGCAGCCATTTGGTTTGAGAAAAAGATCCTTTGACCCAGGTGGCCAAGTGAAAACATTCTGTTCATTTTATGGCAACAAAATGCAGGCAGTCATTTGACATGCTTTGGACAACTGTTGTTACCTGCAGGAAGCTCTACAAATTGAGATTTTCAGTCTCTTCATCTTTTAATGTATTTTTAATCTAAAACCATGTACCTTAAAAGAGGTCTCCCAGCTTCCTTTTGAATATGGGGAGTAAAAGACAGCCACTCTGTTTATAAGGGCTGAGTTGGACACACCTCTTGGGCAGGTTCACCTATCTTTTCTCTCAAAGCAGGAGAAAATATTGGTGAAGCACACACCCTGCATAGCTTCAAAGTGCAGCAGAGTGTGAAATGTACTGCTCTGTTTCACTGCTCCTGTGGCTTGGTCGTTCTGACCCAGAGATCACAAAGGGAACATTAGAAAGCATCAGAAAACATCCAGTGGAAAATTATGGAAACATACCTAAAACTAACTGGAAAGGAGGGCAGGGAAGAAAACAGGTGCTAACACTAGGTAGTGGAATATTGTGGAAGCCAATATTTTGGGTTCATGAATTAGGACTGCCATATAAATACTCAGCTTTCCTGTATTCACTGTTCTCTTTTTTTTTTTTTCACATACATACATGGCAGCCAACACCATTCTAATGATGCTTGTCCTTGCTTTTTAGTTTAATGATATCCTGTTATACACAAGTAGAGGCCTGACAGCATCCAATCAGTTTAAAGTCCATGGGCATCTTCCACTGTATGGTATGATAGTAAGTATTGTGGCAACTTAAGGGATTCATGCTTAAGTGGCCATTTGTGATCCCATTTAATTGCTTGATGAATTTCTGCTGGGCTGAAAACAGCAGCAAAGTGGGGGTGTTCTCTAAATCTGTCTTGGGTTCAGCATCTGTTCCTGCAGCCTTCTGCACAGAGGTGATCACATAGCAAAAGTGAGGGGTTAGAGGCATTTCTGAGGGCTGCTTCCTCACAATGCAGGCTTCTCTGGAGATGGGTTCTTTGTTTTTTTCAATTCAATAATTAATTTGACGATGATTCTTACAAGTAATTCATTACCAATTCATTATAGACACACACAAGACAAATAAACAGTAGCAACAATCTAATTTCTATTAAAAATGCATTACCTAATGTTTCCAACTCTATATCTTAAAGGCAAAGTAGTGGGAATCTGGCAATGAAATGTTATTTGGAGCTCTTGTTGCAATTATTCTGGAAAACAGCCATTTCAAGCCAATAGCACCTATTTACCTCTTCTTGTATTGTTTCCAAAAATATTTTTGCTGATTTCAAAACACTTTCATTCCCTCCATTATTTTCAATGGAACTTCTCACTGTTTGGTATCAATTCCATGCTGTTCTCCTGAGAATTGAACTAAATTGTCACTACCACAGTAACTGATTTTCTCTAAACACTTGCAAATTTTAATGGAATCTACTCACTTGTTGATGGCCATTTGGCCTGGACTTGCTCTCAGCAGAGCTGTGCTATGCTACAGTTCCCAGAGCACTCCCAGCATTTAACACATCCTTTTGTACAATAAATCATTCTTCTGATAAAAATACTGCTATTTTCTTTGACACAAAGCAGACAAAGCCGTGCTTTTGGTTCAAGGTGTTATTGAAGAACTTTCTATTTTTCCAACTTGCAAGGCACTGGTTTTTTTCCTCAATACCTTGCTCAAATTTGTTTGTGAGCATTTCTCCTATTTTCTTTTCCCCAATGGTAAGAGCTCATTCAGTTCACTGTTTTACCTTAAGAAATATGTACTTCCTGCAATCTGACTGCATTTGGCCTTTCACCTCTCAGATGGAGGAAAGTGAGGAGGAATGGGGAGTTCCTCACTGTCTGACACTGCGAGGTCAACACCAGTCCATCGTTGTTGCTGCAAGGTAATTCAGTGGAGACAAATCCACATGTGAGTTGTCTTTCTCTGCAGCTGTCACAGTGGGACAGAGAGGCATCATTTTGTTTGTATTTGCTCCTAAAACCATCTCCTCAAAGGTATATTCTTGGTGAAAGCCACTTGTTAAGAAAAAAGGGGATGGGACACAATACAGTGGCAGTTGTGCAAGTTGGAGCCAAAACTGAGTTATTATGGAGAAAAAATTAGCATCTTTTGTCTGAATTTATTTATTTCAGTTAAAAGTAAGCTCAGCTTATGTCTATTTCTTAGAGTTTGCTTTTAGCCCGTATGAAAGTGAATAAAACCTGAATTTTCATTGTTAGTACCCGCGCTGAAATGGACAAATGGACTGAGGACATCCAGATGGCAATAGACCTGGCAGAGAAAAGCAGTGGCCCTGCCCCAGAGTTACTGGCAAGCAGCCCACCTGACAATAGTAAGTAAATGCCAGAGAGTAGGTTTTATCCACTTTTGTCACTATGATTGGTGGTTGCTTCTAAGCAAAGTGGTGAGAAGTGCTGGCCACAGGTCAAACTGAGACATTTGAAGTTGATTTATACACATATATATGTATAGATATATGCCATTTTAATGTTCTTGTTGATGTTAGCAGAAAGTTTCATTGAATAGAGAAGTGACTTAAGCATAATGATTCCAGGAACTATTTGGGCAGTGCCTGTCCTTGGAAGGTATTAAAAACACCAACAAAGCATGGTAGTTAGCCTTTAATTCTAACATTTGTAGAAACACATAAATTAAATATATACAATATAATAATCTATTTAAAGTCTGCACAAAATTATTTCTAAAATGGTGTTTTAAAATTAGTTCACAATACTGCGGACAGAATTGATTTGTTTAATTTTTCCAATTATATATGTTGTTGCATAGAGGAAGAAAGATGCTTTTTCCCTGCATTTCATAGAGTCTCCTGATGAAACTACTGTAGACCAGGAATCTGAGGACGACCTCAGTGCATCCCGCACCTCACTCGAACGTCAGTCACCACACCGTGGCAACACTACGGTGCACGTCTGCTGGCACAGAAATACCAGTGTTTCAATGGTCGACTTTAGTATTGCTGTGGAGGTATCTGCCTCAGAACAACCTGAACTGCAGCTCCAGGCTCGCTTTTGAATGACAATTTCCTTTTTGCTCCTCCTTGTCAAGCGCGCTGTTCCCTTGTCTCGTCCTGGGGAAGTTCAGGCACGCTTATTAAACCGCCTCCCATGTTCCCAAACGATGGCATGAACCGTCACTCAAGAAGCACAGATCTGCTCCTCTAGTGCACCCCTGTAAAATCAGTTAGAGCAGTAATTTTCATAGAAGCAACTGTCAAAAAAAAAAAAGCTGATGCCCTTTAGAATGTGAAGCAGTTCAAACTGTCTTAATGCTTTCAGTCACAGAGGCATTTAATCATTGCTCGAGCGGAAAGGATATTGTCTTTAGCTGCTGCAGCCAGAGTTTTAATTATGTGTATTACTAACTTACTTTCTTTACCTAGCCATCTTTTCTGGAACCGTGTCTCATTGCTCAGTCTCATCTGCTTTTTCTTTATTTGCATTTTCCACCTCAAAATAAACCCCTTTTTTACCACTCTGATCACACTAAGCCAATTTGATACACATTCGTTAATTCTGTACTCAACAGCCAAGGTGCAGACATTGTCTTTTCAAAGATTGAAATTAAAGACTCCTACCTCAGTGTAGCTTTTAGGATGAGGTGGTAAGCCTGCTGAGGTGTTCTTCCTTCACCAAAAGAGTCCAAGGAGCTGTGTGTACTTTATCACAGCCCTCAGCAAATGGAAATTTATGCTGTATGAAAATGGAAGACGGAATCTTAAAGCTGAGTGGATTTGCACTTGAGTGGCAGCCCTCAAAACATCAGGCCACCATTGCTCTAGAGAACAGATTCTGATGCGGAACATAGGGATACAAGAACAAACATATTCACAGTTTGTGTAACTGGCACTGTTTTTAAACAGGAGGTGAATTTGTTGCTGAAGTATGACAAAATTATTCTGTACTAAAAAATGCTGACTGTAGAGCCTCATTTCGGTCCCACGTAGGTGGGATTTTCCATTCTTCACACCCTTGGATCCTGCAGGGAGGAATAGTTCAGCACAGGACCAAGTCTCGTATTTTTCCCTAAAGTAGAGGGCTTATTATAAATAGATATAGAACTTATACCAGTTATGCATTCTAATGATTAAAACATTTAGTTAGGCAAATCTAACTAGGTCTGAGATCAGTGTTCATTGCTGCTCATTTTTGTTCCTGCCCTGTGCCTCAAATGAACACAAAGCAGTGAAGACCAAGCACACCCTGGAGCCATACGTTGTTCTGTGAAAACATCTCCAGCTCCACTGCTGCTCCATGCGTGGCAGGTCCTGCTCATGCTCACGTCGTCCTGTCGGTGCCTCTCACGTCAGCATTATCGTTTATTTTCTTTGTGTCTCTCCCTCCTTTCTGTCTCTCTCGTGGTAGAAGAGCCTCTCTCTGTCAGTGACTGTTCCTCCCTACCTGCTGGACTGATCAGTGATCAGCGGCCTGTTTCCATTTCATATGTCTGCTGGTACCGAATGCAAAGCCTGTCCTTTTATGATATCCTCCAGAGTAATGAGGTAACAGAAAATTAAGGAGTACACCTCTAACTTAGGGCAAGGAGGCAGTAGTCCAGATATCAGAGAACAGGATGAGTTAAAGGAAAGGCTTTAATGAATATCCAAGGCTGGTGAAAACAGAACTTTTTAAGAATACTTAATTTGTAGTAGCTAAAACAGGAACCCCCAATTTCAACTATTAAACTTTACAAATAAAGGCAGCTTCTGCCTTAGGTAAAGAGAATGATGTAAACACCTATTGTGATCCAGGCAAGAGCCCTCCCAGTCAACAAGAAATGGGAAGTCATTAATAATTCACTGAGAACATCCCCCCCCTTCATTTGCAAGGAGCAATGATGCTTGGCTTTCCATCTTCACTATGTGAAGAGCAGTTGCTTCAACCAGCCATTAAATACATGTACTTGGTTATGGCTTTCTCCTCCTTTACGTTAAACTATCCAAAATCCAGCTAAAAATAAGGTTAACAGTCCTTGGTGTTGAAATCTTTGAAAAGTACTATGTGAAGTCCCTGGGTACGGAGACCTCAGTCTCTATCTGCAATTCTAAAGTATGTCATAATTTTCCTTTACATCACAAATTCATGTCAGACTTTCTGTTTCCATTTTATTTAAGTACCATTCCAAAAGAAGAGAGTAGGATTAACAAGACTGAGGTTTAGTAACAGATTGCTGAAAGCCACCTCAGTTGATAAAATAATAAGTGTAGTAGCTTTGAGCTTTTGGAAGTACCCAGCTGCAAACACAAAAATACATAAAGTACCGCTCAGCAGTAGAAAAAATGCAGAAGAAAAGTACGTCCAGTCAATCAAAGCATTTTCATTTACAACCAGGTCACATAAAACCAGATAAAAGCAAATAATTTTTCTTACAATAACTAAGCTGCAGGCACCTTTCACTGTTTTACTTGGCTGCTTTTGATCTGTTTCAGAACCAGCTGTCTGGAAATCTGCTAAGAAAATTCAAAAACAGCAACGGGTGGCAGAAGCTTTGGGTGGTGTTCACCAACTTCTGCATGTTCTTCTATAAATCGCACCAGGTAACCGAGTGGGCAAGTGTGAGTGGCTGGAGAAGACAGTGGGGGGTTCTTTTCCAAAGAGGCAGCTGAGAGAAAAGTGGATCTCAGTCACAGATGGTGTAGGCTGGAGCAGCAGGTGCACTGCACACACAGCCTTCACTGCCACTGGCACACAGAGCAGGCCTTGTTCTCACTGCTCCTGGGGCAGTTCTTTCCTGAAGCTTTCAGCAGTCACAGTACAGATCATGCTTGGAAGCACTGCAGAGCTCACCACTGCTCAGAAGCTGTGGTGCAAGTTCAAACCAGGCTTTTATCACTGCAGTTAAAAACTTAACAGTGACTTACAAATTCTGTTTATCATTACTGACATTTAAGCCAAACAAGAACAGCGATCAATGATTTAATCCACCTGAGCAAACATCCTACTGCAAAAGTAGGGGATTTCTGTTTAGAATCTGTTGGATTTCTGAATCTGTTTGAGCAGAGCATAAGCACAAAGTAACTCAAGTTGCTACATTATGCTTTGTTATAGAAATCCTTAATGATTAAAGAAGGAACTGGAGGATATTCCACACATAAGAGGGATAAAGAAATCATTTGCCATGCAGTAACTGGACTTCAGCAGTAACCTGCTGGGTGGCCAGCACAGCTCTAAAGGATTAGGAGTTTGCAAGCTGAGGATGAACCTGGGTGGTGCCCTGCCAAGGGCAAATGATGGAGCATTATGTTCATCAGTTTGAAAGTAGTCAAACTCCAAGATATTAGCCAGCTTTCCTTCAAGGAAATACTGACAGGATCAGCCTGCAAAGGGTCCTTGTGCAAAGGGTCTGTAATGATGACCAACTGAAACTACCAGACAGTTAATCTTACTGCAGTTGTATAAATCTGACATTTTTCTGCACATGTGTGGAAACACGATAATCTTCAAATGAGGGGGTATCTACTTTCCATTAACTTAGGGGTTCTCTTTATTTAAGGACATTTGATCTCACAGCACTTTCCATCATATCGTTTCAGGACAATCATCCTTTAGCCAGCCTTCCTTTATTGGGATATTCACTTACCCTTCCTTCTGAATCTGAAAACATTCACAAAGATTATGTGTTCAAACTACATTTCAAATCCCATGTGTACTACTTCAGGGCTGAAAGTGAATACACCTTTGAAAGGTAAGTTTGTTTTTCAGAGAAACCAGAAGCATTCTTCCAAAGGTTAGTAGCTACAAAGTTTATTAAATAAGTTGGTTCAGTAATACAGGCAAGTGGTTCAGCACAACTGGAGAAAGGACCTTTTAAAATTATAAAAGAAATTTTAAACCTGATATTGCTAAAATCAGGTGATTGGTTGTGATGATATGGAAGCAGTAATAGTAATTACTGCAAAACTTGGAATTATCCAGTCAAAATTGATCAGGCTGGCTGTATGGGGAGATCCATGCCTCAGACTTCAGGAAGCATGTGAACAGATCACGGGATACCTCAATAGCTCTTCAGGATAGCTTTGCTTCCTTTAGTACAACTGCATGGAAAATCCACACCTGAAATAAAATTCCAATTTTCATAGAAGCAGCTGTTCCTACTACATATTTATGCCACTTCACCATGTAATTTTTACACCTCCCACTAAACTTCAGATACGTGGAGAGTCAGGGAAAAGGCACTACTCCTCCTAAATTGTGGTTTGTGATTGTTCATACAGGGAGCTAATTTATTTAGCTGCTTTATATAAAGCATGAACATGTCAAAAATCATGATGTCTTCATCAAAGAAAGCTGCTCCTAACGTTTAGCCATGCCAGTCCAAAATTATAAACAAGGCAAATTATGGGAAGGTGGTGATAAAATGAAAACACAAAATGCCTTTATCAGTAATAGGAAAAAGAAGCAGAAATTGCAGCTAAAGTACATTTTTTTGCTCTCAGATTAAGAACGGTTGGTCTCAATTGCTCATTGCTTGGACCACTCAGAAAAAAGATATTTGGTGTCTGCAGAGCAAGTAAAACCACTATTAACTTCACGAGTTTTGGGACCCATACCTGCTATTTGGGACCTCCTGTCTGTTCTCTTCAAACCTCCTTACAGTTTTGGCAGTGGATCCTCTTGCCTTGAGACAGATTTAGGGGTGAAGTAGGAAGATGCTCCCGCAGGCACTAAAAATCAAACTGTACAACTAATAACACAGACTATACCTGTCAAAAAATCCTCCCAGGGAACTGACCTTCCTTTTGTTCATGTGTCTCCTCGTGCCTCCTCACAGATGGATGGAAGTGATCCGAAGTGCCACCAGCTCTGCCTCCCGCACTCGAGCTCTGAGTCACAAAGAGCCTCACGCCTATTGACGGCTCAACAAGCCGCTGTCTCGATTGTCCAGCAGCTGCTGATTTTCTAGAGGACATTTGAAACTCCTTTTCTCCCTCCAAGTTTAGGAAAACTTACACTTTGGTAAAAGAAGAGAATAAGTATGGTTTTGCAGAAACTTTCACAATTCCTCAGCAAAACTGTTTAAGTTCTCTGAATATACAAACTAGCTTACCATCATCCCAGTGGCTGCGGTTCATTTCATGTCTTGTATTTTGTCATTCTGTGCTGTTTTTAGCTTGTGCCAGTATTAAAATATTGTCCTTATTAGAGTGCCAAATGCCAAAAGACGTTTTGTTGCCTCAAAGATTGCACCTAAAAGAACTCCCAGATGACTGAAATCTGAAAACTTTCTCCTCTGAGGCAAACACTATTTTCTTCTCTTTTCATAAAAATATATTATTTTTTTTTACCATGTTAATCTGTAGACTGCTGGGCTTTTAAATGTAGATGGATTTTCACAGTATAGAATATAATTATATATACAGAAAGCAGTCTAACAGGAATGAGATAACTTACAGATTTCATGCTTTTTTCCCCAGTCTTTATACATTTAATCAGCAATGATTTACTAATTTTCTATGTTTAACGAGGAAACAGTTGACAGCTCATTCTCATTTCCCCTTGGGGTCACAAATCCATGTGGTATAAATAAAGTATAGGGTTCTTATCTAACCATTTTTTTGGTGCAAGTTGACCAAATTGTTCATCTGTTGGCTTTGAAAAGTGAGTACTACTTGCAAGACGAAAAATTTTTTAAATAATCCAGTGCAATATTATTTGGGCTGTTAATGTACTGTGAATGGTTATGTACAAGAAGAAATTAAAGGCTGTGGTGACATTCTGCTGTTTGTTTTACGAACTTGAAAGAAAACCTGTATGCTACAAGAACCGCAGCTATTTGTGATTCATTTGTAGTGTTTTGGTAACTAAATTGCTCTAAGCTGGGGGGTACTGCTGAAGCCCCAAGTTTTCATCCTGCTTGCTACACATCCCAAATTGACTTCCAGTTTATTGTTGGAATTTCAGTCTCTCCCTCTCTTCCCTGGGGCTCAGGCAGACAGAGAGTGACTTACACTACCTGCAGCAGAATTACCCATTTCGTATGCCTAGCTTCAACATCAGCTGGCACAGCATTTTGGATAAGCTGGTTGGCAGCACTGTATCTGCAAGGCTTAGATGCTCTCCCTCATGTTTTAAGAAACTTTGTCCCTAGGGTGATGTAAAGGTTCCATTGGCAGAAGTTTGCTGTGCTGGTAACACCCGTCACCATTACAGACCTTGGAGGAAGCACGGTGCTAAGCAGAGGGGCCTGAAAGTCAAGGGAAACGAAGCTGGGGAAGTTCTATCCCTGCTTTTTCTTCATCCAGCTACTCGCTTTGTTAATGGCTTGTCTGTGTGCGATGTGTAAAATGGCTTCTTACAGCTTTGCTCACAACAAAAGGGAATAAAATACCTCACAACACCATTGTACATATGCCTGTTTCGAAACAGTAAAGCGTTCTTTCTGTTACCCCCAACCCCAGACACCTCTGTCCAAGATGAGGATGGGCTCCAAACCCTTTAGGACAAACAGCAGTCCCCATGGCCAAATCCAAGCACACCCTGACAAAGGGAAACTCTTTTCTGAGCATTTCCTTCAGCTGCAGGGAGACCTTCACCCCCCTGGGCAGGTAGAGTGCTGCACTTGCTCTTTTCCTCAGCTGATGCCCCTGGCTCTCTGTACCTGTGCAATAACCACACCTACCCTGGAGCACTGCCTCTGGCTAAGACATGCTAAAGGACAAACTTGGAAAGTAGGTAGGAAAATCTGAAGCCCATTTTCTCAGCTGCAGGTCCCACTGCCTTGTCCATTCCGAGCCTGTGACCCTGCCCTGTAGTAACATACAGGAATTCCAGTGCTTCAGGACTGACCAGGAATACGAGCAATGATCTCTGTAGTGAGGAGAAGAGGAAATAACACAGCACAGGTGAACAACAACTCAGCTGCAGCCATACTGGTCTGGAGAAACAATGCTGAAAAAGCAACAGCACTTGATGTTGCTATGAAGTAAAATGCTGCAGACTTGGTCCTGCCAAAAATGATGATTATTATTGAGTGGTAAAATAGTACCTTACAAGACAGGGCCCTGCCTCTTCCCTTTAGAATTGTTATCTATAACAGTGAAGGGCTTTTTTAAAATGGAAATTAGATTGAGGGCCATACCCTCAATTCAGCCAAAACTGAATTTTAATTTAGAAGCCTGGGGCTTGTTGGATAGAATGTTCATTAACTGCTATCTGCTGCAGTAGTTTATTCTGAGCTCTCCAAAGAAATCAAGCAACACCTTTTCTCATTAAGTTTCATTTTTACACAAGGTGAATTTAGAAAATAAGGCAAAGACCAAAATACAGTGATATTGTTAATGGCAGAGACCAAGTTAGGCTGTGGGTGCAGCTTTCAGACTACCCCCCGATCACCATTTTCACCTTTTTGTATTATTTTTCCTATTAAAATTTAACACAAGATTTTTTTTCTTTTCTACTAGTGTGATTTTTAATTTCTTTTTAAAATAGAACCATTTGAACTGCTGCCACCTGTCAGCATTTTTCTAGGTGTCTATTCCCAGAGTTAACCCAAAACTGAAATGATAGCAACAGAGTAAAATCAATTGTCTTGATGCTCCTATCTTGGAAACAGGCAGAGCCTATGTGTGTGAATAAAACTCAAATGTACTATAAAGCTGTAATGTACAACCACTTATTTTTAATCCTGATTCACATCACAGCAGTGCCTGTTCAGCCAGGCAGGGCCTGCAGAGAGGGAGGGTCACTGTGTGCCAGGTCAGGAGCTATCACTACACACATCTCTCTCAGCTGCAGGAAAGCCTCAGATGAGGCACTCCAGGAGATTTGCTGCTGGTGTTGTTATTACTCACCATGAAATAGTTGCCAGTTTCCAATAATGGACAAATAAAAACAAAACAGGGACTTCGTTGCCTCAGGAGGTAGCACCACAGGCAAAGGGATCAAAAAAGCCTGGACTCCTGTGGTTTTTTCAACAAGATTAAGCATCTCTACCATTTATCTGCTGTCTAATTTAACCTCTGCTAAGATGTGTTTGATAATATACCTCAAACCTACATCTTTTCGAGCATTTTATTTGAACAACACTGACACCTTAATGCCTTTGTAAATTCAGCTGAAACAAGACAAAAATGACAGACTGAAAGACAAGTCAGCAGGTAGGGGAAAACATGCTGTGATTGCAGAAATCTTGATAAAAGTCTCTGACTAAAGAGGAAGAAAAATTTGTTTTAGAGACAAAATCAGGTGTAATAGCCTGCCATTCCATCAGCCAAGAACAAGAAAGAGGATCAAGAAAGACCTGAAAAGCCAAATTTTGCCCATTCTTTCTTTTTATATACAACCAATTACATGGTCTTAGCCCTCAAAAGCACAATTACCTACATGCAGGCAGATGCACAACTCCAGTTGCACATGGATTCTGCCTCTGCCCTGGGGCATAGGAAAGCTGGTAGGGAACAAAATAATGGGCAATGTGCCACACATACAGTTTTTAGCAGCAGAAAATAGTAATGAAGTACACCTACAGGAGTGCAGCTGTCACACAGTTTGTCACCAGGTAAAGGTGCAATCCATACAGTTTGTTGTGAGCACTTAATCAGTTTCACGGGGCTGGCAGGATGGGTTTTAAATCACTGCCATCTCCAAGTGCTACAAATTCTGAGCTGATTGCCATTAAAAACCCACCACTGTTTAACAACCTTTCTGCATATCATTACTGACACGTGGGTAATAACTCCCACAGAGCATCCCCTCCAGGGAAGGGGCCCTGAATCCCATCTCACTGACCACTCAGGTGGCAACATTTCATGAAACTTTTCCTTCTTTATTTCCAGGTCATGTATTTTACAAGGAGATTTACTGTGTTGGTGTAGAGTAACCAAAGTAAAATTTAAATACACGGCTGTAAACAGGCAGCAACATTACAGAAAATAAGACACACACTTTCATGGTCCTCTGTACTCATGCCTTACAGGTGGCAGGAAACCCTTGCATACGATTTGTCCATGGCATGTGCTCAGTGCAGTTGCCAGCACATCTGCAAACACAGTTAAAAACAGGAAGCACATTTGGGCTATACCTTCAGCTCCTCCTCAGCAGCCTACAAAACCCATTTGGAATTGTCCTGATCCTTGCATGATACCTGTGCTTATGCACACTCTGGATAATCTTCCACTGGTGACATTTTTGAAGGCAAAACACATTTCCTTCAAAGTCAGGTTACTGTAAAACTACTACTGGTACCACGCAGTTTAAAAAGTAATACAGAACATCACATGAAGTAGTCAGAGCTAAAGAACACATTGCCCAGCTACATTAAAAGCACATGAAGAGGCAGATGATGGGGAACCAGGGTACAGAGGATGGGAACTCACACTGAGCCAGCTGCTTCGCAGTGAGGTGCCAACACAGCCAGCCTCAGCTTCCCCCTCCACCTGCCCCTCTTGCACAGCGGGGGCACAGCACCCCAGTTAGGGCATTCCACAAAGACCAGTTTCTCTTCTGTTCCCACATGCTCACACACAGTGATGGAGCTGCAAAGGAACCATGGCACTGCAGAGTGAAATCACTGCTTTGTCACTACACCAAAAGTGTTCTGTGCCCTGGCACATCATCCTTCAGTAAACTGGTCAGCAACTACAAAGTGCAACTGCAGGGAAAGGTAAGGTAAAAAAATATATCTGAGAGTTACAAAAAAGCAAGCCTTCAGTTCAAATAACTGATTTTATTGTTTTTAAACAGTGAGTTTATTTACTGCCTAATCATGAAATCCCTGACAAATAAGCAGTTCTACTAATTTAAAGGTTTGCATAAATAGGGATAGCTTATCATTTAGTATAGTCAAGACTGAGTGAAGTACTACCTGCACAGAAAAATCATCAGTGCAACATTGTAACACAGACATGTTTTAAGCATGAAAAAAACCTCTCCAAAAATATCAATACACTTCTTTTCCTCTGAGAAACTGAGGTGGTGCTTCTTTCAAATGAAGCTCCTCTTCTATAACTGATACAGACCTGATTTTTAAAGCATCAATACTTTTTAATAGCAAATGATTGTACTTCTACATTCAAGATACAGCACGCTTCTTTTTTCAGTGAATCTCAGTTTAAGATAGTCTATATTTAAATAATCTGTATATTACATATAAAAATACACATCTCTACCATAAATGAGGTCTTGTCTTCTTCTAAATGCCCAAGCCTTTTGGCCACCTGCCCTCAACACAAGTCTCATTCATCTTAAGCTCTGACACATTCATCAAGCAAATTCTGCCACTATCTACTCAGACAAGTACTTCCTCAACATACAGTCCTGGAACACAACTAAAATGCAACTCAAAACACATATATATAACTTTTCAAACGAGTGTTCAAAGAGTGTAGCTTAGAACTTAATTCAACTTTCTGATTGATAAATTCTTGACATTCAAGCCAGCAGCTTAAGTTTAACTTCCCCACTAAGTCTCAGAAGTTCTGTGCATCGTCAAGTAAGCTCACTTTAATTTCCAGTCCTTACATTAATAGATGACAAGGGAACAGCTTACACTGATCAATTTATATTTCCAGTGCAAACACACCTGTTGATTTCCTTATGCAGTCAAAGCACAGGGATCTGTTCAAGGCTAAATGTTCTCCTATTGAGACATCAACAGGTAAATTTCCATTGCACTGCATTATGATGCCCATTTCACAAAAGCAGTACTAAATTTATTTCCTCAAAAGTGAGCCTATCCATAACACTTAAGAGCACACTAAACAACATAATTAAAAATAATAATCAAACTGGAGTTGTGAAACATTGCTCAAACTTTTAGAATTGTTCAATTTATTTTAAATTCCCTTAGCCATAAAGGTAACACATCACCTAATTAGGCTGGCAAATGAGTAATGCCTGAAAGCATGGCCACAAGATGAACACACACCCACATTTCTTCCAACTGTTGTTTCAACCTGGGCAGAAGTTTATTAGCTCTGTTAGCAAGACAGTGTCCTCTTACTGTTAAATTCTTAAATTAATAAATTAAGGCTAGTAATATGCATAGACTAAGGGCTACCATGGTGATAGAAGTCCTGGAAGGAGACCTCACCAGCTTCCACAATGGTTAGAGTACCTGGGTTTCTTGTACCAAGGCAGGCAGATATGCCTGTGTTTTAAATGTTAATCCTTTCTGTTCCAAAGCTCCCATCTATATTTTTTTTAAAGTTAATATATAAGTTACCTCACAGTCATGCAAAGCATAAAGTCATCAATTGCTTCATTAAAAGAAGGCAAAAATGCTCTCTTAGCTACTGGAATAAGAAGAACCTGAATATAGTCTTGGTGAAACCAACCAAGGTAAACCTCAGAGTAATACAGGGGCGGGGGGGGAATAGCAGCTACCTGATCAACTGTGCATCCAACTAATGAACTAGTATTACTGTTTCCAAGATCTGTGACACCTGAAGTCAGCTGTCTAGAAGCCCTCACAGGAATAGTGGAAATTTTAAAATTCAGAATTTCAAGAAGTAACTTTTCTCTGGAGAGGCAAGCAGCAGGACCCAGCAGCCGGGCTGTTTTGCAGTCTCTCTGCCCTACATCTATCCATTTTGCTAAAGAGATGCACAGATCTAGGCAGCAAAACCAAATACTAAACCTATGGATAACTTTTCTTGTATGCTGAAAGACATTTCTTTTAATGATAAAAATAGGCATGATAAAGAAATACTTGGAACTGTCTCAGAATCTACACCTTAAGGAGATATTTCAGAATAAATGAAGGGAATAAAGATTTCTGTGAGCATTTAAACATGTTCAGGTGAAAAAAGACTGTGTCTGAATTTCATGAACTTCACAAATATCTGTTACTAAAACTGAACTATTTCAGAATTTGCATTGGCACAGTTTGAAACTGAAGATATGAAAGAACTCTAGGAAAGACAATAATTTAAATTTAAAGCTTTGAGAGACCAGGTGTATGAAATTTAAAACAAATAGAAGTAGTACCATAAATAGAAAGTGAGGCTCAGAATATAAGTAAAAAGAAAGAAATGCTAAAGAAACAGAATAAAATTGTGTCTGTGCTGAGGTACAAATAGAAGGTTCTATAATACAGGATTAACTCTTTCAATGGCAAATACTTCACATACAAAAATCTAATCGAGATTCACTTATCACATATTTCAAACTTTACATGTAATAAAGGCAAGGCAATACTCAGTTATGGCCTGTCAAATGTTTACCCCACTAACATTATCTACAAAAGCACTTTACCATTTTGTACACAGTGATTCCTTATGCACATTGAAAGGCTTTCTTTTAAAAAAGACATTATATACATATCTGTACACAATACCAACAACCATGCTCCATCTCTCAGTGGAATTCTTAAAGCAAGATACCTGAGGTTTCTCAATATCTTCAATTTCTCTATCACAAACCTAAATATACATTTCAGATTTTACAAAAGGACACCTCCCTGGAATATGTGAATTATCATCTTAAAAAATTATAGCTTTAAGGAGCTGAAAAAGATTGCCTCCATCCAAGAGACTTCATTTTCACTCTTAGAATGTCCTTCCTCCCAAGGACTTTCCAGAGACTGAGAGGCAGAACAGCATTAGGGTGCACGCCTTCAATGCAGACACCATGGGATCTCTGCTGTCTTGGGAAAGCCAGGAAGGAAGAGTATGTCAGTAGGATGAAGAACTTCCTCCAGCTAGGGAATATCTGAAGAGGAAATGAAATAGTTACTGTTACAACTTTTAGAAAGGCATTCTACAAGAAGCAGCAATGAAGTGATTCCATTTTATGCTGTTGAAGTTCTGGCCTTTTTCCTTGCACTATGGCACTCACCACTGCCACCACACCTTAAAGGAGGAGCCGTGGAACTGAACAAGCCTGTTAGAGTATCACTGCTTTCCCAACAAACAGCAACAACCTGTGCTCAAATGTGTTACTGAGCAGCATTTAATGATGGAAGAACATTTAGCGACTCCACCTTTCCTACTCTGCAAGCTTACATCAAATCTTTTCAAAACATTACTGGGATAGGACAACTCTATCTCTTGATCTAAGGAGATTCTTAAATCATCCAAAGAAATAAGCACACTTTTTAATCACATTAAGTTTCCAGTAAACTTCACCAAACATCCAAAATCAAAACTGGAGGGGGAAGGTAACTGGATATTGAGAGGGTATTATACTGAATTTACCTGATGATGTAAAAGAGCACACCTCCTGCAGCACTCAAACAAGAAGGAATTTTTTCAGAATTTGACTAGCTCCAAAAAAACCAGCCTTATCCCCAAGGGAAACTACTAAGCTATGGAATGATTCAAGCTCATTTTTAGTGGGAGTTCTTGCTATTCATTCTTTCACTCCCTTTCTGGAGTCATTATCCCATACTAGCTGGAATACAATCCCTGAAAAATAGAGAAAATTCACCCAGATGTAATCCCCTGACAAACATTCTATATGAACAATTCTTTCTCTCCTAGAAAGAGAATGGAGTGCTTGCCTTCACTGCTCTAAGACATTATGACTAAGAAAAACAGTAACAGTCCAAGGAAGCAGAACAGAAGGAAAGTAATACTAAACAGGTATATAAAGGGTTCTGAAATCTTTCTTGCAGGACAAAAATTATGAATGTTGCAGTATCGACAGAACAAGCAAGATCACTTCCAGCATCCCCAAAAATGCCCATGTCTTGGCACTGTCTCCACATGGCCATTTTCAGCCTCAAATGCAGCATGAAATCTTTGAGGTTTCTAGTTACAGGAAGATCCTGTACCAGACTGATAAAAATATGACACTGAAATATTAGCTGATGAAAGACTGGATTCAATTTTGGAACCCCTAATGGAAACAACTGAGATGGAAGCTCCAGCAACTCTTTCAAGTCTGCCAGGACCAAATGAGACAGGACAGGACATCTGGCATTAGAAGTAACCTTTCACCACTATAGATGCTGACTGGGCTTCATTCTTAACAGCCCATAAAGCAACAAACACGATTGCTTGCAAGTTTCTTGGCACAGGTTTTTACTGAAGGAGAAAGTGTCACCCTGGAAATTCAGTGCTTCAACCTCAAAGCTGTGAATTCCTAAACTTTACCAAGCTGTGGTTAGAGACAGTGCAAGGGAGACACCTGCTCAGGGTGATCTTTTTCCATGTAGTGGTCCATGATTACTCATTGACATGAGGTTTTTCTAGTACCAAGCAATCCAATCTAGCTGCCGTGAGTTTCACAACAGCTGTGGGCTCCTAGATTCAATGTTACATTTATAGCCTCTTCCAGCAGCAATTCTGAAATTTATACCTCTTATCTTTTCTTGTGCAACATTTAAAGGAACAGAAAATTGATTATTTGTTCCTAATATATTCCTAAGGAAGGCATTAGAAAATCTCATGAAATTTGGCCTTTTGAAGTAAGACCAAATACTGGTTTTGGAGGTGTCACCCAAAGGCCATGCAGACTGTCTTTAATGAATGAACAAGGAACCACTGCCCACGTGAGTGAGAGAAACACAGATCAATTGAACAATGAATTTATCCATGGGTAAAAGAACCTAAGAGTGATACAGAGTGTTCTCTGCAACACACACCCAGACACCAAGGAAGTGTGTGTCCCTTACATGAACTGCAAAGGGAAAAGCCTGTCCAGTCTCATTTTGCACACAATATGCACACAACAGGATGAACATACATATGTGCTATCACCTGAGGCTAGAAATAACAACTGCTGATATGATTAGGTGTTCTTCCAGTAAGCAAACACAACTGCACAAACTGCAGGCACAAGTAGTTCTCTTCTCCACTAGTAAGAAAAATTAATTCTTTCAATTCAACATAAGCCAAATATTAGAAACAGATTTCTGTAAGCCATATTGCAATAGTTTCATTACCTCTGAAGCCTCTGCACAAGGTGTGACACCATGGTATCTGCAATGCCTGGACAAGCCTCCTCAGCTAAATAAACTGCCTTTCTCAGTTCTTCTATGGAATCTGTGTTACCACCACACACCTCACTCTTCTCTTTCAACTGAAAGGAAACCAGGAAGAAATATATTAATAAGATATTAATAAATATTTCTATACACAGTATAATGCAGAAGCTTGTTAGGAAGTGACCATCAGTGTTCACAATGTCAGCATTTGACTTTCATCATACACCCTCACACACTGAGGACATTTTTCAAGCAGAAGTTTGTCTTTACAGCACTTATCAGGATGTCAATCATCTTCACACATCTTCAATCTTCACACATCCTTTTCAGCATGCTCACAGTCAAAAATGACAACAAAGTATCCCAAGGAAAAAAAGCAGTATTTACCCATAGCTGTTTGATTTCAAGATGTGCTTCCTATACTTTAGTATCCATGCTTGCACACCTAATACATATACACTGCAGTAATTTTATCAACTTTTTAAAATAATCATATCTTCATAAATTCTTCTCTTATACTTCATATATTCTTTCTCAAAGTTGTTTTTAAGTATTTTGGGAACAAAATACAGTTTGCAACACTGAAATTCGAAAGTGAAATTCTTGATGATCTGGTCCACAACTGTATCCTGGAACAGATCTTGAGCTTGAATTTTGTAATAAGATAAATACATAAAGTAGTGTCAAAAATTGAATGCTGTAATCTAAACATTTACACACCTTTTTCTTGTCATGTTCATTGCTTTAGGCCAGCATGGGTGATGTTACTACTATGCATATCAAGTATTGTTAGGAACAAAATACAGACCTCAGAAGCAGACATACCAAAGGCAGAGAAAAAACTTAACACAGCAAGTTCCAAATGGGTAGTAGCAACCTTAGGTATGATTCATTATATTTTTCAATTTTTTTCAGATAAACCTTGGAATTGTTGTGTTTTAAAGCAGTAACTTACCTCTGCAAATAAAGGGGATATAATTGTAGACAGGCATTGGGATAGAGGCCTCTTTGGGATATCCTTTTCCTTTAAAGAAAAAAAAAATCTGACCAATTTTTTTGGAAAAAAAGTAGCCTCATTGTATGTTAATTAAAGACAAAATGTAGTTCCAACATGCTACACTTTATGAAAGGTCTGTTTCCATATATGGAAAATGTTCTACAACACACTATTCCAAAGCACTGTGGAAAATAGAGGCTGAATTAAAATTTGAGACTGCAGCACCTCAAATACATGCAAGCTCAAAATCAGAAGGGG
Organism: Passer montanus; assembly: GCF_014805655.1. Lineage (NCBI taxonomy): Eukaryota > Metazoa > Chordata > Aves > Passeriformes > Passeridae > Passer > Passer montanus. Next base: position 2,298,441 of record NW_024372370.1, on the reverse strand, counting down.
GAAAAAACCCAAAAAACCACAAACCAAAACCACCAAACTCCCACAATCCTACTGAGCATTAACCAAGTCATAGACATGCTGATATTTACTAGGTTCATCCTGTATGATAAAATATTTTTGTGCTATTTCTCCAGAATTTTCAGAGCCAGCACAGCAATAACCTGCTCTGGCCACACAGCTTGCAGAAAATACAATGTAGCCATTCCTAAACATCCCTTATTCTGCGTTGTTTGGGTTTGGATTTTTTTTTTTTTTTTTTTTGGACACAGGCACATTCTGTTCTTTGTTACATAGTAGCTTTTTTCCTTAAAAGACCAAAATGCCTTCTCCGAAATTCCAGCCTAGATTTGCACTGTACTGGTTTTAGTTTACTATACAGAATGAGATTTTAAAAATACAGTATTGCCTGGTCTTCCTCCAGTGGTTGTATTTCAAACCAGAGAAATATTTGGTATGTATTTTGTCAACTACACAAAAGGACACATTAACTGAATGCCCAAGCTTCAAGACTTAGAAAGTTTTGTGAAAGGCAACTGTAGAAAACACATTTTTAGCAAAAGTTCTGGAAGTTTTACAATATAAATGCTTTTAAAGGCATAAATTATTACTAAATTATTAAAGCAGAATTATCTCCTTGTATTATGAAGTCAGTATTTTGAGCACCTTATTTCTTTGCAATTCCAAAGGCTGGGCTGCTCCATTCTCTAGATTCTTGGGGTCTTTTTCTCTTATTGTAAAGATCCACTCTTCTGAGTCACTCCCACCTGAAGCTTGACCATCTGCTTCACTTCAAGGGAAAGGAAAAAAAAATCTTACCTTACCACTGATGTTCATTAAATATACACACTAAATATAAAAACTCAGTAAAGACCAAAATCAGGATTCTATTGTGCAGGCTACTACATAAAAGACAAGTATGAAAATTAAGGAAACATTTTTTGGGTGAATTCACCAGATGTAAGGAAATGAGGCATTACAGACTGAAAACATTTTCCCATGTCATATTAACAAGTTACATGAAATGTTTTATTGCTATCTGAAAACTGGCTTTAGCAGAGCACCTCAACTCGTTAGGAAAAGGGGATGAAATTAGAAAACTAAATTCACTTTTCTTGCCTAGAAAAATAGCTAAGCCACTGGAACTGTGACCACTGGAAGGCATGAAGCCATTAATACTGCAAAGAAATAGACAGCTGTAATGTCACCCAAGAAATAACCTGATGCTTGCCATTAGCATGCATACTGAAATAGCAGAGAATAGTAGTGTTTCCTTTACTATGAGGTATTTAATCCATTTGTAGAGTAAGTTGTGGCAATCTCTTCACTTGAATCTCACTTGCACAGTGCTACTTGGCTGTGCAGCTTGAGACCCCCTGCCTGCAGAACAGCTGGCCTCATATCTAGGAAGAGCCCTGGACCCTACATAAGAGAGAAGGTAGCACAGAATATGGGCCAGGAGAGTTTTTCCTCAGTGACTGTTACTTGCACGAAATCCCTGGCAATACTAAAATTAAGACTGCATTCATTTACCAAGGCCACTAAGCTGAAAATCTGTAAATAACTGAATACAGCAATACATGTGCTAAAAATAACTCCTTGGCTCCTAAAGGAGGATATTTTATAGACTCATCAAACTTACGTATCCGAGTCATCAGAACTGGAGTCGTCATGACTTTGCTCAGACTTCCACCTCTTATGCCTGTCAATGAGGTCAGCCAAGTAAGATGTTTTCTTGGAGTTTCGTAAAATGAACTTATGTTTTAAAAGCTCTTTTGCAGTAGGTCTCTTAAAAGAAAAGAAGAGAGAGTTGGGTTTTTTTTTACCGTGTTTAAGTGTTGAGTGACTCACTATAAAAACAAAGAAATCCAGAGTTTAGTCTTGATACAAATGAGATTTTAAACATATACAGTATCTAAAAATATACCTGTCACTTATGTCACACCATATTAGAGAAGGTGAATGACACTTACTCATGCAATCCATGTAAAGCTGTCAAATTCTCTACTACACACTGACAAACATGAAACTCACAAAGCTTGGGTCCTTGTTTAAGCAGGCCTCGACAAATTCTTTGAGGGATTTACTGAAGTTTCCTTCCAGCGTTGGTGGATTGTTCTTAGGAATGAGGAACAAAACTTTCATTGGATGTAATTCTGAATGAGGTGGCTCTCCTTTTGCAAGTTCTATGGCTGTTATGCCTAATGACCAGATATCTGCCTGTAAGAAAGAATGCTTTTAAGATCAGGCTGGAGAAAGAAAGTGTTGGCTTGCTGCTCTAGTTTAACCAGCAACAAACATCTGCTTGCTCACACCGTCCCCTGGTGGAATGGGGGAGGAAGAGAATTTGAAGGGTAATGGGAGAAAACTTGTGGATTATGAACAGTTTAATAACTGAAATAAAATAACAATAATAATAAATTATAATGGGAAAAAATAACAAAGAGAGAGAACTAACACCCAAGAAAGGCAAGTGATGTAAGTGGAAAGAGCTGCTCTCCACCAAGAGGAAGATGCTCAGCCAGGCCCTGAGCAGCAGGGACTTTCCCCTGGTTTTGTTGCTGTGCATGAGGCCATATGGTGTGGAATATCCCTCTGGTCAACTGTCCTGGTTGAGTCCCTTCCCAACTCCTTGTGCACCCCCAGTCTGCTCACTGGTGGGTGAAAAGCAGGAAAGGTCTTGGCTCTGTGCAAGGGCTGCTCAGCAATCAGGAAAATATCCCTGAATTATCAACACTTGCAGCACAAACCCAAAACACAGCCACATATCAGCTACTGTGAAGAAAATTAATTTTACCCCAGTCAAAACCATCACACTTGTAAAGGTAGATTTTTAAGTTTTACTGTAAATAACTTAATGTGTAAATTGGTTTTGTTACAATTGTTTTATGTGATTAGCCCCATAGCCCAAGTAAAGTTTCTTGGTTGTCTGCACTCTTCAGTATAAAAGTTATACTAAGTAGAGTTTAAACTTTTTGAAATCAATACTACTACTCCAAAAAGCAATGGCAGAGTCATATAAACTAGCATTTTATCTACCATATTCAAGTATACTCTGTAAATATGGGGTAAGTCTAAAATAGTCACATAAAGTAAAATGCTTTAACTTGCACAAGATTTTTCCTCAACATAAACTAGCTAGTACAACCATCAGAAATTTAATACATTAGAATATAACTTCCCTGGAATTTATCACTGGTTTTATATATCATTCTTATTCACAGACTAGAGAAATGCAGTCTTTAACAGCAATATTCTGCTTTTTGGTCCAAGCAGACTCTAAAAGTTTTCAGTATCAAAATGTGCTACTCTTTCTAGGGAATGCTGTCTCCCTTGATACAAATCCTACTGCAAAACTGCCTGAAGTAATGTGAAGCAATGCACTGTAATTCTCTTATGTTTTGCTGAAGTCACAGACCCAAAGTCAAGAGGGTTTTCTTTTACCTGTCAGAAAGGTAAAAGAAAAAAAATTCTCAGAAATGTCTGTTCCAAGGACAAGATACCAATTAAAAATATTTATGTTTGTTTTTTCTCTGTTTCTTTTTAAGTGAAAGCAGAACAAAGACTTATTCACAGGAAAAGCAGAAAAGATCTGACATGAGCTGTCTGGTTTTACTCCCAAACAGAGCAGTTGGAATTTTGCTATGCTGTAAACAGATCTATTTCTAGGTACTGGACAGAGCAGAGATTTCATTCATCACTGCTGTCTTTACTAAGCACCCCTGAACCCCACCTGTGTCAGCCCTGTGGATTCTCATGGTTATCTTTGACTGACTTGCACATATCCACTCCACTATCACAGCCACAGTGCCTGGCACGAAACAAGCTCCTCCTTCCTTGGTCAGACAGTATCCTACTGTCAAGAGCTTAGTTACTTAATTTTGCAAGTAAGAATGAAAAAAAAAACAAAACAAACCAGAGTCAATTAGCATACCACTGAATTTATAAAATGCCATTTTGTTAGGCCATGTTACAGAGCAGTTCCTGAGCACAAAGAATTACATAAGCACATGGGCCCTGAGTTTCATTTATCTTAATAAGAGCATTATCAGCTAAGCTCTCCTCAAGCCTAATTATGAGTAACTTCCCTCTAGCAGGAAAGCTTTTCTTGGTTACAAAAGAAAAATGTCACCTGTGAAGATGAGTCTTCATGTTAACAACTGAGTATCATTATTTCTAATTTATTCAGAATTTCAATTTCTCAAGAATGAGGTGTTAAAGCCACATAAATTGATACTTTTCCTCTGCCAGACTTTCAGTATATACAAGTATAAACATCAAATTTACATGTGTATGAGTGCACAGATATCCACCTGCACACACATATATGTATATAAATACTTCCTTTTTTCCTCATGTATTTATAACTCTACTACTAGTGACCTTCCTCTACAAAAATGAACAAAAAAGTGCAACAAACTATAGCAGCACACTAGACTCTTTGAAGTCCAAGATGGGTTTTGGAAGCCCATTCCTGTTGAAAACATCAAAAGTAACTCACCCCATGTTCCTCTGGAACCATATCCTCCCCTTTCACAGATAAGAAAGGAAGTACCAATTGCACATGTATCCAATTAGGCATTTCTAGGATGGACTTGACTGTGACAATGAAACCCCAGAACAAGCACAAATAGTTCTCCAAATGGAGAGGGATAAGCATGACCTCAGGACATGGTGACACTCCACTATCCTTAGGTTATATCACATTGTGATTTTTAAGAGTTTCAAATCTTGAACAAAAATTCCTCTTCCAAGTTCAGAGGACAGCCACCAAGTCACTGGTAATTACTATTTACTGCAATACTGCCATAAGCCTTTCCTCTTCTAATCTAATGTGCAAAATGCAGTCCAGCTTTAAAGTTCTTGTAAGTCAAAGAAAACAGGCTATGTGCAAGAGAAAGACACTTTCAAATTAACAATCTATTTTTACAGTATAAGTTTTATAGTAGAAAGAACAGAGAACTAGATATATGAAAAATGAAGCATGTTAAGAAAACATGTTTTCAGGTAAGACAGGAATCCAAACAGGAAGCAGAAGCACTGCCAAAAACTAGAGCCCTTTCAAGCTTTTATTTGGAATCCCTCATCAAGTATCCAAGACTCTTATGTCCATGTGACATTGCACACTGAAACAGCCAGAATGGAAAATGTAAGGGCTGAATCATACTTTGTCCAAATGATGGTCATTCCCAGGAGCCAAACCTCAAAAAAACAAAAAGAACCCAAGGCCAACCAACCAAAAGCAAAGCAAATAAACTACCTAAAATAGCCAAACCTCAAAAAAACAAAAAAAAAAAAAACCCAAGGCCAACCAACCAAAACGAAAGCAAATAAACTACCTAAAAATCCCCCATAAAAATACACAAAGGCAAAAAATAACAACCACCATTTAAAAAAAGTTTACTCAACTTTAAGTTGGGATTTTGGGGTTATTTAAGCTTCTACAGGCTCTACAGTGTTTTGCCTGTTATAGCTTTTTTACAGAAAGATAGCAAACAGGGAATTAAGCAACAGTACAGCCTAGACCAGAATCAGCCTTGGCAAATGCAAAGAAACATCCCAACCTGTCCCATTCCATGGAAATATGGCAAATCAACAAATCCCTACAGGGAAATCACAGGAAATGGGCAAGGAAGATGAGCTCAGGGAAGAACATAAGGAAATACTGGTAATTATAATAAAGAAAGCTGATCTTAACACAAATTGGGCTTGAGGGTGACCTTTGTTTCAGACCTACAGCTGCAGCAGTGGGTTGGGCAAAGAGCCTTTCCTGATAACATGGGTGTCCTGCTGAGCCAGCTAGGCCGTGTGGGACAGAGAGAAAGCAGGGGCAGCAAAGAGCTGTATATGTACCTCAAACAAATAGAAGCATAAAAAACAAATAGCCACCACAAAAAACTTTGAAAAAAGCAATAGGCTTGAGCTGGCTCTAATGGGCATATTCCTCCCTGGCAAGCAGGGACACGCAGTGCCATACTGGTGAGAACAGTAATGGAATCACATTTCTACTGTGACCCAACTATGTATTACAATTGATATACTGTGCTTGTCTTGAGATTTCAGTATGCTGATGTGCCACTCTGCTAGATCAAAATCCTGTGTATAGATAAATTTGGTATTTAATATTAACACCTCCCAAATGGCAAATCTGAAAGAACATGGTCAGAGCAGCACATTCTGCCAGAGAGGAGTAACAGCCCTTTCAAACAACATTTTCACATCCACCAAATCCATATTCTTCAACTGTGTTGCTGGCTATTTTTTTCTAAAAACAAGAGGAAGAATATTAACATTTTGAATATATTTGTACTCTTCTACTTTTTCTAAATATCTGCACTCTTCTGCTTTTAAACAGCCAAAAATACTCATCAATTGAGTGGGAAAAAAGGTGATGGGATGCACTTGTGAATACTGTATAATTTCTTGCCATCTGGATTGTCTTAACAAACTAGGAAGCTTAAACTTTGAATACAAATTAGGAAATCTTTCCTCACCAACAGCTTTTACCTGCTAGGTGTCACCTAGCATGTCATCCTCATGTAGACACAGACAAAGTTATTAGCTGTGTTCTGAAGACCAACCCATGTAATTCAATTTAGAAAAAGGAAGGGACTTTAGTAATGCCTTGAAGTACCTCACCTTTGAATCATATGCTGATTGCTTTATTACTTCAGGTGCCATCCAAAATGGTGTTCCCACAAAGGTATTCCTCTTTATCTGTGTGTCTGTTAGCTGCCCAGCTACTCCAAAATCTGCCAGTTTTACTTCCCCTTGCTCAGACAGCAATACATTAGCAGCTGGAATAAAGAGGAAGAAATACCAGAAATGAAGATATTTGACACCATTTGACTATGTAAGGGTGCTCATACAGATTTGCATGAGTTCTTCTGATATTCTTCCATCACAAATACCAAAACAATTTACCTTTAATATCTCTGTGGATTTTCTTTTCCGAATGCAAGTAATCGAGTCCTTTGAGTATCTCCCTCAATATTGTAGCAATTTGAGTTTCATCAAGTGAGCCAGGCTCTAACTAGGAGATGCAAGAAATGTTTAAATATGTATTAAAAAAGGACAAACAGACAACAGAAATAACACTGTGACTATAAAAAGAAATTACTCCTTCTGTCAGCCCTCAAAACTTCCAATTTTCTGACTTCATAATGTGAGACAAAACAAAATACTATTTTTAAAAACACATAGCTCTAAACTAAGTGGCTTAATGAACAACAGGCAAAGAAATAATTTATCTAAAATATTATGTAAAATTTGTTAAAGGTGCCATAAAGACAGAGCCTCGAGTTATTGCTTTGTGGTCAGGTCCTAGATATACTATGCCTTTGAAAAGCATCTGATTGTTAACACTACACTAAACTTACATGTGCAACTCCACAGACCCTATGTGGACTCAAATCTCAAAGCTTGAGCAAGAAGCTAAGACATTCAAGGTAATACATCCATCAGTCTATGACTACATACTGCACACTGGATTTTGAGAAACTCTCTAAAACTCAACTTAAAGTGATACGCTGAGAGAACATTACGTATTATGTATTTTAAAATGTTAACTTTTTTCAAGTAATCCTGGAAATATAAATCTAATTGTTAAAAGATTCCAAGTAATTCTTCTTATGAGAAGAATCAGTAACATTATATGATCCCAAAGTTCTTTACATGTGATATGAATTCTAAAAGTGAGAATAACCGAGGAAAGATCACTACCCAGAGAGACAATAAGGGCATCTTAAACCCTGTCCTTAAACAATAAGGGCATCTCCAGAGAGACACTGAAACTTTGTATCCAACCGTCAATATTGGAAATATTCCACTACTCTAGTTTACTCCACAATAGCACTCATTGAATCACAATCAAAAAGTTGTACCTCTAAAGCTTCATTCTGTGAAAAGGAAAGCATTTCAGATAAGGATTTTCAGATAAAAATTAAAAATAGTACATCCCTCAGAAATCCTCATGCATAGCAACAGAGGTAATATTTCATGTAACAATGCATTTGCTTTATCTTTGCAGCTTTAGTTATAATCTTATTTGCTTTTCCGTAGCTCTGATAATACACAAAATATTACCACTACCTGAAACCCACTAAGACATTCTCAAAGCTTTGCTGCAGCCAGGCTGCAAGCACCAGCTTGAGACTTGGTAACATGACACAGCACATCTAATGGGGGAAAACCTCTTATGTCAGATTCAGCTCACCTTGGTGAGGAGGAATTACGGAAAACAGAGTAAATCTCAGAAGACTGGCACTTGTACCTCAGTCACAAACTTGAACTATACTCAAAGTTTGACCAAAAATGTATATGCAGTTGCATTATATGTATTTTTTTCTTGTGAGGCAGGATTTTGAAATCATGCAGTGCATATTCAAGTAAGAAAACACCAAGCTAGAATGACATGTCTGCGCTCTGAACATGGAATTCAAGGTTCTCAGTAATCCTTGCCTTGAGTATGAAAATGTGGCAAAACATGTCAGGTTCTAGTTGAGAACCATTAATGTGCATGTTAGAACTAGGAGAACATGCACCAAAACATAAATTGAAAATGAAGCACATAAATTAATGATGCTTAATAGACACTTACAGGATGATTTCAGTTCTGGGGTGAAATTTCTTCAATAACATTTTAAGATGTGAACAACAAATTTCTACTATTTCTAGGCAACAAACTTAGAGATTAAACACATAGTCATCACACAAGTGAAATTTGTGAGTTTTAAAAAAAGAAGAAAATATGGTAACATATGTTTTTACTCTGCTCTTTTATACCTATACAAAGAAAGTAGTAACTAATTTATAAAAGCAAACCAAATTTCTAATTGCTCTTCTGTCTGGAAGAAAAAAGCGATCACAACAATAAATGCACATTTTTTATCATATCTTTATGGGGAACATCATGAATTTTTACACAACCACAGAACTCCTAACAGATGTGGAAGCTAAAGGTATAAATGGGCTCAAAAATACACAACTGCAGGAAGCCCACATTTAATACCCACTCCTGTGTTCTGGATGTCACCAGCAGAATCCCTTTACAGTGACCTTGTTCCTTTTGCTCTTTCCTCAAGCCTTTATCAGTTATCCTATTTGACAACTGCAAACTCTGCTACCAAGATGTTCTGCCTCAGTTTGGATAACAATTTTCACATACTTAAAACATGCATTATTATTTCTGTAGTGTTTTTTAAATCCACAGTGAACATAAGACGGTGGGCATTGGGTGCTTTTTAATAGCTGAAGTGAATATCAGCATCCAGTTACAGAAAACATGATCTGCACTGACCCCTTCGAATTCCAATTCAAACCTGGGTACTCCATCCCAGATGCAGAATGAGGCCCTTGCTCCTGCTAAATTTCATACCCTTGATGATTGCACAGCCCTTTGGTCTGTCCAGGGCTCCCTGCAAGGCCTCTCTACCCTCCATGAAGCCCAGAGCTTCTTCTATTTCTATGAATTATTATTTTTAATACCAGCCTAAATTGTATTTCTGTCTAGGCTTCAGAAAGACTCCAAACAGGGAACCTTTCATTTATTTGTTTGGGGGAGAGGGTGGTGAAGAAGATACATTAAAATGTACAAACTTGTATAAGCCACCACTTGTTGTGGTGGCAGAATTAAGAGATACAAAAAACTATTTTCAGGCACTAGTGCTCTCTGGCTGACTGAAGATTAGCATTCTAAGATGTTTATATCTTGCTTCCAATATTAGGTTGCTTAGTTCCCTTCTATTTACACAAATAATCAGTCATGCCTCATGGAAAATAACATTTTTCTGGCATTGACAAATAGTTTTATCCTTTCCTGAAAGTGCACATTGCCACAGCCAAGTGATCTATTATAGTTTCCAGAATTATAAGATAGGAATATAATTACGTGAAGTAAAGTAACAAAAAAACATGTATCATTTACTTACTAGATCAAGGGCAGAGCCTCCACCCAGATATTCCATTATTATCCATAATTTTGTATCCTGCAAAACAAAAAAACCCAAACAAATGTATTAAGGTTAAAAAAAAAAAGAAAAAAGAAAAAAAAAGTAGTAACGAGTTAATGGGACTTGTCCCATTCTTTTTGATGAAGAAATTATCTGCAGTTTTGAAACACCACTAACATTTAGCTGTTCCTCAAAAATATCTCTGGATTATTTACTCAAGAGTGTGTGCATGGAGGAGAATGCATTTTCATTTTAAAATTCCAATTATGGACATTCCAAATATCAAATAGTGTTACACATAACATATTTCCTTTCCTTAGAAAATATTATCTCGATTTTGTTGATCATCTTTATTTGTACATATACCTAAAAATATTTTCTTTAGTAAGCTTGACTCCTGTCTAGTTTAAATTGAAATAAAACTTATTCTTCATTTTTCGGCATAGTTTCATTTTCTTGAACAGGTTTTCTCCAGTAATGCTTATGCATCTGATATATGGTATAGAATTTTTGCACAGTTTTGTTCAAGAAAGAATAAGTAAAGTAGTAATGAAGATTGCTTAAGATGACTATAACAATGTACTAGCTTCACCTAGCAAAAGAAAAGCTAACAACACCATCAAGCTACTATATTCCTAAAGAAAACCTTTTGTACATATTATAGGACAGTTTAACACAAGATATACAACACAGTGTGCTAGGAAAGAGACTGGACCCAATAATTTCTTTCCACTGTTTGTAGCATCTTTTTCCAAAATACACTAAGGGAAGCAGTTAGCCCAGCTTTTCCTTGCAGTACCAGCCTTAAAACACACAACAAAGCAAAGCCACAAATCTACTATGTACGTATTCAAATTAAATTGCTGCACAAAACACACTGGTGGTTTCATTTTTATGATTATCAAGTTATTTTACACTTTGCTAGTTTCACCTCTATGGTATGTATCAAACTTTCACAAGACTTCTAGCATAATAATATAAATATCTCTCGGAGCAAGGAGCACATAAATAGCAACAATATTCATTTATTTTATCCAACAGAATAAAACTTCATCTAAAAATAACAGCTCACAGCCAGGATATCTGACACTGAATTCTCATCTGTAAGGATGGATTCAAATTTTTAGAGAAGTGGTAAATGCATTACAGGACATAACTTCATCTAAATCCTCTAAGGGATTAAAATTTTAGCCCTTAGGACTCACTTAAGTCTTTTAGTCATTATTATATTTATACTTCACTGCATCCACCCCCTCCCTGGACTCCTGCTGTAGGTAAATGTGCATTTTTCCCACCTCCAGTTACACATACCGTACTATTTTTAGATAAGAGCCTGGATTAGGGCTCCTTCTTCATCCACTATTTTTAACACAGAGATTCAGCTAAATTTAGATACCTTTCTTCAGGAATCAACTCATGCTATTTGACAAACACAGTCTTGTTAAAAATATTTTAAGAGAGCCAGAACACAGATTTTAGAAAGAAAGAAAGAATAATTAAACAATATAATCTATCTCAGTAGTGAGAGACAACATTCTCGTAGTGCTTACTTTCTTGCAGACACCACAAGAACTGTAACTCATCTTGATAGAGTATCTTACAGTACTGAAATACTTGCTTTTCTGCTAAAACTTTTACATGTTTTTCCTGTCCCTTCAAGGCTCCAGGTCCTAGCAGTTCCTGAACAAGAACATTACTGAGACGTGTCTTATAGTGAATCATCAGAAACTTGATCAAAATTTTATATTTATATTTTGCTGATAAAATGTGTTTAAAATCAACATTAAATTTCCTGAATAATCAAAACTCACACTTCATTTTAATAGTAACTTAAACACAAACATGTCAACAACATCACTACTTCCTAGTTCACTGGAAATGCCTGAAAGAACACGGTAAATGAAGCAAACAAACCCCTTGACCCTTTTCAAGAACAGTGAAGAAAAGAAGGGGAAAAGAAAAAAAAAGGGAAAAACCCCCAAACATCCACAATGCTTCACACAGATGCTTCACACACACATGAGATGTGTCTTCTCTTTTCTATTATCTCAAGGATTCAAAGAGTTGGCCACTCAAAATAAGATATAATTTCCCAAAAGAGAAACTCTCTAGAACACTAGGTACCAAATTCTCCATCTGAAAACTAGAAATTACAAGTAGAAAATAACTAACATAAATATTTAAGAATATAATTTTAATTACACAGTTGCACAACTATATAACACAATTACAGTACTACATGCTATATTACTCACAGTCTTTTAAAATCATCGTTTATCATTTTAATTGTTTTTCTAGTTCAACTAGTCTTTGCTCCTGAAATGTTCATCATCAGTCGCCTGAGGCCACATGTCTGAATTTACAATACAAAAGCCATTGATCCACTAAACTCACTAATCCTACATTTTACAACAAATGAAGTACGGAAATGCAGTTAAGAAACACACACAACTGTATCTTTATCCTAGTGTAAAGCTAACTAACAGCAATCTATTACAATTATCCCATCTTTTTATCTGGATCACTATATTCAAAGTTATTTTTCGTGCTCTATGGTTCCCTCTTGCCTCAGAAATATTACTCAACTTCATTGATGGTTTGGGGTCTTTATTTTTAAAGATTCCATTATTCATATGAAATATCTGAACAGATTCATATGTTGTACTAAAATAAATTTAATTACTATGGTAGCAAATCTTACTACCACCTTTCCCTAATTCTTTTTGGAATTTTTTTAAGCTTTCTTATATAAAATCTGCATATATTTCTTGACAAGAAGATGCAAATAAATCCTTCTGGTGAGACAGCTGTAATGAATTTCTCAATATGTATTTCATCTTAGAGCCAACAACCCATATATACTGACTTTATGTCTGTGGTGGCTTGGATGCCAGCTATCCCCCACAAGCACTCTGTCACTCCCTTTCTCACCTGGTTATGAGACAGAGAATACAGCAAAAGGCTCATGGGCTGAGGTAAGGACAGGGAGAGAACAATCTCCAGTTGCCCTCATGGGCAAAGCACACTAGAACTGGAGACATCAATTTAATTTATTACTAGTCAAATCAGAGTCGTATAATGAAAAATAACGCCAAACCATAAAACCCATTTCTCCTGGCCCCTTCTCCATGGGCTTGAATTTCACCTCCAAATTTCTCCATCTCCTCCCCACAGTGGAACCAGGAGATGGGGAATGGGGATCGTGGTCAGTTCATCATATGTCTCTGCCACTCCTTCCTCCTCAGAGGGCAGCTCCTCACACTCCTGCCCTGTTCCCACAGGAGACAGTCCTCCATGGACTTCTCCCACACGAGTCCTTCCCACAGGCTGCACTATTTCATGAACTGCTCCAGTATGGGTCCTTTCCATGGGGTGCAGTCCTTAGGGAACAGCCTGTGGGTGTCCCACAGTGTCATAAGTCCTGTCAAACCTGCTCCAGAGTGGGTTCATCCCTCCATAAAGCCAGAGGTCCTGCCAGGAGCCTGCGCCAGTGTGAGCTTTCCACAGGGTCCCAGTCTCATTCAGGCACATCCACCCATCTGGGTGCTGCAGGTGTCCCCCAAGGGCTGCAGGTGCATCCTGTGGTCCCATTGAACCTCCATGGGCTGCAGGAGCACAGCTGCCTCACCACGGTCTACACCAGGGGCTCCAGGGGAACCTCAGCTCCAGCATTTGGAGCACCTCCTCCGCCACCCCTTCTCCACTGACCTTGGTGTTTGCTGCTCCTCTCACTTAATCTCTTTGAGGGCTTCTCACTTATTATCACTCCTCTCTCCAGCTGCAGCTGTGCAGGTTTTTGCCTCCCTTCTTAAATCTGTTATCCCAAAGGCACTGCCACAGTCACTTACGGGCTCAGCCTGGGCCAGCAGCACATCCACTCTGGAGCCAGCTGGCACTGGCTCTATAGGACTTGGGGAAAGCTTCCAGCAGCGTCCCACAGAAGCTGCCCCTGTAGCCTCCCACTACCAAAACCTGGCCATGCAAACCAGAGATAATGCCTTGTAACAACAGCACAAGGCCAGCACTGAGCTACTATTAATTGACTTTGGCATCACCATAGCAACGGGCCTCCTTCTTTCCTTCTTTTCTGAGTATCTCTGGCATGCTTCACATTCCCTAACACCTACTGTCACTTTCCTTTTTAAAGCTGCCCAAATTCTTTTTTTACATGAACTTCTCACCCTTTTCAGTATATATTCTCCTTTTGCTCTCAAACAGAACTCCGAAGGCACTACATTTTCTTCCATAGACTAGATTAGTAATTATATATTACACATAATCATTTATACTTTCAAGAAGATACTACATTTGTATACTGCCACTAGCAACATTCAGTGCTCCTCTTTAAGATCTGAAACAAGAACAGTTTTCTTCTTCTAAGCATCAGCCACAACACAACACTGAATTTTCTTCAAAATACAGTGAAGCCATGGTGAGTCATCCATCCAAATTTGGGATTATTTCTTTATAAACTTAGATGAGCAGATTAATGAGGGTACATGGAATATTTCCTTTTTCACAGCAAGAACAAGGAATTTTCTTCTGATGTTATGAAACTGAAGAAAGGAACAGCTTTGGAATCTAGAAGAAACTCTGTTAGAGTTTCTGTAGATCTTTCCAAACTACGGTTGCTCTTTTTGAGATCTGACTTCTGATTTTAACTCTGGAACCACAGAAAACCTTGTAAGAGCAATTTTACCTCTGATGAAGTTTCCTTCATCAAGTTACTTCTATACCATGAAAGTACTTGCAAAGTAAGTGCAGATACAGTATGCAAAGAATTTTTAGTATGTAAAAGTTGAAGATTGTACACTGCAGAAAAAAGAAGGCCATCCACCAAAACACTTGTATACAATCTCAAAGGTACATTTTAACTAAAGTCTGAAGAGGACAGAAGTCTTACAGAAACAAGTAATCAAGATTAACATGTTTGCTTTTAAGTCCTTACAAAGTTTTAAAAAAATCTAAATAAAAATGGAAGAGGTCTACCTTCAGAGATGCTTCATATTTCTTGTATGTGAAGAACATAACACATTTCTTACACAATGATATTATACAGGAGAGACCAAGTGAAAGCAATCAACACAAGTATGTACTAATGAAATTGTTTCTAAATCTCCTATCTTGCAGGAAGAAGAGACTGCAGAGGAAAACCAAACACAGTCACAAAAAGAAGGACTGGAAGGACCCGGAGGTAAGTGCACTGAATGATCTGTGCAATTTCAAAACAGTAGTAACAACAGTAAGCATATATTTGTTTTTAAGTGAAATAAAATCTCCCCACACCTATTGTAAGAAAGATAATTTCCCTACTTGAATTTATTGGGAGAAAAGGCATTTCCCACCTTAAATTTATGGTACACAATTAGCAGCAGAACAATCTATATTTATAAACATGTGTAAAAAGCTTGTTTAGTTATGGACACAAGCCACGTCCAAACTCCACTTAGAATCTCTATTTGCAAGCATTAAAACACCTAAGAACAAGTGGAAGCTAGAAATACTATATTTGATTGAAATAACATAACAGATCTGCTAAACTGACCTATATACAGAAATTTTACTATCATTGTATTAGGAGAAAAATCTCGAATACAGACTTTGAAACAGAAGGACACAACTTCAACTGAAAAGAACAGAGTAGTACCAAAATTGATATTCACTGCACAATTTGAGATGTGGTCATTTGTTTAATAAATTTTTCAGTTATGCCAAAGTAATAAGGGCCAGGAAAAAGACTCTTATATTAAGTACTGATATAAATTTAGTATTGATATTTGTAATTTTCCAAGCATAAAAAACCAGATTGAAAGAATCTTGAAATACACAACACACACAACACGATAACTGCTCTAAATTGCATTCCCGCTACAAGTAGTTACTGTTCCATGGAGATTTGTCTTCTGTTAATCTCATATTTAAAAACCCAGAGAAGCCCGACAAGCATAATAATCAGAAGTTTTTTAAATACTTGCATACTGACTCTTAAATGCTCAATTTGAAAAACGAGATATCATGTATCTTGTCTTCCATATCTACTTTAAGCCACCTTTCAGACAGATTCCCTCCATTTTTGAAAGAAAAAAGAATTTTTTTCAGGATCTATTCACCCATATGCTTCTAACTGCATCAGAAGCCCCTGCTGTTCGTCAAAGCCACCAGGTGGCAGAATCATGTAATACCAAAGATGCATTCATCCATCCCACACTCACAATTCAAGAAGGGCCTGCCCCAAAACAAACCATGTAACCCACCAGAGACAAGCACAAAACTACCTGTCTAAAATGAATCTGAAAACATTTATCGCCCTGACACCCTCCATAACAAGGGGAAGAATGATTAACCAGAGAACTATACCTTAAGGAATACAATAGTCTATATATCTCAATTCTTCAAAGTGCCTTCCTTTCCTCACAGTCACCAAGCACAGCTTCAGGAGCCATCTTATTTATTCCCCCTCTCCTTTCAATGCTGAGCCACAACTCTAGCCAATAGCTCAATATACATTATGAAGAGCCCTGGTATTTGAGCTCTTGCTATTTATTAACACATGTGGGCATTGGGAGATCACACACAAAGATACAAATCAGGCACAAAAAAGTTACATTGTGTATGATGCCATAAATTATGCATTTGGGGCAATGACAGGAAATGGCATTTATGTATTTGTGGTTCCGGCTCCCAAAACTTTCATCAACAATAAAGGTCCCCAACTGAACACATGTATAAAGAAGTATCAAGACCTCCAAAACACTGTAACTGTCCTTGCCCAGGAGCTCATCCTACATAACCAATAATACACATACAGGAAAATAATTAAATAGAGAGAAAACACCTATGAGTTGATGTATTGCCATTACATCTGTGAAATTCATCAGGATTTGCAAACTTGACTGTTCAATTTGTAGACCCACAGATTATTATTAGAACAGATACCAACTGCCAAAATTGAGTTCTTTAGGAGTAAGTACAAGATGGCTATTACTGTTATTCAGCAAATGAAAAATTTTGTTAATGAATACAATTCAGATCTACCTCATGGCCTCAATTCTTGTGATTTTTTGACTAGTTTTAAATGTTACATATATACATACATACATATACACACACACATTATACATTTTTGACTCAAATCAAATCAGAACTACACCCAGTGCTGCCATATGCTAACAGCACAGAATGAGTAGCATATCACTATCTACTCTTTCATTCCATTCTTTCCATCACACAATCCTTGGAAAGAGACAGAAGGTAAGCAATGCACTCCTGAACTTCAAGTAGCCTATCCAGATGCCAGTCTGATTGCTCAAAGCCATAGAATAATTCTTTCAACAGACAGCAAGGATTTGAAAAAGGATAGAATCACAGATACCAAAAGTCAGATATTCACATCAAGTTTCTTCAAAATTTGAACATTATAGGTACCCCAATCTGTCAGTGTAAGTAATAAAGCAAATAAAGTCCCTCCCACTGCAAATGGACAAATCAATCCTATTACTCCAAAACGCCAGTCCTACAGCTATTAAACAGTTTCAGGAAAGGCTACAATGTTTTCAAAACTTTTTGGAATTGTTTTCGCAGAAAACAAAGTCAGAAAAATAATATATTTCTATGCTAATTCACATCATCTTTCTAAGACAGTATAGTTTGTTCTTGAAGGCAATCGTAGTAAGCACGGTATTTTTTTGCTCCATATCTGAAAAAACAGGACATTTCTATCCTTATTAACAAGGAATAAGAATACCACCAGTACACCAACATTTCCTATGAAGCACAGAGTTCTACAGCGTACCTAATCCTTCACTTGAGCTCTTCTTGGACAACCTAATCTTCTGCTAACATTTTTCTATCTAATTCCTCCTGCTACTACAATATGAAATTGTATAGATTGGTGTATTATTTGAAAGCTATTTGCTTGTGTTATTAGAGATTTCATTAAGTAAAACCAAACTCTAGTATAAAGACGTGTTTCAAAGCACTTCAAAGTCAGATGGCGTGGAAAGACAACCATTGGTTTCAAAGAACGAGAAACTATTTTACAAGGTAACAACACTACACATACACAGGTATGCTACCAAGGACATCCTCTGGATAAACTGTCCTCTCCCTCCCCATCTAACACAACTAAAAATCCATGCTTTAGAGCAGAGTCTTCAAGTACTGTCCCATTTTCTTAGAAAGGTGAAAAAGTACTGAAACACCAACAGATGCCATGAATTAGTTATCTTTAACCTTGCAAATTAATATACTACCTTGGGATTTCGAGGTGTAAGAGGAGCAAAAGCAGATGGCATGAAATACAGATTAAGATAAACTATTAATCACAAAACTGTGACTAAAAGCCTTGCCATTCTGAAGCAGATCATCTGGTACAATACTAAAGAAAAACATTTAAAACTGTTACTTGCTAAAACTGTTACTAAATAAAAGTTAAAATCGATTTTGCTTCCTAAATGAATGATTGAGTGCTAATCTGAATTTGAAAGAGAAAGAATGTTGCTTTGAATATCAGCTTATTCCAGGAAAAACTAGAATAAGCTGATATATATAGATTTACCTTTAAAAGGAATTTTTAAAGTATTTCATTAAGTCCAGAGCCTCCAAACAATATAACACTTCCCATCTATAGCTAGGTCTCTCATTTTACCAGAGGTGATGTCCATCAACAGAAACTATTACACTAGAAAGCAGTCTAGCAATTCTCAGTCCTGTTTGTACTCTTCCTTGCTGAATTTCTAGAGAAGCAGGCATATGACCAAATTTATTTAAAATTATGTCCCCCACCCAAAAAGAAACCAAAAACACACACACAAAAAAAACAAATCAAAAAACAACGTAACCACCTCCACTTTCACTGACAGTAAAAGGCAGATCAAATGAGGGAAAGAAAAGTTGCCTTCATTTCCACATATGTAAGTGTAGAATTAGGCAGGACATTATTTTCCAAGACCATCCACTTCTTCAATACCTCAATATACTTGAATATACTAAAGCTTCAATAGTCTGAGTGCAACTATACTTTCCAAATCCTCATCCTTAGAAAAACAGTAGCTGTTTAGCATGCATACGATCATCTTTATTGAAGGTCTATTACATGCTGAAATATTCCGACTAAAGGAAAAAAAAAAGAAAAAAAAACCCCAACACAGCAAAAACCCCTAGAAGGTTCTTCCTTATGATTCCAGTAATATTCTTAGTTTTCATATAATAAGAATATACGAATATACTGGAATATATAATTATATATATATATACAAAATATACATAATATATATTATATACTGGAATAAGAATGTGAAAAGAAAGATCTAGAGCTAAGTATTCATACAGTTCACCTGAATTAGCTGGAGAAGGGGTCAATGTCACTCCTGAAAAGTCTGCTTTTACAAAACAATAGATACAAGAAAGCTACCATGGGAATTCTGTGTTTAAATTTATGACATCAAAGTAAATTTCTGTTTATTTTAAATTGCTTTCTCTACTAAATTACTTTTCCATTGGCATTTGGAAGGCGGTGCTTCATGTAGGTAGCATATCTAACATGGAAAAAATAATTCCTAAGGATATATTTCCCTCAAGGAGAATAAAATGCAGTAATTCTCTTCCACAGAACTTTTCAGGGATAATGCTCACTAGAAATTCAAGCACACAAAGAATTAAGTGGAGATCATCTGGATATAAAGGGCTAATTCAGAAATCTATTTTAAAAAATTGGTTTAGAACTATGTGAAGTAAGCAGCGTTTGGTTTTGGTTTCTTTTTTTTCTTCCTCCAACTTTAACCTTAAGGAAGAAGAATTGAGAAAAATCACAAGTTTGAACCTCATCCAAAATATGAAAATTAAAAAAAAAAACAAGAAAAAAAAGGGGAGCATATGTCTGAGTTATACCCGAGAAGTGTAACATGTATTTTTCCCTTCCACTGGGGGCACGTCCTTAAGCAAATCAACAGCAATGGACAACTTTGTGAATCTTAAGGGGGCTGCAACCAGCTGATGAGGCTCCATAGAGTTCTCAAAAAATTATCACAAAGGAGCCATGAATGATGCTAGTGCTTTAATAAAGAATATTACCAGGCTGGGTGCAGGACTGACAAGTGTTTTGTCTGGGGAGCGTTTCTGAGGCGCTTACCTCCTTTGAAGTCTCTTGGCGTCAGGATGAATGCTAGCTGTCCTGGGGCTGCCATCCCTTTGAGGGGAGGGAGATACAGATGAGCCCAAAGGTTCTCTTCTAAACACAAGTCCTTACTGCAAGCTGGCCAAAAGGTCCCTGCAATCAAAGAAATCATTGTGGTTTTGCATGTGGCGCATTTATGTCCTTTCATCAAGGTCTGTCAGCCATCTAATATGTTCAACCACAAAGGAAAAAATAAAGGCATCTGCTGGGTAGCCAATGCAGAACAGAAACTAAGAGAAGAACTGCTCATTCCGGTTTGGACTCTGTAAAGTCCACGAAAAACACAAGTAACATGACACTTCAGACTAAGCAGAAACACCTCAGTGTACAGTATTTTATGCATGTATACATGTATAAAATAAGCTGTTTGCCTTTGGAATAATTTTCCAATCCTCTGAAACTCTTGCCTTCTTCAGGTCTCAAGAAAAAATGTCACATTTCAATTCCTAGACACACATACTAGTCAACTCTAGTATCTAAGGCAGCAGCACTCTTCAACAATTACCTCTTGCAATCACCACAGCAGTATACAATTAATCTTTAAATGCATCCTTTTTGCCATAAGCTAGTAGTAGGAGAGCTTGCAGAGCCACTTGCTTGCAAAAAAACCCACAACAATGAATGTTCTGTCATAGTGCTGAAAAAAGATTCCTTCTGCAGAGCATTTAGCAGACTTCACTGTTTGCATGCCAACATGCTAAAGCCACGAGCTACATGTTTTCCCTAGTGTGAGTCATCTCTAACAGTGTCCATATTCACAGCCTCCTTGGCACATTTCCTGGGCACATGCCCTTCCACCATAGAAATGATTCTTTATAGCTCAGCTGTCACAAGCCTAGGCATGTCATATTAAGCACATGATTTCCCAGAGCCGCAAACTTGTGGGCAATCTGGATCTGTAACTTTCTACCACAGTACATTATGGTAGAAGCACACAGACATACATTTCTTGAATTGGCTGCAAAACCAGCTCCTAGCTAGTAAATTCAAGAAACTTTCACAAGAACAGAAGAATAGCACACATTTCACTTCATAAAGGAATGGGTAACGACTACTTTGGAACGCTAAGTGTACACAAACTCATACTCTTCCTCCTCCCACCTGCCCACAGCCACTTTCCCTTTCCTTGCTTCGTAACACAGTGGCAGAAGAATGAAAAATCCTCCCCCTTACAGCCACTACCCTTTTAACTGTTAAGTTTTTTATTCTTAGTAAGACTGACAAGATTCATCCTTCCCTTTCCTGTCTACCAGGTAGATAAGTACTTCATAACCACATCTACCAAGCTATTGCCTTATGTGGGGGGGAAACCTAACTGCTAAATGGGGTAAATCTCCCTCCTAACTGGGCTCCCAGGAGTCCACTTACAGAGACACACAAAGATCAATGTGTGTGTCTCTGTAAATGGTAAAAAATTACTTATGTGTCCTATGATAATCCCAACTGACCATCTACTCACCTCTTATAAATAGTCACCAAGAAGACAAGTAACACAAAAATGTAACCCACAATCAAAGCTCCAAATGGAGCAGAATTTTACTGATATTGGTTATTGATGAACTGTACAAGGTCCCAAACCAGAAAATTGGAAGCAAAAACAAATCAAGAAATTAGAAACAGAAGTAAATTAGCATTAGTTCACAGAATTCTTTATCTCAGATAAATTACATAACATCTAAAGCATAACTAACAAAAGAACCTTGCAGCCAACGAATACTGAGATCAGCAATTTCCCCACTACAAAAATGTCACCCTACACCTGTGTATCTTAAACCTTCTTCACTGGAGTAGTTCACATCAATACAACTCAGGGGGTTTATAATTATTCCCTTCTCTATACCAGAAACAAAATTCCAACAAAAACACGAGGCACAAGAACCCCTTCTTCCCAACTGCCCAAAAATACAATTGCTCTAATGCTTACATCTGTTCTTGTTTACCCATTACATCAAATTAAATTCAAAATGAAAGTTACAAATCAGATTTACTTCTTAGCTCAGATATCAGTCCATTTATCAGTTTAATCCTTTTTTACCACTTACCACAATTTCCAACATCTTCTGTGCCCCTGTTCTGCAGCCTATCAAGCAATAACCCTCTTTTCCACCCCTTTTGAATTCACAGACTATTAAATTCCACTACTCCCTTCACAGAACACACCTTCTAGGTCAATCCTTCTTCAAAACTCTTACTACTAATGGTGTTGTACACATATATCAAGCCTATAATAGCTCAGGATCTTCAACTCAGATTTTTGTCAAGTTCACCATTTCACTCCCAACAACATGTAATTTTTCTGGAAACCCCTTATTATTTTCTACTTTTTGTCTCTACAAATTTTACCCTTACTCTTAATTACTGGTAAAAACACCTTATATTCACATAAATAATTCCCATTCTCCCTTCCTCTTTTATGCTATTGTTTTGCTCTTAGAAGTTGTTTTTTTCAAGGAACTATTGAAGGAAGCAGAAAGGGAGAAAGCTCAGTACCTCCAAATGATCATTTTTATCCCAACTGTTATGCAGCAGCACATAATTTAATAGTATAAAGAAAGAACCTTAAGAATTTGTTTGAAAACACTGGCTACTGAATACCAGAACTGCAATGTTTTAGAACTACTACAGTCCTTAAACCTATTAATTGGGAAACTTCCCTTCTGAAGTTCAGCATTTCTGAGTCTAACCAACTTTTTCCAAATAACAATTTCTGAAAGTTCAACATTCAACCATTTAAAAATGCTTACAAACACATTTTGCAACATGCCATAATGTCCCTTAAGTGTAAAGAATTTGACTCCTCTGCTTTTACACCACTATGTGCATACAGAGCACACAGACACTTAGAATAAGTAATTTGACCCAAAAAGCTGTATAAATGCCAAAGTATGCTTAAGTAAAATAAAGTTAACTGAGCAATGCAGACTACCTAACATTCATATTCAAAAATGCAACAAAAACACAGTAACTACATAAAAGCACCAGATTATGATGGACATAAGTAAAGAAGTTTTCAACCAAAGTGCTCTAGAGGTTCATGAGAACATCAGATCAATAGGCTAGCAGCCCAGGACTAACCACTCTCTAGATGAAAAGCTTTGTGCCAGAAGTGTATCTGAGCAAAAAAAAAGGGAACCAGCCCACAAAACTAATGCACCTAGGCCTGGGCATAAATACATACACACACTCTCTTTTTTCAGCTCTACTGCTGGCTGGCTGATGGAAGAACATCCATAAACAGTGTATTGGCAGTGGGCTTGCATAAAACTTTAGACTAATCTGAACCATAAGTGTACAGTGCTCTAATTTTTAAGACAGAAGATTTAAAAATGTAAGTTAAAAAGAGTTCATTAGTTCCCTCCCCACTCGGTGAGCTGAACCACTTCACTGGAAGTTCTAACAGCCTCTGAGGACACTTGTAAGGCACAGTTGGACCTCCTCTTTGCAGCAAATAGCAGCAAAAATTTTACACCTCAATGCCACATTAATATTATCTTTCTCATTATTTCAATTAATAATTGAAATAATTAATTTCAATTATTTCTGTAAGAAGTGTAGCAGTTAATGCACAAGTTATGGAAGGACATTTGACACAAGATTACATATGATTAGAAAGCGATGCTGTGTCATCCTCATGTGTATGGTCAAACTAAATACAGGGCTTCATGTTACAGCTAATCCAGAAGTAAGCCATTACCAAAACCTGTGCTACTTTTCTCTCCCCGCACCTCCCTGTTTTTAAGCCACCCAAGTCTACCATTATTTTATTTATATTTTTTTTGCACCAGACCTAGCAGTTTCGTAGACACAAGTCAGAACTGGCTGATCTGTTAGCGCTCTTTTCAAGGTTGTTTTTGGGTGGGATGGGAAAAGATTTTGAAGAAACTGGTTTCCCAGATGAACCAAGTCATGATGTAGCCAACAGATCCAGCACAAGTTACATGGCAGGAATGGGTAAGCAGGACGGGGAACAAGATACTACTGCTGCCTTTTCCATACCTGTTAGATCTGCCTAAAAGGAGGTACTGAGATGTGAAAATACACCACACATACCATACAGAGATCAGCAATCACAGCAGTACAGAGGCAGCTGTTAAGGCCATCACAAGGACAACACAAACATATTGCTTCCAATAAATGATATTTCACATTAAGCTTTCTAAATTTTTATTTAATGCAAGATCAGAATAACATGATACAGTTAAGTACTTACACAAAATATAAAATATAGTTACTACAGACTCTCCGTTTTCTTTGACATATACTAGGTGATGCCTCCCAACCTTGATATACTTGTACAGTAAGAATTACTTAGCCATAAAAGGCTAAAAGTGCAGAACTGATTACACTGATGAATGGCAAAATTCTTGAAGTCACCATTGTTTACCAGGCAGATTTTTCAGCAGATATTAAAAAATAGGGCAATATGATGCAGATTCCAGAAAGTGCTAAAAATCCTTCCAACTGCTAAAGGAAAATACTGGAATAACAAGTTTCTAAAACTGCAATTTACAACAGTACCTTTGAATAAAGACAACACAAACCAGGGACTTTTTTATCATTAAGAGCACAGCAAATGACTACAGGGAAAGACAGTAGTAAAGACTATGGACAACAAAGGTTTAGAGTTCAAGGTAACATCTCTGAAATAAGAAGAGACCAAACTATTTTAAATATGAAAACAGGACTTCACAGCAAAACAACATGACTCTAGAAACAGAGTTTATGGGTTCTCTGGCATCCTTTTGCCTTTGTCTTATTTATGGCTACTAGGGGCTCTATCAACGGAAGTTTCCTACTCATTCTCTCAACCAATAGACTGAGAAAGTCTGAGAGCCTACCAAAACCATTACAGAAACCTTCTTGCTACCCCCCTCTGAGCAGTCCAGCCAGATGTCATTCCCACATTTACTACAGATAAATGAAGGCAACACTCATTCAACTTCTCTGCAGGCCAGGGCTGCCTAATGAGAACAGAGGGTTACTGGTCCTTCAGAAGAAGAGTAAGCATACCAGAACACAGGCTGGCTCACAGGAAAGTGAGCCTCATTTTGTCATTTTGTTCCTAACTTTGCCACAAGAACAGAATTTGCAACCCCAGCCTCCCTCTCACTCCAGCTGCAGGAATTCCTAAAGGTGAAGACAATTCCCTCTAGCTTTAGTCAAGAGAATGAAGAAGGCATTTCAGGACTTCAACCCCTCATAAAATGCAATGACAACATGGTTACAACTGTAGCAGGAAAAATGAAAGATGGTTACAGCTTTTTTCATTTAATCCTGCCTAAATGAGTCCAGAGGACAATGGGGCTGGGAAGGGTGTGGAGCACAAGTCTCATGAGGATTGTCTGGGGGAGGCAGGAGAGAACAGGAAGCTCAAGGGAGGCTGCAGTGAGCTGGGGGTCAGTCTCTTCTCCCAGGTAACAAGTGACAGGATGAGAGGAAACAGCCTCAAGTGTACCAGGCGGAGAAATTTCTTCCCAGAAAAATTTCTTTCACTTTCTAGAAAGGATTGTAAAGCACTGGAACAGAGTACCCAGGGAAGCAGTAGCCATCGGCCCGGAAAGCATTCAGAAAATGTGAACACATGGTTTAATGGTGAACAAAGTGGGCATGGTGGTAAGTTGATGGCTGGGCCTCATCTTGAAAGGTCTTCTCCAACCTTAATGTTATGACTCTATGGTTCTAACGCCCATCCAAAGTTCAGGGACTGTAGTTGCAAAAGTCAGCTCTGCAAGGGCACGAGCTGCTGCTGTGGGGCTGGGCACAAAGCACAACAATGGATCATCAAGAAACTACTCACATGTTTCACTTCTCCCTGTGCTGAGGTAGCAGCCCCTGTTGCAGCGGATTCTACAGTCTTAAAGTTAAGCAGGAAAAATCTCTGTTCTGTCCCCCACCCCAATAAGCATGATGAAACCTGCCAAAGGCTGCCTGCTATATCAAATGAGGACAAAATGCACCAAGTTCATTAACTTCTGGCTGACCCACAGCATACATTTAAGGTCACATCAGTACAGAGATGCTCGTAAATGTTCAAGTAAACCAGTTAAACCTGTAAAGCAAAAGAACACCAACTTTAAACTTATTGAAGTCCCACATAAACACCCACATTCCAGGTTACATTACCTAGAATATTCAACACATCCACATTAAAGTTCATGAGTCTCCTAAAGCATTCAAGCTCAGGCTTCTTTAAATTCAGCAAATACTGACACAAAAAAAACCCCCAAAAACCTGGTAGTGGCATAAAACCCACCTCACATAAGCTGTTCCAATATTTAAGTTGTCTACCCTTTAAAACAGTACACAAGATTATCTGATGAAATTTGCTTATCATGACCACTCAACAAGTACATCTTGTCATAGTTTGGCATAACTGATTAGAAAGCACTAAACTATCAGAAAGGGCTTTCCTATACACACATTGAGTCACTTCCAACCTTCTCTTGAAAAAACAAAACCCAGTCTGAACTTCAGGCATCCTCCAGAATACAGGCTTCCCAAACCTTAAACTGTTCCTGAGAAGCTCTTTACTGACTGCATTGCAGTTTCCCAGCCCACTGCGAACTGGCCACGTTATTCTGAGTATAACTGATCCTGTGTATACCAAAGCCCTAACCAACACCACAAGACTTGCCACGGCTCAGCCACAGCACTGTTTACCAACCTCCATCCATGTGATTACCAAAAATAAAACCGCACATTAATTTCAGAATCACCATATTTCATAAATAATTTTTTGTTCTTGCAGGAGTTCATTTGCCAGAACTCACTGTACTACAGAATTCAGTTAATTAAACTTCATAAAGGCACTTTTTTCATTAGGGTAGACTGTGTCACTGATAAAAGCTAACCAGAAGCTATTTTCTGTGTTCTTGCTGTCTACAGAAACACCAGCTTGACTTTCAGCAGTAGGTATATTACATCCTAGACATGAAATAAAAAGCCATGCAGGTTTTATGTAACACAAGGCCTAAAGCTGAAATTATTGGCAGCTATTCTTTATCACCTTCTAACACTGCTTTCTGTATTTTTATTTTAATTCTTAAAACACATTTATAAAATGAGAAGCTGTCTGTGTGAAATAAAGGGGGAAATATACTGTAAGTCTTATTCTTCTTGGGTCACTAAATTTAACAGTTCAAAAGAGGGTATTGTCTGAAGCTCCAAAGTGTGCTACAAAAAATATATTTGGAGGATGAAGAAACAAGCTTAGAGACAGTAATATGTTTTAAAATACATACTACAAATCTAGTTCAATACCAGTTTGATATCATTTGTACCTAGTTACAATGGATGATGGAACTACTTATAATTTATCTGCTCTGCCATTACGTGCATATGTACAGAAGTCTAAGATGAAGAAATGAAAGAATTTTTAACATATACATACACATAAACACATCAATCTCAGCTTTTGACCATATACATTTATCAACCTGAGTTTGGAGTGTAATGTACATATATATCCATATACGAAAAAACATCAAGAGTCTTTAACCTCCAATGTTTTAAATATAAACACAAATTAATTTGATCATATATTTCTAAATAATAAAACAAGATCAAGAAATATAAAAATGTTATAAAGTTATAATAAAGACATCTTTAAAGTTATTAACAAAACTGAAGAAACATCACCAGAGAGACATCTGAATCTTGCAAATAAAACTAATTTCAAACAAGGACAGGAGAAACAGCCATAGAACCAAATCTAACTAACCTCTTGAAAAATTGGTGAAGCAGAATAAGATGCAAAAAGCAGAGCTGACAAGTTTCTAGACAGAAGAAGTTTTGGAATAAGTAGCATAGCAATACTTCCTAAGAGTTCCAGCTCAGCAAAACTCAGAAGAGACAGCAAATTGCAGCAAAATTTATAAGACATTTTTAAAAAATTAACAAAACAAAAAGAATCCCTGATCCATTACAAGGAAGAATGTGGATGCTGTTAACCTAAAATCTAAAGAAGTAAACAGATCCAGAGAAGTTTCATGAATTAATTCTATAAGGATCTAAAAAGAACTGCTATTCTTCTAGCCTTGGAGCATTTAATCAGATCATAGAGGAACAGATGAACATCTCATTTGGAAGACAGCAAGAACTATCAACACAGGTTTTTAACACACCATGGCAGACAAGGAATGGCAATCCCCGTAGATATCTGCACCTATGTAAACCATGCAATTCACTTTAAAAGCAACACTGCAGTTGCTTAGTATATACAACAGACAAAAGACCTTTCTTCCCAATAGAATGGGAACATTATGACATTGTATTTAAAAAGGCAGTGCCCTTAGAAAAGGGCATTTCCATTTCTGTTTTATATACACACATGTTGATTTCTGACAAAAAGGTGTACCACAAATAAATTTATATTCAGAATGACAACCTAAACTGGTACCATGTCACTATTGCTTTTGCTCTATTTGCATGAACTCTGATCACAGCAACTGCACACAAACCTCCAAAAAGAGATGCACAGAAAAAAGTCTGGAAGGAATGCAAGACTTGCTTTATGAGAGCAATAAGTTGCTTCTTATTTAAGACTCATTGTGCTAATGCAATAATATTTCATATTAACAGAAATGGCTTTGTTTTTGGATATGAAAGAAGAATTTGCTATAAACACACTTCCAAAATATTCAAATAGGATATACAGAGAATTGCAGAGTAAGAAAATTTAACAAGGCTTTTGGGTATATCACACTATTCTAGGTAGAACCTAAAAATTAACCAGTGTTTTTAAAAAGTTACTAGAACAAAGAAACTTTCATTAACTCATTAAATTGTAATAGTTATTTTGAGCTGTCCTACCATGTACATCATGCAGAAGGCACCAAGAGCTTGAAAAGCTCTTCTCACATCATCTCAAGACAGCAAGAGGCCTCAGGCAAGCACAGTGGTAATATATAAGCCTTCTAAAATTTCTAACAACAGGTTCCTGAACACACTGGCATATAAAATCACCTGGCTTAATGGAAGAAGGCGTGGAGTAACACAGAATGAAGAACAACAAAGATTTCTCAAAAACAGATGATTTGGTTTACTAAAAAATAAACAAAAAACTCAAGCCCAAAACATTCTGCCTACTTAGAGAAAGGATAGCAATTCCAAAAACAATTTCAATCTGTCTGCCAAAATAATTAACAGAAAATCAAATTAAGAGTTCCCTACAAACAGTAACTCTTCCTATCCAACCTCCATCAGAAACATGGTCAACATGCATGAGGCTGCACAGACTAGAGGATGACAACTGGTGAAGTGGCAGACAATATAAACTGAGATCCTATTGTTTTCCTACTTGCTTACTTCAAAGAAGTTTGTTCTGTGACAAGACATAATTATCTTTCTTCTAATTAGTGCTAAACTCTCCAGTAGAAGAAATAATGTCTCCTAATCACTCAACACATGGAAAATTAATGAGTTGAACATTCTCAGTGATGGATTATCTGCACTGTCAAAAACAGAGCTAAAAGATGGTCAGACCCTTAGAACTACATATGGCAGTCCTGGCTTCCACACACAACAGAGACCTGCAGCAAACAAACTTAGATTTCTAGCCAAGAATATGAACAAATTCATTTAAATATTAATATAAACCCATTTGTGTGTGTATATATATATGTGATGACACAGTATCTCTACCTGATAACAGGACCTCACTCTTATTTTAGAAAGCAAACAGAACTGCAAAATGTTTATTTTACAAAGATTCTACGACTTATCAGCATCATCTAGTAACAACCACACACTAATTTTTAACAGCATAAAGAAATCAGCTTTTTGTTTTGAAGACCAAAAGTCCTGCAGTAGCAAGTGTCTTAGAAACAACACTCATCCACAAAGAACTAAAGCAAGGAGTACATGAGTAGCTTCACATTCTACTAGTCGTAGAAATTGCTGTACCTCACTGCAAAAGTAACTGAGCCACACACAGCCACTATTGGTGCTGCATCTTGGAACGCTGACACAAGCTGAAAAACTCACAGGCTACTGCACTGAACAGAAAAAGGGATATGGAAGGTATCAGAAGGTCCCCCTCACAACAATGAGCACAAAAATCCCTATTGACCCTTCCACCCAGCCAAACTCATTCAGGGTACAGAGCCCTACAATCTCGTCTCACTTTCCACCAGGAAAAGCAACCACTGCCATAACACCTTCAAAAAGCATCAACATTCGCTTAGTTCAAATTTGAACACTGGATTTTCTTTTTCAGCCTCATTGTAATTCTACACATTTTTAAAACTAATAAGAGGTTTTCCCATGAGACTTTTTCTTATATTCTATTTCTTATACTGTAAGAGCTAACACCCCTTGCTGGTTTCTCATGTGGACACAAACAACACCAAGGGAATAGGAACACTCAATATCAGGGCTCTGGAGACAAGGGTCTGGAGGCCCAGGTAGTTTTTTCCTTAATTATGCCAGTTTGGGCAAATGATGAGAGCAGAAGTAGATTTACAAAGTAAACTGGCTGCATCACTGGTGCTGGCAACAAGGTTTTTGTTTAGGACTCTGCTGATTGGAAGAGATGGAACCCACCTTATGAAACAGGTCACACAAGCCTTTGCCAACAGAATGGCCAACCTGGTGAAGTGAGCTTTGAACTAGGAGTGGGAGAAGAGGAAAGGATTGTGTGATAGACATTCCCTTGCACCCCTACTGAGCCACACACAAACTCAAATACCTCTGTGAAGTGCTGGCACACCAATGAAGGCAGTAGAGGGAACAAGCAGCAGGAATTTGAGATCTCTGTGCAGTTACAGGGCTTTGATCTCATTGCAATTACCATGACATGATGGGACAGCTCACACAGCTGGAATGTCACAGGGAAGGGCTACAACTGTTTAGAGCAAAGAGACCAGGAAGGCACAGTGGTGCAGCTGCCATACTTCATTTAACTATCAGTCCTCGACAGTGTAATCTCAAAAGCGTGGTAGAAGCCATGAGGAAAACTTTATCCCATTTACTGTGCTCAATTAACTACCTTCTGATGCTTCTGAGATCAAACCTATACCTAACACAGAAGTCCAGCTCTGGTAACAGGTTATCAGGTCTAAAAACCATTACCAAAGCCCTTCACTGCTAAGATACACAAGTAAACTGGTTCAGAGCACAAGGAAGAAAGGAAAAACTGTCTCTCATTTGAGTAACACATATCCCAGATTCAGAAAAAGTCCTTTTTTCTTTGGAAATCAACTGGCAATCGCAGAAATACAGAGAGAAAGCAGGGTCACCCTTTCAGAACCTTCATGTCTTTGCAAATAAATAGAATACTTCTACCAAAGCAAAAGCAGACTGAATAAAGTACTTTCTGCCTACTTCTAACTTCAAATCCTGCCAAGACAACAATCTCTTATCTAGATTCTCATCTCACTGTCATAAAAGAAAGAGCTGTTGAGATGGGAACAAAGTGTGCCCAAGGAATAAAGTAATATCAAAAGCTTCCAGATACTTCCACCACCTTAAAGACGCAATAAATCATTACATCCATCCAATCAAAAACAATAACAAAAAAAGAAAACCTTAACAGAAGAGCAAACTATCTGGCACACTTCAAACTGAATCCTGACAATAATAATAATGTGGCAGTGGGAGGAAAGGGAAACAAATTCACAAGACAGTTAACAGAAACCCCTTCCATTATTAGCGTCACTCATGTCTAATGTGCAAAATTATTTACTTTCAGATTTTAATTTTTAAATCACTCAGATTAAGGCTGGGTTCAGTCTGCTCAGAAGAACAACCTAAGAGCTTAGAATGATCAGGGATCAAACCTTGACAAAAAATTTCAAGCTTCACAAAACAGCTGATACTAATTGCTTTTAATGTTTTGACAACTCAAATGCAGACTTAGGTTGAATTTTCTGAATTTAAATTAACTAATATTAAGAGAATCTAAACATATTAGAGCTCAACAAACTCATGTTATTTAAAGGGGTTTTTGTACAGAAATAGCAATAGATGTGCATCTTTCCTTATTAAATTCTGTCACTTCACAAAATGTAGTAACTCATTCTTTCTTTAGAGTTGAAAGGACAAAAATATATTTTTCGTCAACTGAGATTTGACAAACCTCACCAACAAAAACAGGCACAACTAGATAGCCTGGAAAAGAATTACCTGTAAAATCAAATCACCACCATCTGTGAGTATCTTACCTTTAAATAGGATCCATAATATTTAGTTACATATGGACTGTCACACTGACTCAACACCGTGATTTCTTGTTGGATGTCTTCTATTTCATCTTCTGCTTCTTCTAGGTCAATAATTTTTATAGCAACAACTTTCTGAGTCCGATTGTCAATTCCTTTAAAAACTTCACCAAAAGACCCCTTACCAATTCTCTCCAGTTTCGTAAACAGTTCTTCTGGATCTGCCTTCAGAGTCTGTTAAAAAGAAATATAAAAAGACAAGTAGCTCAGTATTTGTAACAAAATGTGCTATTTTTAAAGGCAACAAACACTTCAAATTCTGCATAGTCCTATTTATCTAGCTACCTTTTTCTATCTCCATAATTGTTATGCTATTTCTAAATCCCTTATATGCACACACTGATATGTTTCTATTTTGCTGTACATAAAGAACAAATTTAATACTGTCCATGTGTCAGGGTTTTATCCTATCTGGCAACAGGAAATAGTGCCATCTCAATTTATCTTTCTTTGCCAATAAAGAGTATCCAGAAGATCATTACAAAGATTTGGTTTTTATTAAAAGCAAATAGATCAAACACCACCACCTATAAAAGTAAGCCTTTAGTCTAACCTTTTCTCTTTCAATTAGCTCCCTCCTAGATCCCAGAATCCCTCTTTCATATTTTTCTCGTATCTCATCCTGCCAAGGATTTCATTCACCTTCTTCAGTGCACAGAGCACTATTTGCTTTTGTTTGTGTGACAAAGAATCCTCTTCAATTTTCTCTTACTAAGGATCACCTGCATGAATAGCCATGCTTCCTCCCTCTCCCTGACGCCACGGTTTTCTCAATCAGGATTTATTTATCTTTTTCTTCATCTCTCAGTTGCGTAAAGTCATTCACTCCTAAAAAACATCCTGTTCCCAGCTTTCTTGATTTGAGCAGTCACATAAAAGCCACAAGTGCTCACCTAAACATGCAAACGTAGGACTGAGGGGGACCATGCTGCCACATTTGCTTTTTCTCCACTATTAAGTATTCAGTTCACTATTGCTTCTCACTTTGAGTGCACAGATGGTAAGTTCCACAGTACACATTCTAATCTAACAGCATGGAGTCTCACTAGCTAACAAAAAATACATACATTACAACTACAGGGGGGTTGCACTGTATGACCTTTAATGAGCTCTTCCAATCCAAACTTTTCTATGATTAAACTGAAAAAGTCATAAAGAGAGGGAATAGTCATAAAATTAAGAAAGACAGGACAGGATTGTTTAGAATCCGGTCCTTAAAAAATAAAATTAATACTTTAAAATACTTCAGACATTGTGTTTTTAAAAGGATGACACTCATGCTAGCAAAGTGAAAATACGTAGTTCATACAGAAAAAGGCTCATACAAGAAGAATTCAGTAATGCCTAAATAAACATAAAACCACAGTTTATGCTTAGCTGAACTGTGTAGTAGCATGAAGAGGGGATTGAGAATTTCTAGGTGACCACTGACAAGCACTGAAGCAACATTTTCTTTAACAATTAAATTTAGCTTATAAAGCACCTCCCATCTATACTTTTCTGCTCTCACATCTCAAAGTCACATAATTAACCCACACAGCCGCAAGAGGAAGATAGCCTAGAACACAGTTTCTCCAGAGGTATCTAAATTTCACAGCTGAAAGAGGTGCTTTGAGGACCAGGTAGCTGGGTCTGACTGAACCCAAAGATAAACCCACTTGGTTCTCAAAGCACTTTATCATCATCTGGCACAAACTGGGAGTACAACTTTTAGTACTTTAAAGCTGTAAGACATCACAGCTTTCAGAGAGTCATTCCAGAAACACATCACTGGTGAGATCAGCCCAAAGCAAAAACTCTAATGTACCTACTGCACAACTTCACCAGCCCCAAGAAATTCCCCCTGCTTTACATCTTACTGATCCATCCTTTTATCCAAAGTCAGTTTTGGGAAGCAAACAGAAGGGCATAGGGTTATTTCACCCTCTTGCCATTAAAGGAATGGAGCAACAGACCCACATCCCTTCCACCAAAAGCAGCTTGTTCCTCCGTTAATTTCAAAGTCAAGAGAACAACATACTATTACACACTATTAAATATTACATAATATAGCTATATATGTATATATTTATGTATCTCCCACTTAAGAAACCAGACCAGGGCACTTCATGTTTTCCCACAAACAGTCATCCCTTAGGTGCACAGTAACCCTTACCAACACTTCCAGGGACACAATTTCTAAGAGATCACTAAACTACAAACCAAACTGTGTTTCTTCTCATACCTCACAGAATGCTCTGCTCTCAATATTCAAACCAGTCTTCTCTGAGAACTCTTCATGAATAAAAATAACCTTAATACCAGCATCAGATGTTTTCCCTTGTGGAAAACAATTATCTGTCTACACTTTCATACATCCTGTGCTGGAATTTGAGATGACGTGCTGTAGAGAGCCGTGCACACCTAATCCAACCACACAAGCCTTCTAGTTCCTTTCACTAGCCACAGGAATCTGAGCATTACATCATCACAAAGGCATCTGGGTAAACCACAAACCAACCCCAGTTGCAGCTGCCTAAAACATTCCATGTTTCACCTCCTGAGACTAAAAAGCCAGCACTGCTCAGTTGCAGTGCACTGCAGTTGTTCATATGGAGAAAATGCAAGAGCTACCTGCCAGCAGCTTTTTTAAGTTCTGCTGGCTGTATGCATACACCCCCTATTTTCCCTTTTCCCCTCAACAATCTATGACTATCATATATTAAAGCTCCTTGTTTCACAGCACCACATTCTTCAGAGACTTTCAGGAACCTCACAGCTTCTTTTTTACACTTTCTGACACTTTTTGACAGTGTCAAGCTCCTGGGATTCTGGTGTTAGGCTGGCAGTTCTAAAAGACAAATGTAAAAGAGAATTAACAATTACAGAAAAGCGAGGAAGATAACTTGCTGGAAGATCAAAGAAGAAGGGAACAACTGTTCGCTTAAATTTTTATAACCAAAATTTTGCAGCCATTTTGAAATGTTAATTGTTCAATAATAACACAACTTAATGGGATCAAAATCATTATCAATAATAATATTATTTCAGAAGCTTCCTGTGAAATGAACTGAACATTTTAATCCTAATTATTAAACAAACAAATCCTTCCTTCCCAGTTCACAACTTTTCCTTTGTTTGTAAACACATTCCTTTGTTCTAATATGTAGCAGTTGCCATTCCTGAATCTTCTTCTGAGCAACAGGAGGTAACAGTTGCTTCAAAAAACCCAAACAACACACTCTTGCTCTGTAAGAAAGGTCTCAGTTTTCTTCTCAGAACACCAGGTGTTTGAAGTGAGAGCCTTAAACCCTTGGCAACCTGTGTTTTTGCAAGAACTAAGAGCTGGTTTCTTTAATGACCTGCTGTCTTTCAAAAATACAGAGATCAGGTCTCCAGACACATAATGAACTGCTTGAATCTGAAAGTGCATGAATGGCCAATTCCCACCCTTTTTTCCAAAAATCACATCTGGAAAGGATTCTTGCCAAATTTGATTTTGCTTGGTTTTCTAAATACTTCCAACAGAGACAAAATAAACAAATAGCTTTATAAATATTCTCTCTACACAGCTACACAGAGAAAACTACTTCCACAGACTATAGTTTTGCTGACTCTATTCTTTGCAAACTTCTACTAAGCATAGAGCTTACTCTTACTAATATTAAAATAATGGCAGCTGATAAAAGAACTTTCGTGTAATGGAGCACATCAAATATTGCTAGAAACCACAGATGAGAACATCAATATCTGCTGCAAACTGGTAAAACTGATCACCTTGATAAAGAACTAGATCTCTACCACTACAACATTTTTTTTCAAAGCTTATCACAGAATACATACAATTCAAAAACAAATTATGGAGCATTCAGATTGAATGATTCCAGAACTTTCGATTTACACAGACACTTGAATTACTTTGCTTTTTATTTCAAATAGTTTTTCACACTTCTGAACACAAACTGCGACCATCTTGTCTCACAGTCCAGCTTGTTCAGCCATGCAGAACAAAGTCCTTTTCACCATA
Organism: Passer montanus; assembly: GCF_014805655.1. NCBI lineage: Eukaryota > Metazoa > Chordata > Aves > Passeriformes > Passeridae > Passer > Passer montanus. The sequence continues at coordinate 2,262,096 of NW_024372370.1, read as the reverse complement.
AGCAAAGCCACCATTCATCCAATAATTTGAGTAATCTCTCTGTACTTGTTCCACATTAGATTCATTACTTTTGACCTTAATCAGCCAGAAAAACATACTCCATTTAAAATTAACTCTTCTTAGTACCTAACAATACTGTTGCCTACTTCTACAGAATAAAAGTAGTCCGATACATTCTCAGATCCTATTTGTTCAGTTTGGTCTCATTGCTCAGCTGCAGCCAAATAAACCAAATTACCTCCTCCTAATGCTCTGTATTTCCAACTAATGAGCTGCCAGACTTTTGCAAAGGCTCTTTGTAACACTCATACTTATGACAAGCTGCACTTTATGCTGTTTTGTTCAGTAATTCCAATCCCCAGGGTTGCACAGTTCTTCAGCACTGCCTTTCACATGTAACAGGTGCCTTTAAATTTTGTCTTTTTCAGGCATTGCCTTTTTCTACACAAAGGTCACTTTTCAGTCAGCAATTGATAAGAACAGTCCTGGAGAAACCAGCAGTGTCACCCACTTCGATACCACCTCTGCAGTATCCTCTTCACAGTGAGGATTACACACACCTTGCAACTTATTTATTTTTATTAATCCCCAATTCTCATTCACACTAACTGTCCCTCAAAGCTCAACAGAATATGTCACTGTACTTTAAACTAGTTAGATCCAACTTTATCCATAACCATTCTGAGTGAAGATACAGCTTTGAGTCTTTATCCACATCTCACTCCAGTTCTTATTTCTAACCTCTTTTTATGAAGAGTTGTTCCAGTCATTCTAGAAAGCATTAAAAGTATTTCTCTTTAAATGACAAGAATTATAAAGCATCTCCATAATTCATGTTCTTAAGCCTTACTGTGCAACTAATTGTACTTGCAGATCTGTTAGGTCTCTTTGCAGCTTGTTTGAAATAGACAATCATCTTCCAATATCTCATTTTGTATACTTTTCATTTCACCAAATCAATTTCCAATTTTTCAGTCCAATTCTCATTCTCTATCAAGTCTAAGCCCAAAATATGATAATCTGAAGAGGTTCAGAGATCTCTGGCGATTGTTTAGCTTGGAAAAGAGAAGCCTGAGCAGCTAGAAATTTTACTCTGTGTGACTACATTCCATATTTCTCACTTTCCATCTCCAATACTATAATTATTCAATTCAGACACATGCTACCATAAGGAAATTGCTTTTTTCTGGGAGAAATACAATATGCCAAAAATATGGAGAATTAGCAATAGCAATACTTTTAACTCTCAAGAAAAAGGATCAACTGCCATAAATTTTGCTGTGAAACTTCAATGGGTTGAAACAGGGGAGAGAGGAAGCAAAAAATAAAGCTGTAAACGTTGTATCTCAAACACTGAAGGTAAAAACATTTAGCATGAATCACTATGGCCTACTAACACTCATATTTGTCACACAGTTAACTCTCTTGTTCTGATTTCTAATTATATGGAAACAGGGTGTAAGCAAGTTAGCCTATCATAAAAGTATTCCTCAGCCCTTGTATAACTCTCTTTCCACTTATTTTCAAGGAAGGTGCACATTCAGAACACAAAATATTCAATTCTTTATCAGTAACACAAATATGCAAAGCATGCTTCCAAATTTCTAATTAACCAATACTATCTTCTGGGTGCAATGTGGCCTGCACAAATCAGTCTGAAACTTTCTGGTATTTTTCATTCAGAAAACTGCTTAGTGTACACCCCTAAGAATTTAGTACCAAAATAAATAGTTACCTAACTGTAGCCTGCTTCCAGAAAACATATTTAATTGGAATTTTTTATGAGTTTTTAGTGCTACATCACAAAAAAATTTCATAATGCCGTACCTGACTTCCTTCCTTCCATCCATTACACTTCTAAACTGTAAATTACTGCAATTAAAAATCCCTCCATGCCTTGGGCACACAGTGATAACACACAAGTATCAGCAGTATGTACAGTACAGCAGTGAAACAGAAGATGTATTTTAGACGCCAAGAGAAAGATAGCTAAGGAAAAATGTCCCAAAACCAGTTTTAGAATAATGTCTCTCACTGGTTTACACTTGCTAAAAAGCTAAAACTTCCTCGATGAAAATTATTCTTAATTAGTTCAGCTACTGATAAAAAGAAAAATAAAAAAGTAGCTCTTTAGGGAAAACCCCATCATTATGACAAATGGCTGAATAAAGAATGCTAATAGAAGCAATTAGAAAGTTATGTTGCATTAATACTACTTGAGAAAAGTAAGAAAAATAGTGAATTTTAGGTTCTACAGTAATCCCATAATTTGAGGGAAGACTCTTCTTGCACCCACTGTATCTGACAGAAAACCCAGATGTCTGTCTGGGTTTTCTGTCAGATACAGAAGCTGCCCAAGAAGCTGGCAAGCAGAGCAACTAAGAATACAATAAATTCTCCTGATTCAAGCCTCACTTTTTATCAAGTTACACTGCAGGCTCTTAGTTCTATACTAATATACAACAGCACAGTCTGACATTTGCACATACCTGCACATAGAAAATTACCCAGATCAACAAAGAACTTACGAGTAAAAACAGTTTTGTTTATAAAGCTGCATCCACACAAATTATTAGTTTCAGGCACACAGAATACCTGTGTTCTGAATTAAACAGTACTCCACAAAAGGTGTATCCTCACAAAAGCAATAACCAGATCAAAACCAATCAGTCATAGGACACCAGGTTGGAAGGGATCTCAAGGAAAATATGGTCCAACCTTTCCCAGCAAAAACACAGTCTAGACAAGGTAGCCCAACACTCTGTTCAGGCAAGACTTAAAATTTTGAGTCCAGCATTGGGGAACCCACCATTTCCTCAAGAAGATTATTCCAATGGCTGACTGTCCTAATTGCGAAGAATTTTCCATTTGTGTCCAATCAGAATCCTCCCCAGGTGTAATTTGTACCTCTCATCCCTCATCTTTCCATGGGATTCCTAGTAAAAAGGGAGTCTCCTTCTTCTCTTCAAATACCTTTTAAATACAGGAACATAGTGATAGGATGGCCCAGGAGACCTTTTCTCAAGGTTAAACACATCCAGCTCTCTCAGCCCTCCCATGTGAAAGGTTTCCCAGTCCTCCAGTTATCTTTGTGGCCCTTCTCTTGATCCTCTCCAGCTGTCCACATCATTTTCTGTATAGAAGGGACCAAATTATTACAGGATGGATGCAGTATTTTTTATTACTATTAATTTATATTTGATGCCTTGTTGACTTGTCCATCAGTATTTTGTGCATCTTCTATTCCCCTTCCCATCCCACCCACAAGAAAGGGAGTATGAGAAGAATTTAAGCAAATTTTGAAAATGCAGCCAAGATACGTTTTCTACTTCAGAAACACAAAAGATGCCACTATGTAAAAGCTGACATCAGAGCTTTGTACACCACTCCTAACACAAGGCCCGGTATTTAAATGTGTCTGCTGCATCAGTAGCCTTTTGTCTCTCTGGGGAACAAAGATGCCAGCTGGCTGAGAGGGTACCTTACACACACATGAAACTTGCCACAACACAGGGCCAGGGTGACTGGTCTGTGAGGACACCTGAAGGACACAGTCGCCATAAGCTGCATCTATCTACCTATTCTGGAAGGCCACACAATGGAAATAGGTTTTCCTGACTCTCAAACAGCTCCATACATCTACTACATAGTGTTGAAACAGCCTTTGACTACAGAGTGAGAAGATGACCACTTCTTTTTCACCAAATAAAACTCTTCTGTCCTGGAACCCAAGGGCTGGGCTTGTAGTATGTCCCAGAACCAAGACATCTGTATCCAGGATATTTTAAAACTGATTAGCCAAGACCATAACAGTCCAAGGATCTGTCCAGTGTTTAGGTACTCTAAGTTACTGCAAGGTTTTTGTCAAACTGTAACATAAACAGTAACAATGAGCACAAACTCTCTCAAAAAAAAAAAAAAAAAAAAAAAAAAACCAAAACTGGGGAAAGCTAAAAAGCTAGAAAAAAAAAAAAAAAAAAAAAAAAAAAAAAAACTGGGGAAAGCTAAAAAGCTAATCTCCTCCACAGAAGCTGCAAATGGAAAGCAGAAGCTAAGTGGCCTTTCCACAGTGCCTTTGATTTAGCAACACAATATTTTGCAGTTACCAAACACAGAGCTCTCATAGGAAGCGCTTAAAACAGTTGATTGTGAAAGGAGAACGAGTTACAATAAGGAAGACAGTAATATCTATAGTGTGTAACTACAAAAGAACAGCCATGCCAGATCAGAACAAAGGATCGTCTAGGCCAGGACACTTTTCCTACAACAGTCAAAAGTGAACATCTTGGGAACAGCACAAAAATAGACAAGTAAACAGCAGCATTTCCCAAAACACCCTCCCAGTCTCCAGCGAACTGACACTTCAGACACTTTCTGTGCCCAAAATGGTGCCTTTATGCTTAAAAACCTTTTCTGTTCACTTGTCAAGTTCCCACTTAAATTTAGTTAAACTTCTACCATTTCTTGAAACAACACAGCTTGAATGTCAACGCTTATTTACATTTTGCATGAAGAACCTGCAGCTCTTGTACTGAAAATACAATGCAGAATGAATAAAAATAACTTACTGCATAAACATTGTTATTGCTACAAAAACAACTGAAAAGGGAGGAAGATAAAAAAAGGGGTTTATCACACAGAAGAGGCTTGTCTTCAAGATGATGGAATTTTAAAGCACCACAGGAATTTATTACCATAAATTTATAAACACAGTACTTGATTTAAAATCCAGCTGCCTTAAAGAAGCTCCAGAGGCTTACCACAGCCTTGAAATGCAGACCAGTCTAAAAATCAAGGTCGTATACATACACTTACTCCGAGCCAGTCTTGCAGGAATCTCACACATTTACAGGCAAACACTCTTCCCAGGCCACTTCCATAAGGCATGAAGAAGCAAGACAACACATCCTCAGTTAGTCATGATGCAGCTTCACCCTGCACACTCAAACTCATATCTATACAGAGCCATCAAGACAACAGCAGAAAAAACTCTGAGTCCAAACTTAAACTGCACGCACAGAAATTTAGGTCAAAACTCAACTCTGTTTTTATTCAGGTTACAACATGCCCACTGTGCAGCAGACAGCAAATCTCAGGTTTTGACAACCTTCCAGCACCATCCTACATTTCCTCCACAGTTTTTCATTCCTTTGGCTCACTCTCTACCCACTCATTCTATGCATCACTCTTCAAATACCGATCAGACATCTTGCTTAGGGAGAAACATATCAATCCTTTATTCCTCTGCTCTGCTGACACTACCATGCTCACGCCAAACAGCATTAATAAAGTGATGTCCCTCCAAGTGATTTTTTGGGGTCAAGAAGCTACCCCGCTCACACAAGCACAATGGCTGCTCTCCTGTGTGAGGACAGCAAAGAATGTCAGAGAAAGCTGCACAACTTGTCACTGACACTGCTTGCACCGTTTGTGGCAGAAGCGGGTAGGTGGGGAGGAGGGATCACACTACAGAAAAAGAAGAGATAGTCTCGTGATTTAGGCACTTTAATTATAACACAGAAAACTAAGCTCTATTCCTCTCTTCTACACAACGAAAAAGTCCCAAATCTTTTTCTTGTCTTAGCAGATGTCACACATTGTATGTACTTTACTCTTTGAACATTTATTTGGAAGTAAAATCAAAGAGAATCGTGTACTGAAAACAGACCTCTAGAAAAACTGCTATATATTCTGACAGAATGGAAATGGATATAGACATCTTGAACTGGGCACAGACAATTAGTGAGCAGCATTCACATTGCTCACAGACTTTGTGCCTCTGCCTATCAGCAGATCTCTAGTTTGGTATTCTGGGGGTTTTCTTTAGACCATGAAAGTTCACACTTGAGCAACTCTCATAGTAATAGAACAAAAATCATGAGAAAAAAACACCATTTTGAATAAAACTATTTGAAGCAAATCCCAAATTACATGGACTGACAGGAACCCTGAAGATCCACGCATTTAGTACAGCTAACAGTACTACAAAGCAAATAATAAGTCCATAAAAAGCACAGGTCCTCGAATCATGCAGTGACATACATCATCAGTACACGCATACTGATGGAATAATCTTCCTTCCCTCACTTCCAAGCAGCTACAAATCTGATTTTTAAATGCTAAGTGTTATAGGTTCTGTCTCAAAGTAGGTAGCTGTCTTATTTCTAATATGTCTCAAAGGAATAAAAAAAAGCCCAAACAATATCCATAGTCAACCAAGAAACCTTCATTTCTCTGTCTCTGGCAATCAGCAAACTGCTCATATTTGGAAGGTGAACTTGAACTCTCAACAGCAGGACCTACACAGCAATAAATTAATTAGCTCAGAGAGAGGGCCTACGTAGGCTACGGGGCATCCGGTACTATGTATGAGCACGTAATTCATGCTATGCCTAAGCATGCAACATTTTCAATTCAAATCCTCAGATTTTGGAAAGAAAAATTATTCATGACTTAGAATCCTGACTCACAATAAAATAAACCATGGTAAATCAATATTTAAACCAAATTATGCAAAACACTTTCAGACCAGGGAACAAATTTGAGAGAGACTCTTACATGTCATTCAGAAGTTATTCCTTCGGAGGTAAGGGCAAGAAAGTTTCTAATCAGATGTGGGAAATATTAGAGTAACAACACACAGATACCAATGACCTTAATGTTTTCCTAGCAGCAGTTTCCATTCAAACCAAGAAAAACGAGGTGTGTGGGGGGGAGGCTCAGACTGAGCCAGCTCAGCCGGCACAAAAACGCACTAGTTATTTCAAATATATAGCTACGACACAGAAGGAGCAAATTCCAACGTATAACAACAGCAGCTGACCAGCTCTCGGAATCAAACACAGGGGCCAAACACGATCCCCGAGCACCCACCACGGAGCAGCACCACAGCCATGGGCACTGCAGCATGCGCTGAAGGTCATCGTTTCCAGGCCCTGCTTGTACGGACTGGCTGCACGTATGCTTCCCCTACGCACCTCAAACTAACGGGGCCGAAAATCGCCCACTGAGCCGCGGCTGGCTTCAGGAATTAAAACACCGCGGAGAACTCCCGGCCGGGGGAGGGGGCCACCCGCTCCGCTCCGCTCCGCACGCCCGCAGCGACAGAGCGGCTGCCGGGCACGGATGGAGGGAGGCGGAGGCACGCAGGGACCCGCCGGGCGGAGGGACCTCGCTGGGCTCCACGCCAAGCACTGACAGCACGTTCCGTCTCCATCCCGCTCCTCTGCCCCCAGCCGAGCCAGGGCCCAGAGGCGCTTTTTCCCCTCGCCCTGTCCGCCCAGCCCCGGGAATCCTCCCTTGACACCCAGCCGGCCCGAGGTGCGTGTCCGTGCCTGCCCTTGGGGCAGCCGCTCACCTGCATCCCCGGCAGCCCCGCCTGCACGGGGGAGTGAGCCATGGCGGCGGCGGCGAGGGAGGCTGGGAGGCAGCCGGGTCTCCTCAGGCGGCTCCAGGGCACAGAGCTGAGCTCATCTCCACGCTCTCTCACACACAGCACCGCCGTCCACCTCCTCCTCCTCCTCTTCCTCCTCCTGGCCCTTCCCCCGGGCGAGCAGCGCCTGTGCGCCGGCGGTGGGAAAGGGGCCGTCCCAAGCCCGGGCTCTCCAGGCCCCCGTCACGGATGCAAAGGCGGCAGCGGCTTCCTCATCCCTCCTCCTCTTCTTCCTCCTCCTCCTCCGGGCCGTGCCGGCGACACGATGACAAACCTGAGGCGGGAGGAGGAGGCGAAGGAGGAGGGGGCGGAGCGGCCGCGGCGGCCCCGCCTGCCCTGCGCGGTACCTGCCCGCCCGCCGCCATGGGCGCGGCCGGCTCCCCTCACGGCGGGGCCCGGGCCCGGACAAGGCACCGGCACACCGGCGCTCCGCCGAAGGCTGCGGTGCCAGGAAGCGCTTGGCTTGCTGTCAGAAGCTGCAGGAGCCCCAGCCCAAAATGCCAGTCGTGCTTGTCCTGTAGTTGCTAAGCGGGAGCAGAGTGGGTCAGCACTGCGGTCGCTCCCACGCTGAAGTTCTGCGTACATGCAAATCCCTTGAGAACTCGACGATGTTCTATTCTTTGTTACAACTGGAATTTAGCAGCTCAGTCGCGCAGCTTCCCATGTGCTATGGGATACCCTAAGATTCTCTCCTTTTCCCCCAACACAAAAACCTAGGGAGTTTCATGAGTGTTAAAGTTTTTGAAACCTGTCAGTCCCAGTGGGGCTGGGATCCATAGGACAGCGAGGTTCACTGTCTTTTCAAACGATTTTTTAAAATTATACGAGCATCCACTACAGCATAAGTTGCTTTTCATTAGATAATTACTAAAGTTTGTACATATCTCTTAACTGCAAGAAACATTTGAAAATAGAAAATGGCCTTATTGAAATGCGGTTGGAACTTCCACTGAAGTTTTTTCTATAGTTATGATAGTCTTTGCCTTTGTTGTCTTATGTGGGCTGAGTTATGCTACCCAATCTGGCTTTCCTGAAACTTGGAGATACATAAATGTTCCTAAGATGTCTATGTCAGAGTATTATTCAAATAAAATTAGCCAACAGCCTTATGCAGGCAAATAAGTGTGCCCACACACAAGCACATTGGTTTTTTACCTGAGAAAATAAACTAAATATACCAGTACAGTGAAACAGGAAAGGATGATGGCTAGACATGAAAATTGAAATATTGAAATTCCTTTTTCAGTTGTTCATGAATGAGTTGAAAATTTCCTTAATGCTGGGATGGAGTTGAGATTCTGTGGGGTTTGGCTTCAGGAAATATGAACAAGTTTCTACTGTCTTCTGGTATGTAATTTTCAAATAAATGTAAAGTCTTTTCATTCAAATCAAAAATCGAATAACAGTTGCAAGAATCAATATCAAAACTCTATGTTTAGATTGTTTACTAAAGCATTTTTGCAATGTTCTTATTAAAAAAAGAAAAAAAAGGTTTTATATCTCCATGGTTGCTTCACTGTTTGCAGTAAGTTTTTCTGGCTAGCTGGGGAGAAAGTCAGTGGGCTACTTTTCCTTTGTCTCATGAATAGCACTGAGCTTTTTTACATCATATAATATTATAAATTCTCATTGAGAAAATGCCTTTATAGCCAATTACTATTGTTTATGCAGTTTTATTTTTGGGGGTTTTTTTTCTATATAGTCATTATGATACAGATTTTATCAGCTGCTTTACTTTTTCTGCAGTTGCACATTCAGTGTGAAGTCAAAATAAAGAAGGTACACGACTTTCCTCTTTTGTATTGAGAAAGGTACACAACTGTTATTTTCTGTCCATGAGTACATTATTTGGCACTTAATTAATTTTCACAAGGAATATATACTTGACTTGGTAGATTCTCTAGCTCAAGGCACATAAGGACAAAAAGTTCCCTTGCTGCTCTGAAGTGCTTTCCACCATGTAAGCTCCTGGCCTGGGGCCATCGTGAGGTCTTTCTGTTGTTTGTGTACCATGGTGGATTTATTTCATCTCAAGGTTTTGAAGTTCTGCATTATATGTTCAACAAGATTCTGTGCCTGAAAAATTATTGTTTGGGCCATGGAATAAACTCTGTGGGCAGATTTACTTCTCAAATGCAGGAAAACAAAGGAGCAGATTCAAAACTCTTCAGTGACAAACCAGATACCAGTCCAAGTGAAATTCTAATGGAGTCAGAACAATGTATTAGAAGGTCTAATATCTTGTCAGCTTCTAAATTTTGTACTGTATATCATGTTCTGATACACTTCCAATCCAGGACTTGTAGATATTTTTAAATAATAGTTTTGAATGTAATTTTAAAATAATGAATGTGTGTGTTTGCTCTTCATTTTGTAAATGCTAGTCTTTCCGTCTAAATTTCATCTCACATACTAAATAACAGAAGCCTTTCAAATTTTCCTCTCCTTTTCTCAACCTTTTGTGGTTTTTAATCTTTTCTGAGAGAAAAAAAAATTGTGTATTGTAGTCCAAAGAAAGGCTAGTCTTGCATAAACCTTTATTAAATAGAATGATTACATGTTTTGCTAGCCAACCATCCCAATACAATGACTGAGACTTCAAAAATAAACACTTCTTATCATTAAGAGAGTTCCCTGATGTATCTTTTTGAAGCCAGATCTTCCAAGCATTCCAAGATCCAATTTATTTTATTTTATGTTTCTACTTCTCAATAACTGGTTTGCTTTCAATTTAACATGATACTTTGCATATACAGAGATTTTCTGCCTTGCTGGTTATGTTTAAACCATAAATTATAACATTTCAGTCTCTAACAGTAAGATAAAAGTTACAAAAGAAAAATATAATGACATAATTGTAAAGGCTCTGACAAGCGACTGTGAACTTCTTCTTATAAATACCTCTGAAGAAAAAATGTTTTCTTTACTGACAAAAACTGAAACTTCTCAAATGAACAACGTAAGATCATTGGTGTTTACTACTATGAAAGGTGTACCACGAACCCAGCTCGTTTTAAATTTATAATAATAAAAGTGTGTCTCTTGCCTGTATCACAAAATGCACAGCAGCTTTAACAAGACTCTTCACAAATGGACCTTTAAGAATTTAAGTGTTCCAGGGGCAAGAGGGGAGGTCCTCACAGGGGTCTCTAACTGAAGATAGAGAGGAAAGAAAAAGACAAAAACCTTTCACAGAGGGGGGTGTTACCAGTAGGCTGCTGCAGGACCAATATGGGACCCATCTTGCTCAGTATATCCATGAATGAGCTAGGAAATAGAGTGAAGAAAATTGACAGTCTCATATTGCCAATCATCACGAGGGAGAAACTAAAAGCCCAAGGAGTTGAAGAAAAATCTCAGAGTGAGTGACTGCTGAGTGACATGCCAGCAGATGGGGGATCAGCACTGAAAATGGGCTCCTTCAGCAGAGTAGAAGAATGTCAGAGTGCTGTAAATATCCTCAGTGTGGCCCTGCAGAAAAGCAGCTTCCTGGTAAAACTTTATAAACATGAAATATCTAAAGATCTAAATCAGTGAATTAAACCCCATGATATAAGTACGTTCATTCCTGCACACTGAGTCATCCTGAGTGTGCTTCTCTTTTCAGATCAATGTCCAGTCCTTTCAGCTTTCCTTTCTGGGAGAATTGCTCAAACAGCAACTTAATCTCCCAGGAATGAGCCAAGGTACCAGAGAAGGGTAGGATGCAATTTTATTAAAAAAAAACCAAAACCCCAAAACAAAAAGTTTAATGATAAAAAGCACATTTCCCTGTAAATAACAAAAAATATCCCTGTGTTGTCCAGGACTGATGTTTTCCCTGCTTTTGGTTGTGTATGCCCCACAAGATTAGTTTCCAGTGTACTTCCAAACTAGGCAGCAATGATACACCTACAAAACCATTGGCGTTTTCTCTGTTTCCAACAAAAATTGTAACATTTCAGTTTTCAATTTCCATTGGAAAGGGTGTCCTGTCCCTTCTACAAAGTTCGTGATGGAGCCTTTCTTCTTCTCAAAATGCATGAGTAGCCCTGCAGCTGTGTATTTCTTCCAGCAGAGGAAGCTTGTGTAGTTCCTAAAGCACACAGCTTGCCTTCCACAGCTAGATTTGGCTGTGCATTTACGTTGTCAGAAAATGGTTTTGTCAAATACAAAAGTAGAGCTGGAAGTTCAAACAATGGAATTCTAATTTAGATCTTGTGAATGCTGAAGGGGAAAAGTTTGGTTATTAAATTATGTTCCCCAACGAAAAAGCCTTTTTTTTCTATGTTTGTATAAAACATGCCATTTTGTATATATTTTCCTTCCTGCAGTGATGTTATTCATATCACTTATAGAAAACGGCAGGTTTTTGAGATTCGTAATAGAAGAAAATTCACTTTCTTGTAGTACTGAGAATCATAATGGATTAGCCAGAATGAGGCAGGAAATGGAAGAAACATCTTGAGTGTTATATGCTGTTTATTAATAATGAGCAGAATATAAGTGCCTGAAAGTATTTTAGTATTCCAGGCAGACAATTAAAATTAGATGGAGACCTAGAGCTTATTAAGAAACATGAGATTGATTTTACTGTCCTATGCCTCTGCCCCTGCAGAGCATCATTGCATTATATCTTGCTTTTTATAAGCCTTTCTCTTAGCCCCTTGTCACACAAACCAAACATATGCAAATGGAACAAAACATACCTTCTCTATCTTCTTCTCACATTTCACATTTTATAATGGAAACATCAGTTCTTATCTCAGGTTAATGTCTGTGTAGACAGCAGACTAGCAAACTCTCTGGACTAAATGGATCCATTAAGGGTGGCCTTTAATGGTTTTAAACTAAAATAGACTCAATTTAGATTAGATAGAAGGAAGAAGTTTTTTACAAGGAGGGTGATAAAACACTGGAACAGGTTGTCCAGAGAGGTGGCAGATGGATGTCACATCCCTGCAAACATTAAAGGTCTGATTGGACTGTGCTCTGAGCATCCTGGTCTATTAGAAATGGTCCTATCCCCAACAGGGGGGTTGGACTAGATGACCTTTAAAGGTCCCTTCCACCCAAACTATTCTGTGATTCTGTGACCCTGTAATTATGCTGAGACAGGTGCCTTAGACAGTCCATGTCATCACAGATGTGAAATGTTTACTTCCAGGTTACAGTTGTCCCAGCAGAAAAAATTGCACTGTATCTCACTGATAACTGATAAGTAGCAGTCCTAAAACTGACTGCACTACTTCACTATTTTAATTCCAGGATTATCTCATTTTTTACTCTTCATTAATTTCATTATATGGTAGCTGTTACCTGTAAAATCTTGTGTTGACAAAAGTATATTGTATTCATCTGTTGAATAAATAAACATACGGATTCCTGCAAGTACCAGTTGTCACTCTGGAGTGTAGTTACCAAATTAAAATCATCATGATGTGATGAGTTTTTCAGAGTACAGCTTTGTGCTGTGTTTAATCCAACTTAACTGCAGTCTACTGCCAAAGTGCTGATCCCACTCTTCTTTTCTCCCAGCCCGGGCTCCAGTCCTTGCATTAGCAATCACATGCCTGCTTGGTGATTTGGATCAGTTCACTGATCCCATGGGAAATGCATCCACATCCTGCTGGATTAGTGTCCTGTGGCAGCAGTCTCTGGGTGTCATGCAGCAGGGACACCATGTGGAAGGAGTGAGGGAGGGAGGGCAGCACCTCCCATTCTCTGCTAGCCCACAGTTAGCTCAGATGAGCTCGGAGTTGAAACTCCATCCAGAATGTCTTCTGTGGAGTGGGATGGTGGCTCCAGCTCTGTCATACCACAAAAGCCACCTTCTCAGCTTGCAGGAATGAATGCTCCTGCCTGTGGTTTAAGCTGTGTATTCATAGCAGTCAGTCTCCACAGAGAATGTACAGAAGGAAACAATGGAGGGATGACTTTGCTGACAATAAACTCTTTGCTGGGCAGTCGGAGACCCTGCAGCCTTCGTGGCCCAAAATGTAACACCCAAAAAGGAAAAGCCAGAAATTAGATACCCTCAAAAAAATGAGAAGTGAGCTTGTTATTTTGGGAAGGTTTTTATTAGGCCATGAGCTATTTTCTAGCACTTGAACCTGCCATCATCCCACGAGGTATGTATGGGAGACAGCTATGGCTTGTAACCGTGCCCACAAAAATGCAGCTCCTGTGCGTGTACCTTCCAATTCTGCCCATCATTCCTTTTCCATTTAGCCTCCTAAAAGTAATTACCCAGTAAGTTCCTGTTGTGCTCACAATGCTCTGACGTGATCCAGCCATCTTCCACCCCCTCTCATTCACAAAAATCAGCTGCAACTTCCCACTTGCCCCAGACCTTTGGCAAGATCCCAGAGCCTTGCGCTCCCTTTACATCTGCAGTTGCCAGCTCAGTTTTCCTCCTATCTTTTTCATGAGAGCATGCTTTCTGAGGATTTTGAACTGTGGATATCTCTTCTGCCAGCTGAGGCAGTGGGTACCTGATGCTTTTATTGCAAACAAGAGCAGATCTTGCTGTTCCACATCAGCACTACTGTTCTTCCCTGCACAGAAGCAGATTTACAGAGTGAGCTATGGTAGGCATTCTATTTACACTTCAGTGGAGTAGTAGAGCTGCACAGTCTTCCCATCCCACTGTCTCCTGACAGCAGAAGGATTTGCCTCAGCATCACAGCTGCAGAAGGCCACAAATCTACATGTTTTTCTGTTGAAGCTTAAGTGAGAAAAACACATATAAGCCCTTGAAACTACTACAAAGAATTACCATTGTGAAAAAAAGCAGAGATGATTCTTCTAGACATTTTGTATACAGACTTACTTGGGTTAAAAGGAAATTTCTGCTACACTCAGTGTACAGAACTCACCTTGATAGTCTGTGCTTCCTGGATGAGGTTCTCATTTCTTACCTGAATACTGCAATTTTGTCAGATATTTACTCTCAGTTCTGCTCATTCTGCATCTTGGACCTGGAATATATCCCGCCCCAAAGTGCACCTTCCCAAACTCTCCAAGGTGCAATTCATTACTTTCCCCACCATTCTCTTGAGAAATTCTTCAGTACCAACTCACAGGTACTGTGGATCAGGTATTATAGCTCATTTTATATATATATATATATATATATGGTAATGTGGTTCTGATTCTCATCAGCTTCACTGGGCTCTTGATTTCTGATGTTTGTAGGTAGTACAAAAGTTTCTCAGCCCATGGCAGGAAAAGGTCTTTCTTTTTACCTGCATAGAGGTTGACATGATTGCCACTGACATATTTCCATGAGCAGTTTTCTCAAAGAATGTAATACAGCTCTATGCTTGCAGTTACATATATTTATGAAAGTAAAATAAAAATCTTTATTTTACTTTACTGTTCCTCACGATAGCTAAAGGTTTTACCATGTGTGTTTACATCATTCTTCCAGCAGAAATACAAGACCACATAGTTTTTATGTTCTGTTAACCAAAGAAGCACTTTCAAAATATGCATCCCTGTGATTTTTATACACACAAAGTATTTATATTTAATGAATTAAGTGTTCAACCAGCTTCTGTAGAGATTATTTTAAAAGCATTTCAGTTCAGTTCAGCTTTAAGATTGTATTCCAGGCTTCCCAAGATGTCAATGTGAGGATGAGGGTGCAGCATCATTAGGGTGTTTAACCACTCAAAGACTGTCCTTCCCAACAACCACGTCTTTCTTCAACACTGGCATCATTTCATGTTGACTTAATCTGATCTGGAAACCACACCTCTCCCCTACAGAGATCCTAAGCTGAAAGTTTCCTTTACTTTCCATGGGGCAGACACAGTGGGGGACAGAGCAGGAAGGAGCAGCCCCAACAGTCCTTGCACACAGGTCCTTGGCCCCAGTCTGGAGATCTGGTTAGAAGTGCCTGAGGAGCTGCCATCCAGTGACTTTCCTAACTCCTCCCGTCCCAAACCTTTGTCAGTGCGCATCTCAAGTGCCCACATGAGCCCTTCCCAAATTATGTCAAGTATGTGATGTTTGGGTAATGTAAATCTCCCCTGAGCAGTCCTGCCTCCCAAAGCTCTCCCATCCAAGTTACAATTCACTGCAAATCCCTTCTGCTTTGACCATCTCCCCAGGTCCAGTTGCCTGAGGGTCCATCCAGGGGCTGATCACAATTCTCTCAACCTTTATGGCAGTAGCAGCCGTAACTCCATAGGCTATGGATGTTCCTTGTTGTCCTCTCAAGGACTATAACCAAATCTCTTTTCGTAGCATGTTCGAGTTTAACTCTAAAGTTTGCAGGATAGCTCTAAAATCTGCATCTCTACACAACTGACAAGATGCCAGGATGAAAAGTGCAATGCTTAGGAGATGTCTAAAACTGAATGTTATTTAGGAATGAGGTGCTCTTCCAACAAACTCCCTTAATGGACAGTGTCTAGCTGGCATGGCCTCACCAAGAACCATCTTGGAGAGCTGGGGTCCCTATCAAATGCAGAGATTATGGCTTTCTTGTTAAAGACAGGGTGGGCTAAGTAGTTGTACTACAGATTAACAGTCTGGGAAATCATCCAGGAGGCAGGATTCTGAAATCAGTGCATACTCAATCTGTCAGAACCAAAAGCAGTCCAATTCAGCCCAAATTTGTATCCACTTAATGCTGAAGTGCTAATGCTACACATCCCTCTGTTTAACAGGGTGGTGGTTTTTTCTGGGGATTAGTCTGCTGTGCCCACAGAAGGCAATATTGCTTTGTCTGACTGACATTTTGCTCAGTTACAAAAAGCCCCCTAAACTTTCTTGTGTCATTGTTGGGGCAGACTTTCATGCCTGGGGTTTGAGTCCTGCAGTTAAATTGAATTAAGCACAACATGAAGCTGTAGCGAGGGATTTTATCACCTTTTGGGGTGAGTGTTGGGTGTTGCAGCACAATCAGCTTTATTCATGTTCTTTACTATTCTTCAATATCAAAGTCTCTTTTTTGTAATACTATGTGGTATTTTGGCAATTTTAACAAGTTTTTAAAAGTTTATAAGAGAGGCAATTTCCACCAATGCTGCCAGAGACTCTCTCTTGCTAAAATCCACCCAAATATTTTTATTTTTCTAAACACACAGCAGCCCTGTGGTCTTCAAAAGCAATACTGATCTATGTGTCTCATATGATACAATAGCAATCTAGATATTTTCATAGGGTAATCTGAAGCTTGTGATACCTGCGAGTGAAGAGTGATTAAGTTAATTATGTCGGGGGGTTTTCTGGGTGTGCCTCTCCGTCCCCTTCCCTGCACTGTAGAGTACTTTTCTGCCACCTGGTGGTGGAAATTGAGGTTCTGGTAAGGGACCCCGGGCTACAATTAAGAAAGCTTTGCCTGAGGAAGGGGCCTAGAATTGGCAAAGAAAGAAAGGTTAAATAAAGGTAGGGCAATGTCGTGTATTTTATACCTACCAATATTACCTAGAGTCTGTGTTAACAGACTGGCGTTCCACTGCAAAAAGCCCAAACCGGAAAAAGTAAATAAATCCTTCCTGTTAAACAAGCTGCCTCAAGGCAGGTGGGAAATGGCTCTGGGCTTCTCTAATTCCTCCTGGTTCTGCCAAGCTCTCTGAGCTGGAAATGGGTGTCAGAGGACAGCATCTTGGGTCTGCCCCCTACAACAGGCGCGGCAGCAAGTCAGAGAGGGAGCTGGGTTCATCACTTGTGTGCTGTGGGTGCTGTGAGGCTGCAGTGGGGAAATCATGAGTCACACTTGCAATGGATGCGTGAAATAAACACCTAAAACTGAAAAACAGCCAATCAAAAGATGCCAAGCCCCAGCCCTGGTTTCCATAACTCAATCAGGAATGTGTTGGTGAGTGACCACAGCCTGGTCCTAAATGGGGAGAAGAGATGGTCTGTGACAATAACACCTTGCTCTGCAGCAACAGAGAATACCATTAGTGTCATATTCCTGCTCCCTGCAAGACAGAAGGGGAAGATGTAGAGATTCTGGAGGTTCTCCCTTCCCACCCTTCCCAATTTCCATGCTCAGTTTCTTAAACAAAGTCTCCCCATCCAGTTTCAGCACTCAGCCAGGCCCTGCCACCCTGGGACATCCACGGCTATAATGTGAGTACACTTGTGTAGCAGTGTTCTACTTCCATCCTCCCACGTTTGGGATCAGATTTCACTAAAAATGAATTCAATATCATGAATTCACTTAGGTGGTTACAGACCTGGCCTCAGGCACTCTGTTGAACTAAAGTACCAGCCTAAAGGAGCTGAAAAAATTGAGTTAACCTTTACTTGAAATATTTTTTTGTACAGTGAGACCTTTAGGAAATAGAACTCCCACCTAAGTAGAAAATATTTCAAATTTTCACTACCAAAAGGAAGGATGGTATGGCTCTGGGAGCATTGATTTTTTAAAATAAATTTATTTATTTATTTATTTTATGTTTGCAAGGCTTAAATAAAATATTTTTTTCCCAGCTGGGAAAGGACTTGGAATTTTTTTAAAAGCCCTTTATGGGCTAAGATGGAAAGAAGCTCAGCCAGGAAGATACATTGCAGTCCTATGAATCTCACAGGAGGAGGATAAACATAATTTCACATGAGCAGACAGCTGAAATTTCATCTTAATCTCATGAGAGTTTTATTGCCACTTACAGAGGCAGCAGGTCAAATGAGGGATTGCAACAGCAGGTTGAGAACCATGATGTCACAGTGCCTCAATATTTCGTGCTTAGCACTTGGATAATTTTTATTCATTATTTAATTATGCATCTTCCACAGTTTCGAATTTTAATTCCCCTCCCCCCCAAAATACAGCAATAGTGTTACAGAGACAGAGCCACTTCCACTGCAGATATTCTCCTTATGTGTGTTTCAGAAGGTCTTACGGCCATTTTGGCATTGAAGGGAAAACCAGCCCTTTCATCCCAGTACATCTGCCACCAAAAGCAAAGCTGTCTGATTAGCACCTGCAATAATTAGGAAGTAGTTGCTGGCTAGCCAGTGTGACACCCATCTGCAAGAAAGGTCAGAAGGAGGATTCCAGCAGCCTGTCAGCCTGACCTCAGTGCTTAAGGCAGGTTATGGAACAGATTATCTTGAGTGTGATCACACAGCACGTGCAGGGGATCAGGCCCAGTCAGCAGAGCTTTAGGAAAGGCAGGTCCTGCTTGACCAACCTGCTTTCCTTCTGACAAGGTGATCTGCCCAGTGGATGAGGGAAAGGCTGGGGGTGTTGTCTACCTAGAATTCAGTAAAGCCTCTGTCACTGTCTCCCACAGAATTCTACTGGAAAAGCTGGGAGGCCACAGCTTGGACAGGTGCACTCATTGTCAGGAGTGGTAGTGGATGGAGTTACCTCCATTGTACAGGGAACAGTCCTGTTTAATGTCTTTACAGATAGCCTTGACAAGGGGATCAAATTCTCCCTCAGTCAGTTTGCAGGGGACACCAAGCTGGATGGGAGTCTCAGTCTGGGTAGAGTAGGAAGGCTCTGCAGAGGCATCTGGAGAGCAGGGATCCATGGGCAGTGGCCAATGCTACGAGGCTCAAAAAGACCAAGTGATGGGTCCTGCCCTTGGGTCACAACCACCTGTAGTGCTACAGGCTGGGGACAAGGGGCTGGAAAAGTTCCCAGCAGAAAAGTACCTCGGGGTGCTGGTCAAGAGCCGGCTGAACATGAGCCAGCAGCCCAGGTGATGCATGGTGGCTGTAGGAAGAACAGCATTGATTGAATTAGGGGGAAATAGGGCATCTTTGATTTTTCTGAACCTCTTCTTGGTGGAGTAGGATGATTTTACTTGTTACTTCCCCTTTGCTAATTTGTCTCCCTTTCACATTTTAAGGGAAGACCCAGTTGTTTTATTACCACGATGGTCAGTGAATATTATGCTAAAGTACTACATCAAGCTGTGAAAGAAGGAGGCAAAAGCAAGGTGTTGAGTATGTATAGGTGGCTTGCAATTGCTTCCAGGAAATTTTAAGAAACCCAGCAACTTTGTATAGACATTTGTCAAGTTTTTCCAAAGATTATGCTGCTAATAAAGCAATTTTTAAGACCAGCAAATGGCAGAAGATGGATTCACATGGTGCAGAGAATATGATATTGAACTATTTTAAGTCAAGTGTCTTTAGGCTGAGCCAAGAGGGAATATGGAAAAAACAGAACCTTTACAGTATATCTGTAATATTATTAAGCATACAAACATACACATTCCTGTATCTACCTGGCCATGCATGAGTGTAGATTGAATTGCTAGAGCAGGGTGTCATAATTCATTACTCTTGCACATTGTTAGTTTAGAATGATCAACTGTTAATTTGATTCAGTTCAGGGCATCTTCTCTGTAACAGAACATTATACGCAAAAGCCCCTCTCAGCAAGTCTGATAGGCTAGACAGCAGCATGCTAAACTCAACACTGTCACATTTAGAGGTTAACTGTACATCTTCAATGCTTAAAACTAAGGAACTGAAAACATTCCATTTCAGCCCAAAGACCGATTCTCCACACACAGCTTCTAAACACAGTCACAGCAATGCTGACAAGGAACTACCTGGCTAGGCACAGAGATATTTTAACTTAAGTAATTAAAGTCCCTGTTGAAAATGAGATTAAAATCTTGTCACACACAACTGTCTCCATTCTACCTTACGGGTCACTTTCACCTCATCAGAAAGGTTCCCTATCTAATTTTACAGTATTATTTGGCTTTCTAAACATTAACCACATCCATCGTGTTGTAGAAAACAGTGGGTTTACTAAAGCACTAAAATACAAAAGCTTATGGTTTTAGCTTTTATGGTATAAAAACTAGACACATGACCTGTATTCCAAAGGAAAAAGTAGGTAGTGTTAAAATGACAAACAATTCACCTGGCATGGGTAGAGTAGTAGGCAGAAGATGCTACTCTATTGGATACAGTTAGGAGATAATTTATTTTGCTTAACTTGCGTGGCAGAGGAAAAGCTGGCTACTTGGCCATAAATAAAGCTGGTATAAAATTCCCTTAAATCCTCAGAGGATGGCAGGGAGCCAGTTGCTCCTGTGGCTGTTACAGTAGACCCTCAGTTCCATTGGCTGGGGAACATGCAGTATCATAAATCCATGGGAAAGGTTCCCCCCAGATGACCCAAGAGACCAGGAGGGGATTGCTGCCTCGGGGGTAACAGGACTATCTCTGACACAAACAAAGAGTGCCTTGGACTTGCCTTTTCAAACTCCATTTGAAACTGTCTCCATGGGTGAGGGACTCTATTCTCAGTGCCTAGGTGCAGCAGCTGCAGTGGGAACAGCGAGCACAGGGACCCATGGACCTGCAGTGTGAGCAGAACAGCCATGGCTTGAATGTGGATGTCTGTGCCATCACTTGCCAACACCAAAATGGAATTGCTGTAAAATAGGATAAGAGTATTGCAAGGCAGGTGAGAAAGCAGCTGAAAGTCTGGGCAGGCTACTGGAGGGGCCAGTGAGCCCAAGGTGCTGGAAAAGTGAAGGATGTAGACCCTAAAGAAGGAGAATTACCAAAACAACATGCAGACCCCTGGCACTCCATTACATGGAGCTCAGGACTACGGGAGCAGGTCCTGTTAAGCAGCAAAATTTCATCTCCCCTAGCATAAATTTGACAAGTGTTCTGGTAGATTCACATAGAGAAGAGCAGCACTGATCCGTTAGCTTTAAGTGATGGAGAGTGTAGATCAGGGCACCACGGAGGTGGTATTGAGTTTTGTTACCATACAACTGTAAGCCATGTTCTTAAAACACTTTCCTTATTTTGTTTTTATGTAAGTTTTATTGCTCTTGCTTGTTCCAAAGGTCATTTGCTGTTATCATTTTACCTGAGTGGGCACTTCTAATATTAACTAAAGACATAACAGGAGTTAAATGGGTAGTTAACAGGCAGATAAAGCATTATATTACAGTGCACATCCAAGTTCCTGCCACTTGGAACACGGACAACATTTTAATCTGATCACTGCCAGAGCTTTGCTCCCATTATCTACAAGGAAGTACAAAAGAATTTAAGGCACGTGTGACCTGCTGTTTTCAAGTAACAGTGATGCTAGAGATCAGGCAGAGAGCTTGGCTTCAATTGCTGTTCCTTGAAAAAGTCTTGTTTCTTTCACAATATAAAATTGAAATACAGTATAAAAATACATCTTTTCAAAGGGTCCAAAACTTCCAAGTCTAATTTCAATATTATAATGCTATAATATATAAGATTGAGGTACATTAAGAGTGCAACTTCTGCTGGAGTTTCTTCAGGACACCACATTCAGTACAAGAGAGAACAATATTTTCCTGTTGCTTCCCTAGAGAGGCTGCACTTTAAGTTAAACCAGTTTTGCTTAATGTCTTCCACAAGGCATGTAAACCAGAGGTGTTATTACTGATACCCTGATTCCTCTGACTGCAGGAGAATGAGTGGGATTTCCTTGATTCCATGATTTACAAACACTCCTTGAATACAGCTTTTACAGTCGAGAATCATTTTCAGTTTTCTTTTCATTGCTGTCTTGATCCTTCTTGTCTTCTTCCTTTTCTTCCTTGCTGAACTGAGCTTCAATCTCATTGGGATCAATATAGGTATAAAAAGAAGCCATGATAGCAAAAATGACGCAAACTACCAACAGCAGGGCAGCAAACAGCACATACTCTGCCCACTGCAAAGAAGAAAAAAAAAAAGAGAGAATTTATTCACCAATATTTATTTCAGTATTACACTATTTTAGTATCTTCAGGAAGGAAACTCAAAATGTGAAACTGAGTGTACATAACAAGTATCATATGGCTTACAGGACTAAGTATTAATTAAGCGTATAATACGTATTAAAGCAACCCAGAATTGAGGCTCTTCCAGCATTTCTATCTTCACTAAAAAGATAAAAATTCTGCGAATGCTAAAAAATTCTGCAACATCCTTTTCCTGGAGGAACTGGGAACTGAATGAAAGACTGAGAAGGAAACTCAGCCCCTTCTTTTTGGTCAGATCTCTAAACCAGGTGGGCACTGATTCTGCTTCCACTTAAAGATTTTCACAGCTGAATTAGTGAATACAAACGTGGGCAGAGATCAGAAACTCTACCTGAAAAGCCTCAAAATCACTGTTTCATGCTCTTTCTGATTTAATTTAGCTTAAACTGGCAACTGCCAGTTTCAGAGAAAAGCTCTTCCTTCTCTCAGATATCCATTTTAATTCATTACAGAGCACCACTAATAAACAGAAAATCTTCTACAACTGCTCTTCACCAGGACAGACATAGTTTTTATGCCACATATAATGAGATTTGAAAACAATGAAGCCAGAAGAAGGGATGTGGCAAGGCTGTGGTATGCAGGTGAAGGCTCATTAGCAATTAACAGAACTTTGGTAGGTTTTATACCATTCACGCAGAATTTCAGCTCAAAAGTTCACAGACTTTCTATACCATGAGAAGAAATTTACTGCAGAGATGCTAGAAACTGCTGCTTGCAAGCAAAGGAGCCTGCCAACGAGAGTTAAGTAATAGGTAAGTAGAAATCTTTGCAGAAAACTATTTATCTGCCATCATTTCCTACTGGATTGGAACTGCTTTCTCCCAGTGTAATATAATAGCACACCTACTGCTTGCATGCTTACCTGCTGTTGGATTGCAGATACCCCAGCCACAATAAGGACAATTATGTTACCAACAGCCACAGTCAGCAGCCATCCTGCCTGCAGCACTGACTTCATGTTAGACGGGGCCTGTGGAGACACACATTTAACTTCTGGTAGTGTCATTTATTTTCTGATGCATTTACTGCAATCTTTACCTTACAATAAACACTGTTTCTCTGGGGGAAGAGGATGTACATGTTAGACGGGGCCTGTGGAGACACACATTTAAGTTTGGGTGGTATAATTTATTTTCTGATGCATTCACTGTAATCTTTACCTTATAATAAACACTTTCTCTGGGGGGAAGAGGATGTCATGGTTTGCTAGGTTTTGGTGGTGGTTGGGGCTTTTTTTAAATTTTTTTTTGACATTAAAAATTGCTAGAGAGCTAAACAGGTCTGGAGAAGTCTTTGAGGAGCAAGAGACCACAAGCACACTAACTATAACACTTTTTACTTACACACACCAAGTAAGTAACAGGTACACAGGTGTAATTTTACATCTCAGGAACACATGGCACACATGACATGAAGAAATTCAGTGCATCACCTAGCAAATCACAGCTGACAACATTTCCATCACTGCAGTTTCTAGATTCAGACTTAAGAGAAGAAATACACACAGCTACTAAAGTGGAGTCAGGAGACAAAGGAATTAAAAGTGTATAACTAATAAATTAAAGTGTATACACTAAAAGTGTATAACTAATAAAAGGCCAATGAAAAGGCTGTATGGTGTAAATGCTGTGGAGATGAAGTGCCACTACTTCCTCATTTTATGTTTGAGACCTCTCCAGTTCAGTTTTATTGCAGCAGTACAGTTGCACTTATTTTCAATGGATAGTTGTCAGTTGTCATAGTTACATGGGGGAAGGAAATTTGAGGACTGGTAGTCAAGTCTTCAAATGATATAACTCAGCATAGCTTCATGGAAAACACCAAATCCTATTTGAAACAGGGCCAACTTGCATCAGCCTATACAGTCCTTCTAGGAGCTGTGAGGGACACAGGGATCTAAGCAGCAGCACAGAACCACCACTTAAAAACAATACATCATAGAAAATCTTAACTCACACCAAGATTCTTAGCTCAGGAAAAAGAATACCTGTGAGTATGAAAACTCCAGTCCAGTGACAGAGAACAGCACTTCTGCACATGTAAGAAGAAAATACTGAGGGATCTGCCAAGCCATATGGACTGTATTTGGTGCAATATCTTCAAAGTGTGTAATGATAAGTTTCTTTTCAACACACTGGAAATTAAAACAGCATGTTAGGAACAGTAATAATGAGTGTGCACAGTTAAGGCATTCTAAGAAGTTCTATAATCATACAGAAAGTTCAGAGTAAATAACAAATATTGCACATGAAGCACTGCATACCTAGTTATAAAGTATAGCTTTTTTACAGCCCACTTCATGCAAATCCGTAGTGTCTAACAGGGCTAAAGGTTTAAGGCCATTAATGGTGATCATGAATTCTTGGATTATGTATTATCATAACCATAATTATTTTTATAGTTAATAATGGCTTATTGTCCTGTTTAGGATACCAGAATTCTATCATATATACTTGTATATGGTAGACCAGAGGAAATTTAAGGATTAAAGACAAGAGGAATAATTCTACAAGTGTTTTTTTAATTGAAGTATCAACATGGAAAGGAATTCTATATTGTCCATCCAACAGCAGTGGCAACTCACATCATCAAGTGAAATGGTATAGACACCACCATATCCAAATTCCTTTGAACCAACTGTACAAGTGTATTGAGGCATTGAAGCCCTAATTGTATATGACCTGAAAAAGAAAAACCCAAAACCCACAGTTCAGACCATAGGTATAGTCAATTGTGTGCATCACATATTTAAAAAAGCTCTGAGCCCTTTTCCCAAGGACAGGTAGGCCTAGGAGATTAAATCAGGATAAAGGAAAATGCTTACCAGCCTGGATTTGGAATGACGGTGTAATTTGTGACAGAAAGAGGATCCAGTTCTCCAAAAACCATGTCATCCATAGTAACATTGACAGTAAAACTGAAATTGTTTATGAACCTTTAAAATGGAAGAGTGATTAAATACTACACAAAACAAGCAGAAGTCAAAGAATACATGTTTTACTTTTAATTATATATTGGCAGCACAACAAGTATCAAGTCTTCCCATTTAATACCTTTCTTTTAAAAAATTCTATTAACATTCTGGAAAAAACTCTTAATCTCCTAGAAATGTAGCTAATACAAAAAGCCAGTTACACTCCCATCAGCCTTAGGAGAACATCAAAAACAAGCCACTACTACAACCAGTAGGTAATCCATCTGAAGTGGGAGATGCAAAAGAAAAGCAGAGAGGGGAGAGGTAATCTTGGATACCTCTAATGCAAAATTAAAAACAAGGTATAGATATGTAATACATGCCATTTGTGCAATAAAAAATCTAGGCAATGGAACAAAGCATACACTTCCAATTTTAGCTAAATTACACCCAAACAGGTGTGTAAGATAATTTAAGTTAATCAGGACTCAGATGTTATCCCATCCCCTAAAACATTAAGTGCTGTGTCCAGCAAGATACGAGTTCCTACAGTACAGAAAACTTTACTTCAACAAGAAGAGGCTACCCAAAGACCCAAGATTGAAGAGTCACACTACTGTCAAAATGTAGACACCAAGAAAACTCTACCTGACAAGACTTCTTCCATCTTTTGGTTTTGATGTGACATTGTCCTCTATCTGGTGGAAGAGACCATCATGAAAATATATAATTGGCATCAGAGAACAGCTTAAACATGCACTATTATACAGCAGAGGGAATTAACAGAGGCTTCAGAGCAAGACTTCCACTTTAGGTTCCTACTAGCACACACATCTACTAGAAAACACTGTATGACTGCACACCTAAGTCTTGGTGAAAGTGTAGTTGTCAAGGTACATAAGACATTGGTAATTTTTTTTCTAAAGGACATCCTGGTGTACTCTCTGCAGCTGACCAGTCCTACTAGGACTTACTAGGTACGGCAGAGATAAGGAGAGACAGAAAACAAGATAACGGAAAAAATTTATCCAAAGCTTGTCCTCTCAGCTTCACACACTCCACACAGATGGCTGTCAGAACATTGATTTATATCTTAAGAAATAAGCAGACTTACCCAAGTATAATTGATGTCCATTGGAACCCATTTAAATGCCAAAGTGTAGCGCTGTCCCTCCTGCAGCTCCAAATGCTCAGTTTTATTTTGATTTGCAGAAATTATGTCTAATGATTGCAGCTTAGAAGTCTCAAATGTCATGTAGTCAGTCTACAAAGACAAGTTGCAATGGATTTCTGTGCAACTGCATATTTGTCTACACTTTTGAGGGAATGTTGAGGGCTCTTGGGAGAGTCAGAAGTTTACAGATGTTACTTCTGAAGTGCCAGAGATCATGAACATCACCTAACTTTCATTTTTGATTTGTTTTCTACATCAAGCATTAATTCCATTTGATCATTATTTTTTATTACTTTAATTGGTTACACAAGTTCAAAGTTACATGAGCTCCCCACAAGCACTATGGAATAGCTCTTCTGATTTCCTGTTTCTTTCTCCAGATAAATCAGGCTTACCATAACCACCAAGAAAAATTCTATTCAGCCACAGAAGAAGCACTAGCATAAGATGTGATGCTATATTTTCCAAAAAGCAGTAATGATATGTTTTAAATATTCAAACCACATTTATTCAACATAACATACTTAAACCATTAGTAAACATGTTAGTACCACACTAAAATAGGCCCTTTGTTTTATAGGATTATCAAAAGCCCTTTATAATCCACATCTGGATGATAAAGTGTCTGTAATAGGGAATAGAGCATTCTATACCTTTCATTTTCAGGTATGTACCATGGTACATCAATTCCCTGACAGTATACAGTTTGGGTGCCCTTATCTTCTCCTCACAACGCTGTTCCTATGTGAGGCAAATTTGGAGGAGGTTGGAGTAAGATCTCTCCTCTTCAAGGGAAAGAGAACTGCAGACTATCAGAGAACACACTTTCTAAGATCCCTTATCAAAAACATCCATCAGAGCCACCATATTTTGCTGTCAGTAGAGCCACCAATGCTGTGCTGTACTAGAACCTGAAAAAGTTCTCTGACAGCAAAACATGAAGCCTAATGTGTGGTGTGGCCACAGAAGCAGCTCCCTGTTGAGGTAAGTCATTCCTCACAGTAATAGCAGCAGCTCATGGGAGCTGAATGGACATTTACTGCAGGATGGGGCTACTTTTAGGAAATGGAACCTTTTTAACAAGAGTGAAATTTTCATCTAGTTCCAAGTCACTTAAGTTTATGAAAGTTTATTGGAAAAAAACCTATTCTTGTCAGAACAAAGTAGTAATACTTCAAATATTAACATAGTTACTATTTCTTCAGTTGCTGTGTTTTCATTAACAATTCATTCCACAATACAAAAAAAAAAGAGAACTCATTAAAATTATTGGAGTAAAAATGTCCTAGAAAATAATCAATTTTGAACCATTAGTTAAGAATGACTCTGACTTACTCCATTACATTTTTTAGCATAATTAATTTTAATTATTTTTTAATATTGCACATCTGCCCTTACTTACCCCTTCATTAGGTGTTACATTCACAGTCTGAAGTTGAGGCTGGAATTGAACTGTTGCAGGAACAGCACCCAGATTTATTAATTTAATTTGAGCTTGCCCAGCTGCAGGGAAAACTGGATTGCTCCTCTATAGTACAGAAAAAAAAGTAAAATCAGTGCCCTAAGTCACTTGGAAAAGTTACTATAATTACTGTAATCTTTATTATTTCATGTTGAAAATTAGCATTTGCCTGCTGGTCTGTAACTGTCTGACAGAGGAGACTGGAATCAGGTTTTGTTACTAGTCTCACAAGTTGCCTTAGGAAAGAAGTCTCTCATCCACAACAGACACACCTAGACAGCTGCTCAGATCTTGGGATGCAATGGATCACCACCCAGAGGTGTTGCCAACATCCCAGCTACAGGGGAAAGATTCATTGGGTTCAGGCATGGCACCTCCCTTTGGGGCAAGGAAGGTTAGGGGAGACAAATCCTTCCTTCAACAAGTGTCATCCTTGCTCCTGCTGTGATGATGCTTCCCAGACTATCACACTTCAACCTCCAGACTAAATCTCAGAAGAGGTCAAACATACAAAGCTGCACTCTGGTAGGCCGAGCAAGTGTCTGGTTTCCAGCTTTTAGTCTCAGTTTAGAGATTGAGGTTGCCTTTCATGCATGATTTGTATTAACTGCAGTGTGATATTTTGCAGAATGGTGTTTGTTGTTTGTTAATTTTACTGTGCTAACAACAGTATTGCAATAAATTTCCTCTCCCTCTGCTTCTATGTTTATATCATTGGCTGCAAATTTAGAAGTCTTGGTTCAATTTCCTCTTAAACACACTTTTTTTTCCCGAATTAACAGCTAAATATTAATTGTAAATACTTGCATGTGGCTGAACTTACATCTATTTGCACTTGCACAAGGGCAGCAGCAACAAAAGCCATAGAGCCAAGGAACATCCCCACAGTCATCTTCTTCAGGGGCCTGATACAACAAAAGACACGTGAGATTTAAGAGAAGTGCCAATTCAAAGCTTCAGCTGCTTGGTTTTTCTTTCCACCCTGGGAAACTCAAATGGCACATTATCACCATTTGGAGGGCTGATGTTATTACAGAAAGTGTTCTGCTGAGCTGGGAACCACTCAATTCATAGTTACACTGTCAGGAAATGCATTTTTCCTGCAGTATCCTAATAACCTGTTACTCTGCATCTGTTAGGCTCAAACATTGACCATGATTATTAGGTTACTGAAAAAAATCTGTTTTGCAGGAAGAAAAAACCCAATCCAACACAGTTGTTAGCTGTAAAACAAGAAACAGACAAGAAGATATGCCTTTGTTAAAAACAGAGTGACAACTTGTCTCCATAGTGCCGTGTTTAAATAAAATTGAACAAAAACGGTCAGAGAAATTTGTTAAATTAGGAGACATCTACTGGCATGCAGTTAAGCTATAAAGATAGATTTAGAGTATATATATAGAGAGAGAGTATATATGTCATTTATCCAGTACAGAATATCCACAAATGAATGGCAGTGATCCCAGCACAGCACACACCCCAGATTTTTAACAGCTATATGGAATAACAGCAGTGCACCTTAGCTCACTGAAAATTATTTGAAGAACTATATTCTCTCCTGCCTCTCCAAGCACTCTTGCAACTTCATTACCAACATTGAAAAACAATGTGCAATGTCCCCAAAGCTCCACCTAGAAGGATTCAGTAAACCAGACTCCCAGCTGAGACTGAAGAGGAAATGTCCTGTGCCTCAGTTGTTTTTTAGCCCAAAACATGACAAATGCTGAGGATGTATTTTGTATTTTTACCTCCTTTTCTTCAGGAGAGAGAGGGGATAGACATAAGGGATATGGAAAACAATCAAGACCACCTCTCCTGCAATCAAAAGATTTTGTCCTTAACTGAAAAACATTGTTCCTCTTCTCTTAGATTCTCCTCTTCTAATCTATGACACCTCTACATAACATTTGCAGTATTCTGGGGTTTTTTTTAATATTTTTAATACACTTTTCTTTCATCCTTAGCTGAATGCTTGCTCTTTTTACTTTAGTGCTGGAAGAGCCAGTTGAAGAAACAACTAAAATGAGCCTCTGTTGAAATCAGATAATTACATCAACTTACGTAAAATTCAGCTTGCATTTCTTGATTAAAGGATAAACCACAGAATTTACAACTGGGACCATTACAACAATCAGGATTGGATTCACAATCTGGGGAAGATGAACATGAGAGAACAATTAAGTATTTCTCAAAGTGCTTTTTATAAGTAAGGGCAATATGTATACAATCTTTCAGAAGCACTTGAAATTGGCAGATAGAAAATTAACATACCTGCATTTGGTCTGGTTGAATTTGAAAACCCTGGTGAAGAAAAATAGAAATATTTTTTTAATATTATGACAACAATAACATGGGTCTGAAAAGTGTTAATTAAAGAAAAAATGAATAAAAAGTAACCTACAAAATCCCCATTCATTGCTGTGGCTTGCAGTGTCCATCTTGACCCCTTAAAAAGAGAAATAAAAATTAGGTGTCACAGTAAATCAGTGTTCTAAAGTTCCTTTTGAATTTTTTTTTCTAAGTCAAGTATTGGAAAAGACATGCAATACAAGAAAAAGTAAAGCTAGCTTGCTATGGGAGTATTCTCACTCTGCAATGCAAACCTTTGAACAAAGTGAGCCTCATGGCCCATTCCACTCCACTTACTTGTTTTGTGAAACAGCAAAAAACAGCAAAAATAACTTAGTGCAGAAATCAGCTGGAGAGAGGGCAGGACCATCCTGTGTAGGGCACTGCCGTGTGCTGGGCACAGGAGCCACCCCGGGCCCATTTGCCACCAGCCTGAGGCCCAGCAGCCCACACATCCCATACACCCATCCTTCCTTCCCACAGCCCAGAGCCAGAGGACAAGCCAGGGCCTGAGCTGCCTGGAGCCCTCTGCCCCAGAAACCTGCCTGTGGCTGGGACAAGCAGGTCAGACTTCAGGCCTGAGCCCAGGAAGAGACAAGAACGCTACTACTGCATCTGTGACAAGATCCCTCAACCACCCACGACACAGCACTGCCCGAGATATTACCCATGGAATGAGTCCTGAGCTCTGAATTTCCTAGCAGAAATTCACAGCTCCAATTGCAACAGGTCACACTGGCAGCTACAGCTCACAGGCACTGGACTGAAGCTGTAGGATAGGGGGAGTCTGGACTAAACTTCCTCCCATCTGACTTGGATAAGGCTTTCACCCCCGGTTCTCTCAAGCATCTTCCTAAATTCATACTTCAGTGCTTAACTATGAATGATGCTTTTGTGAGTCTTGAGCACCCAGTCCACCAAGTAAATGGGAATTAGAGGCTTATATTTCTGCTTGAAGGTGTAAGGTATTTATAACAGGGTATGAGTGATTAAGCAAACTGGCATCCAGATCATTTAAACCCTGGTTCTCCAGCTCATTTACACAAGGACCCTAAATTTCACCTGACAACTGACAATTGAAGAAACAATTAGTGTTCTTCTTAGCAATTAGCACTAAGAAAACTTTAAATTATTGTTTTGTCCCTTGAGTCCCAGGCTGATACAAGATCTGAAAGGCCTTGGTCACTGAATCTGGCCTAGGTATACTCAGATAAACCAAGATTGCCCCTGGCTGCAGATGATCTTGTACTGACATGACTCAGTGACTACCCCTTTGCAATAAAACAGGGATAAAGAATTTGTTTTTCCATACTCCATAGAGACTGACATGGTACAGCTTTACTTACCAAGCCAAACCATTTCTGCTTACCTGCTGGTCAAAAACTGCCCAGAACATGGGGAGAGGGATGTAAAGGAAAAGCACCCTCAACACCATCTTTATCTGAGCAATCAGTCGTTTCTGCAGAAAATAAAAATTACACAAGAGGAATTGGTTCAAAAAAGAAAGGAAAAAAAAGAAGACAGTTTCAGACCACTACTTGCATCACAGCAACAGGTAAAGACTCATCATGTAATGTTTACCCACACATTCAACTTTGCGTGTTGTGGCTATCTCTGATGATTTCTGCTAAAACAGTACAAAGTCTGTTTGTGTGGGTGGGAAGGGCTGCTGGTTAAAGGTGACTGATACCACAAAGACTTGGGCCTTTTTACATGTACACTGATGGCAGCATGAGATTCAGCTCTTTGTGAACTGGGCATTTGAGCAATAGGCAACTGAGGAATTTCACATACAAACAAAGCATACAGGCAAAGGAAAAAAACGGTGACAGGCAAAGGTTTGTGCTGCCATTGGCAATAGGGCAGAGAGGACAGTAGGCAAAGGACAAGTTGGGAACTATGGGATACAAGGCTTTGAGAGTCATGATAAGAAATTGTACCGAGTGTGGAGGGGATGCAGTGTTTACCCACTTAAACTGAAATTCCAAAGCATAATTCTGATGTTTCATACCAAGACAAGTAATATGGCTCTGTGCATTAATCCTGACAGGCAGCATCATTTCCCTCTTCCCCTCTGCAGCCATGAGATACAGGAAAAAGAGAAGGAAAGATAATGCTTGCTATTTTCCTAACCAAAAAACTTAAATGTCTGTATTTTTTTGGCAAGAGAAAGTATTTTTTTGTCTCCCTTGAATTTCCCTGGACAACCCATGATTATACAGAGCATTCAGTAACACAGCTCTACTTTCTCCCACAGGAGCTGAAGAGATAACCCACAATGCCAGGACAGCACCAGGGATTGGCCAGGTCAGCTATGAATGATGGAGAGGCCCAAAACTATTTGCCCAGCGCATGAGGCAATGGATCAGAGCAGACAGAGAGAAGCTGAGGGTCAGCAGATGTCACAGCTCAGGAGGCTCTCCCAGTACTTACATCATACTTCTCACTTGCCCAGTCCAGCCAGTGCTCTCTCTTGGGGTATCCCTTGCTTCGATGACGAAACTTGTTTCTGATGGCAAACTGAGGAGAGACAGAATTATGTTTAATGGTGCTACAAATATTTAAAACTACAAACTAGTTTGTCATTAGAGATGATGCTCCTGGCTTCTTGTGTTTAGAGGGTGCTAAACTTCTGTTACCTGCTCCAATCATCATGGGGAATGTTGTTTTGAAGGCCTCACACTGCCTAACCAGCAGAATGTGCACTTGGGGTTAGGCGGACCAAACAGCTCAGAGCAGTCCCTCTCAGTGTGGGTTGCTGTGAGGAGCTGGAAGATCTGCCTTCTTCAGACTTATATACAGCAGTAAATAGAGTAGTGTCATATGCACAGGTTTTCAGAACTGAATGGCTGTAGAAGAGAAGCTCCTATGACAAGGTCCATCTTGTAGGTATGTCTCACACCTTGACATTGAATATACACAAATATGGTCCCAAAGAACTCCTAAGATTTTCTGCATGGAATAACACAGCTAAGCTGGGCCTTAAGAGCAGCACTAAGCAATGGCCAAAGTCACCTACAGAGATTTGGTTTTGACAGTGCTTACAAGATAGTAACAGGCTGAGCTGTATAAAGCTCGCAGATCTGTAGGGGTGTGCTTATTTGGCTCAGCCTGACTTTTAACAGTGGAGGGAGAGCCACAGCTTCCACCATGTCTGACAGAGCCAATCTCTGATGGCTCTGAAGATGGACACACTGCTGACCCAATTTGAGAGGTTGGTAATGCCTCTGTGATGACATATTTAAGAAGAAAGAACAGGGCACATGCAGTTTTTTCCCCAAAAGTGGGGAAACACCACGTTGGCACTGCCCACAACAATACACGGGCTTGGTGTGGACTAACTGCCTAACTGCCCCTAACTAACTGCACTGCAAGTGAAAAGAGCAGGGGCAGTGGAGCAGCTTCTCCTTCCCCACATGAAGAGACATTAAATTGCATCAGCACCACTACAGCTGCCAATACATGCACAATGGTGGTGGGACCACCCAGCCGACAGCAGAAGCATGACAAGCGATTCCCAGATGCGGAACCTAGATAAGATCAACTTCTCTGTGCTGCAGGATCCTGCAACAATCTTTGAATCACTGCAACTTGTTGACAATGGTACCTGTAAGCAACAGTTTTTCTTTTAGTCAGAGAAGAGAAGGAAGTGAGGACATGAGGCAGAACAACATGGTGGCACCAGAGTCAGTGGAGAAGAAAGAGGGAGGAGGAAGTGCTTCAAGCATCAGAGCTGAGGACTGTGGTAAAACAAACTGTCCCCTTGTAATGCATGAAGTCCATGGCAGGTGCCGAGATCCACTCTCAGCTTGGGGAAGTGGGGAAAGTGCTTACACAGGAGCAGGTGAATGTTAGAGAAAGCTGTGGTGTAGTGGGAGATCGGAACGGAGAGAGAGGGCCCCCACTCCCGGAGATAGAAAGAGCCCTTGTTTCTAAACTAGAACAGCCTATCGTTAAAAAGCTGCACCCTGTGGACAAATGACCCATGACAGAACAATTGTGGTATGACTGTTTGCCTGTGGGAGGGACCCCATGATACAGCAGAAAAAAGACTTCTCTCTCTGAGCAAACAGAAATTATTAACTCAAGAAAGAAATTATGATCTCAAATGATGAACTGACGAAGATCTCCACTACCTGTTTTTCTGCACTGTGATTGAGAAAGAGGGAGGAGCTGGGAGGGGGGAAAGGTTTTGAAAGCTTATTTTTGCTTCTCATTGTCCTCCTCTGTCTCTGTTGATAGTAAATTTATTTTATGTCTTTATATTTGAACCTATTTTGCCCTTGGAGTGGTTTTTTTTCCCCAGTCCTTGTCTCAGCTCACGAGACCTCCTTTGATCTTTTCCCACTTCTTTGCCCAGCTGTAGCAAAAAAAGCTAAGCAAACTACTTGCATGGGTGCCTGGCATTTGGCCAATGTCAAATCACAACAATGGAAAATGAAGCAACTCATACATGAATAAATGTGATCTCAAAGTAGGGGCTCTGCAAAGTTGGGACATGCAGTGCTATTCATGTAGATTTCACTCATTTCCTTGCAGGATCACACTAATGTGCAACCCCCAGAATTTCCTTAACACAGTGAGGATCAAACAACTTCTGCATTGCAAATAATATTCTTTTAATAAGTAATAAGTTCTTGCTGAGAAGATGCACTAGTAGCTCTGCTCTTGACTCAGCTCAAGGCATGTTTACCTCTTTCTGCATAAAGGGGCACAAATGTGGAAGGAATGACTCCCAAAAGTTGGGATATATTTTTACATAACACTGACACCTTATTTTGTTTTCTATGTGTATAAATCCACATATAAATCAAGATATAGAGAAAAAGACACCCTAAATGTGCAGGTGCCAGCAAGAAGCCTTCTGTGATAAAGCAAAAAACTTCAGAAACTTTCCTCATATTAAGACAGATTTCTGATTTAGGCACATATACAGAACAGCTTTGGGAATGGCTGCCAGGGGTTTGGGAAATGTAAGCAGTACTTACTCTAACACATTTGAAAACTTCAAGCATTACGTTTCCTTGTGGTTTAACTTTCTTGTACAT
The DNA here is from genome assembly GCF_014805655.1 of Passer montanus. NCBI lineage: Eukaryota > Metazoa > Chordata > Aves > Passeriformes > Passeridae > Passer > Passer montanus. The sequence continues at coordinate 2,227,003 of NW_024372370.1, read as the reverse complement.
TTTGCTTCCAATTACGAACACAACTACAATATGCAAACAGAAAAGCAACTCAGGATTAAATTAAAATAGTGGCAAATAATTTGGTATGGAAACTGCAAGTCAAGGAGGTAATCAGGGTGGGAATAAGCCTCCCAAGAAGCAATGCAATTGCCTATCCACATCCTATGATACAGTAAGACAAATCAAATTAATACCAGCAGATTGCTTCTATTCAAGACAAAAAATAAATCTGGCAACTCTTACAGCAAGTGCTCAGTGGGAGGTTTGCTCAACTGAGGGATGGTCAAAACAAGGGCATTTAGGACCTTGACTCTGGCCTTGCTGTAGGGGCTCCTTTTCAGGAGCTCACAATGCTGCAGCTCACATCATGCAGGGACACACAAGGCTCTGCCTGAGCTGCAGGACTGGCCAAGGTGTCCTCTGCTCCCAGGCATGTTGCTCAGCCTCATCATCCCACACGCAGGGCAGGACACAGGCAAACCCCCACAGCCTGGGCTGGGCTCACGGGCAAGGCAAGGTCACTGCAAGGCAGGTGGGCTCCCAGTCAGGACCATGAAGGACAAGGGGCACAAGGGATGCTGCAGTATATAATGGCACCCCCAGTTACTTGGTCAGCAGTAAGGCTCAGAGGGTAAAAATGCAGGTGTTTGAGAAGTACTGACATATCAAATACAGGATTTCTCCAGCTCAGAGACAATTGCCTCACACAGTTTATAATCCTGGACTAGAGATAATGTCCAAAACACACATTTTTTGAGAGTTCTCACCCTGCATTCAAAAGATCAATTTGTACACACCAGTAATCCAAGAAACATACCCAGTAGTTTACATAACGTACAGAATTCAAGGATATATTCGTGCCTCAGCCCAACCCCATCCAACCCTCCTGGCAAATCAGACTCTGCTATGAAAGTGAGTACTTCAGATTAATCCCATGCAGGAAAAAAAATTAAGTCAAAAATAGCAGAAATTATCAGGTACTGGTAGTGGTCAATACCAGTGGATTTCTATCACACTTGCATTATTCTGAGATTGTTATAATCTAATTACCAAGGCAACAGGACAGCAAGAGGATCACCTACCCAAGGCAACAGCCATGAGGATAGCAGGAACTCCAAAAGCAAGCGGGTAACATTCCTGTTTGCTATGAATGCCACACTGTGAAGCTGAAACAAAAATAACATCAAATAAAAATCCCAGTCAGCACTGCTGATGTTTTAAATATGGTTTCTGTTCTTTGCATTAACTGAAAACTCACAGGGGAACAGCAAATCAGTCTACTGACATCCTCAGAGGATCAGTATCCAACTTATCTCTCGTTATTGGAAAGGGGATTTATGTGTCACAGAATCATTCAGGTTGGAAGGGACCTCTGGGCATCATCTGGGCCAAGCACCCTGCTCAACTAGGGCTACCTGGAAGCAATTGTCTGGGACTGTGTCCAGATGGCTTTTGAGTATTTCCACGGATGGAGACTCCACAACCTCTCTGGCAGCTTGTGCCAACTGTTGATCACCCTCAGAGTGAAAAAGCATTTCCTAATATTCAGAGGGAACCTCCTGTATTTCAGCTTGTGCCCATTGCCCCTTGACCTGACACTGGGTACCACTGAGGAAAGCCTGTCTCCATCCTCTTCACTTCCCATCAGCTATTTTTATACTTTAACAAAACTCCCTCTTTGCCTTCTCTTGTCCAGGCCAAACAGCCTAATGCCTCTCAGGATCTCCTCACAGGAAATTTACATCTAGTTTTACACTGAGACATGAAGAATTACACCAGAGGGGTCAAAAGCATGTCCTTAGTGAGAAAGAAACTAGATTACAAAAGTTTTGGGCTAAGTTCATTAACAAAGATTCTAGTGATGTAAGTGTAGCTTGTTGAAATCAAAAACAAAATCACAATCACCAGCCCCCTCCCCTCCTTGGCATTAGTCACAGATTTGACTCTTACTGACTTCAGCAGTATAAACTAAAAGACTAAACAAAATCATTACATTCTCCACTATACTTCTTCTAAGAGGAAAATTAGAGAGTATGATTTGGAAAAAAATGTTAGCTTGCAGATAATGAATGTCTTGATTTAGTTGTATTAGTCTTGTGGTCAAATCTTTCCAGGCTGAAACAGGTTATCACTTCCCTTGACTCAACTTGTAATTTTTTTCCAAGGAATTTTTCACCCTGTAACAGCAAGGAAGTAATCTACATGCTATGCCTTATGCATCTCTACTTCCTTTTTTGGGAAAGGAGAGAATTTGCTTCAAGCAAACATCCAAAACTCTTCTACAGGGTCTTTTCCAGTCAAGAAATCCCAAGGCCAGAAGTTCAGCCTGGTGCTTTTGGGTTATTACAGAATTCACATGCTGTTTCCTTGCTTTTGAGAAAAGCAGCCTTCTGAAACTGCTGGCAAGTGCATCCATACAGCACCATCTGTGCAAGCTTGCCACAGAAATCCAGATGCATATAGGTTAGCAAATTGCTCACTTTTGTTTAGGATCATGCTATTCTTCACAAGCAAAAGAGAACATCACTTTCTTATTTAACAATATGAAAAATTATTTACCTTGTCACATGTATTAATATCCTCCTACATGCAGAGATGCTTCTGTACTTAGCATGGGCACATTTCCAGAGGAAAAGGCTCTCTCTCCCCTTCCTTTCCCCCAGGAAGCAATACAATTCTTTCTAGTGTGATAATTTTAAAGGTGTTGCAAGATTTGTATTTCATTTGTATTTTGTTGTGACACATTTGTACTTTAGTGGAATTAAAATATGCATTAGGCATACAAGATGCTAGCTCCAGCATGTTTTTTCAGATCTAGTACTTCTGACCCTAAAGGCAATGAAGATCTTCAACTGGCTTGTTTTTGAGAGTACATCATCTCTGAGAAGCTGGATGACACACTGAAGACTATTTGCTAGATAACTCCAGTGTATCAGAGAACAGAACTTTAATTTAAACCAGACTGGACTGCAATCCAACATGCCTTTTCTGGTGTTTAACAATTGTCAACAAACATGTCGTCTTACCTCTGATAGTTGGAGTGATTAAAGTAGATAAGAGACTTCCAGCATTAATGGACAAATAAAAGAGAGAGAAGAAGGTACCTCTTTGCTTTTCCTACAGTAAAAAAAGAAAGATGTCTAGAAAGGCTTAGCCACAACCACATTGATGAGCCTAGATCAAAAAACCAGCACCTCTATTTTCAAAGTTCAAGACAAATAATTAACTAGCTCCTTCTTCAGCTCCTCAGGAAAACCCTGCAGTAATGCATCCATCTAAACATGCATATTATTAGAGTACTATAACAGTTATACATTAGAGTATCTGTATAACTGAAAATCTGAAAGACATTGTTACCTGATCATCTTCAAACTGATCTCCACCAAATGCTGACACACACGGTTTGATCCCACCAGTACCCAAGGCAATAAGGATCAAGCCAACAATGGACAAAGCACTGGAACAAAGGAGAAAACAAAAATCTGTGTTAGTTCTTACAGCATACATAATAGATTGGTTGAAAGACAGTTGAAATTCAAGTAACAAACTTAAGTTGTCCCATGTTTCATCCGCCTGGGACAAAAAATGTGTACAAGGCAACTCACATGTTCACTGCGATAGCATCGGGAAAGCCATCTTGGTTGTGATCTGTCAGGTCATTTATGGAGCCCACAGAGAGCACTGCCTGCCCAATTGCATAAACAATGGACAGGTAGAGAATGGTCCTGTTGTCAAGAGAGGCAATACATTTTCTTAAATATGTTAACACAGACACAATTACACAGCTAATGCAGACTTCTGCTTACTTTAAAGAATCCTGGTAATGAAAAAAACTAACAGATACAATAAGTTATGGACTGAACTTGTCAGAAGCTACTATAAAAATCTGGCCACATGCCATTGCCACAGTATTTATATTCTTTTTATTATTATTATTCTAGGTAACTTTTAATTAATTAAGGTAGTCTTTAATTAAGGCATGACAACAAATGGATTCTTATAGATATCACTAGGTCACAATATCTTCAGTGGTTGCCTTTTTAATGACCAATTCAAGAATGCCATTTTCATATTTTTATATGCCAAAGATCAAATTTCTCCAACTACTCTCCAACACTAAAATCTGCAATTTGCACTGATTTAAGTATCATTAAACATTCACTATGTTATTTTAGATTTTAGTTGCAGGAGTAAAGAAAAAAGAAAAATCAAAAATCTGCTTCAAACATGGAAATGCCCCTGAAATACTGGTGTGAACAACAACTCTATACCCCCACCTTCTTTGCTGTAAGTGTACCAACATTTTTACACTCAGATATGAGTGAGAACCGCACTCATGAAGAGTCCAGGCTGCAGCCTTTCAGCCCACCTTCTTTGCTGTAAGTGTACCAACATTTTTACACTCAGATATGAGTGAGAGCTGCACTGAAGAGTCCAGACTGCAGCCTTTCAGCCTGACTACCTTGGCCAGGAGGTGCCTAGGATGATAGTACTGCATAACCACCAGCCCTCCCACCCTGGCTTGGGTGTCCAATCCTCTTTTCTGTAAGCAAAAGCATGTTCCACTTGCACTTTGTTGGACCTGAAGTACATAGCTGAAGTTTAACCCATGTTCACTTGTGTCCTTGGGTGGGTCTCCATTCAACAGGCACAGACACAGGGCTCCAGTTTGGAGGAAAAGCAGGAGGAAAACTATGCAATGATGTGAAAATATTGAAAACCCTGTTTTCAGGAGTAGTCCCAAACCAAGTACTAGGCAGGAGAATGCAGGACAATGCTCAAAGACCAAGAACAATCCACTTATTTGACACAGGCAAGAGATCCTCGCAGCAAGCGTGGAGCAGTGCCCTGACACAAGAGGGACATTGACCAAGTTCCCCTCACTTTAAAACAAGGTTTCTTGGACTTAAAATTACCATTGCCTGTAATGTAGTAAAAAAAAAATCTCTCAAGTTGGGCAACATACAGTCTGCTGTTTAGTGGTATTTAATAGACACAGTTGAATGGGTTGGTTTTTTTAATAGCACTTCCATAAAGTTACTTTATTTACCTAGCAACCTGGGAAAAAGTCTCCAATTAAAGTAGAACCTGAGCTGATCAGGAGTGAAACTTCTGAGTTTTATTTGTGAGGCTTATAAACCCACTGCAAAGACTTACTTAATTGGCACTGCATTGATGGTGCACAATTAAAATATTACTGTGGTTTCTGTACTATTTTCCTCAAGAAATTCACATCCAACATTATGTGAGCAGGTCCCATCACATTTCTTGACAGACATTACACCAAGTACATGGACTGTGGAAGGTTGGAGTCACTCCTTTAAGAGTGCTTAACAGTGCCTAGGTTATCTCCTCTTCCTCTTGACATCACAGATTTTTTAAATTTCTCGTTTAAGCCTTCCTTATGACACCTTGCTGCATTTGTGGGTGGTAAAGCCTAATGGTATATCCTAAAGCATGTTTTCTCTTGTTTAGGCCATCCTAACAAGCTTCTGTTAAAGGTCTGGGCCTTTCATTTGCGGCACTGGCATATCCAAGTACCAAAGGAGAAGACATGCAAGATCTGCAAAGTTTCATCTTGATAAAACATGAAAAAGCCAAAAAAAATTTTAAAAACAAACCACAGCATCTAGACAAGCAAGTGCACAATATATTTAGGTTGCAATCTGTAAGACATCCAGCTAGTTGCAGTGAGTTTGCAGTGCTCAGAGCAGCTGCACAGGGCACACAGGGCTGTGGTCACAGCCCTGGGCTCCCAGGGGCTGTCCCTACAGCAGAAGGAGACAGTGCAGCTGACTGCACAGCACATCTCTAATCTCTGGGAGACCTTTGGCAAGTCCACTTACATTATTGGCTCATAACCCTCCATAAAATCTTTACTGTGCTTTTTCTCAGGCAAAGTAAACACTTTTAGAATCAAAACATCAGGAAAGGAGAGGGAGATAAAGCTGTTGGAAATAACTTGGTTACATTTCAAAGCACTGCACTGGTACTATCCTGACCAACTAGCCTGCAGCTAAAGACACAAAAAACATCATTTAGGGAAAGAACTGCTATTCAGAAGACCCTTCACTGACCTGTCAATTCTGAAATCACACACTATTTTAAAACTTATTTTAAGGCCCAGTTAACACCAGACAACACAGTAATTCACTATTTCATTGGCCACCTTGCAACAGGTAAAGAGACTGCCTATGTTATTACAGCCTCCGGTATCTATTTTCAAAACTTGGTGAACACTCTTCTTAGTTTTGCTTACATTTTGCCCAGGTGAGAGCAAAAACATGCAGCATGCTCAGAAAGCATGCTACCACCCTTAACCAACTAGCAGAAATGGAACATTTGTAAATTCACAGTTCAGTTTCAAGTCTGAGCTGAATCAATGAAAATCTCAAGCTTTGGTGAAATAAAAGCAAACTATCCTGGAGCAGTCAACACCAGCTCTGAAGCTGTTGCTCAGAGCTGCAGTTTTAGGCGATAGTTTAAGTAACACTGGTTTCAGGTGAGCTTTCAAGATCTTTGGCTGCTTTCTGAGGAATCACTCACCTAAACTTTCCCAGCCAAGAGTCCGCAATGATTGCTCCAAGGATTGGCGTCAAGTAACACAGAGCAACAAACGTATGGTAGATGGCAGTGGCAAAGTTGTCTTCCCAGTGTAGGAAACGTGAGAAATACAAAGTGAGCACAGCTGTAGGAAGAACAACAAAACAACAGGTTACAAACCCAAGTCAGCACTGGGTAATGCTTAGCACAAGGAGACAAGGGACGTACCTTTCATGCCATAGTAGGAGAACCGCTCGCAGAACTCATTGATGACGATGAAGAAAATGCTCAAAGGGAAGCCAAAGCAGAGCACCTGGAGGCAAGAGACAATGTGAGCTCAGAGCAGTGCAACCCAGACTAACACACTTCACTGCAACCCACACTCAAGCAAGCTCAACATGGACCCAGTAGGAGTGGGTAGGTACTCAGGGTCTGTACCCTGCACAGGCTTCTGTGGGATGACAGTGGTTTACCTGAACCAAGAGTCAGTTTTCACTTTCCTCTCTTGGTCCCAAGAGGTCTGCACACCTCTCATCTGCCCTTTGCAAGAGACCTTTAGCAATGCTGGGAATGACCTGCAAGTGTTCCACTATGTACATTTGAGGTCTCCAGCACCTAACCCTTACAGCAATCTTGACTGGTATCCAAAAATATGCAAAAAGCCAATGTTTCTGGAAAAAACCCAAGGCCAACCAAAAATGCACCAAACTGCTGCACTACACCAGTTAGAAACTCGGGGCTATTTTTAAGCACCTGTAATTAAAACAAATAAACATTAACACTTTTCATTCAAGGAAATACCTCAGGAAATCTTCTTATCCTTAAAAATACTCTGCTTGATGATGAATCTTTCATTTCTTCAGACCTGATAACAGAACGGTCTTTATTTCTAACCTAAATTGGCATGGCTTTGGCTGCCAGGTTCACTGAGCCTTCACCTGCTGCAACAGCCATGTCCATGGTCATCATCATGCAGTTCTTGCCATTGAGACAATGGTTCAAAAGCATGCATCAGGTACAAATCTCACATGGTCACTAGGAACTGCAACTTTAATTTCTGATCTCCTACCAGTCTTCATGGAGCGGATGAATATATGATATAATTTCTATTAAAAATAGTAGGGATGCCATTTACACATAATCCTACCTTTTAATCTTTTTTTTTTTGTATCAAAGAATCAGATTTTAAAGACATTTCAGAACATTCCAGAGGCAAAACAGTTCTTCTCCATGCTAAACTTTAATTAAAAATGGCACTGTTTGGATTGTGAAGGTTTAGGAATTCAACTAATCTTTATTTTGTGTGAAACAGGAAGAAGTTAACTTTACAAATCAAAAGGAAAAAAACCTGAGACAGGGAAATCATGCCTGACACAAGTAAATTGCAAGCCACTGTCTCCAGCAAAGTCTCAACAAACAACACAACACTTGGAGACTTGCAGGCTTGGAGACAAGAAGCTTTTTTTTTTGAATCCTGCAAAAGAAATGAAAATAAGAGAGTGGCAGGAGCATTGTTGTCTGATCTGACTCAGTTTGTGAGGATGCCTGAGCAGCATGAACAGCATTGACCTTCATTGTTTGCAGAACCAAGTAGATGCTGCATATCTTACCCATGATAAGCAGGCCTCACAGCAAGAACCCAAACTCAGCTGAGGGCAAGTGCCAGGTGGGACTCCTCTAGCTTTAAAGAACAAAAATTTTGAGCCCTAAATATAAATTTGTCAGTCTTGACTTATCACATCCTCCATGGGCAGAAAGAGGTGTCTCCAAAGGAAGATCATTCACATGTATCCCAGAATTAGATAAAATTCACTTGAGCTTGCCCATTTCCTTCAGCTGAAGGCAGCAGGAGGCTTGGACAACTACACCCACCTTGGACACAGGTGTTGGTGGGCTGGAATTCACACAGAAGAATGCCTTATGCCCCATCCACAAAGCATTCCCCTAAGCCATGCAAATGGTCACGGGATGGAGAGTCACACACTGAAGTTCTGGTTCAGCACATGTTAAGTTGGTGACTGAAACAGTAATCCTGGCTGCATGACTTTTAATTGGGAATAGCCCAGGTGGAGAGGAGGGAATGTCTGTTCCTGAAGCAGAACAAAGACCTCCCATGTCTTTTCTTGCCTACAGAGGAAAAGAAAGACAGAGCAGTCCTGGCCCAGGAACTGGTGGGACCTATCTCCACCTGCATTTCACAAAAACTCACTAAAATCTTCTGACCACTTGGGGTTCTCACAAACCTCTCCAATGTTTGCACATCACCCAACGCAAGACCTTATTCTTTAGGAGGGGGTTACATGCTGGTCTGGGGAGGTCACAATCCAGCAAGGCTAGAATTTTCATTCAAGCCACCACTGCATCTGTGCCTGGTGGAGCTGTCCTGCATTCCCAAGCTGGCACAGCAGCCACTGGTGTGTTTTTAGTGGCTGCCCCCAAACTGGAGGGGGTCTGCATGTCACAGCTGGCGCTGAGCATGGACAGGGGTATGTAAGAGAAACCTTCTGGGTCTTTCCCAGGTGACCCAGGCCTTCTGTTTTTCCAAGTTGCTACAAGAAAAAGAGACAATACAATTTATCCTTGCTAATATATAATGTCTGCTTTTCCTTGTTTTGCACTGTACTGTCCTCTGTTACAGTATTCATGTGCCCATACACACATCTATCAAAACCTTTTCTATTTTTACCCTCATTGGTCAGGAAGCACCAAATCCACCACCAAAAAGGTAACCTGAAGGTTATGTTTTATAATCCCCTGCATAACCTCGTCCTGCCCCGGGGATGCCACCACCCTGCTGCAGCTTTGACTTGGGCTGCTGAGGAAAAGTCTGTGGGGAAAAACCTTGCAAGATAAGAAATACAAAGGCAGAGTTAGGGTTCCTGAGACACATGTCATTAGCAGTTCAAAGATTCAAGAGCAGGTGCAGTTCAAAGATTCAACACAGCTGCAAGAAGCATGGGCTCCAGGAACCAATCTCCTCCCTACCAACATCTGCTCAGTCAGCAAAGAATCTTCAAGCATTTTATCAGGGTGTTGAGCAAATTAATGCTTAGCTAGAATTTAATAAGTTACTAGGCTGCTTTTGCACACTTGCCAGTAAGTCTTTACTGTATGTATTAAATGTATTTTTATAGGGTTATTTTTCTTTTGGGCACTGGTAACATTACCAAAACAATGTAACCCAAAGAGAATCAGTAGAGCAACTTTTGATGAGGGAAAATAATACTTACCGACTTGCCAGTAGTTTTTCCACCTGTGGAGGGAAAAAACCAAAATACAAGTTAATAGCAACTAATAAGTAATACTCCCTTAAAAACCTGTAGAAGATTCCAAAAAGGTTCAACTCTAAATACATATTGAAATATAAACACAGTACTGGTCAGGGTGAGTAAATTTTCAGTTTAGTAAAGGGAGACTTCATAGTTATTAGGCAAAGCTTCACTCAACAGCCTTTGGTTTGTTAGAGTGTGCATAAACTCCCAGGAGAAGCTCAAAAGGACTGATGAGGAAAAGCATCCCATGGTTGCTCACCACACATCAGTCAAGGGGGTGGTAAACCAGCCACCCACAGATGATGAGTCCTGCAACAACTCACTCTTGGGGATGTTACCTTAAAGGCAAGTCAAGATTAAAGAAGAGGCTCGAGATGACCTGCCAGGGATGGGTCAAGTCCCAGAAAGGGACTTACAGAGGACTGAATATAAAGCCCAACTGAGTGATCCACTTCAGCAGGCATTCTCATAACCTGAACCTTTAACCTGGGAAGACCTGAAAGAGCAGAGGGGTCCCACTGAGAGCAGCAAGAGCAGAGAGGTGCTTGCAGCCCTGAAGTCACTTCCAGCTGCTCTTGGCAGGTCCTCTACCCCTGGCAGCACTCCAAGTAGAGCCCTGCAGGGCTTCCCCAGCTCAGCAGACAGGCTTGGAGGCTGAGCTTTCACTGTGTCAGATAAAGGCCCCGTGCCCATACAGTGGATGCCAACATTTTACATAAAACCACATGAGCAAGCTCATTATCATTAAGATAAGACCAAGTACAAGATGTGAACGTTGAAATCCCTGCTTGTAAATCAAGTCAGGCCATAATACATCTATAAGGCCATAATACATTAAAAAGTATGCTTGTGAAAATCATTATTTAGTCCATAGTCCACAACAGATGAAAACAGCTGACAGCAACACTATAGCGTTTGGTAAAATATTAAATCAATTAAATCTTTAGAAATCACTGAAACAGATTATTCCAATTCTTTTCTTCACTGCTGTGGACAAGTACCTTCACAACAGAGACAGTAGTACTATGTAGATGATTCAAGAATATATTTTCCTAGAGAGCAAGCAACATTCTGAAAGTGCTAACACACTCCATTCAGGGCATTTGCAGGTACACGAGTTATCGAAGTTATTGGCAATGTCCCTTCCACAACCCACCAGAGAGGATACATTCAAGGACACCAAGGTGCCACCAAAAGCCCATCTCCCTATCAGTTCCTCGGTTATTTCCACTTGTTGGCCTTCCCAGCACATGTGCATTACACTGACAGTTTTTTTAACATGCACAGAGAAAAAGAGATTGGGCAGCTATGCCTTGGGCAAAAAAAAAAAATTTAGGATTGGGTTGTTTGTTGGGTTTGAGGTCTTTTCTGCTTTCCTGATGGCAAAAGTATCACCTCTGCAAGAAACCTTACCCACAAGACATCACAGAGGCGATTTTTTTCAGACAACATTGTCTGACTTCAATGTTTAAGAAACACAATTATTTCTAAACATTTTTACTTCACCCCTCTACTCTCATTTTGCAGAGAGGGTTGGGGAAACTCCAGACAGAATTAAAGCCAACCTTTCAACACAGGCACCTAAACTGAGGACTCCACTGTCAGGCAGCTTCAGGGTCTGACCTACAAAGCACAGAGCACCCACCATCTTGCATCATTTTCAGTAATAAATCTGAAGTTTGCTAGTGGCATGTTGGAGCAGTCCCTCTTTGGGGCAACCTTCAGCCTCTCTTATTGTTTCCCCACAAAGAATGACCCGCAGAACTGCTCATTTTCATAACACCAAAATACCAAAGAGCTCCACAATTTTCAATATAAAGCTCTAAACAGTTGTGCACTTTGTATTCCCTTTAATATTTTTTAAGACATGGAAAGTTAACAGCCACTCAGTTCTTGGTTTCAGCACCACATCTAAATAATGATCAGTGTGCCATTCTCTCCATCCCAACCTTGCAGGTCAGGTGGGGCAGCCTTATAGCCCCCTCCCACCAGGGTGGTTCCTTCCCTGCAGTCACAGAGATGCAGTGGATGCTGCAGGTCTTGCAGCTCACAGTCTGTGACACAAGATGGGAGCACACTGTATTGTTCCATGCAGCCGTCACAGCAACTCTGCCCAGATGAAATGCTTCTGTCCATGGCCACCGTAAATCTGCACGCACCATGCTGTCACCCAGGATGCTTCTGGCTCCAGAGCAAGCCTACAGTCCTAACACCTGACTTGGGGCACAGACAAGCCTATTGCCTCTGCTCCCCGGAGCAGCCCTACAGCACCTTCACAAGGTTGCTGCTACCATCAGGACATACCCCTTCTGGAGCCCCTGCTTCACACCTTGCTACTCCAGAAAAACACCCACACAGAAACTATCTAAGCAAATCCATAAAGCCACAAACCTGATATTAAATGGGCAGACACAGCTGCATCCCATTTCTTTCTCTCCAGAGTACTATCTCCATTCTTCTTGTTGTCTGCCCAAGCCAGCACGATCCCTGGCAGCACCATTGACATGTCCTGCCTGCTCATCACTATGGTTGCTTGTCCCCACAACACAGATTTGCTTGCTGAAGATGCAATGGCACTTTCTTAGGTTCATTTTTTTGGGGGGTGGAGGGTGGGCGTTTCAGGCTCCTTTCCTAAGTGAGACATGGTTTCTCCAGCCCCGGAACTGCTTGCTGTGAGAGACACCAATGCACTCAGACACTGCAGGACCAAAAGTCCAGACAAAAGGCAATGGAGAGATACATCACAAAAAAGTTGGATTTGTACCTCTACTACTCAGTGTTCCAGTTTAGACAGGAAAAAAATCTTCAGGATTAATTAGATACATGGGTTCTGCCCTTATATGAATCTTCCAGCTATGTATCTATGTATTTAAAAAGCACTAGGTCAACCCTAGGCAAACACCCTCAATGAAAAAGCATTATATAACATCTGCAAGGAACACCATATTTAACTTGTGCTCAGATCTCAAGCTCCACATGCCTTAGAAGTGTAGTGTAGGAAAGCCTTACCGGCCAGCGGCTCAACTCTCAGAGCTCACAGAGAGACCGAGGCACCATCTCTCGGCTCTCACTCGGGTTTCAAGGCAGGGTCGTACAAACCAGGATACAGCGTTGGCAGAGGGAGAGTTGCCCCGGAGGAAGAGGGAGAGACCCAAGAGTAGCCGGGAACTTCCTCAGACCGACACCGAGCAGCAGAGACAGCCCTGGGCGGGCGAGACCCTTGGCCACGCCGTCAGCTCGCAGCCCGGCACGATCACCCGGCTCGGGTGGAGCGGCTGGAGGGATGCTCATCCCGGGGCGGCATCCCTGCCGCGGGCCGGGCACCGCCAGCCCGCCACCCGCTCCGGGCTGCCCCATCCCGCACCGCCACACCTACCCATGTCGCCGGCGCGGTCCCGCCGGAGCGCTCGGGGCTGAAAGGCAGCGGGAAGGCAGGGAAAGAAGGGAGGAAGCTGCCGGGGGCGGCCGGGCTTTAAGGGCGGCGGCGGGGCCCCGCCTGGCCCCGGGTGCTGCGGGGCGGCGCCGCGCAGGTGTCGGGGCGGGGAGCGGCTCGCTCTGGCCGCGGAGCCATCCCGGGGCTCACCTGGCCTGCAGCCGCCGCCAGCGGCCCCGGCTGCCCGAGCCCAGCGCTCCGGGGAGCCCAGCGCTCCTCCCTGCCTCCGCTCCCCCTGCCAAATGAGGGCTGTCACCTGCTGCTCGGGGCTCGCTGCGCTCTCCGGCCGCCGGGAAGCACCGACACACACAGCGCCATCAGCTCAACCGAGCGCCCTGCGGGGCTGCCAGCTCCGCGTTGTCCCTTTGATGCCAACGGCGTGAGGGAAAACTTAGCAAGCAAGTGAAATACACTATGTGGAGAGCAGCTTTCTGCCTCGTTCCCTCCTCTCGAGCCAAGGAAACAGATCTCCTAGACTGCTGCTGCCACCGGTTTCTAATGATCGAATGATTCTGATGACCTGTGGCTCCTGTGGACAGATGCTTCTGAGAAGTTGGCCAGAGAAGATGTGGATGCATCCCTGGAAGTGTTCAAGGCCAGGCTGCATCGGGCTTTGAGCAACCTGGTCCAGTGGAAGGTGTCCCTGCCCAAAGCAGGGCATGGGAACTAGAAGAACTTTCAGTTCTTCCAACCCAAACCATCCTGTGAGTTTATATATTTCTATGACCCACTTTGCGCTTTGAGCAACCTGGTCCAGTGGAAGGTGTCCCTGCCCAAAGCAGGGCATGGGAATAGAAGAACTTTCAGTTCTTCCAACTCAAACCATCCTGTGAGTCTATGTTTCTATGACCCACTTTGATCATCTCTTGGTCAGTCCACAGCAGAAGTCTGTCCCATGTGCCATTTGTGCCACAAGCCATATGGAAAGCTGGGATAATGCACATCAGTACAACGTGATGTACATTTCATGCACACACCTTACTGAGCCATGTACACGGAATAAATGGATGAGAAGTTTAACATGAGCAGGAGAGCCAGAGGGCAAGGCTGACAAGAAGAACAGCTAGGGGAAGCTACATGTTACTAAGGCTTGAATGAACTCAGAATGCAGAAACAGTAAAACATTAGCAGACATTACCAATAAAAAGAATTTTCTGAAAGAAGAATGAGCTCTTTCTTTGAGGCTTGAAGTGGTATGCTCTAGTTGATGCAACCAATCCAATAGCATTTTCTATGGCAGGCACTTAATAATTACCTGGCTGCTGAACAGGTTCATTTTGTCTTGGGTACAAATCAAACAAGCATTGCAATGCATTGCAATTTGGAATATCCACAGCCAGCACTTCAGCTGCTAAAGAAGGCTGCTCTGATTTGTGATACAGAGCTACAGCTGATCCTGGATTTTGTGAATTGTATCTATATGAGGGTAATCTACTCAAAAGATCTCTAACCTCTTAGCAGTTACCTGTAGCCTTGACTGTAAAAATTAGTGAATAAATTCTTAAGACAAAACATGAGTAGGTGGTTATAGCTATATTTATAGCAAGTTCTCCAGTAAGAAACATAAATCTTGCTGTATAAGCTCCACTGACACAGCTGATGCTAGTCATGTATCACTTCTCAGTGGGATATACATATTTGGCCACACAGCACAGGCAGTGTTGCGTTTCTCTATTATGGTTACTCCAGCAAAACAAGCAATCTGTAATGCAGCAAAGAATGCTGAAATCTCCAGTGGCTCATTCATCTACAAAAATAATTGAGATATTACCACCATTTTCTGTTAAAATATGGAATTAAAGATGTAATTTCTTTTCTGAATAATGGAAAACTTGCCATTTCATGACCAGTGGCAGTAAAAGGTTAGTTCACAGGCACATCTTATATGGACCTATGCATTTAGTGAGAAGAGTAGGCCTTTGTTTCTTCTTAGAAAGCAACATACAAGTGAAATGCAGAAATTAAGGAAAAACACCTGTTTTCTTAAAAATTTGAGATAAATGAGGTAATTTGGTCACCCTGACTTTCACTCAGGTTATCTTTCAATATTTAAGGTCTCTATTAATCTACAAAGTATTCACCCTGATGAGTACACATTTTAATTTGTACCACAGAGAGAGATAAAAGGACACACAATCACTTCACAACTGTTTCTGAGGTGAATTGGCTTCTGCTGTTCTTTAGTAAGCGGATGCCACGGGGTTGGTCTCTGTGGAGCTATTTTATGGTTGTACTTGTTAGGGGGTCAGAATTTGTTCTCAGAGGATTGAAGTTTCCCTGTGAGGCTCCCTTTTCTAGGAGAACTCAGAGCACAACAGGGCTGTTAAATATTCAAAAAAAAAAAGCAAGCAGAAATGCATTTCTGCTGTTTTCTACAAAACTCTGAAGTCACAGAATCATATTTTCAAGGTGTAATAGAATACTGTCCTGCTTCTTCCACACAGGATCCTCTACTCCACCATCTCATGGTCACTACAACCAAGACTACTCCCAGCTCTCATATCCCAAACCAGTCCTTCTGTCTTAGTTCAAGGTCCAGCAGCACAGATCCTTAATGACTCTTCCACCACCCATGTCCAAAAGTTATCAACAGTGCCCTGCAGGAACCTCCCAGGCTGTGTGTTCCTACTGTAATGATCCTTCCACAGGAGGGACCGTTCCACATATTGCTCAGTTAAAGGTTGTAGCTTAGTCTGTCCGATTCTTTCCTTGCACCTCCTAGGAAGGAAGAATACAGTCGTTTCAGAGGAGCTGGTGAGGTGAGTCCATAACATGGAATAGTTGATAACAACTGTTCATTATTTAAGGACCAACAACCTGACTTGAGATTGAAGTATTTTAAAGAAAATCAGGGCATATGACTATCTGTTTAGAAAACATGTGATTTATAAATATTAATAGATGTTTTTGACTAATTTTTTTTAGATTGGAAGAATTGTAATAAGGATGAAGAATTTGCAGGGGTGTGCAGCTCATCATGGGATAGCCAGTATAGCATGGGATGCTGCAAACTGAGTGAGGTTGTACATTCATTCATTCTAAACAAAGGCTAATGGATCTTGTTCTACAACCACAATCCACTGGGCTTTCATGATGGTAGTAGGCAAACACTAACACTTGTCACTTCCCAGTAACTACTCCTCCCAAGATAATACATCCTTCCAAGAAAAGTTTATTCCTGCTTTCCATATAGGGAATCTCAGGGAGTAAAGTGATTTGTTTGCTCTGACTTTTTTCATGCACTGTGTCATGTTTTGCTTGCAGAACAAATAACATATGGGACAGTCTGGAGGAGATGGGGACTGCTGGGAAGGAGGGCACCAGGGGTCTCCGGGAGGGGTCTGCAGCAGTTCAGGTGCTTTCAAGCAGCAGCAGTCCAGCTACTGGGCACTGTGCACACATAGTGGCATAAGCTAGTATTTGAGATGCTCACTCAGCTTGGGTGCAAGGAGCAACTCTGGCCCTAAAACATATGGACTTGCTTCTTCCAGAGTTTTCTAAACCAGAGCAGGGACATGCAGAGAAAGAGGTTTCTACCAGCCCAGCCTGCCTGCCCAGCTCAGCAGCATTCAAAGTAATCGTCTCCACAAAACGGAAAAGAGTTAATGTGCTGTGGCCCACAAGGGACTTGGCTTCTCTGGCATGTCTTTATGTACACACACTGGATGTGGGCGGAGAGTAAAGCAGGGCAGGGGGAACTAGAGCGCAGACTTGTATCTAAATAAAGTAAACGAGTGAGCTCTATTTACCGGAGCTCCCAGGCAAAAGCAATGGCAAAAGTCTTTGACTCATTACCAGTGCCTGTGACAACATGCAGAGTTAACTAATATGGCAGATGTAGACCTAATGAGTTCATGGTAAACAATACATTGTGAAGTCACTCCTGCCAAGATGTGGGTTTGTTCCTTTTGTTTTTACCGAAAACATAACTTGAGGTTGATAAGTCCTTTTGTTTCCCCTTCATTTACTCTGATAACATTGTTTCCTTGGTAGAGCCAGATTTACACCTTGTCCAGTTCTCTTTATATCTATCTTCATCCTGACAACACCTTTGATGCTGTTTCCTTCCATGGGTTTTCCCCTTGGGGAATCTGAAGGGGATCTTTTCTGCAATTTCTGGATTTAATAGGGAACCTTGGTTCTGGAAATGCAAGTCTGTATGGAAACCAGCCTTAGGGGACAGTTGCAAGGAAGCATTCAAAATCTTCACTTTGCACTTAGAGATGTGACCATCCCTTCCAGCCCTGAAAGGCCTTTGTGGATCCAGCCTTCAGCCTGAGTCTTTGTACCACAGCCACAGCCAAATGTGAGCTGTCATTGTGTTGTGCCTTCACAATGCATGAGGCAAGGAGAACAGAAACACACGCAGTAATCCCAGATTTGATGCTGATTTATGGTCAGATGTTGTGCAACCCATCTCTGAGGCTGGGAGATTCTCCCTGCCAAGGGAGGGCACTCCCAGCAGGTATGTGGGATAGACAAATAGGAGTGTAAGCATAAGTATTAAGGGCAGCTGGCAAGGGAAGTAGGGCAGAACAAAAGAGCTCCTGATTCAAAGCCTTTACATACTCCTTTCTACACCAGGTAAACACCTATTTCCACCCTTGAAGTATGTACTGTATTCAAGGAAAAAAAAAATAAACAAGTGTATGAGTATCCTTCACCCAAGCTGGGATTCTAGCCTTTCACTGGGTCATGAAAGTTGTTTTTTTTATTTTGAATTATGTACCTCTGCTTTTCTTCATATTAAATGTGAATTTTCCTGACACACAGCATCACCCTCTCTCACCTAAGGCAGTGCAAGGATGCTGAATGTTGTTCAAACCACCTTGAAACCATCCAAACATCTCAACAGTCTTTTTTCTTTGTACTGCCACACTGCTATTCTTTTGAAACTTCAGGTCTGTGTTGTGAGACCTAACATTTTCAAGTGAACTTTTTATCTTCTCATTGCATTGTGTCTGCTGAAGTTTCAGTTCTAGCATGTTTTAAGCCGCGTTGTGTTCAGCTTTTTTTTTCATAAGGAGAGCATATGAGAGTGTCATCAACACAGCAGCTGCTAGGTAGAGCTGACTGGATTATCTTGTCAATTTATGCAACCAGCCCTACAACATGAATCATGTTGTTGACTGGACCATGCAAGTACAAGTGTCATCTCTTGACCAATCTGTGTTTTGACTCAAGCAGATGTTAAAAGACTGGAGTTAAACTGACACAATATTTAGGAATGGATATGAGATTTGTATTTTAACTTGTGAAGATACTTAAGGGATTATTTTTAAGTGATGCACCCAACACACACAACACCCCACCACCCTCAAATAAACTATCTTACAAGATTGGGTGCTCACATTTTCAAGGGAAAGCATCCTAACATCCTTTGACTTTATACAGAATTTTTGGGGTGGGTGAGACAGCACTGATATACAAAGCATACCTGAATACAGATGACATCAATGTCCACAGTAGAAATAATGTATTTTGAGTTTAGATAACAGGACAATATAATTTAATTTTCTAAAGACAAATTTTCCAGTGTGGAAATTCTGCAGCTGGAGATCAAGAGCTGACACTGTCTACCTGTTAAAGCCCTGTTAGAAGTTTGCAGATGGATTCACTCCTCCTGAAATGGATTTTTATATTATTTCCACATTCATATTTTCACCACAGGTTACAAAACCTCCTTTTTTCACTACCCAGAGCTGTCCTGTGTATTGTTCAGATTTAAATGAAAATTTTAACAGCAGTATCTGACAGAATTTAACATAATTGGATTTTAACAGATTCACTTATCTCACTGCTCTCTCATGAAGTTTCTAAAAAGCCAATTTTTATATTTCATCTTAGAAGTCTTGGTCAGGTCTGTTGCTATTGAAAGATCACAGCATCCAGGGCTCAACTGGATTAATTCACCTGTGCACTGCAGTACCCCTGAGTGCTTCCCTGCCTCTCCACTCCTCTTTAGTCTTTTCCAGTAGCACCTCTAACCTTCTCTAGGTATTCTCCTTATTGTTGTGATATTTGTCCACATTAGCAAAAAGATATGTTAGGATGTTATTGACCTATGTAGTTGTATTCTTACTTTCTTTGTTCTTGACACTCCTGAGCAATGGATTCCCAATAAGCACCACAACACAATCCAATTATTTTGTTCTGTCAGCTTCTAGAAAAAGGAGGTTCTCTTACTTTCTCACACTTAAAAAGCCCAGGATCTGCTGTTACTTTGCAGGAAGTGTAAACAAATCGAACAGGTCAACCCATTTTCCTCTTAAAGAGTGGGAGACTTTGAAAAGAAAGAAAGAAAAAAAAAAGAACCCCAAACCACAATAACAGAAATCCAACCAACGACAGCTTTTTCCTTCTTGCAAAGGCAGCTGAGTAAAATGCATTCAATACAAAGGTTACAATATGACAGTATATAAACCACCTGAAATTACATAATATATTTCATAAACTGAAACTGCAGCACATAAATAATCTACTTGTCAGCATAACATGTTGCTGGGTCACTTGCTGCTCTCCTCACTATAAAAAACTTTTTCAAGGAACAGGAAACTGTCTTCCAAGAGGAATCAGAGAGAGAAGAGAAGCAGCATGTTCACATTGAGCAACACTGTTATGCAGGATTACAGGGAACATACCTAATGACAGGGAAATATTTTTTTAGGAAATCATTAAGAATTTTAGCAGGAAGATTAATATTTTTTCTGAATATGAAGTGAATTGTGTTCATTTTAGGTATTTCAGCAATTGCGTTTTTTCTTTTGGAACCCAGTTGTAAGGGGCAAAGAGTACCAACAGGTTTTTCAGCCTCTATCTATAAATAACTTTGTAAACACAGTCAGATTAATCCACTTCTTAGGCTAAAAACTTTGGAGTGTGAATTTCATAGGGAACCCCACAGATACTTGAACATATCCCTCAAGAATATTTTCATGTCAGGACAAAAGCAAAGCCTGGGAGTTTACTGACTGCTCCTCAAAATGGCTGGGCTTCTTCCTGCTCAGGCTAGACTCGTTGCTGGAATACACCTAGCCATTTCTTTCTTTTAAGCACATGTTTATTCATATGTGTTGAAACATATTTGTCAGAAACGTCTCCTGGAGATACCAACAAACAAATGATTGTCTGTGGCCTTGTAGCAGATTCCTTATCAAAAAAGTAGCATCAGAAACACAGAAATTTTAGTTCTATAATGAATATTACTGCAGTTCAGGATAGCTGAAAGCTATCCTGAGAAGAGTGAGCAGAAACTCACTTTTTGGCGGCTGAGGCTGGAAACATGTATTTTCAGATGTTTTAAAGAACCCTAATCGTGGCAGATGGGTTCCTTTCCATCAGTGGGTCTTTTTCTCTTTGTTTCTCCCTCCTCCTCTCATAAGACTGGAAAGCAAATTGCCATCTCTCACTTTCTACCTAAAATCCTTTTGTTGAGGGAAGGTTGCGATGGGAAGGAGAATAAAGGGTATTACATGATTGAACTCTTACAGTTTTCACTTCTTAGAATCATGGAATCTACCCATCTTTTAAATACCTCCAGGGATGGTTACTCAACCACTTCCATGGGGATCCTGTTCCCTGGGTCGTGTTACAGCCCTTTCAGTGAAGAAATTTTTCCTAATATTCAGTCTAAACCTTCCCTGTTGCAACTTGAGTCCATTTCCTCCTGTCACCTGCTACCTGGGAAAAGAGATCGCCCCCACCTTGCTATAACCTCCTCTCAGGTGCTAGCAGGAAGTGAGAAGGTTTCCCCTGAGCCTCCTTTTCTCCAGGATAAATAATCCCACAACCCTCCTCCACTCCTCATGGGATGTCGGTTTCAGACCTTTGTTACCCTTCTCTGGAGGCACTCCAAAACCTCAATATCTTTACTGTGGCAAACGACACAAAATTGAGCTCAAGGTTCTTCTGGTGAACATGACTGCTAGGTATGGAGATGGTAATGATCACAAAACCTACCACTAGTTTTATAGTAGCTTAAATGTTTAAAGATAATATGCTGCCTAATCAAAGGTTATATTTTGTTCCATATATAGAGGAAGACTTAATTTTCACTGTTTTCTGAGCTGCCAAAGTTTGCAGAGTGTGTAGTTATTTTTTGACTGTGCAGTTTTATAAATTAACAAGTTTTACAGAAAAAGCTGTTATTAATCAGTCAGTAACAGGCCTAATGGGTTGAAAACAGGTCCAAAACTCACAGCTTTGCTATTTCTTTCTTTGCTATTGACACACTGACACTTCAGTGCATCTAAACTTTTCCATCTGTAAAAACAGAACAGCTATGAGTCTTTGCAGATATCAATCAGATTTTCACACTTTAATTTTGTACTTCTTTACCCTGAAAAAGCTAAATAATATGATAATAAAATATCAAGTCAATACATATATTATTCTAAAATTCTTTACAATAGCATTCTAAAAAAACAAGTCTGCTTATAAGGAGATCATCAGTCAGCACATTGTAATTCTAGTGATCCCACACACATGCTACATGAAAACCTTGTAAAAGTAAGATTTCAAATTGCTCAACCTAGCCAACAGATACACTACATATACAGGAAACATTTTATATAACAGAAGCAGTCCCTTCACAGTGCAAAAGCAGAGCAATCTTTCCCTGTAATCTATACTGAAAAGCAATATTAAAAAAAAAAGAGGGAAAGGGCATGCAAGCAGAATTAATTGCTCTATTTTTTGTTTGTTTGGAAACTGATGCAGAACAGATTAGCTTGCATGTAGTGCTTTCTTCCATAAACAAGCAATTACATTTGGCCAAAAGCAAAGCTGATTAAAACACTCCTAGCTAGCTATATGTAAAAGCTCAGGAAAAAAAAAGTAGCCTAAAATGGATGTTATTACGGAAAATTATAATAAATGCTTGTTATTCTGAAAAGTCCTTAAGACCCTTGAACATTTTAGTAATATACTGTGAAATCATCTTCCAGAGAACAAATGTAGCATCAGCTTCTGAAATTGCTTGAACTGGAGTGGCTGGGAACTGATACTTTGTGTATTAGAAGAGAAGAAGGCTTATCCATCCAAAACTGTAGAAGCTCCAGACAAAGCAAGTACTAGAATATGGCCCACATTTATCTGTTTCAATATTGGAGTTAAAAACTCTTAAGTTCCATATTTAACCTTGTATATTGTTACAAGAAACCAGTGCTTTATTAACACCAGTCTCCAGGACATTTAGAAATTCTTTTTAACTGACATAGTATTGGTCAAAAGTGATTTTTTAACCAAGTCCTGCTACTGCTGCAGCAATACCTCTCTTTTGCTTATGGTAAAAAATCAAGTATGTCCAAGCAGAAATGGTTTATCTGTATTCTCTCCATAAGAAACAGAAATGCATTTTTCATTATACTGTACATACTGAATTGTTTTGTACTTTGCAATTTTCTTTCTGATAAAATCATATTGCTTGTCAATTACAACCTCTCTATTACTTACTGGTGTGTCCCAAAAATAAGTATCCCCAGATACATTAAGTCTCATATTGAAACAGATAGATTTTATTTGGGTTTTGAGAACATTCTTAAAAGGGGATGAGAAAATATGGTTAAAGAACAAAGCATCATCCTCTGGCTCCCATAGCCATTCATTTACAGTTCCTGGAGACAAGGAGCAGTTCCTGCATTCTACTAAAATGACTTCCTATTCTTTCTCTTATCAGATAACCTGAACTTCTAACACTGCCTCTCAGCCGTAGGTGGTTTTGTTAATATTCACACTGACCTTTTCCTTTATGGTTCACTTGGTACCAGCTGATGCTGGTATCTGCCTGGGGCTTGAAATACTCCATTCAATAACCCTTGAGGAGTTCCTCCTTGAGGAGTTTCCTCTGAAGGCTAACAAACCTTTCCAGAAAAATAAAAAAAAAGTGTTAGTGTTCAATTGCACTCAGCTGAGACCCCAGAGGTTTTCATAGGGCAAATACTGCCCACTACAGAAAAAACCCAGTATGTTCAGAAATCTTGTGCAGAGATGGATGCTGTCCCACCAAGGATGTTCACTAACACCCCCCATTTGCTTCATGGGGTTATTAATAAGCAGGAAGACACATCTCTGGTGCAAGATGCCCATGGTCAGAATGGATTGAGGTGAGATTTAGGACACCATTGTAGTACAAGTGCACAGTTCAACATATTTGTGTCTAGCTCATCTTAAACATGATGAGCTGAACCATGCCAACATATCAAGATGTTCTGTCTGGTGCTGACCATGGCTAATGTTTGAACATCAATGCTCCTGACACATGCTTTAAAAGAGAAGCTGAACACAGCGAGGGACTTTGGCTAAATGGCTTATCCAACAGGAAGAAAATTACCTTTTTTCCCCCTGGAATGCCACTGGATCTGAAAGGAATGAAAATGGCCAAAAAAGAATGTTCAGAGACTGGGCCTTGCAGATGGACTGGTGAGGAGAAAGACCAGTGGACTTTATCTAAAGAAAGCAATGATACTGACAGAACCAGGCTGCTGAAAGTGAGCTGGCTCAAAAGTCAGATGGAAAGGTGAGTCCAGGCAGAAGGGACACGCCGCACCTGACTTATCTTTTCCCTTATCATGATTAAATATGTATTTTTCACCTCTGCTGTTATGCAATGCAGCTGTACAGTATGAAACCATTGCCACATCTTCCTAACAGGTGCTGCCACATTTTGTATCGGGGTGAAGCTGGAATCATATTAATTGTGTTGGAAATTATTTGGGATACAGAGGTGCCATTTAACTTTCACTACAGTGCCTCACTGTTTTGTTTTGTAACAGCAGTTTGACATATCTGGTAACCCGAACAGACAGATAGAAATGAAATTATGAAACACAGCCAATCTTTCATGCAGTGGTTCAGTTCTCCCAGCAAAGAGGTTTTAAAGAATTAAGGTTTCAGTAAGGGAGAAGCCAGGCCTGAGGAAGGGTCAGGAAGGTGGATGATCCCTCCTATGATCCCTGTGGGTCTCTTCCAACTCACCTGTGATAGAAGATGCTAATATTGCCAGTCAGTAAATTTTTAAAAAAGTATCAGTTATTCTTAAATATAGGACCTGAAAATGGTTCTGATGACAACTGTATATATTAATTGCATGCAATACATAAAAAAGGGAAACAACAATTTAGTGCATGTTTTGGGGAGGAATTTGTAAACTTCAATGGCAATATAACACATCCTGCTAGGAAATGAGGGAGATCTGTTCATGTCTTAATTTACATATAGTGATATAACTAGCTTAGGATAGAGTCAACCTGATATGTATTAGTCTTAAATGAAAGGAATAAAAATAATTTTAAATATACAAAATAAATGGATTAAGCAAATGGTGTTGAAATAGGTTGAATTGAAATGTTTTCTATCAAATATGTAACTGTTTGACAAATAACTCTGATGTAATGTCATGTGTACTTGACTTGCAATTTGGTAGAAGGGGGAAAAAAGCCAAAATTAAAGACTTACAAGGTTTAGGAGGACCACACCTCAATAAACAGCTTTCACAATAAAAAGAGACAACAAAATATACTGTTTTTGTCACATACTTATTATTTAAGTGAACTCAGTTTGCAGTACAGCCCCACTCATATATCTGGAACTTGAGCCAGAACAGGAACAGCTACAAGAACTTGCAGCCATTCCTAGGACATCATTAAATGGCTATATGAAGTTTGAACAGTTTAAAAATTACAAGTCAGGACACAAGACACATCATGGGCAAAATTCAGTTAAGGAATTCCAGCTTCTAAGAACTTCAGCCCAAGACTTTGTTGCTTTTGACAGGATGAGACAAAATACAGCTTTCATGCTGCATGGACCAAATGACATACCTGTGTTGCAGAAGCTGGTAAATATCACCCAAAACTGAGTTCTTGTTGCTACCTGAAAAGTGGAGGCAGAGAAAAGGAACAAGGTTGAAGTTATAGAATATTCATGCAGGACACTGTTCTCTCACAAAAGCATCCCAGGAATTTCTTAATTTATAAATTTCAAACCACTTCAAACACTAGAAGTATTAGGATGTAGTTGCCTGGAAACTGCTTCACCAGTGCTTGTGATTCAAGTTTCTGCTGTGATTAATGCCAGGCTGAAATCTGGCTGTTGAACACAAGTCTTGTGGTAAGTATAAATGCTGAGTTAAAAACTAGTCAACAAGACCACTTTCTAGAATGATAATGACTGCATTCCTCTGTTTTTCCAAAACATTGTTATAAAATAGCCATGAAACAGAGTAGGTTAACATTAGCTTAAGACAGCTAATGATTTCAGGATTTCAAGTTTTGCTTTTAGCACTAAGACCTAAGAGAGACCACTAGCTCTGAGCCAGGTTAACCATACCTGAAATAAAATTGCAATTAAACAACACTGCATCAATACCTTTGGAATTCAGCACCGTTGATAGTGCTTAATGTAGTTGTTGACAGGGATTAAGAATCTGATTTGAATTTCTAGTCTGAATTTACCTTGCTTCAGTATCCAATCTCTATTATGTCTTCCTTAACCAGACTATAAAAGCCTCGCAGCATTCTCTATTCACTTAGAAAAAACTGATTTTGCGTTGTACGCTCCTAGAATTTTACTTGTTAAGTTGAAGTGCTGTTCCCAGATCTCCTATCACATATTCCTTGAGTATAGATTTTTGTGGTCCTTGTATCAATTCTTCAGTATAACATTTCAAAACTTCAGCCCCACTGTTGACCTGATAACAGAGTGCTTTAACAGTGGCTTCACAAGTTCTGTAGGACAAGGGATAAAATCACCACAACACATTCTGTTTACATCCAGTTCCTGCAGTAGTTCTCTTTGCCACAGAATTGCATTAGAAGTTTGTTTATGGGAAGCTCCATGTTCAGAAGATTCCTTAAATCCATTTCACAGGTGCTATTTACCAAGACATAATGTGTATATTTAAGTTATTTTCCTGTTCCTAGAAGCACAACTTTGTAGGTGATTACACTAGCAACAGACACTAGCATACTATGTTTAGAGGTCTGGTGCAATTGAAACAGAAAAGACCAACTTTTGTTTACATGCAATTTAAATAGGCAGGGTTTTTTCACATTTGTTTTTGGAATGCCAGTGAAAATGTTGAATAGTACCAATATGACACCAATCTGTTTGGGAAATCTTGTACAAAGACTCTGTCAATGGTGTCTAGAAATATTTGCCAGGCTGCACTTCACATTTGGACATAGCTTTGTTATAAAGGCCCACCCATGCCACACTGCTCCAGGGAGCTGAAACAGAGACATTAAGAATGGTTTGAATGAAACATTAGTGAGAATTATTTATGTGAAAGCATGAGCAGCAGCACAGTTTGAAGGAACAGCATGAATTGATAACTGAGGACATGACTAACAGCAATTAAACTAGTAAATGCTGAGGAATGTGCTGTTTACACCAAGATCAGGAGGACTGAGCTCTGATAAGGCCATGGCAGGATGACTTGTCAGCAGAGGACCCGAGGTCTAATAGCAGGAGGATGGCAGCAGGGTTCCAGCATAGTGCATGCCTTGTGCTTCTTACCCTAGCATGGAAAAAGGCCAAAAAGTTACTGAAATGAGGAAACACACAGAGGTAACAACCCTCCCTACAATTTATGGGTGATGAGGTAAGCAAGATTATGTTGGAACATCACCTTGTACTACCTGATGGATACAAATACCTGTGTGGCTCTGGTATTTTTATCTGGTATTTAACCCTGGCAGGCAGCTCAGCCCCACACAGGCACCTGTTCATCCCCCTCCCAATGGGATAGGGGAGAGAACTGGACGGGTAAAAATGCAGTAACTTGTGGGATTGAGATAAACATAATTTGCCTAATAAAACAGCAACAACAAAAAACCCCAAATCACCACCATGCCCTCCTTCAAACAAATAGCAGAAAAAACAAAATTTAAAAAGCTAAAATAGGCAAAGATAAAAAAGCCTTAAATCAAGAAAAGTGTTGCCAAAAGCCTAATTGCTCATCAGCGACAGATGCCCAGCCAGTCCCCAAGCAACTGCTGCTCTGGCTGACCTCCCTACCTACCCTCCAGATTAATTCCTGAGTTCAATGTCATATGGTGTGGGATGTCCCTATGGTCATTTGGGATCAGCTGTTCCACCTGTGTCCCCTCCTCCCAACTCCTGGGGCACCCCCAGCCTGCTCCCTGGTGGGCTGAGAGCAGAAAAAGCTGTAACTCAGTGCAAGGGCTGCTCAGCAACAGCTGAAACATCCATGAGTTATCAACGCTGTGTCAGGCACAAATCAAAACCACCCCATACCAGATACTGTGAAGAAAGCCCATGCCAGCCCAAACCAGCACAATGAATAGGTTTTCCACTGCTGAGGAAGAACCCCAGACACATGGCACTTACTCAAGGGTCACTACTCCTTTTCTCCCATGGGCACCTCCAGCCTGCCTGGAGTAGCTGTTTTGACATGGGCTTCCTGGTGCTTGTGAACACGTGGGTGTGAAAACACAGCTGGCTGAAATCTATCTGATTCAATATGAGGGACTGAAATGGGTTGTGTTTAAAATAAATACCAAGTTCCCTTTCCCTCTGGCCTTGAGTTGAATTTTGTCCCATTAATTTCATCCTGCATCTTTTTCTATAAGCATATTTTACAATTGGCTGTGAGCCATTCTCCCCTGCAGATGTGCAAGGCAAGTTAATCCTCCAGTTCTGAGCCCACATTTTAACAACACAGCTCTTCACCAACACATTGCTGCCTCGTGCTTTACCAGCTGGTGCATTGCTTCAGTTCTGCTTCAGCTCCTGCATTTAGCCATTATCAGTATCTCCGAAATAGATAACAAGCTATTTTAGCGTAGTGTGTTACCTCCCCTATTTTATCTTTCTTAACTAAGTAAGTCAAAAAGAAGAAGAAAAAAAATCACAGTCACAGAATTTGTCTAGGTACATTCAAATTCTTTTTTTCAAGGCTTTATTGTCTATTGTGTATGTATTTTTATAGTCTCCTAGCACACTGTGATGAGGAAATATTGAGCTGTTTCTAATTATGGATGCAGAATAAGAATCCAACACTGCTGACAATGAAAGAAAAAGGCTTTAAGCAATCTTAAAAAAAAAACCCTTTCAACAGGCTGTTGTTGATGAAGAGAGTTTTTCTTTTCTGTCACAGGCCTTTAAAAAGTCTAAGTAGTGATGTTGACAATTTTTCCATCTCATTACACCAATTGTAAAAAGCATTGGTCCCCTTAGTGCCTTGTTATTGATTACTATGGGCAACATGGCTACTAAAGCTTCCCTAAAGGAAACACAGCTCTGGGTTTGTCCCTGCCCCGGCAACGTTCATGGAGTTCTGAGAGTTACAGAATGAACAATGAGTTGAACAGTTTTGCTGAACTAAGGTCCTTTCCTTGCAGTTATCTGTACATCCTTGGGAACTGCTTATCTCTTCCTTTCACAGTCCACACCACTGATAAAAACCCAGGATACTTACCAGCTCCATGAGAAGTTTCACTTCTATCTTGGTACTAATAATGTTGACTGGAGCAAAATGATACAGTAACTTTCTTTTTAAGACTTCTAGGCATCAGAATCCTTTTTTTTTTTTTCCCCAAACATTAAATGCTAACTCAAATTTACTTATCCAGGGGCTACCAACATTTTCTTGCATTAAGTCTGATAACTGTCCTGGGCTCGTAGGCATCTGCTTCCCCTCATACACTTGCAGAAAATGTGATGTGTGTATTGTAAATCTGTGCGTCTGTTGTGTACCTGGGTAAGGCCAGTAATTGCTCGCAGATCAGGAAAACCCGAGCACTGCGGAGGGCACCTGCTTCGGGAGCGCTCTCAAAGCCCCGTTTCTTCCATGGATTTTCCAACCCGCCCTAGCTCAGCTGGGGGGAAAGCACACACAGAGTGCGTGTGTGTGCCACCGGCTGAGGTTGCTCATGGCTGGAGAGAAGTGTGACTGTCACCCTGTTTTTCGAAGTTCTTCTCAACCTTCTGATGTTTACATTCTTGTAACGAACCTTCTCATGCACTTTATGTAAACCATTAATTGTTTTGAATTCCTTTCTGGACCAGTGTCATTGGAGAGGTGTCACTGCCATCCTCCAAGCCACTGTCATTTTGGAAATCTGTAAATGTTAAGAGTCAGAAATTAAACTTCCCCTCTTTTTACCTTAGAAATTCCCGTGTCTGCGTCGTTTTATTTCGTATCCTATAGCGACATCTGACCTTGCGAAAGTTTATTTAGTGTTTAACACGCGCGCGTTTTGAATGTGGGGCTCGCCGGGCCATGAACGCGACAGGCTCCTCGGAGCGGCCGGGGCGCGCCCGGCCCCGCCATGGCCCCCACCTCCGGTGCTCCGTCTGTGCAAAGGGACGCCCCAGACCTCGGCAGGCTGCAGCGGGCCAGCTCGGAGAGAGGCTCGGCTTCTGCTGTGAGAAAAGCAGAAATTTTGTGGGGTTTTTTTCCGATATTCTGGGGCAAGGACGAAACCACAGCCTGAAGTCACGGGGCAGTACGGCGAGCGGGGAGACCGCGCCCCCGTGAGGGAAGGAGGGAGCAGCCGCTCTGAGGGGCCGAGCGGCCCTGCGGTCACCCCGGTAACGGCGGGGCGATGGGCCCGGGCCCAGCCCCGAGCCGCCGGTCTGCAGCGAGGGGGAAGCGCCTCTACGCGGCCACGGGAGGTCTGGGCCGGGGGGGCCGGGAATGTGAGACCTGCGGGCGGGGACGCGCTCCCCGGGGGTGGCCCCGCTTCTGAGGCGGCGTGGAGCCGAGGCGCTCGGGGAAGGCGGTGTCTCGTTTATAGGCGGGAGCAGCTTCGTGGCGGTTTCCGGAGTAAGGAGTTTTGTTTAAGACAGACACAGAAGCGGCGGCGGGGGGCGGTCAGCGCGGCTGGGGTGAGCTCGGCGCCCCTCGTGCCCGTCCCCGCGGAGCGCTCCGCATCTGCGCTGGGAGCCACGGGCGGCGGGCAGCGCTCGTGTGCGCTGCGAGGCTCCGGTCGGAGCAGCCGCTCCTGACACTCCGCACAGGTCAGTAAACGCAGTCCTGCTGTAGTAAACCCCTTAGAAGGGAAACTAAGTTAAGGTACTGTAAGTGTTATTAGTACCGCAGGGGTAAGAGAAATGAGACTTTTCTTCCAAACTTTAAAATATTAATTACTGAAACGCTGCGTGATTTATCAGTTTCTCTGTTTGCCAGATTCTCCCAAGAAGGATCTATTGGAATTTTGCAAAAGGAGATTAGCAGATAGTTTAAGATGGTTTACTGTATTAAATTCTAAAATACCTTCTCCTGCACTCCTGCAAATAAGAAAAGCCAAGGACTCTCTGATATCAAGGGAAACAGGGAAAAAGAGCCAGCTCACCAAGACCATCCTGCCTGAGGGTTTAAAGAACAGCCCAGCTATATTCAGGAATCAGGTGGCAAAGGAACTGAAGAGGGCAGCAACTAAGAATTGCAGCATCCAACCATCCGCCAATAATTGCTGCATCCAGCAGTTGCATCCAACTCACTGTAAGTTTATTCTGTGACACTATTAATGACTCAATTTCCTACTAGCTGCAAAATTATTAACACTGTTGTTCTTATGTAAACCAGAGTGACAGAATTAATAAGGATTTGGTTGAAATTTGAAAGCAAATTCGAATTCTGCACCAGGTGATCCACAAAGGACCTCATTAAACCTTGAATATGCCTTCAGTACACTCACTTCATGGTTACCAAACTGGGCCTGGATAAAAGAAGTATTCATAGTAGCTGGCATTTATTTATAGTTGGCATCTCTGTGATATGATGGTGTGATTAAATATGGAGTAGAGACTGGACAAAGCAGAGTCTTGTTAGTGTCTAAAAGAGAGGGAAATTATACCATTTTAGTTTTTACCTTTTTTTCCTCCTCTATATTCACTGTATTCCTTAGGCATATATTTGTAGCATCGTAGCTTCTTATTGTGACATAGCTTCAGCATTTTTCTAGGCAGAAAGACAAAACAAATTTCAAGAACCCACATGCTATCTTGGTTCTCCATGGCTACTAAAGTTGAAAACAGCTCTTTGAGACACATTTTCATAAACAAAGTACAGCAAGTACAAAGGGGGGTCTCCAGAAAAGGAGCTTTACCTGAGGAGGAATTGCATCACCACTTGTCCTCCTAAGTGGTGATTTTTCTCAATGATGCTAATTTCCTAAAACCTATAAAACTGTATTCACCCCTGTGGGAGTAGGATTTTGTGGACATTTTTCCATAACTGCCTCTGGAGGCCTTCAAATAAAGATCCACTTTTATATTACTTCCTATGCTAATTTTATCTCGAAAGTGTGTGTTGTTTCATTTCTAGGTGGAAACAGGCATCAGAACACCAAGCTGGATGGGAGTCTTGATCTGCTGTAGAGTAGGAAGGCTCTGCAGAGGCATCTGGAGAGCAGGGATCCATGGGCAGTGGCCAATGCTACGAGGCTCAAAAAGACCAAGCGACGGGTCCTGCCCTTGGGTCACAACCACCTGTAGTGCTACAGGCTGGGGACAAGGGGCTGGAAAAGTTCCCAGCAGAAAAGTACCTCGGGGTGCTGGTCAAGAGCCGGCTGAACATGAGCCAGCAGCGAGCCCAGGTGGCCAAGAAGACCAGAGTGGCTTCCTGGCTTGCTGCTTATTGCATCAGCAATAGTGTGGCCAGCAGGACCAAAGCAGTGATTGCCCTCCTGTAGCAGCACTGGGGAGGCCACAGCTCAAGTCCTGGGTCCCACATTACAAGAAGGACAGTGAGGTGATGGAGTGAGTCCAGAGAAGGGCAGTGGAACTGGGGAAGGCTCTGGAGCACGAGGCCTGTGAGGAGCAGCTCAGGGGGCTGGGGGTGTTCAGCCTGGAGAAAAGGAGGCTCAGGGGAGACCTGGTCCCTCTCTACAGTGCCTGGAAGGAGAGTGTAGCCAGGTGGGGATCAGTCTGTTCTCCCCAGCAAGGGATGAGAGGAAACAACCTCAGGTTGTGCCAAGGGAGGTTGGGATTGGATGTGAGGAGAAATTCCCTCACTGAAAGAGTGGTTAAACATTAGAATGGGTGCCCTCTCACCAGAAAGGTGGTGGAGTCACCTGGAAGCATTCAAAAAGTGGTTGAATGTGGCACATCAAAATATGGTTCAGTGGGCAGGGTGGTGTTAGATCTAAGCCTGGACTTGATGATCTTGCAGGTCTTTTCCAACCTTAATGATTCTATCTTTTATGTAAACACACAGCTACTTTCTGAAAAGCACAGCTCCTGTTTGGCTCATCTTCCTGTCCTCTCCCTCCTATACAGTCAGAGCAGCTGTTAAACTCCCTGGGATACGGACTGAAGTCCACCTCTGGGGTTAAGGTGGCTCATGCAGAGCTTTGACTCAGGACTGGGAATGAGCATGGGAAAGGGATAACATTTAACAGCCACATTAACAGCTCTCATGTTACCCTTGTGCTGTGCTAAATGACACAAAATCCTGTCCTGCATGGTGGCTGTAGGAAGAACAGCATTGGAGCATCTTTGACTTTCCTCTTCCTCATCGAAGAGGATGATTTTACTGGTTACTTACCTTTAATTAATTTGTCTCCTTTCCACATTTTAAGGCAAAACCCAGTTGCTTTATTGCCAATATTGTAATCTGTGCATGATGGTCTGTGAATGTTATGATAAACTTCAAGCTGTGAAAGAAAGAGGCAAAAGCAAATTGTGGAGTATATATAGGCGGTTTGCAATTGCTTCCAGAAAATTTTAAGAAACCAAACAACTTTGTATAGATGTTTGTCTGTAACTACAGATAAGTTTTTGCAGAGATTATTCTGCTAATAAGCCAATTTTTAGGAACAGCAAATGGCAGAGGATGGATTCACATGGTGGAGAGAATATGATATTGAACTATTTTAAGTCAAGTGCCATTAGGCTGAGCCAAGGGGGAATATGGAAAAAAACATAGAAGCTTTACAATATATTTGTAATATTATTAAGCATACAGATATACACATTCCTGTATCTAATCTATGTCTGTATTAAGCATACAGTATCTACCTGGCCACGCATGAGTGCAGATTGGGTTGCTAGAGCAGGCATCATTCATTACTCTTGCATTTTTTAAAGGCCAATTTTTGTTTAGAATTATCAGCTGTTAATTTGATTAAGAGGGCATCTTCTCTGTAACAGAAAATCATATGTACAAGACTCTCTGAGTAAGTCTCATAGCCTAGTTTAGGATGCTGCTGTCTAAACACTGTCAAACTTAGAGGTTAATTGTACCTCTTTTTCAGGACACCACATTCAGTACAAGAGAGAGAACAATATTCACAGTGAGAGGTTATTTACCCAAATCCCTCCAGCCTCCTCTTTTTGTCTTTCCAGCTAATCCTTCATAGCACAACCCAAACAGCAAAACAGAACCACACAGCTAGAAAAACTCTCAGTGCTTTTTTCATCATTACAACATGTAGTAATTAAACAAGTTGTAGCAATTTCCAAGGTATTTTACTAATATCAATCATGCCTTGTTTTTACAGAAAAAAGTAAGTTGCAAGTTTTGCATTGAGAAGAAATTACAAAACTCCTTCCTAAGCACAAAGTATCAGGAAAAAACCCCTAATATCTACTACAGTTAACTTGAAAGGGATATAATGCCTAGTCTCTAGATATAATTTAAATTATTTATTTGTGTTGAGATCAAAACATATTTAGAGTCTAAAAGATTCTAAATAACTCACTGTATATTCAATATAATACTTAATAAAGGAAAAAAACCATCAAAATATTTAAAGATATTAAATGGTCACTTTCAAAAATATCATAAAAACAATTCCTTTTTTTCATTATCTGTCAAAGCTTTCATTTTTTTCTTCCTGCAGGAAGCTCCAGGACTCCCAGTCTGAATACAATTAAATACAGAATTTTTCAGTTCATGAAAAACCACAGAAGAGCAGTCTTCATAAATTTTAACAGATAACCTTGTAACATGACAGACAGTGGCTTAGATGTCTCCTTTGTACTGAAGTTTTCTCGTAAAGAAATCAAAGATAATAGAAACTGGGTATAAGAAAAAACCTTGCCCAATTTACTAGACTAGGTGCTTTCATTAAGAGCCAGGTCCATCTAAAGACACCATTTTATTTGAAATAATTCTATTTCAACTTAGATACTTATTCTTAATACTTATTCTATTTCTACTTAAATACAATTTAAAACACTATTTTTAACATTTTTGTTAAGTTTAATTTACTGCTTACCATGTCCATCCTCAGACCCAACTGTGAAGACCTGCATCACCTATTATAAGTTGTTGTTGTGTATCTAACTCTGGTGAAACAGAGAGAGTTAGATACAAATTGACAGACTTTAATTTACTGCTTACCATGTCCATCCTCAGACCCAACTGTGAAGACCTGCATCACCTATTTATTATAAGTTGTTGTTGTGTATCTAACTCTGGTGAAACAGAGCCTGCTCAGCAACTTGAAAAAAGATTTTTGAAGAGTATGAATTGGAAAGGTCCAGTTTCATTTGTCCCTACACTGCCTCATCTTTGCAGTCCTTAAGCCCACCCTTAAGCCCACCATGTGGCTTGGCTTCCTGCTCCCTGCAGAGCACGACAGACTGGTCAGCACAGAGCGATGCAGTCGAGTGGAGGGATCTCTGCTTTGGCCAAAGTCTGTTTGTACATCCTCAGATCCTGTCTGTTACTGTCATATTTTCTGAAAGATCCCTTTGTTCAGGGTTTTCCTCTTGGGAAGCTGAGAAGCCTCAGAAAAAAATTAAAACAATAATTATTTGATTTGCTTCTCTTGTGTTTTGCTGTTTTGAAATGTGTTTGGACATTGTTTACCAACAAGTGGTTGTTTCATTGGTTTCACGTGAATTGTTTTGACTTAATGACTAATCACAGTCAAGTTGTGTCGAGACTCTGGAAGGAGTTTTTCTTTAGTATTTTTTAGCTTTTTGTTTGTATCCTTCCTGTATTCTTTAGCATAGTTTAGTATAGTATTCATTAATATAATATAGATCATAAAATAATGGACAATGAGTTAGATTCATCATTCCTTCCAACGTCATGGCACCCTGCAAATACAAGACCTCTCCTCCCCTTGAGGTTCCCAAAGCAGTGCTTGGTAGTCAAGTGTCAGCCCTGGCAGAGTGCTAAGCTGTGTTTCTGCTATAGCCAGGACATCCTTTTTTAGCAAATATTTGATCACCTCAAGATCCTGCACTTGTTCTGTGGTGAAGTCCCAGACTGCCAGAGGTGACAATCCTTGTCACCTGCCCATACTCTCCCACATGCCTTGCTAGCTACAACCTGCCTCAGGACATACCTCTATGTGATATTCTTGAATTAACCTTTTGAAAAGCTGGATGAATATACTTGAAACATGCCAGTAGGAATATCTTAGTTACCAAAGGGTGTCCAAGATACTGAAGAGTTATTGTAGAAAGGGAGAAAACATCTATCCCACAAGAAAAGAAGGGGAAGCTGCCATTCTTTCTCTCATCCACCAAGTGGTTCTTGGAAAAGGGAAAATGCCTAATTGTTCATTGTCCTCATGAGATGGTTTGCAAAGTGCAGGGAAGGCAACAATGCAGGGGCCAAATACCAGTTTAGGTTCAAGGCCAACTCTTTTATCATAGTTCTCCCAAGCAAAACACAACTAAGTAATACACTGCAAATTCAGCCTTTAACAAGCTCTCAAATTTGATGTACAGCAAATAAATAGGGAGCATGGCAGTGATTAGATAAACTAATACTGTGAACAAGTAAATCAACATTGTGACCAACAACCGTCAAATAGATAACAATTATCAGTTCCTTCTATAACACACTGTGGTCAAATCTGTTATCTCAAACCCTTCAAGCATGATACAGGGTGCCAAAACAGGCTTTATGTGATTCAACTTCATCCAGCTGCTCCCTCAATCCTCTGCAGCAGGATAGAGGACACAATCAGAAGAGTAAAAGTGAGAACATTGGTGGGTCTAGATAAAGACAGTATAATATGTAAAAAAAACAAAACAAGACCAAGAAAAAGAAATTATGTAAAAACCCCTCAATTGCTTGCCAGCAGCTGACCAATGTCCAGCCACTCCCTGAGCAAGTGCTGCTCTGGCAAACTTTCTCTGCAGTTTTTATTGCTGCACATGACACCTGTATGGTACAGGACATTCCTCTGGTCAGTTGGGGTCAGCTGTCCTGTCTGTGTCCCCTCCCCACTCCTTGTGCACCCCCAGCCTGATCACTGGTGGGGTGAGAGGCAGAAAAAGCCTTGACTTCATGCAAGCACTGCTCAGCAACAGCTGAAACATCCCTGAGTTATCAACACAGTTTGCAGCACAAACCCAAAACACAGCCCCATACCAGCTACTGTGAAGAAAATGAATCAAAAACCTGTAGAGAGCCCAAGTCTTTATAAATAAATTACCCCGCTATGGATAATTAATTTATGTGTTACAGAAGTAACAACAGAGAGGGGAAGCTGGTACAGAAGGAATTATTCAGGAGGGAAACGCCCATATTTATTACTATGTGTAAAGCTTAACCAGTACAGGGTGTGTTCCCTCAGAAAAAAGCATCACAAGAGATTAAGTCAATAGACATGTCATTTATGTGTTCATTATTAATGATTTAAGCCTGTGTAAACCTACAGCAATGTCAACTACAGTTTGCTGGTTTTCTTAGGCCTCTGTGTGTGTGTATAGATGTATATGTTTGGGTTTTTTTAAATTTTTTTTTCCAGGATTTGGGAATTCCAGGATTTGGGAATTTTGGGAAACTTTGAGCTGGGGAATTCTGGGATTTGTGAATTTCTGGGAATATTTGGGATCAGGAATTTTGGGATTGGGGAATTCTGGGATTTAAGAATTCTGGGATTGGGGAATTCTGGGAATATTTGGGATGGGGAATTCTGGGATTTGGGGATTCCTGGAAATATTTGGGATTCTGATATATATATATATATATATACACACACACACATACATAGACACATACACTGATACATATTCACTTCTGAATACATACTACATTTATAAGTTAGTTGTCAGATGCATCTTAACTCAAGTGAGGTCTCAGTGCAAAAGGGAAACTGTCAGTTCTGTTCCCAAGGCAAAGTGGAAAAAAGTCAGAAAAAGTGAGGCAATTAAAAGAAGCCATCATGATATACACAATAGCTCTTAATACATGGATACAGAAGTCTTCCTGAGAAGCAAAACAGCTTTACAGGATATATTCTATATTCTCCCAGTAATGAAACACCTTTTGAGGGAGGTGTTCCTACACCCATTTCCACAGACGAACAGAAGTGTGAAGCATCTAGGGCAGAGGAGAAGAAAATGTCTCTTACAGCATTGTGAGTTCACAGCCTAGAAGTGTATGATTTTTTTTTCCTCTTTAAGGAAAAGAATTTTAGACAATGATACATTTTGTTTCAGAAACACAGAGAAAGCAGAGTATATGCAGCATTTCACTGCCAAGATGAGCTGCTTTAGAAAAAGCCTTTGATGAGTAATGGCAACATACATGTTTCACACTATGCTACAGAAAAATGACAGCAAACCTCATGTCATAAGGAAAAGATGATTTCTACTGTCATGTGATGAAAAGTTTTGAAGGCTTCCTAAGATTAACTATTCTGGTGAATAACAACCTGTAGTTAGAGTAACATGGCACTAGAGTCAAATGCAAGGGACTCAAAACTGATGTCTCAACTAATAATTTAATTGCCCTTATTGACAAGGAATATGAAATAAGATCTACAAGCGTCTGCATCTCATATGCAGGATGCAAAAAGCCCTGATTTTAAA
Source organism: Passer montanus (assembly GCF_014805655.1). Taxonomy (NCBI): domain Eukaryota; kingdom Metazoa; phylum Chordata; class Aves; order Passeriformes; family Passeridae; genus Passer; species Passer montanus. The sequence continues at coordinate 2,189,005 of NW_024372370.1, read as the reverse complement.
ATCAAGCTTTCATTTTCCCCAAATGTCAGAGGTGAATTTATAACAAAAAAAAATCACAGCACACAGTGAGAAAAGTAACTACCTTTTTTCTTTTAATATAGATGTAGTACAGAATGTTTAATTACAGCAGGACAGTGCTTCCAGTTAAATAAAATTAAAAACCTTTATTTTCCCCAAATATAAAATTACTAAATTAATGTCTTAAAAGAATAAGAATATGGAAAAAGCTTTAAATTATACCACCATTTACCACAGTAACCATGATTACCAATTACATACTCCATTGCTTTGGCAAAAAAGGTTTTTCTTTTAATAACTGCATATAAACCTACCATAGCAAAGACTGTATACATCTTTATATTGCACTTATTTATATACAGGGATAAATGAACTGTAAAGTCTGCATATACTTGGAATGAGCAAATTTTCAAAGTAAACTGAAAGCAGAATGGTAAGAGCAGGTATGAATATTAAAAAAATGCTTAGAAATGTAATACATTTATGTACAGACTGTACGGACTGTATTAACAAACAATATGTACATAACAATTTACTACTATTGATATTTTAGTATAATTCAGTGTTCATTAATACAGACCTTTGGTTGTATTTAGTTGTTTAGTAAGATCTAAGCTCGCATACCTCCAAAATGCAACAAGGTATAAAATAAAGCACAACAATTTGCCAAATGGTACAAAAACTACTATTGTCAGTTCCATTAAACCCCAAAAACTAGTGTCTCTGTCTAGCCCCAAAATAGTTCTTGTACTTGGAATCTCTATGTGCCATACACAAAAAGAACACCTGAATGTTACATATCTGCAAAATTACATCCCACAACACTTTTTTGTAATGTGCAATTCATTTTAATAATACTTTCTAATGAAAAACAGAAGCTAACTTCATAATTTTCCAACACGAACTTCTGCAATGACATTGTGAACACTTTTAAATTTTACCAGCAAGATCAAAAAATATATATGTGTGTCTCCCTTACTCTAAAAGACTATTACCAGTAACTGCTATTTGCTAAGTGTGCTCAGACATTCGTATGAACTACGCAGTTTGCATGTGCCCGACATTTAGCTTCAAGGTCATCCTGAGTTTGCACACAATGAAGCAAATCCACAAACTTCAAAAGAAACAAACATACTTTCCTTTACAAAACAATCATGCAACTGAAGAAGAACTGGGCATCCCGTGAACTGTTGTGCTTGTCGGAGTTCCACTTATGGCGTTGAAAATGTGCAGCGAGTTGGGCATGACACTGGTCTTTTCTTCCACTGGAGTAATCTTAAAATGAAAGACATGTATTTACCAAAATGCTTCAAAATGGCACAGGCATGTCTAAAACAGCTAACCAATTTCTTCATGTGCTGCTTATCGACTCAACCTCCCAGTACTTTTTCAACTGCACAAAACTTTTTGGAAATGGTTACTCTTTTCAGCCATCTCCTAGATTTAGGAGAAGTTACTTCTCCTATCTCAGTTCTCCTAACTCAGATATTACACATGCTTGGAGAGTTTCTATCATTCCTCCTGCTAACTTTCAAAAGGAGTTTCAGAGTGACAACAAGCTAACTTTTTGCCCTTTTTTGGTTTTTCTTTTTTTTTGACTTAGAGGTATAATTTGAGCATTTCTTACAAAAAGCTATCGAAACACCGAAAATATTTCCTTCTTAACTACTATAAAGAAATTGATGCTAAAATTAGAAATACCATTAAAAAAAAAGAATTATATAAAAATTAGACAAACTAATAGAACAGAAGTAGAGAAAACTAATTACCATCCCATCTGATCATATTGGCAAGCAGCAGAGGAGAAAAAAAAAATCTGTTAAGATTCTTTTATGCATTTTTATAACAAATTTTTTGCAGTTGTTAAGACCTGGTATGGTTACATTACAGCTAATAGTTTATTCAGTGATGCAAAGCTCTTTTTCCCAAAACAGCAATAGGCAGATACATAAAGGAGACATTTATAAAGATTTAAGTGAAGACCTTCATGTTTCTAAGCCTTCAGGGGAATTATCAGTCTAACTGAAAAAAACCCAAAACCCTAAAGCAAAACCACCAACAACAGGGCATGTTTTAATTATGTACAACTAATTAGATTGGTATAAGAACACAGTGGTAGGCCTATAGTCCATATTACTGCAGTCAGTGCTGTACTTTCATATTCTGTTCACAGTATCTTATGGATGGATATCAGTTGTTTGCCTAAATGTAAACCAAGAGAAGAAGGGGTAATGTGATTTACTCCCAAAGTTTCAGTCCATGCTTTTTCTTATCACCAATCTTTGGAAACTCACAAACATCAACATTTTTTAGACATCTACATTTTCCACTGAGTTCAAAGTACTTTTTCCTATGTACAAATTTTCATTTTATTCTTTTACTTTTTCCTATGCCAGGGGAATGCTAATCTTGCATTTATCATTAAATTCTTTGAGCAAAACACTTGCCTCTCCTTAGCAAAGGGGTATTCTGTATCACTGTCTAATTGTCTCATGTACCTTGTTCATCTCAATCAGCTTTCCAATCAGTTATCCTCCATTCCAAATCCTCCTCTGCTTATCAATAAATCACACTGAAATATAGTCAAACTGTCCCACTTCTGTTAGCTAAGCAAATTCTTTTTCTGTTCCACAAATCTTTCGAAAGAGTTTCCTTCTACTACTGTTTTTTATTAAAAAAACAAATCCAACCACATAATTCTGGAAAAATGGTATCACTTCCTATAAACTTTGGTTCACAAAGTTTACATCTATTGATGGCAACTAAAAAGAGTTAGTTGTGTCATAAGCTTTTCTCTGTGGCAGGATATCAAAACAGGTGAAGGAAAATAAAGCCAACATGCTTCATCATAATAATATCACAGACTTACTCAGAACACAGTACCTGAGAAACCAGATTGGGAAATAATGGAAAGCAATAAAGCATGTGAAGTGCACTTTACACAAGTGACACATTTTTGAATAAAAAAAAGTTGCTGCAAAAGTTTTGGGTACCATCTAAGCAAAGGCAGAATAAAGGCAAATCTCTCTTTAGAATTATAAACCATTCTGTGGTTCTGGAAAAAGGTTATAAAAGTAAAAGTGGATGAAAGAAAAGGGAGCTAAGTCATGAATATAATGAATAAAAATGTCAAGCATGTCAGGGATTGAGCACTGAACTTCAGCTCTTCCTGTCCTCCTGGAAATAATATCTTTGCCTCTGAACTCATGAGACATTTCTGCCGTAGAACCCAGATGCAAAGATTGAGTGGTACACTCCACTCCACAAAAGTTCTGGTTTTCCTTCCCCCCATATTTGTAACTTGTCAGTATTGGACTTCCCTCAAGAAAATGTATTGGAATACCTCTTAAAAGAGATTTAACTCTTTGTTGCAAAAGCAACTATTTATACCTCCAACAACGATGAAGAAAGGGCTAAACTTGCAGATCATACATACTAATTTCATTACAATTGTTTTATCTTTATTGTAGTCTTCCTCACCTACAAAAAAACAGGCTGGTGCCAAGAAAACACACAAGCAAAAAAAATGAAGGTCCACAATTTCATGACAGGCTTATATTCCCACAGAAAGGAAAAAAAAACCCATTATTTTGTGTAAAGCATCCCATATATTTCCCCTATTCTTTTCACATTATGGTTACATTCTGAATGATAATACTATCATTCATAATAGTTGCATAATGCAACTTCAGCACATACTTGCTCATGCATTATTTCAGAAAGCTCTTTTGCCATTTCTCTGTAGTTTGCCTTCATTTCTTCTTGATATTCCAACTGATCTTCCTTTATCAGTCGTTCATTTACACCCAGAGCATGCCCACAGGCTTCAACAAATTGCCTGATATAGAGAAAATAAGAAAGTCCTCAAACAGAAATCCAAATGATTGATTATCAGCTTAAAGTATATTATTAATGAATCAGAACACTTTAAAAGTTGAAAGTTTCAAAAATTATTTTTATGAGTCTTGGGAAAAAGGTCCATATTCTTTTTTTCCTCTCCCCCATCCCCAAGAAATCCCAAACCTTACATGGCATACCTAAAAACTTCTTTTAGGAGCTTTACTTTATTGTCTGGATATCTTTTGGTGTTAGTGTCATCTAAGAAAGCTCTTGCATATGCTAATGGACCAGCATTAACCTAAAAAGAACAAGAATTAAAGAACAGTCAGATATATGACATACTGTCTTAGCAGTAACAGGTGCTACAGGTGTGTATTGGATCGGATTTTCTTATGAGAATACATTGATTTCAAAAAAGCTGGACTTAGAAAACCAGAAAACTGCTAAAGATGGAGCACTAAAGCAGGAGAGGTCTCTCCAGTGCTATAAACCTGTGCTGGCACAAAGAAACCACTTCAATGATGTGGCAAAGTAACTGCAGATATTATCAATCTGTCATCTCTGTTACGCAATTAGGGTGGGAAAATGAGCTAACCTGCTACTGTTTGGTCTGTGTATCTACTGAAAACACATTTCCAAGCTGAGAATTCTGCAAAAACCTGCAGAAGTTTAATTGTGCTCTTAGGGCAGCTACAGGAAAAGTGGTTTCAGTGACTTATGACTCATCCTTATTATTCTTCATATTATCAACAAGAGCCTCTCCCTTCTCATCCCATAATACTAGCTTGACAGCTTACTGATTCTGGAACCTTGGTTTGGTTTTTTTTCCCTTTTCTGCAGAATGAGACAGCTGGTCATATCAGATGACTGTGTTAACAGTTTCATTGTTTCCAGTCAATTTAAAATAACAGAGCAGCACATTTGTCACTGCATTTTTTGAAGATCCTTTCCATACTGACTTGTACATGCTACACCTGCTTCAGGTACCCTGTTTTGGTGAATCTGATGGCTTTTTTATACATTCCACTTCCTGCCTGCCTTAGGCAAAAAGGCATGCACAATGAGATTTTCTATGGTTATCTTATTCCTATATGTTATCACTCACTCTTTATCTCCATAGTGTTCTTACAAAAATATCCTAGACCTACTGTGGGCAGACCTACAGCTAGGCAAAATATGCTAATTTATCTTCAGCTTCATCTATTATCTTCTAGCAGTTTCAGCTTTACACCAAAATCTGGTGGGGCTTGGAACGCAACATATTCCAGAGATCAATCTTAATTCTTTTGTGTAACTGTCTCTTCATCTATTATCTTCTAGCAGTTTCAGCTTTACACCAAAATCTGGTGGGGCTTGGAACGCAACATTCCAGAGATTAATCTTAATTCTTTTGTGTAACTGTCTTTGATCAGTTGTTTATATTAAATACTTTTATTTCTTTTCCTATTCAGGAAATAACTGCAGACAGTGAGCATATTTCTAATTTAGGACACTCTTGTATGTGCAGAATAGAAACCAACTATAAAATGCTCCTTATATAATTTTTCAAGGACAGAAGTGAATGACACTGCATGGCAAAGGTCTTACCTGAACACTGACACTTCCCTGTAGCTTCAGCTGCAATTTGATCATATCTACTTCAGCTGAAGAACAAAGCTGCCTAAGCTCTGCAACTTTTTTACTCATTTCATCAATGGCTACTTCAATTGGGTTTAAATCAGTGTGGTGCTGGTACATCACTGGAATGCGCTTTTTCACGTATGGGAAACAATGTATGGCTGTGGACAGAAACAAGTTTAACTTAGTCAGGAAAAGGTTTTTTAATAAGGTGTGCTTTGAGAGAATCTTATGCTAAAATCTCATTTTGATGTAATTAGCTGCCCAATTTAATAACTTACATAATTAGAAATATTACCAAATGGACTGGGAAGCAAGACACTGAAATGTAAATGTGCAGTGTTACATGCATTACATCAAAGAAAGATCACTGTCATTACTGCTGTTAATAACCACCAAGAAATAAACCACTGGAACTTAATTTATATGAGAACCCTGAAAAAAATTGCTTAACATTCACAAATCTCAAGGAAAAGAATAATCCCAAAATAGTGAAGCTGTATTTTCTATTATTTCCTCATAAGTACAGGCCATGAACAGCTATAAAGTCACTTTATTATTATAAAATCACTTATTTGTTTTTACAACTATATTAATACAGAAACTCGTACTTAACAGAGACAAAACACAAAATAGTCTTTTTCTAAGAAAAAGGAAAGCCAGAGTCCAGATTCAGAATTCTGAAAGCTTAAGGAAAAGGAGATAATAATTTTGAGAATTCTCCACTGATGAAATCAATCTGAAAAACCTAGCTGTGGCCAAAAATATGAAAAGGATTTTAGCTGATAGCTATAAAGAACTTAGGTGAAATGAAAAAAAAACCATACAGAACAAAATTAGACCATTTCAACTAATGTTTCCAGTGAAAGCATCCATTCCATCAGTACCTGTCAAAATAGTCCTTCGCTTACACTGCTCTTCTACTCCTCCTTGTCTTTTACCACCTTGAGTAAAAGGCATCTCAAACATGAAGCGACGAATGTTATGAGTCCTTTCAAATTCTGTTTTTCTTTCCTGCAGCTCCTTTTCTTCAAAGTATGGAATTACATGTGTAACTTGAATATATGCGTATTTTGAATCTAAATCCTTAGGATTTACCTTAAAAACAGGACAAAAAAAAAAAAAGTCAAATAGCTACATTGTGAATAAAGTGGATCTAATAGTAGTTTACATGTGTAACTTGAATATATGCGTATTTTGAATCTAAATCCTTAGGATTTACCTTAAAAACAGGACAAAAAAAAAGTCAAATAGCTCACACAACTTCCAGAAATTAAATTTGGTCTCTTAACCTCTAAATTATTGAAACTATGGGAAATGTTCATGCTTTCACAGGGGTTTCCTGTATTCACTTTTTCACTAATAGGAAGAAAGACAGCCAGATGCATTACAGCACGTTGTGGATTTTTTGGTTTATTTTGGTTTATTTGGTTTTTGGAGGTTTTTAACCACTCACTATCAGGAAACCCAGCCCTTTCATCAAGTCCTCCTCTCATTTTGAAGTTCAAATATTGAAATGCCCACCATTACTGCACTTTAAGGCCAAAATGCACAGAAATTTTTGAATCAAGTATTCAAAAGGATCCTTATCAAGGAATAAAAAGAGGCATGAAATTATACTAAGAGGAAATCACCCTAAAGTCTAAGGATGAGGAGAAAAACACCATAAATGCTGAGGTGTGGAAAAGGGAAGAACTTCCAAAGAATGACTGTGCATGAATGGGCAAGGAATATAGCTAACATTAACACAGAATATTACCATAATCCAAATTTGTTCTAAGATACAATTATCGTTTTGAGAGGTAACACTTCAGAAATTAAGCTCTTTGGTTGTTCTAAAAGGCACACTTAGTAGGAGATAATACTCCTCTCATGCCTTTCCAACAACAGAGCCTTTAGACGCAGATGCTCGTGTGCCAAAAGAGTAACAGCCAGTGATCCCACAGCATTTCAAATAAATTAATGAAAGCAGTATATTAGAATTTTTTAGAGAAAATAAAGTTCATACTTTGCCAGAATCCTGAATCATTTTGACATTTTCAGCTCCAAATTTGTCAGAGTAGAGTTTTTGGAGTCTTTGGGAAATTTCTGAAAGAGGTGTGAGTTTAGGCTCTTTATAGATATATTCCTTTCCATCTTCATCCTCAAAGAAACCCTGTAAAAAATGAAGTAATCAAAATCTTGGAGAATAAAACAGAGGAGAAATTACTAAGATGGACATAATGGGTGTGTTCAAAGGAAATATAGACATTTAACATCAGTATTCAAGCAAACATAAATAGACAGAAATTAAAATCTAAGTAAAAAGATTTTCTAAGAGAATAAAAAAACAACAAAAAAATGTAATTCTCTACTACAACATGAGCAAAAGATAATGGAAACACAGAGTTTAAATTTTAAAAGTTTGTAGCAGTTCTATGGTGTGACAAGCCTTTGAGATAAGTTTCCTTCACTTTTTCTTAAAAGTGAACTTGCAGCACTGTTTCACTCGCCAAAACAGGTAGTCTTGCCCAACAGGACTATCTGATTCACAAGTGACAACTTTTTTGGCAGAAGTTTACATAAAAATAATCTGAAATTTTTCCTTATGTAGTTATAAAAAGTTAATTCCACAAGATGAAATATAATTATGCAAAGATCTTACTTTTATGATGTACTATTGGCATATACTTCTTTATTTTTATTACACATACCATTGTTTTTAAAACCACACTTAAATGCATGGAAAGTGAAACAGTTCCTTGGTTTAAAACAACAAGCCATGTTGAGTTCATGTTTGAAACCAGAAAATAAATATTTTTGTCATAAACGAAACAGACAAAATAGAAAAGCACAACATATCATGTATAAACACAGGCTAGATCGACAAAAATACCCACACCAAACTAAGGTGAAATGCAGTAGTTGGTACTGCATTGCTTGCTTTGTAAGCAGTTACTGTAATTACCTCAACATCTGTCTCACTGTCTGTAAACTGGTATTGCTATAAAGTCATAAAAGACAACAGAATACATGTAAAATTATACTGCTCAGAGTATTTTACAATTCTCCATGCTCAGCTGGACAATTAAGCAACTGGGCTATGCATGTAGAGAGTGTAGTACTCGATACTGCGTGATACCGTAGGGATACAGAGGCATTCTAGACACGTACCAGAGGATGTGAAGCTGCCCAATACACAGCCAGAACTTTGGTTTGAAGCATGCAATACTGATGCATAGAAAAGAGTGATTTGTTCTCTAAATGGAGCTTGATGTTACTTTTTGACTTGCAATGGCTATTAATGCATACCAATCTAAGAAGCAGCCTTGCAAACCACACCGTAGCACTACAGACATTAAGTCAATGCGTTGCTAAAAACTGACATTACAGAAAACTTACCGCTGCCTTAAGGGAGTAAACAAAAGAAGAAAAAAGGAAAAAAGGCAAAAAAATTTACTGAGGAAAATTGTAAGAGTTTTACTGGAATTGATAAATGTTTTAAAAATAAATTACTGATGGCATTTCTTTATTTCATACAGAATACACTCCATGTGCTTTTGATGTCACGGCATCAATAAAGACGATGAAAGAATAAACCTTGTAAAATAAATTCAGGTTTTTCCTACTGCATAGAGCAGGCCAATAGAAGCAACACTCACTTGTCCAAAGAATGCTACCCTGAAATAAGTCCCCAGCAGCCTCTTGCCTGTATGCATAACTTCAGTAACTTTACTGTATGCTCGATGAAGGGTGTCATATAAGTGGGCAAGCCTCTAAAAGTAAAAGAAAACAATAATGAGGGAGAAGAACAAAGCACAACTTTCCTATCTTAAAATAACAAATTATGTCCTTGTAGCCAGTAACAACTGAAAACATTCTTTTACTGAATGGTAGTATTAGCAGTTGTACAAGGATGGCAATACGTAAGACAAATTTTTAATTATTTATATTTAAAGAAAAAAAAATTTAAATTAAAACAAACATTTCAACACATTGAAATTTCAGTTACTATTTTAATACTCTTATTATGTGATGGTCAATATGTCATGCAGTTAGACTTGAAAATTCAGTATTTTTTTCTTGCTCAAAGTTGTAAATACCTCAAAATCTCTCCGTTTTTCGTAAATGGGAATGATAAGTTTATATATATCAGCAATGAGTTCATAGCGCTCTGCCTTCCAGAGTCCATCAGCACACTGCTCCAACAATTCCATCAGCACATCCTAGATTTGGATACACAATTGAAAGTGTAAATCAATTCAGTACTCATCAAAAGCACAGCAAATAATTATACCAAAATTCTTCCCAGTGAAAAGGGAAATCTTGCCTCAAAACAGAATTATGTACACTTTGTAATTTAAGTTTTTGTGGCAATCAAAAATTGCTAAAAGGAAACAAAACAAGACAGAATGGTCTGAGTGTAAACACATACTCCTTGTATTTACAAACAGCATGAATCTTTCAGATATTCTTTAAATTTCTTTGGATCTTCTTCAACCACTCTTGCATCACAGTGATGAAGCCAGAAGCTGGAAAAAACTCCTTTCATGTTTTGAAGCTACTCCATTCCACCTCCTGCTTCCCTCTGGTAGAGGACTAAGTCAGCTTAAAGACATCACTAAGAAAATCAATTTTTAACACTGCAAGCACAGACTAAAAATTGGTACCATTATCCATGTGCAGCAACAGACCTTAAAATATTTCCTCCTTTCCCCAGTCAGACTCCCCAGTACCTCCATTCTCAGCAGCCAAGTGGTGACAAGTGACAGACCAGTGTCACTGCTGGACCATAAGGGCTGTCCACAAACACTGGTTTATGACACAAGTCTGAATTCAGACACCAGAGGGCATCCAGATGTAGCAAAGTAAAATTTTGTTTACAAAAGAAAAAGAACATGAAGAGCACAAGCTTCTAGTGGGAGAGCTGATAGGAAGGAGCAAAAGAACACAATATTTTTGAGCCACATGTCTCAATATTTATCTATTCTCATGGGAAAAGTTCTTTTTCACATACACAATATTTCCCTTGACACCTGTGAGAACAGGCTCTTGCTCTTAGTGGTGCTCTTCTTGGAAAAGTCTGATTATGGACTGGACTTTTTCCAGTTTGTTGACACCTGTTTTCGGGGTCAGTGCTGGACACAAGGTTAGAGATGGGGCTCCACAAATGCCAGCATAAAAGGGAAAAAATTCACTTCCCTCTGCTTGAGTCAATGCTCTCAAAACACCACACAGCCTGCACTGGCTTTTGTTTCCACAAAGCCACACTGATGATTCCCATTCAACAGGCTGTCCACTAGAACTTCCAGGTCTTTCTGCAGGGCTGCTGCTTAGCCTGTACTGAGATTTTTCTGCTGATTTCTTTTTTTTTTTTTTTTTAAGGTGCAAGGCTTTGCACTTGTCTTTGCACAGCAATGAAGCAATGAGAGGACACTGTGTTCCTGAGAGGCTCCTTCATTTACCCATCTGCCACCCAGGACAATGCCTCTCATGGAATGTCACAGGCAAACAACTGTTTTTATGAAATGCACACAGTAGCCCTGTTAAAAAGCAAAATCCCAAACTAAATTTTTGGCTAGCTTAGGTAACCCTGGCCTCAGGCAGAATTCTTTTAAAATGAGAATGAAATTGAGAATTCCAAAATTTCAATTTTTTTTTTTTAATGAGGAACTATACAAGTCTTTAGAAAAATCTCACTTAACCATGAAGAGGTTTTTTTTAAATGAAGAATATGAAAGATATTTGACCCTTTTAAAAACATGAAGGGATTCTCTCTCATCCTCCAATACTTGTAAATGCTCCTCTGGAAATTTAACTCTAAAATAACTAGCAAAAAGGGAAATCTCAAGTTTTAAGGGAAGAAATTCCAGATGGCTTGTTACCATGTATAGGAAAAATTCTCATCAGGGCATCATTTTGCTAAGTAGTAGTAAAATACAGCCTGAAAGATGTTTCTGCTTTTTGACTTCTGTATCAAATTGATCTAATTTTTTTTCTCAGACAATACAGTTCTGCTTAGTTTAAACACACTGAGGAAACATCCCACTTATGAATATGTTCCTATTCCTGAAGGAACAGGGCTACCTGTTCTGAAGCACTTCTCAAATGATTTTTAGCCTGCTAAAGCCAAACAGTTTTTCCCTAGTGTTACTCTTGTTATCATTACTATTATTAGTTCTCCCCTATTATTACTTTTCCCATGTTTCAGATAACTTTCAGAAGTTATCTGAAAAACAGTAACTTTTTTCAGTATTTCATCAGTTAGAGTACTACATGGTTAAGTTTAGAAAGGGTTGCATGTAGGGAAAAAATGAAATTTGGCTTGGTTTGATCCTTCTGCAAGCTGTACAGGCCTATATTTTCACTCTGGGCTTACTTCCATTCACGGAAATACTGAGAGATGGAAATAAACTTGTGTAGGGTTCAATGACCCAGAAAAATCTGTATCTTCTTTTTGCAGGGAGTGACTAATGAAAAAAAGAATAAAGACATTCCAATTTTAAAAAATGCATAATAATTTAACTCTGACAAATGGTCTGGCAGGAAAACAGTGACAGAAATTTCCAACAAAACTTTCCATCAGCAGTAGTCACTAGAATTCCTGATCTTCAGTAACTTAGAGCAGCTTGCATTTTGCTTTGAGTAACATCTAAAATTCATGCTGGATCAGAAGAAACAATTATTTTAAAAAGACAGCACAGGAATTGAAAAAAAAAACAAAAACAAAAAAACCAAACAAACCACAAAGCCATTTGCACAGTCAAGTAATATTGTCATACAGCTTTAACATACACTAATTAAAACACAAGAAAAATATTTTTGTTGTACCATTACACTTACAAACCAGAGGGTTTTCCAACATGACTGCTGCCAGTTATAGTCTGCCCCTCTCTGCCACAACTATACCAGCAAATACATAGTGCAGACATAACTTTTCTTAAGCAAGATCATTCACATTTTCATACAGGCTGCTTACTAGGAAAATTTACTGTACATTCTGCACAGATGGATCAGCAAAGACAAAAGGAGTGAAACTTAAGCCAGGAAAAACACATGGACATGAGTTTGATGTCAGCAAAACTACTTTCATGTTATGGCATATTTGCTTAGGGAAACTGTAAACAGCAAAAAACCAGTGACCAGATTTTCATGATTTCTGGTGGAGTAATACTGTAAATCCAAGTCAGTTTTACAAAACAACAGATTTTGCTAACTCTAATAAGTAACCCACACTGGTGTTCATCCTGTCAACTAAAATAAACCCCCAATTTGCTTTTATTCCAAAAATGGAATAAAAGTTGAGTTGATGTGCTAGCATTATATTTTAAATATATGTCTAGAGTAAATTCTCTAAATCTAGGCCACCTCACAGAATTTTTTCATTTCAGCTTTAGGGTATGAATAGTAGATCAGAAAACAGCTATTGTATCCCTTATACCAGTAATTCTCCAGACTGTTGTTTTGGCAACATAAAATTTGCCGTAGATCAGAAAACAGCTATTGTATCCCTTATACCTGTAATTCTCCAGACTGAAACATAAAATTTGCAAAAAAAAACTAGCCCTTCCATGTATGTAAATTTTAACATTTTTATGTTTACTTACTTCATTGAAGTGAACATCTTGCATTCCAACATCCTCCATCATTGAAGCCTCTTCATCTATATTCGGTGTGATTACTCTGAAAGCAGTACAACCTTGCCTAAACATCCCTGTCATTGAAAAAGAAATTTGACAAATTTAATTTTTTCCAGCAGGATAACACTGGGCCATTTTGTGATTCTGGATAAAGCAGAAGCCATGTTTAAATATACCCAATTCCAAATAAATAAAAAAATAGATCAGCCTCCCACTGCATTATTAAAATACAAGACCTTACATTACCGTGAATGTACAAATGGGTTTTAAAAAATTCAAAAACATTAATACCTGGACCCTTACCTACCAAACTAAGTAGTGTCTGAATCTTCCTACTTCATTTTAAATTTGTGTCTAATCTACTCCACCCTAAGTCCAAGGTACTCAATGTAATTTTTACAGTATTTAATTAAAGTGCACTCAGCTGGAACTGAGTACAGGGGCAGGACCTGGCACATAATTTTTTCCAGTCTGAACAATATGAATGTCATTAACTATAAAAAATTATCAAGGGATGGCAAACCAGTTTATTCAAACACAGAAAACCAGGAAAAAATTAACAAAATACCAATCTAACTTACTTTATTGAAAAAAAAAAACTTAACAAAAATGGAGTATAGAATGTTCCAACATGAAACCTGCGTCTTTTACTCATGCTGTTTAGATCTTTTTTAATTACATCAGACTGCTGAATTTAAAAAACAGGATTTTCTCTATCAATTAAAACATCAACGGTGATCAGTAAATACTATGGAAGCTTAAGGATTTGCACATACTTATTTTACAACGTATTCCTGCAAAGATTCTTGCTTCTCAGTTAGGAGTTCTGACCATCAGAGGTTTTATTGAATGATTGCCTCAAATGCAAGGGGCTTTTCTGTTCATAGAAGTACCACAGATAGAAGTCTGACACTCTACTGAGAGGAAACGAGTTTTATATGACAGTATACAAAAACACCAGAACACCCAAAGGACTCACAAATAAATAGAAAATATCACTAGTTCTCAGGTATCATCAGGCTTTCAACTGGATGCAGAAATTTGTCCTAGCAGCTTATTTGACATTTGGTCTCAGAGAAGGTTCTGAAATCACTGGGGCAAAGAAAACAGCCTACACACTGCACAAGCATTTGATGAGAAGCACAACAAGAACAGAGATAAGTCATCTTTTAGACTCATGATTTTACTTAATTTTGAACTGTCATGCAAAGGCAAAGCTAAAAAGATGCAAACATGAATTTGCCCACAAATCCAAAACACTATCTCAACATCATAATCAGTTTTAACAGATTCCTGAAATTTTCTTCAAGAGAGCTCTTTTTGTTAATTTAAGTCATATCTGAAATCCCTGACTGGGAACTCTTCTGATCCTGTAGATGAAAGGCAGTTTTCTACTCTATCTCAAGGGTCATCAGAATCCACTTTTACAAACAGCTGCTGGCACAGAATATACCACAACAAGGTGAAACAGCCTGAGCACTATTGCCATTGATGGAACATCTGAAAATTTGTACAAATTTATTTTGACTCCTCTGGCAATGCCAGGTTTCTCTAGAGGCAGTGAGAGACTGCCTACTTGTAGAAACAGGAATACTCATGGATAACTTTGCTTTAGAAAGGATCTGATTTGAGCTATTAGCAGCTCCAGTGTATAATTAAAATTTTTACTTTCCAAAAATTTTACTTTGCCTTCACTTGAAATGCTGCTCCTCAGATATGCAAGTTTAATCTTTAGTATGTGAGTTTGCTACCTGGTTAGGTCACAATTTTTTTCCCTAGTGGACACTGAAATACCTACAACTTCCCCAAGGAAACTATTTATTTTCCCAAACTCTAATAAAAAAAGATATTTGAATACATTAAAATAAGGTTTTGAAATCATACCTTTTCTTGTGAGATATTCTGCAACCAGTGCTGCTACATGGACATAGCACATTGCTGCCTAAAACAGAAACAGTAACAATCTTTTACAATACAATTAGAATGGGAATATTAAAAACAAGGTATATAAAGAGGGCAACAGTATGAGACAAGTTGTTCAGTTTTCCTTTTTGCTGCTTTGCAGGAGATACTCTATGACTACTGCAAGAATTCTCCACCTCATTTATGTAAAGCAGTAACTGTGCAAGTGCACTCCTTCTCAACCAGAGCACTGAGTGGCATGGACAGCAGCTCACAACATAAGAGTGACCCTGGGTCACAAATCACAAGGCAGGAACATCATGCTGTAATCAAACAAGTGAATCTCTCTTTTGGGGAGAGGTATTTTAAGTGTTAAGCTATTAATGATTCTACTCAACATTTGATAGCCCTTCTGCTAACTTGTTTTATCTGCTTTTTGGCTCCTGATCAAGAAAAATGCAGGAGAAACTGGTGACAGGCCATTTGAGAGCAGCAAGAGAGATCTAATCTGCGAATGGAATTTGAAGGAATTTGATTGGTGCAGTTTGGAAAACAGAAAAAAAAAAAGAAGAGGGACAGAATAATTTTCAGATGTCTGAGTTTTTTTATGGATTTGACACTGACCACTTTTCTCCAAAAAATTAAGAAGATTTCACATTCTCGTTTTATTAAAAAGGCTTAGGCTTTCAGCAAAGTAACTATCAGTTGAACAGCTCAAATGTGGAGGCTGCACAACCTCAAACAATGAAGGTGAAGGAAAAAGATAAGAATCTGCCAGCAATTCTAACTCATACTTTGTATCAAGTTCAACTTGATGATTTGCAGACATCTTCATCTAGTTGAACAGTCAAAGATTCTAAGATTTTAACAAAAAAATGAAAAAAATAACTGAAAAGGTCTAAAAGCCCTTGTCTTCTCAGATAGGTGAAGCTGTTGGGTTCAAGAGACAAGCTAATAACAGACAATGTGTATGCCTTCTGTGTTGCTACCATGCAGGAGAAGAGAATTCTAGTACTAAGAACTGAGTTTGGAAGATAGCACCTTCTATTTCTCGGAGGTCTAAACTTGCTTACATGATGCTCATTTTAACAGATGTTTATGAAATGCAATGATTTCATACAAAGTGATTTACTTTCAGATTGCAAAACCTTCTAGAAAGAGACAAAATTAATCTGTATCCAGTTAAAGTGTTAATGTCTCATTAAGACATATAACAATCCCCAGTTCTGCTTTGCGCTAGAACTGAATATTTTAAGAGCATAATAAAAACAGAAAGCTTTCCTTTTTTTCAAATAACACAAGAAATTATTTGTCAGTTTTAAGAACATTAGTAGCTTTTTTTAGTAAGCAATTTGGAATAAAATCAAGGTAATTCTGTAAGGGCAACTGGAGAAGAATTCAAGGAGTGGCTTTAAGTGTTTAAGCAAGTAATAACGAAGATATTTTTAAGCAAAAGGCCTCTCTTCCATGGCTTGCATTGCGCATTCCATTCTTAGAAGCATGTCAGCTATAGCAGTTAAACATGTTCCTTACATTAATAACTAGAAATTACTTACAGATGTACTTGGGTAGGACAAAAACTTATCAACTATTGAAACCAATCCAGCAACAATTCAAAAATTGTTAAAAATACTTATTATGTTACATGCTAGCAGCTGCATATTGTACATTCCCTTTCTATAAAGATAAGCTTAAGTTTATACCAGAGCTAAAACTTATTTTTTTTTCTTCTTACCTCTGAAAGATCTCCATTTTTAACATGGATCCTTGCCATGCTGTCTAACCACGTCTTCCTCAGTTCAGGTGTACTTGCATAAGACTTTGCCAAGCTGTACTGGAGGTCTACAAGCATTTCTGGATCATTCTCATGTTCCTTCATCTGAGCTGTAGCCATCAGGACTGTTCGAATCCGTTTGGTTAAATCCTTAACGTCAGATGGGAATGTAGTGTGCTAAAACATGGAAAAGTCAGGTTAACTACTGTGTTTTCCTAGTCATTGCACAACAAAGTGACAAAGCATAACCGCAAAAGATGCAATGAAAGAGTCTTCAAGCATCCTTCTACAGTATGGAAATAGGAATAGAAACAGACCTTAATAATTCTGTCATTATTGGCACAATTGTTGATGATGGAAAGAGACTGCTGAAATCTAGTTCCTCCAATTCCAACCACATCAGCAATTAATTGGCTTACTGAAATAATAACCTGGAAAGAAACAAATATCTTGTTAGTGCATATTTCATTAAATACCCTTGAGATGTACCTATGAGGCAATTACAAAGGAAGTTTTGTTCTTTTTAATTGAAAAATCATTCTCCTAAATAAAATAATGTTTGGGTGTTCTTTTCCAATTACTTGTACAATAACATAGGCAAGATAAAACAGGCTTGTGTAAATTCAAGACACATGACTGACTGCTAGGTGAACTAGCCAGAGGTCATTAAACTGGCAAACTACTGTTCCCAGCTTTGTCAAGACACACGATTCTCAAGTTATTTGTTTTATTTTAGACTTCTATGTGCTTGTTGCTGCATTCTTTTCCTTCTTCAGATGCAACAGGATACAGCACTTAACAAACAAAATAACATCTACAAAACAGAATGTTTGTACTGACAAATAAAATTTATTTCCTGCTAAACACAGGGTCATCCAACTGTTTCTAAGTATTTCCTTGTACTGAATATATTTTTATGGCCATCTTCTTAGTCTTAGTACCAGCCTTGCTTGAACTCCAAATAAATTATTTCAAGTCTATCTGACAGGGCTTTGCACACTGTATGCAACTGTGTATCTACAATATTTTTTTTAAAAAGAAAATATACTAACTTGCAGATGTGTTCGAACAAAAGATTTCTTCCCTGTGTAGTCAAAATTATTTCTCATCAAAAAGTACAGTAACTGTGAAGCTTCATTACGAATTGAACTCAGCTTGGAATTACAGTACTTCAGAATTTCATAGCACAGTGCAGAACACATATCAGCTCTACCTTCATAAAATGTAGAAGGAAACTGAGGAAAAAGAAGAAAAGAAAGAATTTATTCATCAAAACTAGAGTCAGATCTTGATAAAATAAGCATGTCAAGAAAAACACAAATGTATTCATAAGCTCAAACTATGGAAAGAAAAATTAGAGTAGTTCATGACATAAAATGATTTTTACAGCAAATCAAAGGACAAGCATTCCACACTGTTGAGATCAGATTAGTCCTTATTCACCAATTTTATTTTGGGATGTTAGTTCTTAAATTCTTATATAGTATATTGTTGACTAAAGAACTGGACAAGTACTTGAAGATTAATTTTTTAAAACTTCTTACCTTGTAAATAAGTGCCCTTAAAGCACTGAATACATTTTTCAATGCTGTTTCAGACTGATTCTTCTGAAGGAAGCAGAGGTATACATCAAATACTTTCTTCATCAGTGGATTATGTCCATGATCAGTCAGTAGCTGATTCTTTAAAACAATAGCAAGGATTTAGGAATTTTGTACAGCAATACATTTATACTACTCTAAGAACATATAGAGATCACCAAAAAGCAGGAGATTTAAAAAATATAAGATGTTTAATAACACACATACCTGAATACTAACTAGATATTTCTAAGACTTCATTAATTTTGCTTACAAAGGAAGTTTTGCCTTCTGAACAGACTTACAGAACACAATTGTTTTTATCAGTTGTTAATTAAATCCATTACTATTAATATCTTTTTGAGGGGCACACTCAAAGTATTAACAGACTTTGCTTACACTGGCTTTAGCAGCTCAGACAGGGGGATTTTCTCATAGCAGTATCTCCTACTACAATGAGATTTTACAAGGTCCTGCTCCTTCTGCAACTCGGGGCACTCCACTCTTCCTTGCCATCACTGCACATATACAGGCCTCCAAAGGAGTGGAAGAGCCTGGGTTCAGACTGGACATAAGGAGAACTTTTTCTACAGTGAGGGTGTTGAGGCAATGGGACAGGTTGCCCTGGAAAGCAGAGGATTCCCAGTTCCTTGGGAGGTTTTTTCAAGACCAAGTGGGATGGGGTTTTGAGCAACCCAGCCCAGTGGAAGTTGTCTCTGCCCATGCAGAAGGGTTGAACTAGATGATCTCCGAATGTCCCTTTCTACCCAAACCATCTGATTTTATGCATTTTAGTGCAGTTTATTGAATAGAAGCTCCTGATTGTCCTGTTTTATTTGTATCTTTGAGATTATTCTGGCATATTCTTGCCTACCTTCTCAACATAGAACACACAGATAACCTTGAAGGATTGTCATTCCAAGCATGATGGGTTGATAATTGAAGGAAGAGTGTTCATTCCTCTTTAGATATTTATAGCTAGGTTATTAATTTTCAATTCTATAACCAGGTCTGTGGACAGAACTGGCTCTAAACTCTACTAATTAAATTACCAGAAAAAAAGGAATCTCATTGTTAATAAGCTCATGTTTTCATAACTAAAGATAAGACACTAAATTTGAATCTTCAAGCAAGAATCTGGATACACTGCCTCAATTAGAGCAGAAACAAGCTAAAGTTATCATCTCTCCTTTTTATGGCTTCGATTTTAAAGTCTGGAAAACCTCAGAAAAACAGCCAAGAGGGGTAAGTAAGTGGGTGTGCTATATAAAGATTCCACAGGAGAGGTACAGCAACTGATACAACTAAAAGAAGTCTTATTAGTGGACAAATGGAAAACAGTTACAGAAGAGGAACACACAAATCACTATTAAGGAGTGCATTACTATAATAAGCAGCCAAGTTCGATATGAAAGTCTGAGAGTATCCAATTATGGTTTTGCCATAGATCTTTCACCTCACATGGCCTTTAAGAGCCACTTTTACCACTAATATTAGATAGATACTAAAGCTCCTAGAACAATTTTTAAGTAAGGTTGAGGAAGGAGCTTTTCCCACAGATTACTGCTGGTGTATGATGTGTAGCTGAAGCCAAAGCATTTTGCTGTGAGATATTATTAGTTTTACATGCAAATAATAAAATACAATGCTAGAGAAGCTAAAAATAGCAATGCTATTTGACTAGACTATAAAAATGTAACTTAAAAAATAGTTTTTAAAGTATTTATTCTCAAAGATACTTAGGGAAAAAGTTAACACCAAGTCATGAACAAACCTTAAAAGCCATTGTGAACAATGATAGAGTGTCCAGAATTGTAATGCAAACTTCAGTGGCAATATTTGCTTCAAGTAAAGACTGGTGAAGGACATCTGCATCTGAATGGCCATAGCCTACAGAAATTCCAAATGAAGTGTAAGTGCTGGATATGCTCATTAAAATGTTTCTTATTTCCAAAAGACTTGCTGAACTAGGAAAAGATTAACAAGCCTGACAGAAGTTAGTATTCAATACAGGAAAATAATTCATATGCATATAAATAGTTTCAAATATGGTCAGACAATTATTCTAACATAATTTGCACAGGACTATATATAGATATATATACAGGACTATATATATAAAATACATTAAGTAAGAATTCCAACAATAGAAGCATTAAACAGCAGTTAAAAACTATGTGATATTTCATATATATGTGCATCTAGACACACATGTATATATATATATAAAGCTACACAGTTATATATATATATATACACACATATATTAGTAAGTACTGCAGTAGGATGAAGTTACAGCTGAAAATATGCAGTTTTGGCAATTTAGTGATGTTACAATGGTTTCAAAGTTAATCACAAGTCAACCAGGAAAAAAATACAAAATAGTAAGAGTTGAAGGAATACAATCCTGTACTTATATGCAGTTTACCACCCAAGTAATGAATTCTGCTCTTGTAGCAATACAATGCAATAGCTCCAGATTTAACAAAAACATTCTATCACTTCTAGCTCCATAGTGAATTTTAATAGCTTTCAAAACGTATCCTGCCTCAGCACTGATAATAATGTGTCACTTATGTTCCCTAACACTGGCCATGAAGCACCCGATTGACAAACATGACTGGGCTGCTTTACAAACATTGGTCTGCGTCATGTTTATGTGTCAGATTTACAGACAACTTGGCATCACTAAATCAATGACAAGGATGACAAATATTTTGAGATCAAGTAAAGAACAGAAGAAATACTAAACCCTTTTGTAATGACACCTGGCCACTTCTTTCTGCACCTTCTGGCTTCCCTAGCTGAACTATGCATGTACACACATAACCAGCAGTTTCTTTAGATTTATATGTTCTTTCTTTAAGCACAAAACTATGCTGAAGTTTCTCAGAGATGAAAAGTGCCATACCAGTATTTCAGTTCTATTTCTAGCTTAGGTGGTTAGAAAGGTTGAAAATAAGTTTATAATTTACAGTAATAGACAACTGTCTTGCCAAAGAATCTTGATTTTAGAAACAAGTAAAGCAACTATTTCCACCAGACATTTCCTTTCTTTATGTATCCCACACAAAATATCTGCAAGATTATTCAAGCTCTGAATGTTACTATGGATACATGATAGAGGCAGACTGACAACTGAACAAAACTGGAAGTTAACAACAAGAACAAAGATATAAAAATCAATTTCACACTTGACGTGCTTTTTACAGCAACATATTTTCAATTTGTAAAACCTTGGTCAATACAATGTGTAATATCCTGATATTTATTAACTGTCCATTAAAAAAAACACCTATTATCATTTTAGACAAAGTTATCTGAATAAGACACCTTCCTTCATAATTTCCTTCAGTTGGAAAAGAATGGAAAGTTTCTTTTTACATAAGCATGCATTTTTTAAAATCTTTCAGCTCACTGTTTCCTAAAAAATCAGTAAACATTGCCAAGTTCTGAAAGCATGAAACCTCTTTGCAAAGGGACACGTTATCTGTTTCTCAGAGTTGGTTTTTTTTTAAACCAGTCTTTATCTGCAAAGTATTATACTGTACCAAATGTGCAGCCACATAGTGTAAAGGCTTTCTTCTGTGTATCAACAACCATGTAGAAATTATGATGATACAGCAGTAGCAGACTGATTGCATGGGGAAAAAAAAATTAATTTTCACATACTTGTCTGACATTTTAAAAGCAAGCAATTGCACTTCTTACATTTAAACAGATGTGATAATTCATTTATGAATAGAGAGGTTTTGTGGGATTTTTTTTTTCACTTTTACACAAGACAACGTGATAAGTCTTGTGCAATTAGGCTAAGTTTTGCTTTATATTACAGATAAAGAGCTAAAAGATTTTAAGGGACAGTTAGATACGCTTTGAGAAATCAAAGAATGAACACAGTGAAAATATAGTTAACTGAAATAATTGTTTTACTGCACACAACTCTTTTCAATACCAGTGTTATATTTTACTGAATTAGTCAACCAGTTTCATTGTTTTTGAAGCTGCAATTTAAGAAATGGTGCTTTAGAATACTTTATATACAGTATATTGCAATTTAGAAGCAGAATGTTTAAAAAGATAGGCCACAAGCAGATTTAGTTTTCAATACAGCAGTCTATACAAGCTGACTTCAACCTGATTAAATCTTACCATTGTCTACAGAAATTCCAAGAATACTTGATATCTTTCTCACACTGAAAACAGAAAAATCACTTCATTATTGGACGCTTTTTCACTTCCAGACAAACTAAATCATGGGCTCACAATCTTTGTAGAAATTCTAAGAAACTTATTTCTCTTCAGGGGATGTCAAAACATGGAGATATGGTCAGAATACATATATTTAATTTGAGACTAGTAGTTTATAAGACCACACAGTACAAAAAAATTGAAGCTTAATAAAACAAATAGAAAAAAAAAAAGTAAATTTTGTTACTGTGCGCAGCAAAAGTTTGAGGTGTACATAATTAAAAGAAAATATTAAAACACAGTTTTAAGACAGACTATATGCTCCATGTTATGGCATCACCCAGCAGTGATTGTTCTATCACAAAGCAGAGAACAGACCATGGACTGCTTCCAGCTATTCGTTTCACCTGGAACAGTAAAAGTCATTGGGATGCACTGGTGTGGCTCTGGCACCTGTCTCTGGTGTTGTGGTACTGGTTGAGGATGACAGATGTTATCATGTCATGAGACTTACTGTGGTTAAAAGTGAGAGAGTTATCCAGGCTGCTCAGCTGCTGCAATCTGGCATGCATCATTCCTGTTCTGTTACGGGAAACAGGCAATGTCTGAGATTTTCGATCATGAACTATGGATCCTAACCCCTCCTGGTTCCTGCAAGATGGGTGAAATGGGATAGAAGCAAAAGTTAGACATGTCAAACTGCAGCAAGAAAGGAAGTGCTGTTAGTTAAGCACAAGAAGTTTTATAGGAAGAATTGTAATGCAACCTATTCACTGTTTTCTTTATAAAACAAAAATAGGTAGCTCAAAAAAAAAGCATCACAGCAAACTCTTTCTTAAAACCTCAAAGCATGAAAGCAAAAGCACACAAGCTTTCTTGAAGTGCTAAATTTACTTCAGAGCTTTAAAAAAAATAGTATATGCAAACATAAATATTCTGAAAATATTCAGAACCCAAAGCTGAATCCTCTATTTAGATTGCAAAAAATTTAGCAAAATAGTTAGGACACACAGCAGTAAAATTAGAAAGCATACATGCAACAGGAGAGCAGGAATTAACTGAGATAGTATCATATACTTCTTACCCAAGCAGGAAGGGAGAAGAGCCATAGACTTTGTTAAATTTGCAGCAATCAAATGAAGAAAACAGAAAAGTGATCTGTGTTAGCAATCAGTACAGGCTAACTTCCTATTGTGTACCACCACCAGAGCTGATGAAAAATGAAAACCAGTGCTTGAACTGCAGAATTCCCTGTTCCCTTTTGTTTTCTGTCATTTGTGTATTTTAAGAGTACGTGCATTGACTGTGATACACTTCAGTGCAGTGACAATGTGAAAGACATGAAAGTTACTTTTACTGGGAAAATTCACAACACCAGATGCTTTCCACAGCTCAACATCTTCAACATGAACATGCAGCACACAGACCAGGTGATCAGTAAACAAAAAAGAGGTGTAGTAGTGTCCTCTACAAACTCATCAAACAAAGCAGTTGGAAGAACTTTTACAAAAAGCCTGAGAATTAGAGACTCCTGTACATCCAGAGTTTGACGTTTGAACACAAAGATTACAATCAAAACCTTAAGAAAGCCAGATTTATTTTTGAGGTTTTTACGTTATGTGAACCATTTTTCCCCCCCAGAAAGAAAATCTCCAAGGAGATAGTCAAGTCTGTAGAAGAAGATTCACATTATCTAAATTAAAACCAAAAAAAGCTAACATTATAGTTAGAATGTATTACCATCCAAAGCCAGCAACAACTTCCTCACTGAGTTCAAGAGGGCCAGTATTTTAACCACACCAGTTTAATTACAACACTATTACCATGTCAACCACAGCATAAGGCCTAAAGAAGTTGCTATCTTTTACTCCATTAAAAAACACTTCATATTTAAAAAAAAATTATTGTAAGGATATTTAAATAAATTAATACAAGTTTCTGACTCCCACAGATTTTCTTCAGACTCCAAATTTAAAAACAGCAGTGTTGGAATGTTCACTACTCACCTTCAAGTAAAAACACTATATATATGAAATTTCTAAAACATTTCAATTTGCGTGGTTTTATGGCCAACTGAGTAAACAAAACAACATAAAATTTCTTTCCCAAAGACATTATTTCAAGGAAAAAAATGCTGTAAAAGATAGCATTTAAGGGGTGGCTTCTGAAGTCACAGACATTCTTAAACAGATACCAGACTTCCAGACAGGATACAGATTTGTTAATATGGTAACCAGTTACTTACTTCAAAATCTTATGCATTTCACAATAACTCTTCTACTTGTGCAATTTGTTTGTTACAGAGGTTCAAGGCATACCTTACATGATGCAATTATTAACAAACAAGACAATGAAATTTAAATTCCACACAGTACCTGGCTATGTATCGCTTCCCCATGTACTGGAACTGATGTAAGCACACTCTGCAGAGAACACAAGACAGAGAAGCCACACTTAAAAAAAACCTTTTCTAGATTAATGTACACTGGAATTTATTCAACAATTATTGTTAACTTTAAACTCTTAAATCATAAAAGTTCTTTATTTCTCCCAGCCTTAAAATTCCCTTCCAGACCCCAAGCTAGGAAAAGGTAAATGTGTCAGTTATCTACAAAGGGACACAAGACAGGACAACTAACATGGAAGAGGGAAGCAAAGAGATAACCAGACATTGCCTATTTACACAAATTTTATAAATTGTGTCTAAGTGTTCAAAATAAGGGCAAAACATTTTGCCTCCCCCCACCCCAGCCTAAACTCACTTGGTTACAAATTGGCTTTTTTTGTTTTGTTGGGTTTTATTTAAGGTCTCCAGATTCCAGGATAATAGTTTCTGAAATAACTATTTTCAAAAGGGAATATGCTTTTATAACAAGATGATGACAAAGACAAATTAACAACAAAAATTTTCATTAAAAAAGTAATCTGTATTATTGGTAAGTGCACAATACTAATGACTAATTAACTAGAAGTCATATTTTAAAATCAAGAAAAGTGGTGTGAGGGAAGCTGTAATACTGATTCTATTTCACTCTATTCACACTGTAAACATTTATTCCAATAATACAGAAAACAATACAACATCCCTTGTTCCTCCAATAAGATGTTCTAAAAGTTCTTCTTCAAAGTGTAAAGCCAAAATGAAAGCCAGTTTTCAGGCTCTGTCTTCCATGTGCCAGTTGAGAATGAGAGAAAAGACTGCCTCACTGACTCTTCAACTCAGCTTCATTTTTTACTGAGACCTTGAGTAGCTCAGCTGTCTCCAGCCTTGCTGGGCAGAATGGTGTTTGCCTTCCCCAAACTTGTCATTCTGAGCACAAAATAACCTCAACTCCCCCTTCTGAGATCTCCTTGTCTTTTAGACTAGTGGACTCATGGTGGAACATTGGACTCATCCTGCACCTATTCCCTTAGGGAACAGCAGAGGACACGTGAGGTTGATGAGTCCAATGCTAGGAGCATGGTTCTGAAGTTATGCAATGCAACCAGTTCTGCTACACAACCACGTATTTGCTATTGAGCAGCTGATATTACAAGACACAGTTAATGCAGAAGGATATCAAGACAGCTGGTTCCTCCTCCATGAGCACTGCAATACTCTGAGCACTACTTCTTGTTCAAGAACTTTCTGAGATCCCTTCTGTACAGCCTGATTCCAGAGACTATCATGGACCTGGACAGACACCCAATTGTGGACATCAAGTTAAGGACTTCCAAACAGATCATGACAATATTATTAAAAAACAAAACCCAACAACAACCAAAAAAGCATTTATACATGCTTATATCCACACTCATGTTGTTCACAGAACAGCAAAACATACAGATGCACAAGCACAGCAAAAACCTTTATACATGCTTATATCCACACTCATGTTGTTCACAGAACAGCAAAACACACAAAAAACAAGCACAGCAAAAACTTACTCTGTAATGGTGAAAAAGTCCATGAGTTCAGATTTTGTAGCCTTGTTCCAATATGTAAACAACGCATCTAGGAAAATGAATAACAATTTAAAAGATAACAATTACTATTTTGAAGCTCTCCTTAAAATTGATTATACAAATGCTCATATCAATTCTCCAAATGAGTTTCTGCAACATGATGTTAATTAATAACCCATAATATTCCCATCCAATTTCATATTTTAGTAGTAATAATTATTTCATAGTAATAATTGTGTAGCCTGTAGTGCCTACAGCCCTGTAACAATATAAGACTTCAGAGTATTTCAGACTGTTAGTCCTATAACCTACTTCTTTACAGATGGGTGCCAACTTTTTTTTTTTTTTTCATTAAAATTAATTCTTTTTTTCTTTGATCACAGACAGGGATGATGCCAAGATGTATGATCCTAACAAACAAGTATGATGTGCCATTCATGCCCTATTTCTATACCTCTGTAACCTTCTCCAGGATGACACAACTTTCAAAAATTCAATGGATCATCTCACAAACATCCCAGGAGAATGAAGAAGCACTAACACCCCCATATTCCAGAAATGGAAATATATACAACAATCAAATCATTTGGTTCCTTGTAATACAGCAAGTTCTGCAGGACAGAGCCCAAGACACTTTTACAGAACAATGAATTATTCTTCACCTCTGTTTTCCAAACCAAACTGTACCATTGCACACAAATGTTCACTTTCTTAAAAAGTCCTTTAGTTGACCTCACACTTGGAATAAATAAACCGTACTTAACGCTTACAAGGTTTCAGTCAGAGTTTAATTTGAGTGATCACTCATATCCACACAAATACTCACTTTCTTAAAAAGTCCTTTAGTTGACCTCACACTTTGAATAAATAAAGAGTACTTAATGCTTACAAGGTTTCAGTCAGAGTTTGAGTGATCACACATATTTGTAAAAGGCAGCACATCATGGTACCTACACCTAAAATACTCTGCTGATTTTGCAAAGTTATTGAAACAACAGGCATAAATCCAGGAAAAGGCTTTGAATTTATAAAAAGCACGAGGAATTACCTACCGTCTGACATGCTTCTTAAAATATGAAGGAAACACATGAGCAGACTTTTGATCTCTGCCTGGTCAAGTTTGTCATAGCGAACAACAGAACTTCCTAAAGTGCTGCTCTGTTGATTCTGAAAAGCAAACAGATGTATTTTGGCTGAAGAGTCCTTAAACTGAAAACAAATGAAATTGTTTTCAATTGCTTTAATAATTCCTGCAGCAGAAAAAGTATCTCCAAATGGAGACAGAAATATTTCATGTAGAGACAGGTCACTAAAACACACATTACACACACCAAGTGTACCAAATTAAACCTCTTTGCTTTGCTTGTTTTTAATTCCTCCTAGGTATAATTTTTTTTCCCTAGGAGCAAAAGGAGAAGTTACCTAAGAGTGATTATTGAACAATCACTAGGTACTCACACTGCAGAAATCAAGCCTGACCCTTCTGCTTAGACTGAATACTTGAAAACCAAATGCTATTGTTAGGTGATACATCTATGCTCCTTTGCTTTTCAAGAGACTTTCTGCTGAACTGTAGACAGGACTGCCTCTACAAAATTCATTCCATTTAAAGATCTCAAGCAAAATTCAAAGATCCTCAAGAAAATCATACATGAAGGGCAATAATATACATTCTGGAAGACTGACTACTACTAAGTAACTTGTTCTTGCCCTCCCCTCCTTCCCCAACATACAAACAAACAAATCCTCTCCCTGTTTCATTTTTTTATGTAATTCCTACTCTTGTGGAAAGTTTATCAGCAACCCACAATACCACTGTCAGTGCAAAAAACCCCTCAATAATAGGTCTTTCAAAATGTATACCACCAAATAAAATGGAAAAACAAAAATTGTAAAAACAAATTAATTGAATTTTGGGCAAAGACTTGTAAAAAATAATTTCCACACAGTCAAGTGTTAAAAAATCCTCAGTCTGAAGCTTTATAGATATACTGTATAAACTTTTGTTTAAAGTATCAATTATGCCCTTTATAGTGCCTAATTCTCACATCCAATATGCCACTTATACAAATGGAAAATGAACCAGACATTTAATAAGTTTTCTGTAAAGTCAACATCTGGTATAATTGATCTATACAACTCTTACTATAAAAAATTTACAAATAAAAAGGTAGACTCAAGGGAGAAAAGCACTTGATTTTACAAACAAAGCAAGAACTGACATTAGAATAACCCTTCCTGGCATACTCCTAACTGAAAGCAGGAGACACACTAACCATGAAGGAACATTTCACAGCAACCATTGATTGCTGAGCCCTTTTTATGCATTCTATTGCATTAAAGAATTCCTGTCCTAAAGCAATCTGTGAATCTGATACCAGTAAACGTGTGAATCACATACTAGTCATTGAATGGATGCACAGTGAAAGTGAATTGAAACGATGATGAATACTAGCCAGAAGTTACTGTAATTTAGGAGGAGGTGGACACCTCTATAAGCCCAATTACTGCAAATTCTAAAGACCTCAAAAACTGTTTATCTTTAAAATATCTCTGGTGAAAAGGAGGTGCTACTCTACAGCTTTTTGGATGCCATAACAGAGCAGGCAACCAATGGGTGACAGAGCAGAAACAGAATTGTGTTTCCAACACTTTAAGAAACTGCCCAGAGCACCAGATAATATTCCCACTAAGACTGTTGAAGATACATACAGATAAAATAGGACTATAGCTACTCAGAAGCTTAGTTTAGAATCATGTCAATAACCTACAAAGTACGCACAAATTGAAATAGAAACTGATATACTGCCAGTCTATTCTGATTCCACAAGCATAATACTACAGACTATTCTGAAAGAAAATTAGAACAAAAACATGTCTCTTCACCATAATGATATCAAGCAATGAGCAAAAACTTGGAGATAACATGCACTGAACAACTGATCCACTAGAAAGTAAGTTTAGAAAGCAACAAATAAGAAGCCAGGATTAAGTATTATTTGGGGAAAATATCAACAGCATGCAAAACATAAATCTTCTGTTACCTAAGTTGGCAGACCAGAGTAGAATTTTCAAAGGATGTTGACTCCTTTGAAAACCCTTTTACTTGGTGAAAACACTACACATTAGTAATTAACATGACAACTAAGTAATAGATGACAGCATTGCCATTTAGCAACAGTGTATACCAAGATATTTCTTTATTACCTTGGTCAATACCAAAGAACTTTCAGTTCTATCAAAGACCACAAGACTCAAATTCTGTAGTTATTGAAACTGATTTGATTTTTTTATACTTGAACTAGATCACATGCATGTACCCCAGGTTTGGACATATTTCACATGGTCAAATTGCATATATTGGGTTTGAGATTCAACTGTTGCAAAGAAGCGGCAAAACTACTGACCACACACTTCACTCAGAAGCTTAACTATACCAAGCACAAAAACCAGATACTTCTTGTAACTGAAGAGAGAAAGTAGTATGCAAAATTTTCTCTGGCAAAGCTGGGATTGTCAGAAGTGAAAAATCCATAGTAACACGGTTTTTCTTTGGAGGGTGAGAATTTTCTTCTTCCTCTCCGCTTGGGCGCAGAGCATGAGCAGAGTGCCTTCTGAGAAGCTTCTCTCTCTGCCCCACGAAGGCATGTCAGAGCCAAGGGGAAAAAGTCAATATGTTGTGACTTGCACAATGAGAGCTAAGCAAATGAAACGTGATCAGTATTGACACAAACTCTAGAAAGACAGGACTCAATACCTCATAGCACCCGCAGCCAGAGTTCCTAATTTGTAACAGCTTTAAAGTGAAATGGTTTAGAAAAGTCAAACTAAGATAAAAGAAATCACCCAGGGAAAGCACAAAAACTGTTTTTTTCAACGTTTTAAAAATGCCAAGTATATTGAGCATAGAAAGGGATGGAGTGATGGTCTCCACAAAATCAAAGAAGCTGTTCAAACTGGAATTCAGTTCCCTCAAGCAACAATCAATACAATTCATCTAGTGCCTTTCAGTAGCAAAGGAAACAACTGTTTGCTTTTGTCTCTACATTGAAAATCTGTTTGCATTTTTTGTGAAACAACTCGGTTAATGCAATTCAAAAGGAGACTGCAAGATAATTATTTCACAAAACAATTATATAAAATACTGCCTTGAAGTTATTCTAGAAAAGCCCATTCAAAATAGAGATCAGAGAAGTTAACTTCTATGAGACTTAGGATGAAATTTTAGAAATACACTTTTAGGATTTATTAGTTTGTTTTTTATTACCTTGTCAAGAGAATTGCTCTTGTCACTGTGTCTTTCTGGGAGACTGTTTCCTGAGTCTGTGCTTATAAGAGAGCCTCTTGAGTCAGCATTCCTCACACTATTAATATTTGGAGTTGATGTGGTGTATGGGGAAGCTAAAAAAAAACCAAAACCACAACCTCAAACAACATAAAAATCTCAAACAATACATACAACAAGTCACTCCATAGCTTAGTCAGAATTTTAAAATCACCATATATTTTTAAGAAAGCAAATAATTAATTATATTTACTTATTTTTAATGAAGACAAATTTATTCTAGAACTTCAGCAAAGTATATATGTAAAGATAAACATAGACTTATGTACAACTACGAGACATGCATAAAAAACATATACATATGCACTTCCATGAAGAAGCATGTCTATTTAATAAAAAAAACAAAACAATCTTTTCCCATTTTTTTATTTTAACTATCACTTTTGACAGGGAAAAAGCAGCCCTGCTTCAGAAAATAACATTAGATTCATATAGAAGAGCAAATCCCAAAAGATCCCAAAAGACAGATTTCATGTACAGAGTGAAAAAATAAAACAGTTCCTCTTTAATTATTTTGTTTTGCTTTTTTTAAGTGCTTACCAATGCCAGAGATAACACCAAACAGATCTTTAGGAAGGTTGTTATCCAATGTGTTTCCTGATTTTTGTGGTGTTACTAACTGACTTGCAGTCGGCAAAATCTGTGCATCATCCTTCGTGCTCTGTTTGGAAAAGAGAGGAAAATGTGATTATTTTCCTATATTAAGGACTCAGTGAATATGTCATGTCTTCTAGAGAAATATTTGTTAAATATTTCTTCCTTAAAATTTAATTTCTATTAAATATGCTCAAAAGAATGGAGATGCTCACATACTTGCATAAGCTTGGAATACCTTAAAACTTAAGATACCTCTGGAAACATTGAAGAAATGAGTATTCTGTTGAATTTGAAACACTATAAAACAGATATTTCAAAAAGACTCACATTAATCATATTTCAAACACCCAAATATTTATCTTGTTGGAAGAGTTTAGGAGATTTTTTTTCTAATACTAAATGGAACACAACAAAATAAGGACAGAAGTAAAATATATGAATAATTAAATCTTAGATTCAATAGCTGTGTGCAACTGTATCAATATACACCCTTCTCAAATTGCATTTTAATTAATTCTCCTGTAGTCCTCTTGCACTATAGGTCTCTCAAAATGACTCCTTTAGGGTTAAGTTCTTCTTTAATTTCTAGAAAATTAACAATCTTTCTGTGGTGCATTTTTTTCAGTGCTGGACTTCGCTGAAAAATTGCACAATTCTGAAGCTTACTAAGCTCCTTTTTTGCCAGAAGTATGCAGTGTTTCATATACAGGTTACCAATAAATTATGATAAAAACAAATCAGAATACCAAACAGAAATTGTCACTCACATTGCTGGAAGGGTTAACAGGAAATGGAGACACATCTTTCACATTGATACGCTGAACATTTTCTATGAGCAGACCAAAGAGTGGCAAATACATAGTGGCTATTCTTGCTTGATGGCCCTAAACAGAGTTTTAACAGTTAATTTAAAAACTACAGTTTTAATTTTTAATCACCTACTAGTTTTAATCTATTCACCCCTAAATTGCAAAAAAAAAAAAAAAAGGCACTTGATAAATATTTGCCAATCCAGAGCTTCATAAATGGCAAAAGAAGATCAACAAATTTTATTTACTGTCTGAATACAATGCAGAAAAACTCCAAAATTTATGTCATTTCAGCTAAGACCAACCAAGTAAATTAAGATTGCGTTAGCTCAATGAATTAATGATACCTTTCATTACAATTTTTTCAAAAAAAAAAAAAAAAACGGAAAAAAAAAGGCACTTGAATAAATATTTGCCAACCCAGAGCTCACTCACATTCATAAATTCATAAAAGGCAAAAGCAGTGATCATCACTGTATTTGATTCTAATTTACAAAAGATCAGCAAATTTTATTTACTGTCTGAATATAATACAGAAAACCTCCAAATTTTATGTCATTTTAGCTAAGACTAACCAAGTAAATTAAGATTGTGTTAGCTCAATGAATTAATGATACCTTTCATTACAATTTCTTGGCTTCTCCACAGCACTGCTGATATTAAAAAGACTCAGAAAATTAAAAATCACTCAAAATTTACCACCATGACTTGTAGTTGTCTTATACCCATTTCATAAATAATAGATGATGGAAAGACAGCTCCAAAATATTAAGAGCTAATATTTAATGAAATGAAGAGCTTAAAACACACTTGTAGAAATCTGATTACTTTAAGCACAGCAGTTAGAGTACACTGTGCTAAAATACAAACCCACATATAATTATATTAAAAAATGTTTTGTCATTTCATTTGGTAAAAAGATGGAATTTGCAGATTGGTCTCAATACCAGTTTTCATCACAGTCTGGGTAGCTGAAAATTAACAAGGGTTTCTTCTATGAAAGAAAAACCATTCTGTAGGTGTGCACACCTAATCTTTATTATTTTGTACTACTAGCATAGCAATAGACTTACCCTGGTGGCATATCTATCATCAAAAGAATGCTTTATCATCAAATTCTTGAGCACACTGATGGCAATCTGCCGCACATCTCTGAACTCTTGTAAGGCATTGCCCACCTCCCTTAGAAGCAGTCCAACCAAGAAGTGATTTTTACAGAATTCATCAGTTAATGAATAGTCCAGCTGAAGGTCTGGAAGTAAAATACAGATTTCACATAAGGAATGGTTTTATTTAAATCAATTTATAAATCAACTTAAAGCTGAAGTAAAACCCAGCACATCAGATACAGCAAACTGCTCCCTCTTTAAAGTACCTTTTGTGTAATAAAAGCATCCAGTTTATTTATGTACTGAATGTATGACCTCTTTAGAGAAACTTCAGCTTGAAGGGCTCATTTATTAGAACATATTTATGTTTACAATGTCAGCTGAGGAGGTGTCCAAGAGTTTCTTGTGTTCATTGTCATTGCTCAATACAGTAATCAAAAACAAGATGCTAATCTCAAAGCACTTTCATTTTCCAAAGAACTCTCTCAGTAAGGCAATACCTCAAGTCAGAAAGAAGCATATCTGAGACAGCACAGCCATTACACAGACATCCTACAGGTGTTCTTGTAACACAAGAGCCAGCCACATCACGTGAGATATCTTTTGCTCAACGCAGCAAAACACAGCCAGAAATACTTCTTATAAAGGTCTTCTTTCCTAGCTGAACTCCTAGCTCCCAGGGAGCATTTTATACTCTTCTTTATTGTGCAATCAGAAACACTGTCTTCTCTGGTTTTTCCATTTTCTAAGGTTCCCTAAGCTCATAGTCTCGCTTTTCTAAGAAAATATTTACGCAGTGTTATTAACCAAGACACTCCCAAAGCTAAAAAAAACCAAAGACATAAAAAAATTCTAAGCATTTGTTCAGCTTGTGGTCTCAAATCTTGCTTTATCTTGCTCAACCTTGTTGAAAATGTTAATTAGTGATATTCAACTTTACTAACTAGCAGAGCCTACGGAATAAATATTTCAGAAAAAATAGCCTATTCTACAAAAATATGTTAGGCAGGTTTACTTGTTCCTTGTAAAAGCACCTTCCTTGCCTCTGTTTAGTGACTTCTGCTGTAGTTCAGTGCCTGGAAGAAATTAATGTGTCTTCAGAAGCAATAGCAAACATATGACTTGCTTTGGCACAAGACTGGATGTACCAGGAGCCCAGCTGGGCTACACAGAACTTTCATGACTGAGCTCCTACACACCCAACCACAACAAAAAAAAAAAAAAAAAAAAGAAAAAAGAAAAAAAAAAGAACCATGAAGTGGCTCTGAGAACGAGCTACAAAAGAGGAATACAAAAGTATTCAGGGAGAGTGCCAGAAAAGCCAAAGCTCAGCTACAGCTAGAAAAGAAAAGAAAAGAAAAGAAAAGAAAAGAAAAGAAAAAAGAAAAGAAAGAACCATGAAGTGGAACTGAGAAGGAGCTACAAAAGAGGAATACAGAAGTATTCAGGGAGAGTGCCAGGAAAGCCAAAGCTCAGCAGAAACTGGTAATGGACATCAAGAAAAGCTTTTACCACTACATTAGCATTAAATCCCTGAATAAGGAAAACATGAGATATTTGCTAAATGGGGATTGTGATTTAGAGACAATGGGCTTGGATAAGGCTGAAGTACTCCATAGCTTTGTTACTTTATCCTTCTCTGACAGGAGTCCCAGGCCTTAACAATCCAGAGACTATCTTCAAGAAAGATAATTAGTGCCAGTGGATAAGGATCAGGTCAGATTGCTCACTGTCACCTTTGTTAAGCCATGGTGAAGTCATCTTTCGACTCCTGAAGGAGAAGAGTGTGACTGGGAATGGCCAAAATGAATTTTTAAATTTTAAATCACGTTTTAAGACTGGTCTGTTTTAAGGGGAGAATAGCAGATGTTGACATGGTCAACATCGTATCCAAGCTGGGACATTTCAGTCTAGGTGAAGAGACACCCAAATGTGAAAAATAACTATGTGGATCACTGGGCTCAAAGCTGGAGGTTAATGGTTTGTACCCTACTTAGAGACAGCTGTAAGGAATTTCCCAGTGGCTATCCTACTTATTACTACTTCATCAACAACCTGCAAGGAGAGATGGAACACACCCTCATGAAGTTTGTGGGTAGGTACAGTCCATTGCTCAAAGGGCAGAGCAGCATTTTTGAAGAATCAAGATTCTACAGAAATGGCAATCAAATTCCATAAGGAATAATGCAAAATTCTGCACCTGGGATGGACAAACTTCCTGCAACGACACCAGCTGTGGAAGGATGAGCACTTCTAGAGAAGGGAAGGCCTGACGTGATCAAAGTAGAAAATTGGGCTACAGACCTACTCAAGTCCCTTTAAACCTGAATAAATATATGAAAAAAAGTTTACCATGTCTCGCTTTGGAAAGATTACTCTGCTACCTAAGCACTTCCTTTAGCTTTCAACAAAAGAAGTGAAACTTTAGACTTGTATTTAACAATTTGAAGCTTTCCATCATCTCACAGACCTGAAGTTACACAGTGCACACATTTAATAATAAAAAGCTGACATACAAGAAACATGCCATACACTACTTCAGAAGAATTTACCTTGGTATCTCTGAACTCTGCCTTTTCCAAATGGCATTGGTAGATTCAATGGTATATAGTGCTCATGATTACAGACTACACGAAGAAATTCAAATTTGAATTCAAAAAGAGCCTGCAAAAAGAAAACATAAGTTAAACAACTGATGCAGTGATTTGAAAAACATATTAAAAACAAATTTCTAACACAAAAGGGTGATTCACTTCAGTCTTGCACTATGTTGTATATAGATCTGTCAAAGTTCCACATGTCAGCACAAAATAAATCTAGAGTAACTCATACTTAACAACTGGTCTTATTTACTAAACCCACTGTCCAAAGTTTACAACCCTATTATATACTGATGTAAGAAAAGTTTGGACACACAGCAGAATCTCTTTGGGCATCTGACACATGCTTTCCCCATTCCAGTAAGGGTAGCTTACAATATTCAATATCAGCTCTTCCAACTTCAGACTTCTTGTACTCAATGCTTAAAATTTGTGCTTAGTGTGGCACCCCCACACCCCACTACTTCTGTGATTCACACACTCTAGTGTGGCCAAATTGCACCTGAGGATGGGAATCAAAATAGGAAACAGTGGTTTGATGGAAAAAAAATGCTTTAGGCACAGAGCAGGGACTTCTAATGTTACTGGGAAAAGACTTAATGCAGGACTTTATCCCCATGCATCAAGAAGAGACAACACTTAAAAATAGCTTGTTTAAAAACACCAAGTACCTTGGGATCTCCTGGGGCAAAGCAGCTGATGTAGTTATTGATCTGCTTGAAAACAAAGCCTCTGTCCATAAAAGTGAAACATCTCTGGGGAGAACAAGTAAAACCAAGATAGAATTGATTTACTGCCGTCTCTGCATTCAGTAATTATATTTCTGTATTTAATAAGTTTATTTTTGGAGCACATTATTGACATTTCAGTTTGAATATAAAAACCAATAAAACAAGCAAACTAAATATGTGTATACATATATACAATATATATAATGTTTATGAATACCAAATTTTCCCTTAAGAGTGCTGATCATAAATCACAAATAAAAAGTGGTTTGAAAGGAACTCTATCTTGACAGAAATGAAAATGTCATGCCACTAGAAGTTTTATCTATCACTTCAGTTCCCATCCTTTTCTATCCCCCTGTAGATATTATTGGCTGAAAAATAAAAGACAGTGAAATAAAATGCATTCTAACAAAGCACTGCTGAAAACTATTGCAGGATTTGAAGGCAGCCTAATGGTATTTTTAAAGGAAAAAAAAAGAAAAATCAAAATACATTTTGAATAAAATACAAATTCATTTCTTAAATTGCCAAATTTCTGAATGGATGTCATCTTGTTTACAGAAGATGCAAATCATACTTCAAAGCTTTTAACATGGATATAAAACTATATTTAAAAGGCTTTATGCATGTTCAGCTTTATATGAGTTGGCTTTCAGATTCCACAACAACCATACAGAAGCAATATAACTGAAAGAATAACCACAGAGTCCAAATGTCTTTGTGTACCTACTTTTATAAAGGCAGCCAGGCTATGGTTTGCATTTTTTGAGGCCTCTGGATTGTCTCTGTACTTCTGAGTGATGTGTGGCATTAGCATATTAACAACTGTTTCCACTGCATGATGAAAGGAGGCAGAAAATCTCTGGTTTCTCAACAGCTAGAAATTAATTCAGATGCAATATTAAATATGGTTTATAACACTAGAATATATCAGAAAATTTATTTTAGATAGCATAAAGATAATCTGACAGGAAGAGAGAAAACAGTTTTTGAGCTTTCTCATTTTCTAGAGTGAAGGATCATTTGTTTAAAAGAAAATATTGTAACATGCACTAACATCTATTACTGAAATTCAAGTAAGGCAGTCTTTGATGACAGAAACCACATGTATAAAAGCTTCTAGGTATAATGCATTAATATTTTTATATACTGAGATAAACAACACAAGCTTAAGAAAAAGAGGGAATCTTTTAATTTTACCCATCTTCCTCTCCAAAGAGACACCAGCAGGTTCACATATACTAATTACACTATCAGACAGTCTTTTCTGTCTTGAAAAACAACCCTTTTTTTGCTGTTCTGCAACTATCATGGTAATAACTGCTTTCACCATTGAGAAACTGTCATCCATGCTTCTTTCTTTCTCTTACTCCTCAGCAACTTCAAAATCTCAGCTCTTCAGGCATCAGAATTTTACTCTCTGTGTTTTTAAGTTTCCACAATCAGAACTCTTTTCTCTTACTTTTTGGTAGTTTGCCAACTAGCTTAAAAGATTTCTTCTTCATTTATAATTTCTTTCTTTCCACTCACCAGCTGTATTATCTTCATCAATGAATTTGTACACTATGACAAATTGGTTAGTAAGTGCTCCTCAGCTTTTTGGCACTGCAGATTTTCTTTTATTTCTCTACATCTTACAACCTTTACTACAGATTCTGTCTTTTGTGTGAAGAGACTAAATGACATGTGGTGTGAGGCTGATGGCATTGACAAAAATTGTTTCAATTGTACAGTCATTATCTCTTTTCTTTTTGAAAACTGAAAGTAAAACATGTGATCTAAGTATTTTTATACAAATGTAGTTTTTTGAACTGCATTAAATGCAACATTCCTAAACAGAATAAGTCATTGTCAAGGCCCTGCATAAATCAATGATTACATAATTTGCTTCCTTTGTGTTGAATTCTGGTCCAAAACCTCCAGCTTTAGTTTAAAACAAAATTAAAAATAGACATTAAGGCTGAAAAAGATCCCTTTATAAATATAAACAGTATTATAAATATAAACAGCAAGAAGAAACAAATAAGAACTAAAGGTTGTTTTGGTGAGTATGCCAGTGTCCTACAACACCCTTGTAACTCAGTCTTTGTTGGACAGTAATTAAACATATTCCTTGCTACAGAAATAATTTGGTGCACATAGAAATGCATCTTTTTATCAGATATCATAAGCAGGAAACATCTGAGTGCATGTTGCATTTATTACATTATCTAGTCAGGCAGAAAAATATAAAGTATTTAGCTAGATTTTTAAGGGGCTTGTAAATCATGAAGCAATGTTCAGGGGTGAAAATACTTGCAAACTGTAGCAAGTTCTACTCCTCTCTCTTTCATATTACAGAGAAGGTGACAATGAGGTTCATTGAACTGGGACTCAAACTCTACTGATGATACCCCAGAATACAAAATGTAGAACTATAAAGCTTTTTTCCTGATTGTACAGTTATTTTTCTCTCATGTACTTCAGGCTTCCAGTTGTATTCTAAATACACAGTGAGAATATTGATAACAATATCACAGCTACCTCATATGTTACTCAGATGAGAATATGCTGTAGACTTGAAACTTTCAAAACTTGTTTCAATCCAGAAGTAAATACACTAAAAAGTTGTCAATAATGCAAAAACCACTGCCTACAGGCTAATCTTGTAGAAAAATGCATTTCTGAAGTTTTAGCATTCTCCTTCCAGCATAGGAAATAACACGAAATTAAATATTGACACTTCTTACTACATACAGAAGACTGTAAATTTCATGACTCACTGTTCCCAGGGTCATTTAATATCACAGCTACAGTACTGCTCAAGAAAAAGCCCACATTTTTTTGGATACTGCTTACATCAAATGCTATCTACTGGTCCCAACTTCTTTGTACCACAAGAATTACAAATTCTTAATAGAGAGAGTCTGATGATTTACACAGACTGCTCTACTACATGAATTTTAAGGATTTCCATTATTTTATATTAATGTTGAATCCAGCCCTGTAGTTTATTCCATCTATTATTTCAACTGATTTCTCTTGCTGCCTCTTTCTCTCCCTTTCTTTCTAATGTGCAATAAGAAACATGTGATTGGAGGAAGAAGAGACCATCCAGATCTTCCCTACAATATTTTTGGCAAAAGTTGACATACCTTCACTTTGGAGTTTTCTATCAAATGTTGAGCCATTGACTTTATCAGAACTTCAAAGAAAAACCATGAATACTGCAGAGGAAAGAAAAATTCAGTAAGATTGCCACATGTGTTCAACAACTATTTCAGTACACTTAGTTCCTGTTTTTCAGTTATGACTAGGTAAGAAGAGGCAACAAAAAGTGCAGTTCAACACATACCTTAAGCAGTTTGTTGCTTGTAAGAAAGTCAGCAGATGGCTTTAAAATTGTTGTCATTGACTTTGTCAACTCCTCATGTACTGTCTTATATTCAGAAGCAACATAGGGTTCTGCTTTATATGCATACTTGGGGAGGAAAACCAGAATTAAATACAAAATTATGGCACAATACAAAAGAATTGAAATTAAATAGATGCAACTGAATTTAAATAGATTCTTTCTTAGGGAAATAAAAAAAGGAAATATTTAATTTACTTTTACCTACCTTCACATAAGATCTCAGGTAGCTATCCAAACCTTCTTCATGACACTGAGCAACAATATGGATAATAACCCTAAACATAAGTCAGAAAACAAGTAAACTTATAAGGAAAGCTGTGATTGCAACAGCAAAAATGCTACTCAGTTACAGATTTATGTGATAACTCAGTCATCATGTATGAACCACTTTAAATTCTTTAAATTATTTATTTAAATTCTTTACCTTGTCACATTGACTGCAACTTCCTCTTGAGTTGCTCTGGTAAGAACTCTGAACAACTGGTTTAGAATAGTTGGCAGGAAAGCTATCATCACATGGCCTTCCATAGCATGAAGGCTCTAAAAGAGAGTAGTAATGCTGTCACTCCTGTGAATCAACAGCATTTAAATCACAAATTCTGAAACCAAAAAATTTATTGAAAATCTTTTTCCAAAAATACAAGCTGATTGCACCACTTGGTGTTTGTTACCAAAAATATGGCATAGAAAGCAATTGAGGAT
This sequence comes from Passer montanus, assembly GCF_014805655.1. Taxonomy (NCBI): domain Eukaryota; kingdom Metazoa; phylum Chordata; class Aves; order Passeriformes; family Passeridae; genus Passer; species Passer montanus. The sequence goes on along the minus strand of NW_024372370.1, from coordinate 2,148,232 downwards.
CTTTTCCAAAATAAATATTTAGTAAATGGTTTCTACAGGAAAGCAAATTAGGGATGCAAATTAGGTGTTATTAACAGCATTTTAGAAGTACTTATTTGTACTTTTCCATTGAAATGCACTCTAGGTAATGATTCAGTGAGAAGTCTGTCCATGTGCCCAACAGCACACTGTTTTGTATTTCATCCACCAATGCAGACATTTAGCAAACATAAGTTCCACAAAAACATGCAGATTTCTTGCCTGAGCTAAGTGCAATACTAATTATACTAGTTACTGCTAAACAATAAACTAACAACAATGTTAAAACTGAGGATGAACTAAAATCCCTAACTACTTAATGGAAATTGGAGACTGTGAATTATTAATGACAATTTCTTCCTGAAATGCCTTTGCACTCCATCACATGCAAAAGATCCTACAGACATAACCACCCAAACAAAAAAGGAAGTGTATGAAGTTAATCCTACAAAGTATTATGCCAGAAAATTCCCTGGCATTAAGAGAATTTGACAAAAATAATGTATTTGCTGAATGTGCATGCGGATAACAAATGTCAAACGTTTCCATTTAGTGTTGGGTGTTAGGCAGCTGTCTTGTCTCTGACTGTTTGCCTGCACATCCACACTATTCAGGAGACAAAATGGCCTTTCTTCCTAAGTGATCTGTGTCAGAAAAAATTGAAGTGGAAACCATTCACTCACTCTATTGATCTAATCTCAAAAGAGAACTGAAGACATGACAATGATGACCTTCTAGGCAAAATTTTAGAAAAACCAAGAGTTGTGATTCCTTACAATTTCCATACAAAGTTCAATTTGATTATTTTGACAAACTAAGCCATTAGTATTTTGAAATCATGACTCATAAAGCTGACCAATTCTATCTCATTATTTCTTTGTGGTTTCCTCTTACATTGCAATTGTAAATTTATTTAAGGCTTTGTGGGCTTTTTCCACAGCATATTCCATTATTACAAGTCATAGTCAAAGTACTAATCCTCACACTGAAAAATGAGACCAGTAAAATGTCTGAAGCTCCAAGGCTCTGCAAAATCATAAATGAATTATATAATCTGTTATTCACTCTCATTTTATACCTTAAGATATTTCACAAGATCAGTTCCTAGTGCACGAGCTCCGGACTCTGTTTTCTGACAGTACTGAAAAAAATTATGCAAGTGCTGGTCCTGTCAAAGACAAAAAGAACAACAAATTAAACAATATCTAACATTACTATCTATAATCCATTTAAATATTTGTTTATGTGTAAATATGTATCTTTGTCCATAGATTCAATTTGCAAAAGTAATAGCTGAAGTCCACTATTCTGAAGACCTATTACGTCTTATTTTTTTAATGAAATTTCGAGTGTTATACAAAATGCTACCTAGATTTGCTTCCTACTGACATGCAGAAAATAACATACTTAATTATCCCAACCAATCATAATATGTTTTCTATGAAAAGGTCTAACAGGACTCATTGCTCTGCAGACAGTGAACAGCTTTCAGACAACTATGACCTCTCATCTAACTGGAAAATTCACACTAGAATGGATGACAGGAGACAAAAGGCTCATGTTTTGAATAGCTTCCATTTAAAATCTTCTGGTTTTCACATCTGATGTAAAAGAAAGAGACCATCAGAAAAGCCCAAGAGACAAAAAAGAAGTGAGCATACTGAGTTTAAAATCTTCCCATGTGTTGGATATGCATACTATAAACATAGGTAATTCCTAAAAAGTTCTCTAACTAAATTTGCTTTATAACTCACCTGTGTATACACAGTTGACACCAGATGAGTGGATATTTTCAGCAGTTGCTTGCCTCCATCTACCCATTTAATTTCAGGACCAGAATGCTGCACACACATGAGGAGAAATGTAGTAGTATATTAAAATGAAACAATTAACAGTCATTAACAATACTTCTTTCAAAAAGAAAAAAACAGGTTGAAGAAATGCAGTGTTCAATGAATAAAGTCATAAATAAAGCAAAATTATGCAGGCAATATTTCCAAAAGCATTTATGAAGCTTAGAATGTATTTTACAAGTCCCACAGTATTTTCCTTGGTGGCTAACAAAATTTACTCTCTGTGAGTCACAGATTTTGTGTTTCCCCTACAACTCTGCAAAGAAACTTCTGACTAGAGAGAAATATTTACTAGATTTCTCAGAAAAATAACACAAGGATTTCCACAGATACTCATAAGATTTAAAACTTAACATATGCCACTGATAGGTAGCAGCCAGTCCTTCCTTCTCATCCCATTTCCAAATAACTGAGAATGAGAATGCTGACCCTGATATCCAGTTAGGGAGAGATTTTATTGCTAAATCTACCACTTGTCATATTGGCCCTTACATTCTACCCATGGGCATGAGCAGAGACAAACAGCAGAGGCATAAAGAATACACCTACAAGGTGAGAAGATGAAAGATGTGAAGGAGACAATGGCTGGAAAGCTTACAGCAGAGTTTAAAAAAGACCAGGTGGTAGAACAGGAGGAGAGCAGCACCTCTTGCTGTTGATTTTAGGTCTCGTCCTCCAAAATTAGTCAATTTTGTCTCTGCATTCAAACTTTGTCAAATTCCCTATCACATTTTAATTTTGTATCCTCCTTGGTATGATTTTTATGACTACAATTATGCAAGCTTTCTGCTTTGAAAAATACAACCATAAATTTTACTTGTGAAGTATAGAGATCACAAAAATCAAGATGTGAGAATAAGACTTGTTCAGGAATAAAGGACTTACTGAAAGGAGACAGCATGAAATGCTAAAAAAAATTTAGTAAAGGACTTCAGATTATTTGCATACCTTCATAAACTCAAAATAATTTTAAATGTTCAAAAATTACTGTAGCTTCTGGTTAATTATTACTATAGAAAATGAAACATAAGCATTTCTTAATTGTATCAGCTAAATAACATTAGAAGTAAGTATGCAACAACTTTCTGACTTTTACAAGAATTTGACTCAACCTGTCCTAATACATTTTTTTTTGTCTCCCACATCTCTTTCGGTTTGGTTTTATTCTCTAATCTGGACATCTGACTTTTGCTAAGCATTCCATTTCAACTATAAAAGAAAATAAATTCTATTAGAAAATTACTTAAATCTTATCAGCAGACTGGGAAATTACAACCAAACCTTCTCTCCACTATGTTTGGGTTCTTTTTTAAGATTAGAGGCATTTTCTACAACATACCTTTCCAACACCCACTTCTTGATAACTAAGATAGCCTGAGGGAAGATTTGCTGACACTGGGATTTGTTGCTCATTGGTGACCACTCTTCCATCTTTTATCAAAGGAAGCCAAGAATACCCAACTGCAGAATATGAAAGGTAAGTAACTTTAAATATTATGAAACTCCACATACACCCTTATAACAAAAGTCTTACCAAATAATTCTGACATGTAATTTATAAAATAAAAAATGTTACTGTAAAGGCCAAATGATTTGAACACAAACAACTACAAAACATTGAAAGCACAAAGTAATTGTCACTGATTTTGAAAAACACTGTACATTCAATGGACACTCTAAATCAAAATTTGAAACATTTAAATTAGAAGAAATATTTTATTAAATCTTTCAGTCAGTCCTACGTAATTAGAAAGCATGATATAGATCATACAAGTTATGGGTTACCAGATAAGCATACTTCAAAAAAGTTCCCCAGTAAGTACTGAAAGTAAGGCATTAGTGTACAAACCTTGTGTTTCAACAACATCTTTCTTCTTTGTACTCCCTTTGCTTGAATTATCACAGCTGACATGGTAGAATGTGAACAACAAATGGTGCTTTTCATGTAACTGAGTGGGGAGCTCTATTTTAATCTGAAAGGCAAAGAAATCTCTGCAGAAGTTTTCAGCTGGAGCACTGACATGTGTTACTGGTTCTACATTTAAAGAGCAATTCCAGGTTGTATGTTATCTGAAGCTACACCACAAATCAAACACACAAAACCTTAAAAAAGTCCTTAGAAAGGGGACCTGATTTAACTGGGAACTTTGCAATCCTCAAATATTTTCTTGTATTTTGAAACTTACACAGTAGCTGACCTGGTAAAGTTTCCTCAGAAAGGCAGCTTACCTCATCATAAAACTCTGGGTTTTGATGGTGATGCAGAACAGCAGCAAATGCACTTCTAGTAAATACTGGTCCACCAGGCCTACCATAGATACACTGAGAACAGAGAAAAGGAAAAAAGAGCAAAAAGACCCTGTGATCCTTTTTTACTCTCAGCTTAGGATGTCTCACCCAGAATCTGAAATACTTCAACTTGTGTTTAACTTGGTTTCTTTACATGATGTTAAGTCTGCCTGCTGTGCAGTAGAGCTGACACTGTGATCTCACTTCAGGCTGTCTCTACATTTCTCTACTTCTGGTCTTCCAGGCACCTTTTATACACTGTGATTGCTCATCAAATGGAGTTTGGCTCTGCAGTTGAAATAAATCTTTAATGTTTTAACTTACTGGGAAGCAGGTAAAAGCTACCCTTGTTTGCAACAAGTTTATTCCTGGAATTTTAGTAAAAAAATATTAAAGACATGAAGTGCTCTGAGGACTCTTTAGAATCTCTTTTTTCAGAAACAAGCAATCCAGAAGTTACTCTCAAGCCACCATCCCAAACTAGATCAATTAATCCAGTACTACTGTTACTTAGCTAACTGCTCACTACTTACTTCTATCAGCCACAAAAATGCAAAGACTGACCTTCAAAGGCAAGGAATCCTCTTCATCAGAATCCTTGAACTCAACACACACTGCAATATTTCTAGCCTAAAGCAGTAGTTAAAAACATAAACCCAAGCAATTAATCATAAGGATCATCACAGAAATAAATATGCAAACAATCTTAACTAAACCTGAGAAAGAAGGTGGTACAGTTTTCCCCTACTCACCTTTGCAAAAGACTTTTGACTGTCATATTTTAAGTGCTTGGGATAAACATAAAGATGATTGTTGTAGATGGTAAAAGGCTGAGTGCATTTTGGTATACAGGGAACAAACTCCTCTATTTCAAATGCTGTGAGTGTCTTGGTACTGTTTTCAAACTGTTTCATGGGAATGTATGATGAGTTAACATAATCTGAAAATACATTGAAAAAAACAAATAAAGAACTGAAGAGGAAAAAGCCTGAATGTTCATTTAACAGTGTTTGTTAATACTTACTTGGAAAATCTGGTGACACATTGTCAATTGTAACATCCAGATTTCCTAAAATAACAGGAAGTTTGGCCATCTTTTCAGGTCTGCAGGAAGGAAAAAAAGAAAAAAAACCACCTCAAAGTCAGGCTAAATGCAAATCAGATGCCAGTAAAAAAAGATAATAGGAAACAGAGGCAAAAGTAATATCCTGAAACAGGAGTATGAGAGGAAAGGTGGTCTGAGGGTGCATGACTGACGTGGTCTTGCTTTTTGCCTAGATACACAGTTTTCTTTTCCTTTAGATTCTCAGGAAAAAAAAAAAAAGACTTGATACACAAGTGTGTCAAAGGTCACAGAAAAGCATGACTTTTTCTTTAAATTGAGATTAAACACTTTTTCAAAAGCAAGTTTTGCTATGTAATAACTCACTATCATTTGCAGGAAAGAGGGAATCTGTAAGTTTTAAATCTCAGTGGCCAGTGATAAGGATTCACAGCAGTAAGATAAACTTGGGGGAAGAGAAATCAGCAAGTTTCTGTATTCTCCATTTTCCAGACTAGCAATTGACCTTGCAAAACCCAAGTATAGATGTTATGGTGTAGCTACTTCAGAAACATGAAGTACAAGTATTTTCCATGCCAAAACCATGCAGAATCCTTTATTAGTAAAGCCAGTCAGCAGCATGATTTTTTAATATTATTGCACAGAAAGTGGATGCAAAGTTTTCCCAAAAAGTAATATCATGCTGTGAAGCAAACTTCTGGTTGGAGTTGGGATTCTAATTCCAACAGATATGCCTTAGACATTAGAACCCCTTTCTTACTGTAATTCCTATGAAATACTGTACATGGTTCCAGAAACAGGATGCTGAAATAACCAAAAGCACTCCCTTAACTCACAAAGTTGTATGGCAGGCTAATTTACTGCTTGTTTCAATTCCAGCAATTGCATTTATGGCAAGGAGTACCAGTATAGAGAGCAATTCCACTGCTACGTGAGGTTCAACAAAACCTTCAGCCACTTGCTAAAAGTGAGCTAAAATATCTGTTACAAAGTGAGCTAAAGTATCTATTATTGTCAGATTTGCTAAGCAAAAAGAAACTATAGCTCATTTTGTGCTTGGTGATTGTTCAAGTTAATACTCATAAGCCTTGCACACAAACTGGTGAAATCTTTAAGAATACTTGGTAAAAATGTTCTGCTATTTAGGTACACATTCCCAAGAAAGGTGGACTGGAGACTTGCTTTAATCCCTCTCCCTGAGAGCCAGCATACCCTCTCCAAGGTCAGGGAACAGATGATTTATGCTGACTTGTTTTCTTTTGAGAAACAGATGAGCATATTGTGCAAACATAACTCCTAGCACACAGAGATACTTCAGGATATAATGCTGCCTGCATGTTACATGTGGGATTATACTTCAGTCCTGCTTATAGCCCCAAACCATGTAAAAGAAAGATCTGTAGCTCATTTGAAGGCCTTAGTTATATTTATACAGCTTCTATATTTGGGGTTAAAGACATAAATACATACATCAAAATATTAGATGTTCCAGTTCAAGAACATAACAAAATATGGTGTGGCTTAGGGTTAGGAGTGAGGGGTTTTAGGTTGGTTTGTTTCTGTTTTTTCAAGTGGGAAAATCAGACTTACTTCCTGAAATCTGCTAACAATTTTAACATGTCTTCATTTGAGAGTTTATTACTGTCTTGTCTGAAGAGAGCAGAAAATCTTGCATTTTTGTCCAGGGTTCCTGAGGCATCTTTAAACAATGTCCTGAAAGTAAAAATCCTGCGTTTAGTTGAGTTTATGAAAGTGTTGAAATTCATTTCAGGAAATTTTTTTATTACAAAGCAGATTATCCTTCACCTTCCTTCATTAATATTTATAAGCATTAAATATTCTACTCATTGTAGGTGAGTTTAACATATAAATAGCTCAGTCTAACAAATAAGTGTGAACCATTTCATCCTTAATAACACAAAAATATTGACAACAGAAAACAGCTGGCAATATCAACTGTTTGAATAATAATGGACATTTATAACTTTTTTCCTACTACAGAGCTGAAGTGCAAAGTTGCTGGAAATCTTTAGTTAATTGAAAGCAAAAGAAGAAAGAATTTAAACAGCACATTAAGTTTTACAAGAAGGGAGATGCAAAAAACCGTGTTAGAGAAAAGTTAGGAAAAAATACAGATTGACAAGATTTGTCCTCACCTAGCTGCCCAGGCAAAAGGCATTCTATATTGACCTAATCTCTGGCATGCCTGCTTAGCATTCTTCAAAACTTTCTGTGCAACCTACAAGGGACATAAGAAATAGCCATATTGGAAAAGCTACATTTTTCTGAACCATTAGTACTTAAGAATAAAACCCACATATTGACAGTGATATGAATGAGAAAATCTTCTTTAGAAGATTAAAGATTAATCCTAAATATGTGAAGGGAACGACAATTGATAATGCCTCTTAACTATTCATTTCAGGTTAAGCACAGCCTGCTCATTTCACAGCACTTCTTGGGTGAAAACATACCCATCTACCTATCTACATTTCTGATAAGAAATAATTAAGCTTGAGAAACATTATTATACACAGAATACAGACTGAAAGCTAGAGCAAAATTAAACTGTTTTTAAAAATAAAGCTCCAATTCAAAAGAAAAAAACAAACAAACAAACAAACATTTCCCCTCTCACTTGCTCCCCCACCTATATCCACCACTCACTCTATGTACCAGAACACACTTCTGCAGAATGAGTAGTACAATACTCTGCAAGATTTGTACTACAAATACACAGAGACTAAGGGGAAGAGTCACTCTATGTACCAGAACACACTTCTGCAGAATGAGTAGTACAATACTCTGAGGATTTGTACTACAAGTACACACAGATTATGGGGAAGAGCTGTATGAAGATCACATGGACAACCCTGTGTATGGACATTGCAACACTGTTCTCATCAAAAGTTAAAATTCTTGATTTTGTTAACTTTTAAATGAACAAAAAACTCCCATTATACAGAACCAACAAATACAACAATCAGAAGCTAGAAACCCATTGGTTTGAGATGTTCAACACTGAGCTGAACCACTTGGGCTTCTCTCTTCCAGAAATCAGCTTTTGCCATGTGTTCACACACAGCAAAACACTTTGCCAGAGGCAAAAGCAACTACAGAGTAAAACTTCCTGAATATTATCCCTGATCTGTGCTGTTGGTATTATAAAGAGGTGATTCTATTATTGTGTTTGAGAGAACACTCCATTACGCTTTCCTGCAAAAAAGGGGGAAATAGCACTCGGAAGCATAAAACCTTAGTAAGCAATGACCACTAAATCACTGTATTCAACATTAAAGGGGAGAAAAAGTGATTTTTTTTTTTTTGGCTATAGAATTTGCTGTTTCATTTTCCCTTTTTCTTGTCCAGAGTAGTAAATTTCCAGGGAACTGGAATTCACTCCCTACACTGACCCACATGGAGGCTTATATAGCTGGTACTGTTCTATTTTATTTCAGATTAATACAGTGTAGTCCCTGAGAACAAGAACAGAAGAAAAATCCAAACTAAGCATTCATTTGTATAAAATTGTAAGTGATTGAATGCTAGAAAGCATAAGTTAATATAACTATGAGCATTCTCATTGTCTACTCCCATCATACAGGGCAACTACAAATCCAGAACTCAGCATCAAATGTGGGAACACCTAGGCTTACTTAACCCCCCAACATGGCTCAGGCCCAAGGACACCAAAATCACCTACACTCAGTTCAGGTTTTATTTTAACTCAGTAACAGTCAACATCAAAACCAGATTCCTAAAATACAAAACTGCTGTTTTCCAACAATAGCTGGGGGGGGAAAAAATAACTTGCACATTCCTGGAAAAACAAATCAGTAGGCTGATCTATATTAAGACCAAGTGAAAAATACATGTTTTTTTACATGCAGCTTAGCCAGCATCAAATTTGTAGGAAAGAACACTGTTGCCCTGCAGAGACTGAAAGTTAACTGTTTCTTCTTAGCTGAAAACAGGCAGAATGTCAACAGTAGCTGACTCTGCTTACAAAAACACTTTTCTCTTGTATGCTGGTCTGGCTACTTAAGCATAACTGTAAATCAAAAACACTGAACCTCTGCTTCTTCACTAGCAAACAAGAAGCAGCAACTAACAAAACTTTTTGTAGCTATGTTTCAGAGAAAATCAAAATGTTATGCCATCTTAGATTCCTGGAAACTTAAGATGTTCCAGTGGATTATTTCCAGAAGTGACTGGGGGTTCTATCAAATCTGCAAAGCATTTTATACATAATACCAGAAGCTTAATGATCTCAGTGGTTCTGGAGGAAAAAACCAGCAAGAATGCAGATGAAGTTATAGTAAATATTGTCACCAAAAAGTAAGACAAAACATCAACTGTGTTACACTAAGTAAGATGCATTAACTAAGAGAGACATGCAGTTATCATCTATATTTAACATTTCACTGTTCAACAATTTTCAATTCAACTTTCACACTGAAGTCCAATATTCTTTTATCAAATCAGTCTACTTAAAGACATCCTAAAAATTACATTGGCACAATTATAAGAAGTGAAATAAATGTTTCCAACAAAATGTTCCTTTATATATAATGTAATAATAGTTACTAGAAATAACTACAACTTACTGAATCAAATTATCCAGTTACACTAATTTACTATAAAACAATCAAGATTTTGATTTATAGTTATTAATTTGAAATCAATCTGGTTTGCCTCAACATTTTTTTCACGCCACAGAAGAAAATTACATACCTTTGATGAATCTGAACTTTTCATATATGGCTCAGCACAATGTGTAATACTTCCCTGTAACACCTTTTCTATTCTAGCCACAAGAAAAATGTCAGTATGAGGACATGTGACTGAGAATATCCCCTGGAAATAAAACAACAGATAAATAAAGAAGGAAAATGCACATCTTACATCACTTACTAGAAAGCCAAAGAAATCATGTAGGAAACTTGTATCCAAAATCCTACTAGTTGAAGTTCCTAGCTCTTACCTGCTTTGGGTATTGCAAGACAGCTTCATGAATGTCCTGAATTCTGTGTAAGCTGTCACCACTGCCATTCATCATTTGTTGAGATGCACTGGACAGCATGTGCCTTACCGAGGCGTGGTTCAAATCAACGTGGAAATCTGCTGAAATCTTCCTGTTGTTTTTAATATCAAATAGTGACAGTGTGACAAAGAAAGGCTCTACCTAGACATTAAAATAAAAAGAATCAAGCGTCAGTGCTAGCATCTAGATCACTGTAAAAATGTGTACGAAAAAAGATAAGTAACATTGAGGCCTTCATTGTGATTTAAAAGAGCAAAAATCCCCCTAACATACAATTCTCAATCACAACAAGGAATCTCTGCCATTAAGGATAGTACTAACTAAACATTAGGACACTCATTTCCGAATTAACAGAAAGTAATTAGATTAATTATTTACATTTGTTGTTGGTCCTTCTTCATTTTCTGCAACGCAGCTTTGCAAATTAAAAGATAAATCATTACACCTTACAAGAATTTTTTTTCCAAATTTCTCTTCAAATGGCTTCACTTCTGGTTCAATACTAGAAAAGTCAAGTTTCTTTAAAAAGAAAAAAGAAAAATAAATGTTAAATTTGCTTTCATCTCAAAAGGATTAACATAAAAGACCCCTGCTTCCATGTAAGAAGTCTAACCTGTGCATCTGGATCCAAGGCAAAAAGTTTTACTCTGCTTTCAGTTTTCAGCTTGATTTCTGCTTCTCTGGTACTCTGTTCAAAATAAGAAAAGTGGTCTTGATATCACACTATTAAAGTGGGCTTTAATTTCATGCCTTTTTCTGTGATGTTCAAAGCCCCACACATTTTTGATTTATGCATTCATTTCTCCCTCACTGAGCTTTGTACCTCCTTAGTTCACACTGATCAAACATGACTAAGCACAAAGTGAGAGCCTCTTCTCCTAATGCTTTTTTCCAGCCCTAGAAGTATAAAACCTTACATCAGCAACATAGAACCTTCCAAGCTCATGGGAATTACACTTCAGCACAATTTATAAATCTGCCTCCTTAAACAGTAACTTTCATAATCCTATTTTATTTAAATAAAACCACATAGTATGACTGCAGGTTAAAGCTCAGAGCTATCCTGAGACCATAAGATTGCTGAGGAAACAACAGATCACCTAAATTAAGAAACATCATCATAGCTTGCTTTCTTTTTTCTTTTTGTTGGTTGTTTTCATTTAACTTTTCTTGAGCTCTACAGCCAAAGAAGTGGTTTTCCTGTGGGCAGCTGGAGAAAACCCAAAAACTTCCAAAAGATAAACCCCTCACATTTAAAAGTTACTTTGCAGAGTTCACCGTACACTGGGGTTTGTGGATACCTATCTATTCACAGTAAAACAAAAGTGAAGTGGAACAAAATGGAATGTGAAAACTGATGGTATACATAGGTTACCTTTGTTTGAAAAAGGTCTTATTTAAAGAGCATTCTATGACAGGTTACCTTTGTTTGAAAAAGGTCTTATTCTATGATTTTTAAAGTCACAGGACACAGCAAATGAACAGATGCATGTACCAAAATTACCCACGCAGAAGAAATGCCATTCTTAAAGTAGCAGCTGGCTAAACAAGGATACAAAATATTACATTACAGGCAGGTGTTTCTTTTTGGATCAGCCTGTATGGGTTAAAAGAAGTTATAAACCCAAAATGCTCATCACTGACCAGCAGCAGGAAGTGATCTACTGCCTACATCTGCTTTGCTGGAGACTGAAGAAACTTCTACTATGTCTCAAGAGAAAGAAAAAACAAAAAAACAAAAGAACAATCTCTAAGAGCTCATAACCATATTTTTAGGTTGATAACAGGAATTAAAAAATAGAATTTTGCTTAGAGGATGTATTGCAGGAGAGAAAATCCTGAGTTGCTATTTTGAATATAAATGCTCCAATGGTTTTCATTTACTTTACTTTTTAACCTTAACACAAAAAGAAGAAAAGAGGAGAGTTGCCATGAAAGAGACGACCCAGATACTCAAGACCAGCAGAGTACTGGCAGAATTAGCTTGTTGAACAACTAGTATAATTGGGAAATACAGGAAATATTAAAAAGTTTAAGGATCGCAAGAAAGCTGTGTGCATGTTTTGCAAAGGTAGTATTTAGTGGCAAGACCTGAGGAGGAAGATTGCCTAGCCATAGGAACTAGACAGAAACTGCTTCAGCTAAAGCATCTTGACTAGTTTTAGATTCTTTAGTGTTTTTTGCATGAAGACCAGATGATTATATGCATTTTTGACTGACAGAACAGGGGCAGTTGTCAGAACTTGAGAATTGAGAATGCATGAACCTGTCCCCTGCTACCATGAACCCTGTCTACAGCACATCAGTGGCTCTGTGATTTTATTGCCTCATCTGTAAAACCGAGAATATTTTCCCACCTCAAGGTATTCTGGGACCAATAATGGTTAACGAGGTGCTTGGGCACACTGATCATGACAGTCACAGCTATTTTAGAGGTCTAATTTATATTAAGATTAATAAATGCAACAAAAACAAACAACCCCAACCAACCACACAAAAAATCTCTACACAAAACCCCTTCATTCACCATTGGCAATTAAATTACAGAAAAATGGAACATATCATAGGTAGTAAAGACAGATTGAGACAGATGTGTGTGCATCTATGCACTGAAGTGCAAAGTACCATCTTATTTAGTTTATGTGATAAACTAAGAGCTACTGATAGAAAAATGAAGGCTTGGAGATGTATGTGCTCACAAGGGTTAAACCCTTCCTAGGAAATCTGTTTTTTCCCCTTCTGTCAGGTGCTCTACAATCACCCCTGAAGGAATTTCTCTCTCCTCATAAGGATATGAGGTCAACTATTGTGAAATTTTCCTCCTAGAACCAACACAAATAATAGAGCAGCTATAAACTCTTCTAAAAGAAAGCCCAATGCCCTGCAAGGCTTCCACTGGGGAAAAAAAGAACCAAATGCAAACAACAGCTGAAAAGACAAGGCAAGAAAGAATAAAGGACAGAAAAATCCTCCAAACAAACACCATTTATCTAAAGCAATGAAGTTAAGACACAAAGAGTAATTAAAAGGGGCAGAGTTTTCCCTGTAATTTTCCTCAGGAAAAAAGGGCTACGGAAGTACATTAGAGGAAATTATTTTGAAAGGCAATGTTTAGGAAAGATGAATTAGAAGGGGAAATTTAAAAAAATATTTTGAAGGAAGCAGAAATGTAAATGGGCTATAACAATGGAATAAATAATAATAATAATAAAACATGCCAGCGCTTAAAGAGCTGAGCAGAAAAGAAATTCTAAAAAAAATGAGCCTTAAGAGCTGCATGTTCCTGATCCAAAAGTTATGGAAACAGCAAGTGGCAACTGTAGTATTAGAACTATATGCAGCCCTGAAGTGAAGTCCCCTTTGTAAGGAATATGGACCATAAGCATTATAATAACTGACTGGGAAGAAAGAAAAATCTTCCACACAATAAGAGCATCTAATTTAGTATTTCTTTCTGAAATAAATGTTCATTGCCTCTTGCAAATAAGCTGTTTGATGCTTACAGCCCTTCCAAGGAAGCCTTGATTATATGCACCACAATCCAAATTAATTTCCAAGTACAGCTATAGCTGGAGCTAGATTATCACAAAACAGCTTTTTGTGTACCTGTGCTAAATTGATTACAAAGCAGTAACAGAAAGAATTAAGTCAGCTAATCAATTTGTGTGCTAAAAGCTTGTTAATGTATTCTGACTGGATCCTTTGATATGTTAGCTACTGTAGTAAATAGAATTTGGTTTGCTTATTCTCAGTTCATGAGCTGCACTACCTTCAGGGGGAGTTACTAGGTCAGACAGATCCTCAGGAAAGAAAGGGAGAGCATTCCACACAATGGTCAAGCAGAAAAGTTTCAATACTCCAGCCTGTACCACATAGAAGAAAGAGTAAGGAAGTCACAGAGAGGAGTTTGGATTCTGCAGCTTCAATAAAAAAGGTCATCAGTTTCAGTTCTTGGTGATTTAACAAAAATTTCTCCTTTACAAAATTCACAAAACCAACTGCAACACACAACTCACTGATTTGACTGAAAGTCTGCAAATGGGCTGCGGAAGAGTTACTGTTATTTTCTATTTGGTTCCATTTTATTTCATGCTTGTTTATATCACACTTCTCTAAGAAAAAAAATTGAAAAGCAAGAACCATGGCAACACAGGAAGCATCCATGGATCTTACAGTTCATTATAAACAGAAACATCTTAAAATACATTCACTTCATCACTGCTATTAGGCTGCTCTGGATTTTTAAGTCTAAAAATAAAAATTTACTTCAGTACAACTAGATTTCTATACAAACACTTCAACACTTACCTGAATGCAATAAACCAACACAAAATGTAATGAATTAATAAAATAATAAGACATGCTGCATTTGAATACCATGTTAAGATTTATATAGGAAACTTCAAGACAGTATCTTGTTTCCTTCCAAAAGCAGAAAATGAAGCTCAATAACCACATCTCATAAAAGAGCTTCTAAGCTTTCCAAGCACCACAAACTGACTGGAAGCTACAAGCCAATGCCTTACCTTTAGTGAAAGTTCATGTGGCTAACTTATGTTTAATACTTCATATCCCATATTGACATTTACAATATATATTACCTTGGCAATTTCAGGATAGTAGTTATCAAAACTACTTGATGAGCTTTCCAGTTTGCTTTGTTCATCATCTGAAATTATAAAACTCATTTTAAAATAAATATAAAAATTCCAACGTGCTCACAAAACTCCATAACAAAATAATTTCATTTTTTTAAATCTCCAAGCCCCTCAAAAATGACAACTGCTAACATAAATAGGTTGTGGACAACTGCATCATTTTTATGCAGTGATTTCTTGAAAGATGTAACTAGTTACAAAAATCATTAAAGTAGCAGTTATTTCTAATCTTACCAGAACACATCTTTAATTTTAATTTTGATATCTGCATGAGGCAAGAAGATACTCAGTGCACAAACTTACATTACTCTTTCCACAATGCATTGTAACTTGATTTCAAAACAAGTTCCCTCTGTTCATTAGGTTCCCAGCTCTACTCACCAACAGTTACTGGATTTACAAAGCAGCCATTCAGTTAGCTATAAACATCTTGCAGCGCTAAGGTCAGCTAAGGACCACAGAATAAAATGTCTTTCCCGGATTTAGATGCTTCTCCTTTTCAGATTTGCTTTTGTTGCAAACATCACACTAAATTCTGACAGTCTTTGAAGACTGTGAGATCTCATTTTAAACTCTCTTTTGGTACTTTGTACTATCTATAAAAATACAACCTTCTATAATATCCTCCACGTTCTTTTGGATATTCATACAGTCGGGTTCACACCAGTTCCCTCCCCATCCACCCTCAAGATGAAAAGTGAATGAGAGGTTATCTTGACTATCCTGTTGTCACTGAAATACTGGTGACATACACTGCATTCCTTACAGATACCTGCCTTACCTATTCTTAAAGGGCTCCAACAGAAAGGATTCTACACCCAAGCAGTCTATTTCAATACTTGCAGGAAATATTTGTGGTCAAGGGAATTATATTTAAATTTAAGCCCCACACTGTAACCACCATTTCTACTTACAGTGACCACAGAACAGATTATCTCATTTTCAGCAGAATTTTACACATTTCAAAACAAGTCCATCTTAAGTTTCTCTTCTTCCTTAAACTGCCTCAGTCCTGTTTCTACATTGTGGGTTCTACTTTTCTAGGCTTAATCAGTCTCATAATTATCTTGTGGACTTGACTCAACTGGAATCAATACAGAACAGTACTGTTTTAATGCCCAAAAGGTTAAAATCCTCATCAGTTGAAGTGGACAGTAAAAAGGCCTGCAATTTTTATGACCAAAGAAGACAAACAAACAAAAAATTACCCACATTAAAGCCCTTCTTTCCAAAATGCATGTAAGAAGACGTGCTCACATAACATTAGCCTTGCTGGAAACCCTGCTTACCTTCGTGGGACTCGCCATTTCTTTTTTCTTGCATTGCAGCCTCAAAGTTAAGCTGAAGGATTTTGTTCAGAGTGTTTATCCACTCTTCCATTTCAAGTTCACTGTCTGCAGCTAAAAGGAAACTACTCTTGTCTTGCATCTTGAGCTCAAATGCGAAACGTCTGACTTTATTGTTCTATAAGAAAATAAAAGACCTGTGTAGCACTTCACATACTGTCTAACCACTATCAAAGGAAGTTACACATATTTCAGATAATAAGTACAATTTGATATTTTGAAAAAATGTGCCATAATGACACTTTTTGCTCTCTGACATTTGACCTTTTGAAGTTATTCGTGGCAATGCAACAAGTGCAAGTAGGAAAGAGAACAGCCTGTTTTCCAGTTTCCAGTCATCATTCTGCTTGCAATCATTTTATAAAAACCCAAAAGATCCCATTTCCAAATCTTTATGTACTCAGATCACCTAGAAATGAAGCTAACTAAGCTCCACCAAAAAAAAAAAAAGAAGAAAACAAAAAGCATGAAACGCTACTATATTTGAGTGACAACTGTTTGCACACTGGGATTTTAAACTGGAGGTAAAATTATAACCAACAGCAACCCCAAATGCTCTGATATTGTTAGTCATATAGATATACATAAAGTTGTGAATCAGTTCCTCCTTTTTTCTTCAACCATTTCTATCATCCTTCTCTGCACAATTTAAACCAGGGTTTCAAATGCTACTTAGCCTGACTCATGTTTCTGGGAATGAATTCAGAAGTCTTAAATGAAAATTCTACAATATCATCAATTTAATTTTACAAATGGATAATGCATTAGATAAACATTAAATAAACAGTAAGACAGACTTAATGTTGGGGGATTTTTTGTTTAAGTTAAATTAAATGCCAAATTATATATTACTTTCACTGTATCTCAGATTCTTTAATTAACAGACTAACTAGTTTTTGACAAAACAGTCAGCTTTCCACCAAAGCTGAGTTTCTGTCAAGCATACAAACAAAAGTATGGACTTCAGACAGACCTAAGGCAATCTTACCAGCTGAAATCAGTGCTGAAATAAATGAAAAATCCTGAGAAAAGTAACCTCTGTATTTCACAGTAGAAAACCTTGACACAGGCAGTAAAGGTCACAGATCTCAGATTTCACAAAACACTGAATTAAAGTAACTATACCTACACATGTGGTTGGATGTGTGAATAGATACACTTGTATATATTATGTGTTCCACATCTCTAATCAGAAAAGTCTCTGTATAATTTAGTATTAAAACAAAAACCCCAACAAAACAAAACCAAATGCAAAAACACCAAACAGAATTCTGGGAATTCCAGTCTCTTTATGTAAGTTTGGGAGAAAAAAGAAACTCACCCAACCCAAGAACCCCAACCAAATAAAACCTCTTTATTGCACAAATTCAGCATTACTCCTGATGCAAGTTCTGATGAAGCATATTCTGGTCTACCTTCATGTCTATAAGTGAAGTCAGTATTTTTCTCTCAGGCATCTACTGTCTTTGAAAAAATAAGTAAACAAATGCACTGAATGAACCCAGACCAGAGGAGTGATATAGCAATGCAATAGGAACTGATCTCCCCTCCATGAAAAGACTGACTCTGAAACCAGTAGTTTCATTCTAAGAACAAAATCTTGTAAGTCTAACTACTTAAGAAGAACCATTTCTAGTAATTCCATGTCAGACCACTTCAAAGTAATATGGCTGGGGCCGTTACATATTTTTTTCCTTTATTTTCCCCTTCTGTTAAATGGAAGTGCAATTTCTACTGTGGAGATACCACTTTTTCCCATATGAGTTTTTAAATGCTAATTCAACACCAACAGTAAGGAACAGTAAAACAACAAGGTCAGCCAGAAAGAATACAGGACAAGATAATAAAACTACACATCTGGAATAGGGACATTATGGATAACATTTGATAGTTTTAATCTGCATTTACTTGCCCCCCACCAGAAATTCAAGTGAAGAAAATAGTTATTTCCAAACCCCTTTATTCTAGCCACTGACTTGGCTTCTTGGAAGTGAGCACTAACTGGTTTTGATTTTGCACGTGATGCTAATTCATAGCTAGTCTCTAATTTTTATATGCAGTTTTGCAGACCAGGTACCAAGATGACCACAGAGGGTACTGTACAATACAGTACAGCATTAGAGACATAGCCAACTATAAATTTTAAAGCATCCAAAGCACAGTTTTACTTAAAGATGACTGTATCAGCCCTACTTGCAGAAGAACAAAAGAAACAGTAATACATTGTTTGTTTTAAAAAGCAAGCTTCTGGCAGAGTCTGAGGAAACTTGAGGTTAATTGGATTGAACTGCCGGAACAGAAAGTATGGAACAGCATGAAAGTATGTGTGAGGAAAAGAGATTTTCAGGTTTTAAATCCCAAATGATAGAACAGTTAGAGGTTAGAAGGGGCCTCTGGTCGTCATTTCATCCAACACTCCCTCCTCAAGCACAGCCAATTAGAGCCATTTAGCACAGGATCGTGGCCAGGGAGCTTTTGAGTATCTCCAAGGATGGAGACTCCACAACCCCCCAGGACAGCCTGTGCCAGTGCTCAGTCACCCTCAAGGTGAAAAAGTGTTCCCTGATGTTCATAGGGATCCTCCAGTGGTTGTGCCTGTTGCCTCCAGCCCTGTCACTGGGCAGCCCTGAGCAGAGCCAGGCTCTGTCCTCTTTGCACCCTCCATCAGTATTTGTATTTATTGATGAGACTACAGCTGTGTTTAAGAACCACTTTTGTGTTTGTTGGCTTGTTTTAAAAACACAAATGCAATTCATTTCAGTGAAGTTGGCCAGAATTGTATCTCTAAGGCATAATAATTCCTGTAAAATTATATATATAACTTGCAATATGATAAAATTTATTACAGTTAGAAGATTTTTATAGAAGTCACCTATTAAATGTGTATGCATAAAACAGTATTACAATATTTGGGTGGAAAAAATCCTCTGTAAAGCTGTTTTATCTCTTTGTGTAAATGTCCAAACAACTTTTTGCTACAAAAATATTATTTAAGTACTACATTTTTATTAAACTTTGCTTATTTCTTTATTTATTGTTCAAGTTAAAAAAAGCTCTAAGACCCACGGGGTTTTTCCAGGTATGCTGCGCCTAACAGAACAGTTACATGCTGTACTATAAATACATAAAAAAAAGAAAAACAATCTTTTCTTTGGCAGTTGCTACTGACAAACATTTTACCAAAGCCCTTAACTTTTCAAAATAAAGAAAAGCACAAAAAAGTAACATTATAAAGGTCAAATGAAAGCATCTGGAAGGGTGTTTGAATTCAATGCAACTCCCGCAACAAAAATCCCACACAAGAAGCTATGAAAAACATTTTACAGCTCATGCAAGCACAAAAATCTAACTGAAATAAACTTCAATTTTATGCTGTCATTACCTTGCCAAGTTTGGGGTTCTTTGTGCATTTGCCTTAGAATTTGGTTTGCTAATTACTTGACATCAACCAGCAATTTATGTTCTTTTCAGAAAGATTTCAAAAATTCAGTCTCCTGCCCTTTGAAATCTTGTTCACTGCTTTAGCAAGATGCAGCCTGTCTATTTGTTTCTCTGCATAATAGGTACTTATCTACATTCAACAACACTAATCTATATTTTAAATAACATTTCACTTGCTAATAAATACAGAATTAATTGGCAAACAGGCAGAATAATTATAATTACCTGAACCACTCCCATGCATGAATCTAGAAATATTGATCCTTTAGGTTCTTTTGATATTTTTTCATCTTTGTAGAAATTGAGATTATAGGATCCATCACCAAGCTGGATTAAGTGGAAAAATCTTCTTTTAAATGACTAGTGAAAAGAAAGGAAGGAAGAAGAACAGTGACAACACTGGTATTAATTAGCTTCACATTATATACTCATAAATGCTATTTACATAGCAGGTAATAGGAAAAAAAGTTTTTATTTATAGATAACCTAATCAGTATCTGCAGAAAAGAAAACAGAAACCATTAATTTAAAAAAAAAACAACTCATTATATTGGCAGCAGGACTGTACTATATATTGACAGTATTTTTGACCTATTGAAAGGTATTTAAAACTGACTATCATATACATAAAAGGGACATTGGAAATTATAGTTTTATATACAAATAAATAACTTCCCCATCAATATTACACAGTCCCTTTCCAGTAAAATCACACAAGGGTACAAAACTTAACTCCTCCCACATCCTAGATTTTTCATGGCTTTTTTTCTGATTTACATAAAACAAAAGCAAGGTTTCACATATATGAAGTACATACAAGCTTCCCTCTTGCTTTTCATACGATTTTTTTCTAGAATTAAACCACATATCACAGACTGACTTCTCCAAGGCACAGGGATATTGAATATCAGTGTTCACGTTTTTGTTATATGTAAGATATTCTTAAACTTACTCTCATTGTCACACTGATTGCACTGTTCATGTTGCCTTTGTACAGCCATCCTTGTTTTGTTATTCCACCCTTCTGAGACCCAAGAGATGCTGCATCCTGGAGATGAAGAAAGGAATACAGGGCAAGTAAGAAAGAAGAAAAGAAGGAAAAAGAAAAGGTAAATGTTTGCATCTCAGTCCATGTAGTATTTATCAGTAATTTCAGAAGTAATTTTAGAAGTTGGAATAAGTATGGTCATAACATAATTATAATAATGTACCATGAGTCTCTGCTGAAATTCTATAGCTTTTCCATTCATTTATTTAAGGACCTGGGATGAGATTGACCTCATCCAACTTTTCCTATGTAATCTGGCCACTTTTACAGGCTTTATCTACAGCCAACAGGATGATCCAGCCTATAGACAGCTACACATTAGTCAAGACAAATCCCAATGAAACAGGGGAAAGAGCAAACTTAACGAGTCAAAACTTAAAACATTTGCTTACATTTACCTTGTAACCTTTTCCACAGAGTGTAAGAATTTTTACCAATTTCTATTGCCAAAAAGAACAATGCAAACACATGTTTATCCAAAACTTCAATCAAGATTTCTCAAAACATTTTGCTTTACATACAGTACTTCAAACACATTACTTTCTTAAGAATTTACAGAGAATTAATTCTTGAATTGGGTCTGCCCTTTTACAGATCAGAATCAAAGCTTTGCAGAGAGAACAAGACTGAACTTGGCAGTGATGGCAAGTTCACAAACAGCAGATCCAATGCAAGCATCACACATCACACCCACTGCCTGTACCCCACATCCATCTGCCAGGGGAGGGAACTGAATGACTGCAGCAAAAACCTTAGGATGTTAACAACCACCAAAAAGCAGCCCTCTGCAATCAAAACAGATCAAAAAGACAGATTTATAACTGCCAGAGAATAAATATTAAATCACCAGTTCCAAGTAATCTTTTAGAGTACTACGAAGATGATGTTACCATGGTTTCCAGTTGATGTAGCCCATTTTGAAATAAAGCTATTAATGAATTAGACATGTAGGAGGATTTTCATCCATCTAAAGGAGAAATACTCCTGGTAATTTTTTTTTTACTGGAACATTCAGAATTAGCTGAACATCCAGCTGAAAACAAAATCACAAAACATCCTTGAGTACCTCAAGTACTTTTTCTAATTCCTTTTCTTGGCTGTTAAAGAAAACATGCAACAAAACCTGATTATATAATGGGGAGAGAGTCACTAGCTCAACAACTGAACATTAAACCAAATCTTGAAATAACATGAATTTGTTTCTGGAACTGAATCAAGGAACATTCTGTAAAATGTTAGTAGGTAATTTATTTACAGATCATTTAGTCTGTCTAGCTTGCATACTCGTAAGCTTATGCACATGTGAACTTCAAAAAACTGTGAACAGAAGGCAAAAGATGCATCAGTCTGACCTCTTAAAATTTATAGTCAGCTTGGTACTATTGAAGTTAGGCCCAGTAAGGATGACATGGTCATCAACTATCAGAGCATCTGATACAATGGCCCAAAGGCACAGACCAGAAATACTCAGTAAATATTTTCATGTGCCCCAAAGAGTCTCACTGTCCAAGCAACACAGTTATCATTTTTCCATATTTTCAAGTCATTAGCCTCCGCTGCTCTTCTATTACCTAGATAATTATTTTTCTTGTACAAGAATAAAGATACAGACACCACTTAAAACACTGGGTTTCCAAATATGACTCTATATGACTCTTCACCTCCCCTGGGGCATGAGTTGTACCCAAGGAAAGGGTGGGTTTCAATCACCTTTACAAGTGTAAGGCCACGAGTAGATCATGAGTTATTACCAAAACTTGCACAAAACAGCCAATGCTTTTCTGTAATTGCACAAACCATGCATAGGATCACCTCACATGACTAAAATTCAATCATTACCTGAGCTAACAAAGATTAAGATTTAGCTCCATTAAGACTCCAGTTCCCATTCTCTGAGGTGCACAATTTCCCAACTCTGTTGAGCTGCATGCTGCGTTCTAGCAATAAAACTGAGCGTCATTTGGGCCTCTCTAGTTACACCATTTCTTCTGTCAGGCAGAATTCCTGCCTACAGAGCCAAAAAGCTACTGAATCTTTCCAGCTGACCATCTGTTAATACAAAGGAGCCCAGGATCCAGTTGTTAACACATGACTCTCACACTGAAAACACACTTCCTGTTTCCAACTGGTAAGGCAATTTCCTCACTTTTATCATTACTGCTGCACACTGTGCTGCACTTTAAAAAGTGATCTTTCCCACAAACCTGGCTCCAAAGTTTACTTCAACAGCAACTGTTTCAACAAAAACAATCCCCTATCTTGATCCCATACCGGATTGAAAAATTCCATTTGCAAACATCAACCTGATGGCCTGATAGCCTGAATTAGTTTTGGATAGGTAATTTTCTCCTTTTTGATGATGCATGATAAAACCAATATTTATCTGATTTTCCTCCCTTTTAAAATCACTTTTAGCTTTTTGTTTTCTATTACTCTCTTAATAAATCAGCTTTCTTCAGATACAAACAAAAGCAAAACAAAAAGACCAAACAACTTTCAATCTAAGGTTTGCATCTGTGCTTTTTGGCATAGAAAGATATTAATGTCTGAAAGAAACACCTCTGGCATTAAATCTTTCCTTGATGAAAGAATTTATGGTCCCCCCACTCTATTGTCCCACTAACTTCCCTTTTCCTCCTAGCATGTCCTTTTCTTGTGTTTATTTTCCAAGTTCCTCAAAGAGCAGCAGATCTCTCCTCCAGTGCTTGTACTTCTGAAAGAGGTACCCTGCTCCTGCCTGTTCCTACAGGACACAGGCAGTCCTCTCTACCTACATTTCCTAATAAAACAAATACTACCTGCTAATAACCAAATTATAGTTTTTCAGTTTTTAACTAACTCTACCCATAATGTATTTCCTGGTAAGAATTATAGTCAATTATACATCCATTTAATTTTTTAGTGTTTAACTCACTGTTTTCTAATACACTTCTGTTGTCAGAAATATTATCACAGTAAATACTGCCAAGTCTTTTAAATGTATAATAGTAATCATAATTACTCTCATCCTACAAATAGGAAGTTTTGGATATAGATGCATAAAGTTATTTTTCCAAATATCACAGTGCAGATTAATAGCAGTGCTGGATAAACATCAGCCTGGGACTATCTGCTTGGGAATCTATCCACTCAGATGAATTCCCTAAACAACTTCTTCACATTTAATCCTTTCATTTCATATGCAGCAGTTCTGAGTACCAGGAATTTAGAAGCAAAGTAATTGCCAAGAGGCAAAAACCACAAAAAAGAAAAATTATTTTATTTTAATTCTTGTTTGAGATGTAAGAGTTCAAGTATCTGTAAGAAAAGGTAACAGTGGCATTTTAAAATGTGCTTTAGAACAGGGTGTGGTAAAAAATAAATAAATCACAAAAATAACAGAGGCAGTTGCTGGAAAAGTCTTTGGCATTTGAAATATTCTTGAAAATTGCTCGACATTATACATCTCTCCTTTCCCTAAGTCAACGACACAACAGAAAATATCTAGGAGTTTTAGTCAATTTTTAAAGCCTTTGTTTCCATGACAGCTCCTCAAGTCTCATCCTATACTCATATTTCTGTTTAATTGATTTTAGCTCACACTGTACTGTCATGCATGCTGAAGTGTGTGTGCTGCTGTGCTGGAACGGATTCACCTATGGTTTTACTCAATTCCATTATTAAACTGCAGGAAACACTTCTCTCTGGAAACCTGCCTACATAGACACAGCATAAAACAGATTTTATGACAGCTGAAGGATTATATGTCACCAAGTACTAAAACTTCAATTTTATTGTTTGTCAAAACTTCTTCTAGCTCACCTGACAGATCACCAAAGAACAAGGTTATTTGAAAGGAGACAGGAAAAACAACTGATTTACTTCCCAATAAGGTGGTTCAAACTAATCTCTGTTTTCATGTACTGACATTAACACTTAACCAAACTCACAACCTCTACACACCCAACATTCTTTAATGAAAACAAGAGAAAGTAAGGAATTGCTATTATCTCACCTCATCTTTATCTGCTTCTTCATCCACTTCATATAAATGAACAGGAAGCTTGTCTGGCTTGGTCCCTTTACTACAAAAGAAAAAGCTTCTGAAGTACTAGGAACTTTGTGATTAGTTACATATTTTATTGATGCAAAAATTAAGATGTTTTTTTCCTACTGAAGAGGGAAAAGCACAAGAATAACTAAGTAAAAACATGTATTTTTCATTAATTCTATTTCTTAGAAAGCACTTTCCTCATTTGTACATCTGGCTGCCAGGTCTCTTTTGTTCTGCTTGTTACTGTGCTAAAGTGTAACTGAAGAGAACAAATGCCTTCTCATTCAATGCACTCCTAATATCTTATCAGCAAGAATTCATACCTGCAACCACTGGCCCCTGGCAGGACAATGAATTTTTTTTTAAATTCCTATTGTGGTTTCAGTTCAGAGCAAGTGAAAGCCAGATACTGACTTGTACAAAACCTGTGAGTAAATCAGAACTCTCCAGAGGGCAAGGTAACTATTTCTTAGCTGACAGATGCAGGAGAGCACTTAGGGAAGACATAGATCTTCCAGAGTTGGGGTATTCAGAGCATTTAGCTACTCTCACACATTCTGAACTAAGGTTCTAATCTCTATACTCTTCCTACAAAATTTTGAAAAAGTGGGAAAACATTTCTCTAGCAGATGGTTTAGAAAGTTTGTAACAGATGTCAGCTAGGCTTGTTCTTTGAATCATCCTTGTGAAAACCTGCTCCAACCATCTCAGTTAGGTTCTATTCCCCAAGCTCCTAAAAGGAGTTCCAAAAGCTGCCTTTGAAGTGATGAAAACAGGATATTACCATTTTAGGTTCATCTAAACATTAGCCTGTTTTAGTTATCATACTTAAAGTCACATTGTCAATGATACAATGTCTTGTTTTGACTTGCCTGTTTACTAAGGCAATGTTATTACAGTACCTTCCCAGAAAATAGAAAATGGTTTAACATGATATTACATTCAAGTTCATCAATTCCATCCATCCAGTCTTTATCATCTCTACTGACCATTAAACATGGATATAGCACATTTCAGTTTACAAATTACACATATTAATATGCTCCTCTAATAAATAAGCCTATATTAAATGCAAAGTTCCTTCACAATTTCAATTCATCATGCCATTAAATAAATTGAATAACATACTTACTTTGGAAGCTGTCGAAACTCTCCTGAGTAATCTTCATATCTATAGTTAACAATATGCCAGTCTGAGTTGTAGGTTTTGATGCACTGTTTAAATTAAAACCCAGTATCAATATTAACTGTAAGAGCATTAAAGGCATTCAGTAGACACAGCACAAGAAAATCTCTTAAGATATGTCTGTTTATGAACTATTATGGTTACATATCAATCTCTGAAAATTCTGTACACTTCCTTTCTTTTGAAATAGTCTAATGCAATATAGGTTTCTGGAACAAGTTATATGTTTCAATAGAATGTTATCATCCATGCTAGCCAGGTATTTAATAAAACCAGAAAACGATAAATGCACTCAGCATCTGGATTATCTTCAGTCATCCAGAAAGTTAAACCAGCATTTTGCTGCAGCTGAAAACATGGCCAAGCCTTCAGAAAATTCAGCTGAAGCTGAAAATGTGACTGAGTCCTTAGACAATTCAGCACAAAAACAGACACCTTATTAAAATAGAATATTCAATTGTGCACATAGCGATACAGAAAGCCAAAAACATATTTTCCTGGATTTATACTTCTAGTGCAATTAAATTAATACTTAAATTTAAACTGTATGCTTGCAGTGGTTGAAAAGCAATTATGTCATTAAGTTCTGATCTAGATCACAGGAAATACCATTTTACTCCACCCATATTGTTACAACATAAAAGTACTGATTTATCTTGGCTTTGAACAAAGTAACATAAAACTGACAAAATCTGTTGATAGAAACCATTCCATACAACATTTTATGTTACACAATAAACCTACATATACACAAACACAGCATCCAATAAATCGTAAATATTTTCTTTGTATTTCAAAACACAACTTTAATACTTGCCAAGCAATTGTTTCAGCAGAAACTCATTAAACTCCATTAATTACCTCTAACACTCCTCCCTCCTCTTGTCTATCCTCTTCAAGTTTATCTCAGCAATGTTTAGGTTAGGTATTAAGGGTATTTATCAGTGTGGATAAAATACTTTGATGTTGATTCAGCTATGTGGAGCTCCTTCAGTTTTATTACTTACAACAGACATTTACTTGTTTCAGACATTAAAATATCAGCTTAAAGCATATCAGTAGAAAACACAAGAAAAAAAAAGGAAAAACAATTGAACCTTTAATTCCTTAAAGGATTCAGCAAGACAATAAATGAAGAACAACCTCACAAAACCAAAGGAATGCCAACCTAAGCAAACAGTTCTGAAAAACTTTAGGGTTGAGGATGTTTTTTCTACATATAGCATATAAGTTGAACAGTCATAATGAATTTTGGCATCCACAAGTGTTAGAATTCTGGATACCTCTGTTCCAGCAATCTGTAGAAGATTATTATGAACAAAGTAAGAATGGCTGGTGTGAGAGACTTTATCAGAAAAAACAAGTCACAATGATTCATTCCAGATTTATTGTAGATCCAATATTATGTATTGAAGTCACCCACATTCATCTGGAAAAGCCAAAAGCATAATGAAGGTGGAGGAGAACCATCTGCAAAAGCCAGTGACGCAAACAAAGTAATTAAAATCTATCCTGTAAAACTTCTTTTCCAGCCACCAATGGAAAAAAATACTGGGTTTTAATATTGGGTTTTCCGGGAAATTTTTCCTTGAAATAATTGACAAGTACCAATAAATATTTAGTTCTTTTTCCAGAGCTTATTTTTCTGGTTTTTTTAAATGGCAAATGAAGGAGAGAATAAACAATTCAGGTATAATATTGTTGTTACACATAGTCACATGCAACTTCAGTATTACCTCAGTTACAAACAGGCTCTGAGCTTCTTTCTCTGCATTTTCAGGAACTGTTGAACGAATGTATCGACTCTGCCGCTGCAATAATGCTGTCTGATAAACAACAAAAGCAATTAATGAAAATTGCAATTAAAAAGAAGGTGACACATGATGGCCACACTCAGTTACACCTCTACAATGAAGAAAAGCTCAGCAGAACACATCCTATGAATACGATGTTTCAGAATAGCCAGTTAGTGAGAATTTGCCTTCATTCAAGCAACGTGTTCCTTCTTTCACAATAAGGGCAAGATTGGAATCAGTGAGGAAGATTCCATAGGACAGTTTTTTCCACTACATTGTCAACATGGGGAAGAAAATGCTAGAAAAAAAAATTCCACCATGGCAACATGACTCAAACATTTTGAAGACAAACATTAAGGCAGTGTTATTACTACACATAAAAACTATTATTCAAGGAAGGTAAGAAAATCACACCAAAATAAAAGAGTCATTTAACTGCAGATCTCAATGATAAAAAATGAGACTACCACTGTTTAACTGCAGGTTTAGAGAGGTGTGGGTCACTGAAGTATATATATACTTCAGCCTACCAAGCCAGAACTTACTCCTGTCCTATGCCAGAACCCAGAGAGGCACAGGAAGGTTGCCAGAGAGCAGGAAATCTCCCTGTGACCATGAAACTCTGCTTGTCAGACCTGTGCTGAATAAGCCTTAGGATACTTTACATTTGTAAAGTGAAAAAGATGAAAACTTAACAAAATCTTCTAGACCACAAATGAAAATAACCCCACAACAATAGAACTTGGTTTTGCTCTATGTGGAAAGGAATCTCATAGCTTAGGCCATCAAAGGTGAGCAAGAGAGTTTACACAGCCAGGGCCTGGAAGGGGGTTGTGGTCCCTCACCTGCTAGTTACAGGACTCCACACATCCAGGAAGGATCAGATGAAAATGTGACAACAAAAAGCTCCACATGTTACATTGAAAAACAAAGGGTGCATAAGCACATTAGCCTAACTTATCTCTGTTGAGAGTCTGATCCATAAGGTGATTATCTTGGTCATTACCAAAGCCCCACTCCATTAACTGGGAGGGTATTTAAGTAAGAACATTCAATTACCGTAAAGATTGAAAGGGGAAAAAAATTAATCCCATAGTCACAGTCAACTCATTCATCTAGTCTAGAGCACTAAAAGTGACATTGTTGAATTCCTGGGTGGGAGAGGTGGGGAGGTATTAAAAACAAATATGACAAACCCCAAAATATTTAATATGACCAATAAATCTTACGAACTACAGTTAAAAAAAAAAAAAAGCTGCAAGAAGATATACATTTATATGCTAACAGCTTTTAAAAATGAAGTTTTCTTAATTCTGGAAATAGCTTCAAACCGTATTAGGAATTTGTTTTCAGAAGCTATGGAAATAAAAACTTCTATTAAGAGTAGTAAACTTCCTTAAGACCAGAATTTCTAGATACTATTTTATTGAAATAGCCTGATATTTGATGAGAAATTATTTATACTTTATATAATGCATAAATATTATATGCAGCATTTATATATATTCTACAAGCATACAGTTATATCGTGCTTTCCTAAAAAAATATTATTTTAAGAAAAAGATACTAAGGTGGCATCTTACCAGGCACTTCTCATGGGAAACCCATGAACTCATCAATCAAATTTTAACACTAGCATAATTTGGTAAAATTGAATTTGCTGAACTTACTTTCAAAATGTCTGCTGCTGTTATCCTGCTAGATAACTATCAATACAATACTAAGGGCTTTTTTCTAGTTGTTCACACATAATAAGATTTTTATCTTAGTACTGTATCAATATCAGTGACAAAACAGAAGAATCTGACTTGTCATTTTGTTCATATTAGTAATTGTCTTAATGCATCCATCTCCTTCTCAGTGCATCCATCAGCTGCAGTAGTGCATCAATGAGCCAGGAAATGAGTGAGTGAGTGAGGTATTGTGATTTGGAACAAACTCCTAGAAATAATTACTTGAGCAGCACCACAATATTTTAAAAGCAAGCATGAACATAAATACACATTCTATTCCAAAAGAAAAATTAGGAAAGGAAGGACTGTCTTCTCAACAAACTCCCTTCACAATTACTTTGGCTGAACTGTTTTGTAGAAATTAAACTTTTCAAGTCTCTGGGTTTGAGTGTTCATTTGATTTATGGCAGCATCAGAAACCATAAAGTGTTTGTCTCATGCTCTCAAAGAAAATTAAAAAACCCTTTCAATTAGTCTACTGTCAAAACTAAGGAAGGCCACTTTTAACAGGAGCCAGGGCTCACACACACTTACTGAGGCACACAGTGAACAGACTCTTTTACTGACAACTCCCTGACTGAGTCCCAGGGATTCAGGACATGTTGAGGTCTCACAATAGAGAACAGCAGCAAGAACATTTCACCAAGTCAACCAAGCAGTCCTCAGTACCCGAAACCCGATGGAATACGGATAGTGAACCAGTCCACAAGGGGAGCAGACTGCAATGGATGCTCTTTCTGTCCCAAGGCTGTGTTTGCCACTGAGACTGTAACCACAGAGGTTCATGCTCCAGATGCAGAGACAGAAATTGTTCTAAAAGACTCAGTGGAAAAGATGTCAAGCTGTGAGATCCTGTCCTTAAAACAACCATGTGTCAGAAGTGACTTAACCTTGACTTGGGAAGTGTCAGATCCTTTGTATGGCAAGTGTCAGAACCTGTATTATAAAGTAATTTCTAAATTAAATCAATTTAGAACAGTTGGCTAAAAACTTAAAGAAAAACACCAAATAGATTTTAAAGGGGAAAAATAATAGAGAAATTACTTTGAACATTTAAAAATTAGTATTTGAGGAGTTTAATTTGTGCTCTCTAAAATAAGGACATTACTTGAGCATTTTTTTGCTTTTCCTCTACTGAAGATGTGCCTTCTCATAGAATGACCTGGATTTAGTTTTATTTCTGCAAAGTTGGCATAATATCTATTTTCAGAAGTACTTAACTCGCATTAAATAAAAGCTGAGAGCTTTAAGTGAAAGTGTGTTAAATCCAAATGGCTCAAACCCAGAAATAACAAAGGTGAAATGATGTCTAAGCTAAAGCACTAAACTGCCTTCAAAATAACACTGTGATAACTTTGCAGAGACAAATTTAACATGGGTAGGAATGTACCCAGATTTTATTTGCTACAAGCAAATTTTGCCCGCGTTTGCATTATTTGACAGGACAAAGGGGAATGGATGCAAACTGAAAGAAAGCAGTTTAGATGAGGTATTAGGAAAAAGTTCTTTACTGGGAGGGTGGTGAGGTACTGGAACAGGTTGCCCAGACAAGCTGTGGATGCTCCATCCCTGGAGATGTTCAAGGCCAGGTTAGAAAGCAAACCTGAGCAAACTTGTCTAGTGGAAAGTGCTCTTGCCCATGCCAGGGGGTTAAAACAAGATGATCTTTAAGGTTGCTTCCCACCCAAACCCTTCTATGGTTTTATGATTTCCTTTAAAAATTGAGGTAGTACCCAAAACTCATGTATTTTGAAAGAAAAAAAAAGGTATTTAGATAAGGGTGACTTATTGCCAAGTAGACACTAGTACTGCTTTGGGTTAAGGTTTCTTTAAATAATTTACCCACTGTGCAATTAACATAAACTTCACCAATTTTGCAGTCATGGAGCAGACAACTTTTAACATCACCACCACAACCACCATGAAGGTGGCCTGTTTTAAACTAATGCTATTTTGTTATGGAGCCATTTCGTTATTGAGCAAATTACTGAAATTCAGGTGAGAAATTTACAAGCAGCCATGAAGAGGCACAAGCTTGGATACAAGAGTATCTAATGGATATGGTAATATGCTGTTACAAAGGACATGGTCTTCCCCCCAAGAGGCTAGAACAGGGATAGCCTTGAAAATCTGGCAGCATTGCTGTGACTGAGATAGCAAGAACATTAACAGAGATGTTTCAATGGGTGGCAGAAAAGTGGTTCTATCATAAGTAACAAACACATTGTATGTGCACTAAAATGAAAGAGGACAAAAATGCAGCTAAAAATGAACAGGCTACAAAGCATGAACAAAGAGAAGACTTACTAAGACTGAAAGCAAATTCCATTATGCCAACAGCAAAACATGTCTCCAAACACGACATGTCTGCCCCTATAAATCTGTTGAGAACGAGGCAGGGAGTAACCTGATAAGTGAATTCAGTGCAGAAAACTCAGAGCTTGAGGCTTGTGAAAAGCAGCTGAAAAAATCTTCAAATGGTAAATTTAAAAAGACCCAACATATGGAGATGAAATTTCTGATTAAGAGCTCTTCTGGTAACTACAGAAAAGCAAATCTTGCTATTATTTAGATATAAGAGCATGAAGGGAAAAAAATAACTTGAAAGAAAAAATTACAAGCAAACTTTTTTGGATTTGAAGCTCTGCACAAAGCAGAACAGAAATCATGTTCTTATGGAAATAAATGAACTGATATCAAACATATATAAAAGACAGAAAATAGGTTTCATAACCTCAGCTAACCACATTTGGGACAATGGCAAATGCAGTTAAGTAGAAATCTGGACAGGATCCTGTAACTAGATAGCTGGCTGAAAAACAATCCTTCAAATTTTATGAGTTTTCCAAGACTGGAGCATTTTCTGAGCATTTTGAGCATCCTTGCTCAAATGTATCTTTGGCAGTCATTTGAGCTTAGAGCTGCTTCTGACAGCATGTTTAGAGAACAGTCATACATGAACAGAAAAAGAGTTATTTTCCCCCTTTGTGTTGTTTTTTTTTCCCCCCTTCCCTCACTAGACAATTTTAACCTGAGGAAGAAACAAAGCCAGTTGCTGTGCTTTTTAATTTCTGATATGGAGTAAAAATTAATATTGTCCTCCTTTAATACTAGCTTCTCACAACTTACAAATTAACTTTCAGTTATCTAACTGCATTACCTGA
Source organism: Passer montanus (assembly GCF_014805655.1). Taxonomy (NCBI): domain Eukaryota; kingdom Metazoa; phylum Chordata; class Aves; order Passeriformes; family Passeridae; genus Passer; species Passer montanus. Next base: position 2,115,560 of record NW_024372370.1, on the reverse strand, counting down.
AAAAATCCAAATCAAGCACAAATATTTATTTCCAATTTCTCTCTAAATAATTCAAACTTTAACGTAAACTCAATGGTGGTATCATCAATGGTGCTTCTTTGAAAACATGCAGCTTCTTCTGTAATCTTCCAAAAACTCTAAAACTGATATCTAGTACTGCAAGCTAATTATTTTCTGTGCCATTTTAAGTGCTAGTTTTAGGGCCATGCTGAACAAAATAGCCTTACTCTTAATGTCATTATAAATTAACACTGATGGGCTTCCTTTCCAGGCAAGGATTTTTACATTGTAATCAATTTAACCTAAGTGTGAGGAAGAACTTTGCAAAGATAAAAACTGAATGATCTAAAAGGAAATAGCTTGAACAGGTTTCTAGACAATGGTAGGCATTTCCACCTATAAACAGTCCTAAGTGTGTTTCCAGGTAGTTCTAAATGCTCTAGCTCACTATTTTAAATTTTTCTTGAGGGGGATGAGGCCACTATGAAACATTTGAGCCATGGCTTACCCAAGAGCTGCTCATACACTGAGTGACAGCCACAAGACATAAGAGGAATTAAAAAATACATGTGAAGCTGAATGGCAAACACAGGAAGTATGCCTTAATATTTTTTTTAATTATTAAAATTATACTGGCAGCTATATAATGACTAGTGATTTCAAACCTGTTAATATGGCTACGGAAAACTGAACGGGGTTAAACGGTTTAACTTTCAAATAAAAATAATAAGCACTTAAGAGTTTTCTGTTCTCTGACTTGGGAATATTTCCTTAATACGTTGAATGACAGATTTAAATGCTTTGTGTTGTTGAAAACAAGGTAGATAGATCAAAGTAGTGCAGAAGAGTCATGTGTACAACAAAAATATTTGGAGTTAGCTTGTGTCAGCAAGTCTTCGAAGGAAATAAAAGTTTGATAGCACAAACCAGACTTCACACAAATCACATATAAAATGAGACTCTGCCAAAACTGGGGAAACCCAGAAAACTTGTTCAGATATTATACTGATGAGGGATAAAGAAACAGGAAAACTGACTATATTCCAAAACTGTGACCACTTGAAGGAGATCTTCTGATGCAACCCACACTTCAATGCCTGCCTTGATGAAAATCTGACCACAGAATCCAAACAAAGGATGACAAAAGCCATTATGATTTATGACAAAATTCAGTCATGCCTTTTGAAGGATGAGACTGAGAGCTATGGACTAGCTTCATTCATACAGGCCTGAGGATAAGAATTGCAGGAGGTCACTAGAAATAGCAGTTAAACACTTCAGCCATACCCCCAGACTGCTCAGACAAAATGCCTGAGGATATTCTTAATGGGTTTTCTTTCTTCTCCATTGATAATTCAGAGCTGCTCACCGGAATGACCCTGCTAAGTGAACCAGGTAAGAGCACACTTAGCAGAAGTAACCTGGGTTCCTCTTGATCTGTGATACTGAAGAGGCACACTACAGAAGGGGATTTTGGTGGTGTAGCTTACTTATGTTTTTCATGGCTACACCAAAGCCAACACGTGGTGCAGGGTATCATCCTGAGAGATTCCATATTCGAGAACTTGCCTCAGTACAACATCCTTTTCAAGAAGTCTTACTTCCATCCTACGAACTTTCACATGTGGATGTGAACACATGAAGCCCAAACTCCTTTCTAAATAATTGTAGCTTCCCAAAACAAATTTTTTTTAGCTGAGAGTGGGAAGACCACAAGTAGAGTTAGTCATGTCAGAATCAAAGAAAAAGAAGTCCCCAGACTGTATTAAAAAAAGACTCCAGCTGCATTCAGGTAAACACTCTAATAGGCCAGAGAAAATTCACTGGAAATTCAACACGTAATTTGTAGAACTTTAGATGTCCTTCTGTAGACATATACTAACTCATCATCAACTTTCCCCACAGTAAACAAACTTAGCTCCAGCTACTTGGTTGAATAAAATTAATTTACAGACTGTTCAGATGTCTGCATACTTTTCAAACAGACATTTCGATTGCAGGTATGGGCATGTGGACAAGAGACTTTCCTCACTATTTACTCCAACTCCAGTCTCTAAGATGCTTGGTATTTATCCTAACAGGATCTACAAGAAGATTTTTTTAAAAGGTGTACTGAAATAAACTATTTATTTAGATAAACATTGTCATTTAAAAAATATAACAAAGCTTGGTTCAGTCTGGCTTAATCAAGTCAGAAACTCTGTTGTGTAAGGGGTATTTTGCTAGAACACACTTTTGGCTGGGATGATGCAGCTAAGAGTAGAAGACTGCATTTGAACAGGTTCATGTCCTTCACTATTACGAATGAGGGGGAAAAAAATCAGTTTAAGAATTAAAGAAAGCAGATGCTTTTTTTAAACAGTTATCACATAACTTCCTGCATTGGAAAGGGAGGGGGAATACCTACAACTGATCATTTACTTCAAAAGGCAGTAAAATTGTTGAGTTGCAGAAGTAGATCTTATAACATGGTCAGATAAGGAAATTTTTACTTCAAAAGGCAGTAAAATTGTTGAGTTGCAGAAGTAGATCTTATGGTCAGATAAGGAAATGGTACTATTTCTGCTGTACCCAGAAGAATAAATCAATTAGGGTAATGGGACTCACAGCAAAGATTTTGTGGGGATTTTTGGAGCTAAAGAGAGTTAAGAAACAAAGAAATAGGGAGTTATGATCTCATGGCTCATACTACTAAAAACCTGAGGTAAAAAAAAAAAACAAAAACCAACGCCAAACAAACAAACCAAAAAAAACCAAAAAAAAACAAAAAAAAAAAAACCACAACAAAACCAGGGTGGATTAAATTACCTGGAAGTCATCATAAGGGAACAGTAGCATCTCACGTAGAGGATCATTCAAAATCTGTGTTTTCCTCTGAACAATGACATTTTCATAGTCTATTGGTTCTATAAGTTTTGGTTTTGCCTACAGGAAAAAAGAAAAAAATCAAAATAAATTCAGGTATATTGAGGGAATATTACAATTGTTAACTTATTCTAGAAGTTACTCTTTAAAAGACTGGCAGAATTATATTGCATCTACATAAAAAACATGCAGTATTCAAAATGCAGACTTTGTCATGTTACACCATATGGGGAAGTGCAAGTGACAATTAGAGACAAGCATGCTGATTGCCTCAGAATTATTTCACAAAATCCAGTAAGCCAGAGCTTATTAGCATAATAACATATGTATTTTCACTACAAAAAAAAAAAAAAAAAATTAAAAAAATTACTAGTCTCTTATGTTAATGGTTGCCTTTCCTTGATACAGCCCAGAAAGCTCTGATCTGGGCTTCAGAGGAATGAAACCAACCTTAGCTCAAAGACTGAGCTTTTAATTCAGCAGTAACCTGCAGCAGGGGCAGGCTAATTGACATTTCTCCTTCTTTCTATTTTTTTTTTTTTTTTTTTTCAAAATTCCCATAGGCCATCTACTTCCCTCTTAATTGCACAAGTAGCTTTCCTCAGTAACTGTGCATTGATTCCACATTAAAACCCCTTTCCACAAATGAGGCATTACAGCTGCCCCTGCACAATCAGACAGAGAAAAACCTTCACCCTGCCAAGCATTCTGTTAAGTGGTCAGCTCTGCCTTGGAGTGTGCAAAAATGGGGTCACAATCTAGCTTGAACTTTCTGCAACCAAAATTCAGCATCACAGAAACATAAAATCAGAAGATATAAAATTACATTTTTTTACAAGCAACAATTACAAGAGACTTTAGAAATTATAATTTCTCAAGATCAGTGGTACTAATTTATAGGTAAGGTATATTAAGGATAGTTGTAGCAGCAAGACCAGCTTCTGTCATCATTATAGGTAAAATGATAAGATAAGCTTTATATATATTTTTTGTATAACTCATGAGAATAACCTTCCAAATTCTAATTGTCCTACACAGAACAAATCTCTATCAGTAACTGCTGTTAATCACTAGTATATTAATAATATTCCTAAGAAACCATACAGGTGTTTTCTTCATCCAAAAGTGAATCAAATAAATTTGTTTGTCAAGGAATTAGGAAAGCTTTGGTCAGAGAAAGTTATCAAAGTTTTCAGGCTTACTTCACAGGCTATTTAAAAACTATTTGAGATTTCCTCATATGCACCACACAGTAGTTTTTTATTGGCAAGAAAAATGTGGGAACATAACAAAGCATAACAGCTGAAGAGGCAAAGAAAAGCCAAGTCTGGAAAAATCTACCAAAAATTATGAACAAAATGTGGCTTTGTTAAGAAAAATAGCTAGCATTTACAATCACACAGGAAGGATTTACTAGAAGTTCATTAGCTATGTAACAACATAACAGCACAGACCAATACTTCTAAGAGCCATAATTACTATGTTGTGTTTGACATCTTTGTGCTCAGATGAGATGGAGAAGGGCTGTTCAGTTCACTCCACATTGCACTCTGACGCGTTTGCAGAGCTCGTGACCTGAACCCCAGCTACTGCCTCATCTTCTGCTGTCATTCATGAACATGAGCTATCACAAAGCCAAGAACTAATGTCAGCGTCCATCAGAAAAGGCTTAAGTTTATGTTCATGCACCCTTCTGTAGCTTAAATGGTTGGAAAATTTAGCTCAGAAAAGCATATACAACCTAAGAAAAGATTACGTTTTTATTAAGAAGGCACACACAACCTAAGAAAAGATTATGTTTTCTCTAATGTACTAATTTACACAAAATATTTTGGTTGCAAGTTTGCATGTGTGTGTTCAGACTGCTGCAGTGAATCCCAAGCTAATGAAATGATGTGCCCCACACCTCCTTAACACCTTGTCCGCCCAACTATTAGAAACATTTCCTGCATACTGACACTGCAAAATTACCCCTTCACAAAATTTCAGATTGAGCAGCCCCACTCCAACAGATTGTCATAACCAGTTCTGATTCCAAATAAACTACAGTAACTTCACCACTTCCAACTCATTCACTACGGCAGTAACTGTCCTTTACAAATTTTCTTCCTTAAGCACAGAGCTAACAGAATACAAAGAGCATTTCAAACTTTACTGGTCTACAAATGAAGTACAAGGCAACGCATCAGCCAGAAAACAAAACACCCTTTGCTCACCTTTCTCTCACTTCAGTGTAACAGGTCTCTCTCTACCCATCCAAGCAAGCAACATGCCCACCTGCCAACCCCTGAGCCTGAGCTCTTATGCAGGACACTCTTTCTTAAGTTAAAGCAAGGTTTAGAGACTACTAGAGTAACATGGCCCAGCCACTCCTTTTGGTCAAGTTTGCCCTTCCCATGTGACCACTCCTTCTCAAGAGTTTGTCATGAGAAATTATACACAGCATGCTGTGGTGACAGGTTGGTTTGAGAGTGGTGCAGGATGACTGACCTTTAGCAGAAACAAAAGTAAATACTGCAAATTAAACTGTGCCAGAGAAGGACCATTTGATTTGTGTAGACAGTCTCTGCAGTTAGCTGAAAAGGCTTGGCTTCACAATTGGCTTAAAGCCACTAAAAGCAGGGCTGACACCAGAAGGACCCTTCCCCTCTCTCGTGGATCCTTTCTGAGAAGTGGCCTTCTCACACAAAGACCAGCCAGAGCTTTTGTGACAGATCAGGAGGTGATCTGGCTTGAGAGAATTCCTTCCAACCAGGGGCCTTCCAGCCAGATTGTGTCTGAAATGCTGATCAGACACTGTGTGACCACTTGGGGCAATTTGGGGAGTTTTTCAAAGGGAAGAATAAACACGTGCATGGTCAATATTGTCAGAAAGCTCACAAAGCAGGACAGCTACTATCTGAACTAGCAAGTGGATAGATGACAGCCCCAGTTCCACAGCCTGGTAGCAAGGAAAAGTTGTCATCTCCAATGGGTAATGGATTTTGACACGGTGCTGCATATGATCAGCACTCTCATCCACTTCTCCCTGCTGCTGACGAGTTATGTCCATCCTCCTCTTAATTCTCTTAGGAAGGTGACAGATGAAGACTGGGAGAAAGCTAGTTCTGGCTTCTCTCATTTTACCAGCAAAACCAGAGGAAAAGGATTACTTTTAAAGAAAATGCAACTGGGCATGCAAACACACACACTTGTCTAGCACAGCTGATTTAAAACCCAAAAATGCAGCTTTAGAAATCATCCAATTAATTGCAAATGCCTCTCTTTGCTCAGTCGCAAAACTGGCTTGCCACACCTATAAAATTAATGAAAAGGAATCTTAAAAGAATATAAGCTTTGCTTATATTTTGTTTGCATGCTGTAAAGACAAGATGAAAAAAAAAATCCTCCCTCATGAGAAGCTTTTAAAGAATCTAAAGCTCACTGGAGCTGAGGTCTTAAATACAGACTTCTATTTAATCAGTGAGGTACTTGATTTGCAGAAATATCATTTATGAAAAAAATTAATGAAGAATTTGCTTCCTTGGGTTTTGCTTAAATGTTACTCATTTCTTTCTTAGTCATTTGTCAGATTCAAAAGGAAGAGGATGTTTTATCAGTTTGGACCAGATATGAAAAAAGAAAACAATAAACAACACACTGATGCTGGCATTTAGCCAGACATAAAACAGCACAAGGAAGCAGATTCTCTTGCAGGCTCTTCTAAACTTAAAAAAAAAAAAAAATCTGGTCAATTACTTCATGCAATATAAAAGAAAATATGATGGGTAGTTACAGGATTGTTAAATACGATTTATGGCCAGCAGATACAGATAAAACTCAGCCCAGTTAAAACTGCAACATCAAATTTATAGGCACTAAAATCAGTCTTTACAACAAGGCTTAACTTTTCCTATTAATCTGCAGCCAACAACACTTTTATTTCTGTAATCTAGGAAAATGCTAAGAGCATAGGCGTTCATGGCTGGTCTCGAGCCAGCCAATGCTATATTTTTGAAAGATAAAAGAGCAAATTTTCTGCCATACCATTTTGGGTTTTGCCTGAGTATTATAAGCATGGAAACTTATCAGAAATAGGAAATATTTCAAAACAGCACTCATGACACCCACACAGCAATCATTTTAATCTGTCAGAATACAGCATATATATTTGGACAAGCAGTGTCAAAATTCATCAGATAAAATAAATTTTAAGCTAAGAGTTCAGTGATTACCTACACTACACATTACAGAAAAAAACCCACAAGACATGTTTTTCTCACACACTTAAATTGAGACAATTGTTATTGTCCAATTCTCTTCTCAGAGAACAAAAGATGGTAAGGCAAAGCACACTGAATATTGTTAGCCTCCTGCTACAAAACATCATTTACCTTATAAAAACATGCTTGGCTTATACACCTGCAAATTAACAAGTTCCCATAAGGAGGAAAATGGAGCTACAGGCACTAGCAGGAAGCAGATATAAATAGATGAATAGGTGTTATGTATTTTTTAATAGTGGCCTGAGGAAAGCCACTGTGGCCATACAGTAAGATTATTTTATACTAAATATGGGTAACAGCTCCATGTTTGTATACTGTCCCATAATAAACATAAAATAAATTGCTTAGCTTGAGGTTTTAAAAATTAATTCAATAAATTATTTGCATTCTAGAGCTTACTTTTAACTATTATATTTTATACTGACAGCAAGTTTCCAAGCAGAAAGACGACCTCCAAAAGATCCAACTTCCCAGAAACATCAAATGTTTTGATAAGCAGTTACTACTTGTGACCATCAAAATGCAGCTGGACAGCAGGCACACTCATCCAGCAACTTCTACAACAGCTAGCACAACAGCAGCTCATCCCAAGCAGGGTTTTGAGGCACCACCTGGAAAATCTAAATGCTTTTTCCATGGGCTCTCCTTGCTTGTTAACCTCAAGAGCAAAGTTATGACACAATGTAATTCAAACCACAGGGACACAGGACACACAAACTGACATACTGGCACTGAAAGCAGCAGATGACTCTTTCCATGAACCCACCCACCTAATCAGGAAAAGTTAATTCTAGCACAGCACTCAATCAAATAACATTGTTGCAACAACACATGGGATGCTTCCAGTGATAGACACGCAGCTGCCTCAATACACCCCTAGTCCCAGTAAATATTAAAAAATTAAATTAATATGACATAAATTAATATCACAAAAAACCTGTTGCTTTTCGACAGCTGATTCTTTCTCATCTTTATAAAGAATATTTAATCTGAGTGCTAGGCAAATCACATCATATTTGCACAAAAGGAATACATCTACACTCAAAAAATATTTTAGACAATAGTAAATGAGAAGTATTACTAGAGTAAACCTACTGTTTACTCTAGTAAACAGTAACTAGTTAGTTACTCTAGTAAACTACTAAAGAAGCCTACTGTTTCATATGCCTCTTTTGAGGATTGCTATCTAATGTGATTCCCAGGTTTTTAACCCAGGAAACAAGAAGTTCTGCTGTTTAGAATTTGTTACAGCAACTAGCAACTTTGTCACTCTTAGTTATTACCTCACTGCACCCATGACAGGGTACCCACCTTCACTGTGCCAGTAAAAATTTACTGCAACATCACAGCCCAAGGAAATAAAAATGGACCCAAATGTCAATGTCAAATGAAACATTACACCTTACTTTTTGCTTTGTGCCTGGCAGCACACTTGCTGCAGGTTACTTGTACCACTTTATCTATCCCAGGCAAAAGGGATCTATAATTATGCTATATATACACTTATGCATATATATATGTAAACAGATTAAGAACAAATTAGTAACTGAAATGAAAGTAAAGACATTTTTACAGTGACCTATGCAAAACCTATATGTTCTTCCCTTTAAATATTGACCTTTGTGTTGAATGCATGCACTTTATCCAAAAATGAAAATGAGAGCAAACACTGGAGGTGTACTATTCCATGAACATTAAATTAAGTAGTATTTGAAAAATTATAAGGAGGTACTTAAATGGTGATAAGTAAACACAGTATTGTTTTATACTTTTTTTTTCCTTAAATAAGTACATATGCCTTGCTGATTAGCTGCAGTACTCCAAGTATCTGCAGAAACACTAATATCCTCTCTGAGTATTCATAGGGGAATAAAAACAATTCTAAATAAAGTTAAACATTCCAAAGGCAGGAAAGCACACAGAAGATTAGCTCATATTGTACTGATGAAAATCTGGACCAGAAATCGGAACACACCCATCCAAAAAAACCCCACATTCTACTAACAACTCTCTGAATAGAACAAAACCAAAAAAAAAAACAGTGACAAGGAAAAGAAAGTTTGTCTTACTAGCACACATGTAAGCTTTTGGTTATACACAGTAGCAATTGCCAAAAAGTTACAGATGAGTATTACTAATGCAGATGGCCAAAATGTTTTAGTTCAATTCTTAAATACGTAGTGTGAAGCTCAATTAGGGCTTGGGGGGGACATTATAATTTGAAGATCATCCCACTAACTTCAACTACAGGCATACAAATAAAGAGAGGACCATCAGCAGCAGCAATTAAGCATGAAATAACACTAATTAAAGTTGAAATTTTAGTAAGAACTACCAAAGTACTTCTTTCTACTCATATGTAAGTACTAGTTTACCAATCCTCCTCTGAAGAGAGTTGGTGGATTCATTGCAGCTCACTTACTACATTCTCTTGTTGTACTATTAAAGTTTCAACAGAACTAAGTGTCTAGAAGTGTTTCAGACAAAAAAGTTCTTATCTGATTATTTCCCCCACAGACAGAAAATTCCCCTTTTCCTTCACTGGAAGCTACTTTAAAACTTTAAATTTCTCAGTAATCTACACTGAAAGAATTGAAAAATAAGTCCTTTAACAGACAGACAGATACTTTAACAGAAGTAGTCATTAATTATTTAGATGGTTCTTTGATCATTTAAGTTACTCTTTAGGGAGTTCAAAGATACATTAATTGGAAGATATGCCGGGCAATTAAAAACAGAGGTGCTAGAAAGTGTTTTAAAGCATATGCAGTTTCCATGCTAGGTTCAAAGAGCTGTTTAGATATGCTAGATAGAAGAGACTGAAAAGCAGCTAGTCTGAAAATCAAATCCCGAAGTCACACTCAAAGAGAACCAAAGATCTGGTAAACTAGAACAGTAAAAATCAATTAAAAAGGCAGACAACACACAGAGAATCAAACCTAAATCCTAAATGCAAATTATTCACAAGTAAGAATGCTGGAACTTCTCATCTGCACCAGATTAAGAAGTTTTTCACTGACAGAGAGAACAGGAATTATTAAAGGGAAGAGACAGCTTGTTTAAAGAATTCTTACCAGCACAACCACAGGACTCTCCGCTTGCACTTCACAAGGACCTGCATCCTTGCCCTTCTGTGGAGATTCTACAGAAAGCTCTTTCTTAGGATTTCTGTTTGTTCTTGCCTGCATTCTTTCATTGAAAACACAGACAGCAGCAAAACTGTATGCTTTTTGGCATCAAAGTAATCAACATGCCAGTGATTCAGTGAAAACAAAAGCTTTTTCCCTGGCACAAGCAGCACAAAGTACAAACTAGTCTAACTTCTCAGCTGCAGTTTGCTAAATCTGTTATGGTGGGAATGCATGACAGACAAAGGCCAGCCCCTAAACACGCTGTACTCCTCTGGGGAAGGAAAAAAAAAAAGGTGGATCCATTTTAATGCCTTAAGGTTATGAGCCAAACACAAAAGAGAATGTGCATATCTAAAAATACTATATAAAACAGGCTGAGTCTTTTACAGCATGTATAAAATCAAGCCTGCAATAATTTAAAAATATTTTTAGTGTAAGAATTAGTCACTTATTGACAACTGTATCTTCTCAGAAGTATGAAACCCTAAGTATTGTGCTTTTTAAATTTTTTTTTTGCATTAATGTCACTTACTCAGGTGCTATCAACAATCCACCACGACCCAAGGACATTCTCCCTGAACAGATACACTGCCCTTTTTTGGGGGTAGAGTGGGCATGACCCTTTTTATCTTAGTGCTAAATCCATATTAAAAGTTTCACTTAATACCAAATTGCCTTCACAATAAAAATCTTACATACTTTACAAAGATACTAATTCAAAATAAAATTCAAAAAACTTAACTCTTCAACTACCAGGATGCCTCTGCCTCTTTCCTCTCATCAGTCAGTTAGCTCACTCCTGTATTGCATGTTATTTTTGCTCATTCCTCACTCCTCAGAACCCTTCAACACTGTAGGTGTCCATGACTGATCAGCATCCAAAAACACAGAGAAGACAATGCAACAAAATGTTCAAACATTTTGAGAGAAGACACTTGGGAAGAAGACACTTCTGCAGCCATGAAGGCCAGCCAGCCATCACTCGCTGCCTTTGGCCAGCACAGAACCCTGCAGGGTGTCAGCCTTGTCTGCTGAACAGCTTGCAGAAGTGTCTCCTGGCCTCAGGATATCCAGGCTACAAACAGTGCTCAGTAGTTGCTCTCTTCATTCTGGTCCTTAATTACAACATAAACTCCATCACAGGACGACTAGGTTGGAAGAGATCTTGAAGATCATAGAGTCCAACCCATGCCCCAACACCTCAACTAAACCATGGCACCAAGTGCCACATCCAGGCTTTTTTTAAACACATCCAGGGATGGTGACTCCACCACCTCCCCGGGCAGGTGACAAGTCATGCCTCCATTTTGCTTTTTTAACCCAACCTACTCTCTTACCATACCTGTACTTACAGCCACTGTGCACACACACATACAGTGGCAAAGTAAGAAGCAGCAATTTTATTGGAATCATTTCTGTGCAATTGCAAAGGAATTTTGCATGCAACCTAGCTGACATTTTTGGAAATTTTTAAGGTTTGACTACTCCAACTTCCCCACAGAGTAGTTTTAGCTAAATTCCTCCTGGGGGAAAAAAAAAAAAGTGAATGGTGATGAGCAGTTTTCTCCAGGTTTTGAGAGGAATATTCTGGTTTTCCCTTTGTTTCTTTCCAACACTAATGAGTTGCAACCTCCAAGTTCACAAACCTCAGTAGCTGTATTTACCAAGCAAAAATACATCTGAGAGAAAATTCAACTCCCCAGAGAAACACATCCTTATTTTAGACTCTCTGTCTACTAAGGAACCAGACAGCTGTGGAAACTAAGCCACCACCTTCATTCAGTTCTCAGTTCTCTTGGGACAGTTAGTTATCTCAGTTCAATATAACTCATGTCCTAAATTTAACTTGGCATGAACTTTTATCTATTCTCTAATAGAAGAGAAAGTCACCTTAAACTGCAGAAAGAAGATGAAGTTGTGGAGAAGCACAAATATCCTCCTTTATTGTTAGAATTGTTAAGAAGGCACAACTTGAGCCACAAGTTTTTTATTCTTCAGACCTAACATAAGATGTTGATCTCCCTTTCTCTTCCCCTTCTCTCCACTCCCACACTTGTGTAACATACTCCTACTTCAGCCCACACTTGTGAAATTCAGTCTGAACAAGTCTGAAATTGAGTCCACAATGCAACTACATTTCTAAAGAGTGGACACAAAGAAATAATAACATTTTATTCCAAACAATAATGATTTTTTATGTTTCTGACTTTTTCTCTAGGAAATACAAGTTCAATCCATGTACTTTTTAAGCTGCCTCTCTCATACTGAGAAACCAAACTCCAGAAAACAGTACTTTATGAAGCTTCATAAAGAGTTAAGAAGGAAACCAGCAGTTTAGTCAAATTTACAAAACAGATCTTCCTGTGTAAAGCAAGGTACACAATAGTTCAAGAACATTTAGTTACACTTTTTATTTTGCACCAGCCCCCTTTGTTTTCAGAGAACGGAAGCACAAAACAGCTTAGACTAAATTACACCATTACTTGAGGATGCAGCTGCCAAACAGGAATTTGTTTCATTGAGATGGTCTGCAATTATACTTAACTGCAAACAGAAATGCACAACCTTATTAGCAAAAGGCATTTGTGAACACTAACACTAATAAAGATTTTAAAATTATATATACATTGTAAGTAGTACTTCTTCTGCTTAATTTAACAAAGGATTCTTCTTCTAAATGGCAACATTATTTTACCCTGGTCAGGTACTTCTCCTGAATGCAATGCATTACTTTAATTCATTATAAATGTGATTTTCTTTCCCAGCCATTCTTCTTGTTCCTCTCAAAATGTGGTGAGGGACAAGAAGAAAGCCAACAGGCTAACATTTTAACCTGTGATTTTAGTTTGAGGTTGTAAAACCTCAAATTTAAATCACAGGAAAATCACATCAGTTTAAAGATATAGAAGCAATTTTTCCTTATGAATGACTCATGTAATTTCTATCTTGCATTTCATTCACTGACATACCTTTAGAAGAGGTTCTTTCATTTAACAAAAACAGAAGTGTGAGGCAGTACCTCTGGAACTCTATCCTGCATAAAACAGACCTTAACTGCCAAAATGTACTTCCAACATTTATTTTCTGTTGAGGACTTAGTGATTACCTCAAGAATTTAATTAATGTAAAAATACTTAGGGGGAAAAACAAACAAACAAAAAACCACAGCAAAAATATCAATGCAAGCCAAACAAACAAAATCCCAAGAGATATTGTTTATCCAGGCATCATACAGTCAAAATATTTAAGCTACTTTAATAAAGTAGTGTATTGAAACAATTTCCCAATAATACAGTAAAATTCAAAAAGTGAAAGATGAAAACCAGAACTTTAAGACATGATGAAACTTTTACCATCTTGTTACGTGACCTGTAGTTTTAACCTCCTTAACTGCAATTTTTTTTAAAAGTAACAAAAAAAATACTCAGTTTGTTGCATCGGTCAGTTGGTTACCTCAACAATGATCAACAGAATATCCAGGAATATAACACATACACAAAAAATATCACTGTACAAAAACTGACTGCATTTCCAAAACTACAGGAAATTACTAGCTAGAGACTATCTGCAAAATAACTCACAATATTATGGAAACAGTGCAATTCATCTTTTTACAAACACTGTGGCTTGAAGGACTTCACATGGCACTTCTAGCAACCATAGTTTTTACAACACTTCCAACAGCCAAATATTTGGTTCTCTTCTTGCATCATACAGTCCTAAGGAACAGGCTAAGTAATTACAAAATTACATATGTAACAAAGTTCTCAGTAGTTCTGGCATACCCCAGTGATTCATCCAGCCAATCTGCTGTCCAAAAGACAAATTATTTGAGTCCTTCAAATCAATTTTCAGTTCAGTAACTTAGTTCATGCACAATACCACAAAATAAAAAGTGAGTGATGGTAAGGGAACAGGCAGCATATGAGAACTTCCTTTGAACTTTAATGGAAGAATAGATGACTACCCAACCTCCATGTAGGAACAGTCTAAAATCTGAGTAGTTTGGTTTGATGGCCCTTCTTTTGCTTCAAGTCCCACTTAAAGTCTGCATTAAGATCACTAAACCTACTGGCTATAATTACAGGCACCAAACTTTCCTCTCTAAGCTGTTCTAGGAAAAGAACTGTCCTTAACCTCTAACAGTTGGCAGGGAGAAGTTGGGGAGAAGAAGAGAAGAAGGAATAATATTACTATAGGCTTGCACGTCCTGTATATGGGAAAACAGAAGGATTTTATATTATTTGCTAAAACCCTACACCTGTTCTCTGCTCTGTGGCTACACTCTCCACTTTGTGTCTCTAAATTTCCTGGCAACTCACAGCATCTCTTAAAAAAAAATTCAAAAATGAGAAGGACGGATAACTGGAGGGGAGTTGATGCTTTATTTTGCTAGGGCTTTGAGGGTTGGGTTTTTTTTTGGTTGGTTGGTTTTTGGTTTGGGCTGGATTTTTAAGGCAGAAGCACAACTGAAAGTATGGACCCACCTTAGCAGTGTAACAAGGACCATTAAAAAGCCAGTACTTCTTGCTCTCATCTGTGTTAGTACAAGATATTCCAGCACTGCCCTCCCACACCTGGCAGCCTGCCTTGCAGCTGTATCCAAGGCTAACATTTCACAAGTCAGTGGAAGATTCAGTGTTGCAGCTATACATATCTTAATGCTGCCAAGTTTCATAAGTGACCAACACATAAGTGCTTCCCTGGAAGAACATATTTACGAGTTCAAGAAAAAGGCTGATAGCAGATGGAATGCAGCACGCAATTCACCTGCCAATTCCCTACCATCCCTGCTACACTCAGATGAAACAGAAAATTCAGGAAGACTCCTTCTATGACAAACACTGCAAATGTGTAATTTGCAGTCCCACCAATAAGGAGAACATTCTCAATTGGAAACTGGGATAAGAAAAGAAAATGTGTAAGACACAGATAGGAGTGTGCTACACATTACGCAACTTTTCATGTTCACTTTCTTTGGCAAAGCAAGAAATAAGCCTATTTCATAATAGGGAGAACAACAACCACTCTTTGTAGAGGTATCTCTAAATCAGTATAAATGATGCAATCTCAAATTTTGCATTGCAGGGAAAATTACTCTCAAAACACTATTTTTAGGGAGAGAGTTAAGTAGCCTGGACAGGACAGAGATGCTACACAGAAGAGATTTCAATCATGAGCAGGTTGCATCAATGAAAAAAAGTAACATCAATGTACAGGTCAATGTACCACTCAAGAAGCTGGAGTAAAAAAACCCTTTCTTTCAGTAGCAGTTAAAGGATTCTTGCAGTGAGTGTCTTTATTGGATCCACAGTGATTCTCTACAATGCATTTTTTAAAAGCTTTATTTCACAGAATAAGAATTTGGCTAAAGTTGTCAACACAGACATGGCATATCTCATTATACAGTAGCTTAGCTGGGGCACTCTCACACTGTGACAAATAAAAATCAAAACAAGTGTAAAATCACAGCAGAGCTAAACAAAATACAGATTAACTTTTGTCCATGTCACATATCTGCATACCATTACCTATGAAGTATCAACTTGTGGTGCAATTAATTTCATACCATCTTAGTAGGAATCTGTTTTCAGGCAAAACCAGACTTCCTTAATGTCCCAGAGGAAAAAAATAAAAGAAAACAAATCAAACAAATAGGAGATGTCAAGACTAAAACTGCACTGACATATGTCCTTACAGAGAGGACATACACAGGCAGACTGACTGTGAGAACATTATTGCCCTAAAGATGGCTTTTTTCTTACCTGGATAGGACCTTATGACTGTCAGAAACTAACAGGACAGAACAGGCACACAAGAAGTGGATCAAACCCCCAAGTCTGAAGATCTGTCAAATGGCAGTAGTTCTGCGCCAAGCAAGCTTGAGGATGGGGGGGAAGGGAGATGTTGGAAGGTGCCTGGAGGTGTCCAATGCCAGGTTTGATGGGCCTCCAAACAACCTCTAGGGGAAGGTGTCCCTTCCAAACCAAAGGATTCCATGATTCTATGATGGACTCTAGATGCATTTAATTTCATGACAGAATAGGGTATCTCTTGCATTTCCTGAGACCCCCAACGAAGGTGACAAAATGATGAATCTGACTCCACATTCTTAGAAGACTAATTTATTATTTTATGATCTATATTCTATTATAGAAAGCTATACTAAACTATATTAAACTATACTAAAGAATACAGAAAGGATACAGACAGAAGGCGAAAAGATACTAGCAAGAAACTCGTGACTCTCTCCGACACAGCTTGGCTGTGATTGGCCAATAAGTAAAAACAATTCACATGAAACCACCTGTTGGATAAACAATCTCCAAACCACATTTCCAAGCAACAAAACACAGGAGAAGCAAATGAGATAATATTGTTTTCCTTTTTCTCTGAGGCTTCTCAGCTTCCCAGGAGAGAAATCCTGGGCAAGGGATTTTTCCAGAAAATATGACAGTGACAGGTACCTACATCTATAGATGAGTTAAATGAGCATTCAGGCTGTTGCTAAGGCAAGTGCATAGAAGTATTAATTGAGAAAGAGGAGCAGAGATGTGAACTCCTTTCCATATGCTCACGAAGTCCAGACTCTAGTCTTAAAAGCCCCACCTGTGCAGCTTCTCCACCACAGAGGTCTTCTCATTCCTTAAATCCATGTACAACTTTATAGGGAGGTTTTAAGAGGTTTTTTAATGGGGTTTTTAGGGTGGTTTAGGCACTTTTTAAAAATTTTTTTGGGGGGTGGGTTGGTTTTTTTGCTTTGGTTTGGTTTTTTTGTTTTGGTTTGGTTTGGGGTTTTTTGTTCATTTGTTTTTGGTTTTTTGTTGTTTTTTTTTTGTTTGATGGGGTTGTGTTGTTCTTTGGGGTTTTTTTAGCTCCACACATTTTGACTTCTTTCAGGGGTATCACAAGATACCCCTCTGCTACATTCAGGAAGAACATGTTTTCCACCTGGATGTAAACTAGTGCCATATATTTGGGTTGGCTATCTTTCTGTGCTAGTTCAACATATATTGTCATGGATTAACAATAATAGATTATTCATGTAGAATTAACAATAATAGATTATTCATGTAGACTTGACCAACTACCCTGATTTTATCCCCAAGCCTGAAGATTTTTTTTTCCTGAAGATAAAATGCTTAATCTTATCTTCTGCATGCCAGTGCACTGAGTGCTTGCCAGCCTGTTTCTGATAGTCCTCTCAATGCATCTTTCAAAGACGTGTATTTGATGTAGGTACTACACACTTGGTGAATATGTGCTGCAATTTCCCCTGCTGAGAGGGCAGAGGGATATGAGGAAATGGACATTCGAGCATTCTTCCCAAAGGAATCTAATGAAAGGTCAAAAGAAGTCTACAGAAACCACCAGGAGACAGCCAAAACTACAAGTCAGCACATCAGATGCCAGGTTTTTTATTCAGCCAGAGCAGTAAGATGAAAGGAGATAAAAGAAGCGCTCTAATTCAAGTGACCCATGAAAAACCCCATGCCACAGTTAGATGCTGTACTCATACATATCTGTTTCTTCCTCATTAAGAGGCCTAATGCTCCCCTTGCTGATGAATAAAAGCCACTCGTAATACAGTTACAAGTTGAAGCAAGTTATGAGAGTGCAACAACAGACTAACTCGTACAAATTGTCTCCACACCATTACAGGATTGCTGCATAAGCTTTTTGAGCATATTAAAATAAAACAACTTCCACTTACTCAGCACAATTACTTCCTCAGAACTCTTTCCTTTTATATATTTCTACTTTATTTCTTCTAAACCTTTCTACCTCATATAAACAAGTTGATATTAATTTGCAAATTCAGACAGCAAGAACACACCTTAATATAAGCTGTTCATTTAAATGAAGGCTTTAAATTTTATTTAAAACGCAACACATATTAAATTGAGGAGAATCTTTTAAAAAAATTATACATATATAGTTTATTTTGAAATCAAAATATCTGCAACTTGAGTGTCTCCGGTGGAATTATTTCCAGAATGATGTAGCTCACTGCTGTCATAAGTCAATCTTCCCACATGCCCAGACTTTGGTGTATCTTAAAAGATGTCACAGTTTATTAATAAACCAGATGACTCATGAGCAGCACAGGAAAAGCAGTCACCAAAAAACTCAGGAACACCTAATGACGATGCTGCTGTCAAGTCAACTGGTGACACAGACTAAGACACTGCAGCTACTAAAATGTAGCAGGTTCAGTTTCCAGCCAACACCTAAATTGACCCTATTAAAAGCTGTACATGTACTATTTCAAAATGCCCCACATTTCTTTTCAGAAATTGTGTAAGAGCAATTTAAGTAAGAGATATTTTCAACACCAGACATAACAAATTTAAAGACTACTTAAAATTATTAGACCCCATCTTGCACAAGCTACAGCCATCATGCTAACTTAAGTATGTTTACCAAACTACAAGGTTCTAAAGCTTAATGTGAGAAATGCCAGCGCTGGATAGGCCATTAGAAGCAAACTGAGCAGAAAGCATTTCAAGCATGGAAAAAAAAGGATTTGTTTTCTGCAATCTTCAGACAAATATGTAAAAAAAAGTTAATGTCCTTCAGCGCAGTCTGTCTCACTTCGGAATTTTCTAGCTCTTCCATAGGTGCTGGTAGCCACTCACCCCAGCTTCTTCCATCCCTGAACACTTCAAGAGGCTTGTTAGCAAGCCTCAAACTTTTTAAATTTTGCTAGTTCTGTTATCACCACATAATTTACCCTTGCTCATTTTCCACCTTTATCACCCACCCAACAACATCCTAGCTGTTTAGGACCTAACTTGTACACTAACATTCAACTCTGAGGTAATGTTTGCTTATACAGTGATAACAAAAAAACCCAAAACCAAAAAACCAAGCAAACAAAAAAAGAATTTGAATATAAAAAGAAATAACATGCAATATTGTTCTGAAGATTAATTTTTTTAAAATCACAAGAAAATTGAGACAAATTAAGTAAAGTAAATAAGCATTCAAGCTGGTATTCTGAAACTATATCCTTCAAGTTACTACAAAATTAAGCACATTAAAATGTTTTCTCAACATTTGCCAAGAAGAAATATGCCCAAGATGGGCATTCGGGGAAAATATATTTTCATTAATTTTGGTGCAACTTTCAACAGCATCTCAAACTAAATTTATCATCTTTTTTTTAAATAAAGATCCATATCCATGTGGACCTAAAGACCCTACAAGATCCCGTGTTCTAGCAATACAAAGTGATAGGTTAGAAATATGCCTGAAGCTAAGCTACACCATTTTCATTGCAAGTTTGAATGACATGAGATGGACAGAAATAAACTGTACTCCTGAGAACACATTCTCACATGGGCTTCACTTTATCTTTCCTTCAAGCAATCAAAAGAGCAAGTCTTCTTAAGATAAAAATGTAATTAGATTTAACTAGATTTTAGATTTAACCCCCTGACATCGGGGTTAAAGGGTAAATAAGAAAAACATACGCTAAATCAACTGCTTTTTTCTCCTTACTTTCTCCTCAGAGGAGGTGATTTTTCCTTCAAGTGGAGCTACTTCCCTGAGAGTTTCCTTTTCAGTGTTGAAAACCTGGAAATTTTCAGGTTTTCAACCTGGAAAACCTGGAAATTTTCAGGTTTTCAACACTGATTTTACAAGAGGATCAATGTGTTGTTAAATGAAAGGACTCCCTGAAACTCACTGGTGTTTTGACAATAGCTCTGTATCAGGAGATATTTGATCCAAAGTGGCTAAGCAGACGTGATAGGAGGTACATCCCAATAGGCTAAGCTAAGGCATTGCAGCTCAGATATGTTACAGCGCAGACAAAGAGGTGAAACCACACACCCACTTGCATCTGTTGCAACAATCACCAAAATAAAAAACAACACAAACAAGTGACACTGCTTCTGGTGTCATTCTTGTTCTTGGCCGTACAGGTTCTCTTCAGAGATGAGATTACTGGAGCCTTCACCTCCATGCACAGCTTCTTGATGAGGAGTAACACAATTTCCCCCCCTGAAAGCCACCACTTTGGAAGGGAAAGAGCTAGACAAGCTAGTTTTCATAGCAAAGCATACAGACATTATGTAATTTAAGAAATACAAGTCCTATATACTCCTAGGAGTTCCATAAAATCACTTGTCACTGTTGCCAGGATTGCAGTATCTTCCCCCTCCTTCCCATCCTTCTCACAATCCCACTTCCCAGGCTTCAGGGCTAAATCTGCAGCAACTGCTCCCCAGCCTCAGACAACACCTAAGAAAGCAATAGCCAGTGCCAGCTCTGATTATAAGAGCATGACCTTTAAACAAAGGTTCCCGGATTTTTCTTGTAAAACCCTGACTTTTATTTGTCTGGACTACGCTGGTCCATTACAATGACCAGGAAGTCATTCTGACTCCTTGATTCCACACACTCCTCCATACTAACATTCAGGTATTTTTCCCCAGAAAACATCTTCTATTAATCCACCATTTCCAGTTTAACCAAGCTAATAAAGCCATACTGGAAAATTCAAAAAAATAATGCTATTATTTAAAAGAATCTAGACATTTTGGAGTTGGAAAAAATCCATCCCCCAAAGAGACAGATGTAGAACTTCAGTTGTAAATGGCAGATTAAGCACATTTTGTGTTTAATCTTGCCAGTTGGTACCAATTCTGTAGGATGAAATTAAAGAGAAATTATTGCTGGAACAGTACCGTGTGAAACAAAGAAAAAATACATACAAAAACATTTCACTGCATACTCCAAGTTGCAGTAAGTCATATTATATTAAAAAAAAAGTATTTCTTCATTCAGCCACCTAACTATCTGTAGAATTCCAGGCCAGTAAGGGTGTTAGGTCTTAAATTCAATGGGTCACCAAAGTATTTGCAAGTACTCATTACACAGAATTTAACAAATTTCTAACAATATTCTTTATGAGGCTAACTTAAAAATGGCTAACAGTGTAAAAAGGCTTCTAATACCCAGAGGAAGCCATTTTATTTGTAATATCAAACTATATTAAGCAAATGCAATGCTATCATGAAGGATAATATACATCCTATGAGTTATTTAAAGCATCTGAAGACAGTTCAGATTATTCTGTGTTTTCTCCTAGAAGCTTGTGTATCCATGAATAAAAATATACATACATGTGTGCATACATACACACACGTGTATATAGATTGATTCACGCACCTTTTTTTTTCCCTTAAATTTCAGTTCAGCAAAAAAAGGACCTGAACAGCACAAAGGCAACAAAAGCTTTATGAAATTTCTAAAGACTTTCCAGGGCTGCAGTTGCACAGCATGGGTATGCCAGCCAGATAACAAGCTCAAAATCTGTCCAGCTATTTCAGTGTACCACGCCCCTCTCATTCCAACTACTGAGACAGTGACAAAGCAATTAGCAAGTAAACTCAAATTGGTTTGCATTAATGTTAAAATCCTTGACTAGCCCAATTGCGAAGCAAGCTAAGCACACTAGTTAGCTCTTGCAATTCCACCCCCTCAAGCTTAAATGTAATACACCTGACGCACGAACACGTCATGAACCTGGGGGGTACAAAGACCACAGTCTCACTTTAAAGCCTGGTTTCTATATATGAGGAAACACCTAGAAAGCTTTTCAGAGCAAAGCAGGTTCAGGAAACACTTATTGCTACCTTTAACAATTTTTTTTTCCTTCTAGAATGCTCCTTTATCCCTTTCAGGAAGTTAAACAGAAATAGAACAGTTAAACCATTTCAGAGGAAAAAAAAACACTCAAATCCATAAGAAAAAAAATAAACCTTAAATGCTGGGTTACTGTTTCCTCAACAATGCCTTCCTCAGTTTTTTCAAATAACATAACAATCACTTGTTCCTCAGTCCAAGTGCCAAATACATTCCAAGAGTATGTTTAGAAAGATCTAAGAGCAGACAATCTTCTACAACAATTACAGAGTAGAAACTCTTCAGAGCTATCAATACAAATCTAAATGATAGAAGGAATATGAATCTTAAGCTTTAACATTACAGCTGCATGCACACATACATAACATGCCACATACATGCACAAACATCCTACAATATCAGGACAAGACATACATCCCTGTCTGTACATAGCAGATGTTAAATAAACATGCTATTCTGGTTTTAGTTTAGCTTTCAATTAGAAGATAAAATTATTAATGAAACAAGTTTTTATTTACCAGGAATGAATGAATCAATATTTCTGAATCTTCATCTGGCAAGCTGAATGCTGTGTATTCAAGGGCATTGTTTTCCCCTTGCTGTTTGCATATATAACCACAGTTTCTCTCAAAAACTGTACGAATGCCTTTAAACAGAATCACACTTGTCGTGCAACCCATTCCCAATCTGTTGAATTTTGCATTTCTAGCAGCCCTGATTGCATTTGCAGAATGTCTTCTTCCGTTGCTCGACTCGAGTAATTTTCCTGTGCTTTGCAGAAATATTTCTTTGTACAATCCTCATTATGTCCCACATTTAGTATCTTCCTCGACTAGAAACCATCAGCTGCTGAAATGTAATCCTATTTGCTTAAGCCAAATACTGCCAAAAATCCAGCCGCTGAAGACAAAAAATCAGAGGGCGATGAGAAGCAAAGGATACCTCAGCTGTAGAAGGTAGGAGGCTTTCAGCATGTGCTGCACTCCACCAGAGAGATGAAAAGATATTCCAAGGGGTTATGGAAAGAGCTCCTGTATTCAGAGATCCTTAGAACATAATCAAAGATGAAAGGAAACTGCAAAGATACTGCTGCAGTTTCTGCTGCCAGCCACAAAGAATCCTCATCTGCTGCAAGAAAGCAGTCTCCCAGAATGCTTAGCACAGAGTTCGTACTGGCAAACACTTCTTTACTTGACCTACATGTGCTTTTTAATGTCTGAAACAAAAAGCTTCAACATAAAACACTGGAAATATGAGGGGGAAATTCTTAAATCACAGCTGCTATGCAAAGAAAACAGCACCCTATATACACTTCTTTCAATCAAATCTCTATGTCAGAGCATGCTATTATCAGTTCAGGCAAACCACAAGGGAGCTGAAGACTGTTTTCACTTTTCCCTTTCTTTCTTTCTTACATGCAAAGTGAACTGTCAATTCCCACCTGCCAAAAGCTGAATTTATTAGTCCTTGATTGCAAATAATCCATAGTCACAAAATTGAAAAAAAAAAAAAAAAGAAAATACTATCTCATTCAGATTAACATCCATTTCTAAAACAAAAACATAGAATGAAATTTAAAATACATACATTTCTTGGTTTTATAGTGACTCACACCCGTACTGATTGAATTTATCACTACAGGACACTAGTTCACATACTGCAACAGTATCCGCTGTACAAGTACATAAATATCTTTAACTGACACTGAGAATGTTAATTTTTTAAAAATACTTTTAAAGGCAAGCAATTTGCAAAAAAACCCTGTCCCAATCCACATCGTAAGAGTGCTGTATCACCCTGTCAGAAAGTGCTGGTGAGTTTTATATTTCTGCTAAACTGAAAGCACTGAGTATTCACTTACTTACTTACCAAATTGTAAAACTGGATGAAAAAGTGATCTTACAGAATCACAGTCGTTGCAGTGGAGTTAAAACAAGCTAAATTAAAAGCATGAAGGGAGGGAATAAACAGATACAAGATGTCAGCTACAGAATTGTCCCCATGAAAATTTTCTTCTCAAGGAAATATTTGCAAGCTATAATGACACTTCACAAAAAATATTTCAAACTTAATAGCATTTTCCTCTGACATCTGCCTAGCTAATACATGTCAATATGCTTCTCATTACATTTCTAACCTAGATAAAACATAATAACATGCAGACACATCAATTAAAAAACCCCAAAAACCCAACAATACTTGACAGTGATCCAATACTTGACAGTATTTCCTGTCAGTCCCATATTCAGAAAGGCAGAAGTTAGACCATTTCTCGTACTGGGAGAAATACCAATTGTTTTAAGGCAGTTCTGCTAATAATGAACAGCTTTATCATGAGGGAGAACAAAGAAGGTCATGGCAAAGAATTTGGCATAAATTCTACAATGAAGGACAGAGATCCTTCATACATAACCATGAACCCTGCGCAGCAACGTCTCCCTACCTATCCTACCCTCTTTGAAAAGAAGTAGGTCAGTGAGGGAAATGCAGTGCTCCATTCACTAAGGCTGGATAACGACATCCTTACAAACATGCAAGGGAAAACAGTCATGGGAATTACCACAGAAGGCATTCCCCAAATATATATTCAAGTTAACTGTTTCTAATGCAGAAGCCCATTTTGTTCCCATCTGAAATGCAGGTTTACAGAGACCTGACAAAGTTCAGGTTACAAACGTGGTATCAAAAGTTAAGAGATCATTAAAAGGAAGCACTGATTAGAGGCTTTTCCACGCAGTTTCAAAGACTTTATAATAGCAAATGTCTCTAACAAAGAAAAAAGAAAAAGTAGCTCACACCTTAAGAGAGTGTGAGAAAAACAGGTCACTTAACAACAAGTTATCATACACTAGACAGTTCTCCCAAATGTCTAGAAAATTACCTTACTTGCAAAATACTAGCTAGGTTATGGAGAAACAGGAAGACAAAAAAATTCAATTTGAAAAGAAAGACCATGTAAACACCATAGACTAATTCAGATGACCCTGGGAGGTGTTCTAATTCAAAATCAATTAAGAGAAAATTTAATTCCAATTATATCTTGACTAAATTTAGCATCAGGTTTCTACAGTATTTTAGAAACAGCAACTGAAACTGATGTGGATCAACACAATGGTAATGCCACCATGAAAAGCATCCTCATCACAGTCTAGAACTTCCTCAGGGAAGAGAAAGGGCAGACACTGATCGCTTCTCTGTGGTGACCAGGGAGAGAACTGAGGGAACGACCTGGCATTGTGTCAGGGGAGGTTTGGGTTGGATATCAGAAAAAGGTTTTTTGTCCAGAGGGTGTTTGGGCACTGGAACAGGCTCCCCAGGGCAGTGGTCACAGTCTGACAGAGCTCAAGACAGAGCGTTTGGACAATGCTCTCAGGCACATGGTGTGACTCTTGGGGATGGTCCAGTGCAGGGCCAGGAGTCAGACTGGATGATCCTTGTGGCTTCCATTCAACTCAGCTTAGATTGTGCAATTCCAAGTAGACCTTGGAAGGGAAATAATTATGGTGACATGAGGGGTAGGAGGAAACCAGGGTAGGAGGGAGCAGCAGAAATCTGAATAGTACACAATGCAAAGAAGTCTGCCAACAAGCAGACTTTTCATTACTTTGGCGCAAAGTAGAAGTTTCCAGCTTCATTAAGGAGATCACTTGAATGAGCAAGCAGAGCTCAACACTGCACAAGCAGAGGCCATCGAGGCAGCAACGTGACACAATGAAATATTATTCACTTCAGTATCACATCTCAAAGTGAAATGGTGTCACGGTTTAATAAAGGCATTCCCCAATTTAGTGTCCCCAGTGAAACCCTCCAAATCATGCACCCCTCATTCATTGCCCACTGCTCTTCCATGAAGTGGATGGCTGGAGAAGAGAATCGGAGGCATGAAACATAAAAATCACAGGCTGAGATAGGAAAAATTTACTGGAAACAGCAATTAAATAAGAAAGCACAGTAACAGCAGCAATACTAATAACAGTGTACAAGAAAGAGGTGAACAGTTGACACAATTGCTCACCACACCCCCTGGTAATACCAGAACCACCATCACAATACCCCCACTGTACAAGATCCCTTCCCCTGTCCCCAGAAAATGGCATAAGGTGGTAAAGAATAACTTCTGGGAACTAGCCATGCCCCCTCTTGGTTACTGCAAATATTAACCCTGTCCTGGCCAGAACCAGGACAAATGGGAGGCTAGAAAAAAATCTTACAAAGGTCTGACAGCACTTTGTCCACTGAAGAGACTAAAAGACAGCCCAAGGTAGGTAAAAGTCTTAATCCAATGCTAAAGATACCAAAGCAGAAAAAAACAATGTATGAACAAGCCCAGACTGTAAATATGAGCAGCAAACTACCCATTGCAAACTGCCTTTAGCTGAGCCTGGGTTATGGAAAGGTCTTTTTCCATAAGGCAGAGAGTGGAGGGGAGGAATGTAAAGCTATAGAGAGGAGACAACATTGATGCCTGCCCTCTCTTGGTTCATGAAAAAAGGCCTATACCAGAAAGCATGCAGACTTACGAGCTATTTGTGTTAGTACACATTGCAAACATTACACCCCTAAGCCAAACCACTCATTTATATGGGGAACAACAAGCTCCTCCCTGCTATATACCATATTCAATCTGCACTGACTGCACCAGGAGGACAAAAAAATTATTTAGCTCTGTTAGCTCTAGATTGTTCAGAAACATGTAATTTTGACACATGTTCTTTTGGAAAAGTAATAAAGAAGTTCTAGTTTCCTCCCAAAAAAAATTGCTTTAAGGGCCTAACCACTCCTCTGATTCCAGTAAATTACTAATAATCCACTTTCCACTTGGGAACTGGAGGATTTCAAATCAACATGTTAAACAATCCTTTGCCAACCAAATGAGTTCCAAGAAAGCATAATGACACAGGTACAAATTAAATGTGTGTTAGCAATCAGACAGTTCTAAACAATGTTTACAAGTTTCCATTTGACAATGTTTAATGCATACAAAGGCTAGGGAATCAACCTGGCTTGATATAAAATCTTCAGTTCATCCTGTAAAATTCAAAAAGAGAACTTAGAGACTCCTAGACAGAAATTGTATAGTTAAGAGGGCAGAGATCAAACTAGGGAGACCTTCCAATTGAATGGGTTACTGCAAAACATACTTCTGGCTTCAGAAAAGCCACTACTAAAGGAAAACACCTCATAAAAACACAGCCCCCTATCTGCAAGAGAACGTACTTCAGAGAGGATTCAAGCACCTAAGTCATAGCATAAGAGCCTCAAAAACATCCTTAATCTCTTGAAACATTAGCATAAGTACTTGTATTTTTACCTGCAAAGTTGTCCACGACATTTAAAATACCCAAACTAAAGCCATCTTGACATGACTGAACGTCTGATTCCTTAGAGATCTTAACACATCCTGACAGAATTTTGCTTTTCACAAAACGTGAAGTATTTGTAGGTGGAACATTACCTCTCATCTGGCAGCTGCCTGTATATTGGCTCAGAACACTAAAGATGGGGCCCTAAAGCCTCTTCAGTCTAGAGGTCAAAACCAACATCACTTGGCATTTTTTGGAGTGCCTTAACAATTCAATGACAGTGTTTCAAAGGCAACATGAAATTTTCATTTCTGCCTGAACAAGCTGTGCTGCAGAAAAGACCTGAAGATCCAATAGCCCTTGAAGAGTAAAAAGAAATGTATATGAAACACTTCATACTTAATAGGAGTGTTCATAGAGGACCAGAAAGTCCAGATGCTGGTTCCTTTTGCAAATACTGTTTCTGCAATGACTGCTGCATGCAGATTTCATAGAAGACTTTTACCAGGTAATTCTCTTCAAGAAGT
Organism: Passer montanus; assembly: GCF_014805655.1. Classification (NCBI taxonomy): domain Eukaryota; kingdom Metazoa; phylum Chordata; class Aves; order Passeriformes; family Passeridae; genus Passer; species Passer montanus. Next base: position 2,087,814 of record NW_024372370.1, on the reverse strand, counting down.
AAGGTTCCTTCAGAAAGAAGCAACTATGCTGGAAGTTTCTTTGTGGTCACAACACTGAGTTTTATTTTGTCTTAAAATTCTTAAGCACTTGATTTGTAAAACTAGTGCAGAGGATGTGTTTGAATATGGATTATCCTTAGTTACCCTCATATTTGCTCTCCAAAATGGTAAGGAGAATATGGAAAACTACAATCTGGTAAGATTCACTCCAATCTCCAGGCAAATTATGATGCAAACCCTCCTGGAAGCAATTTCTTGATGTATAGAGAGTAAGAGATGTATATCAGTTCCAAGAAGACTACATGGATTTACTAAGGACAAATTATGCCTGACCAACCTGTTTGTCTTCTGTGACGTGATGGTTGGCTCTGTGGACTAGGAGATAGCATTGGACACTGAATACTGTTAGTGAAAGAATGTTTCTGACAGTCTCCCATAGCATCCTTGTACCCCAGTTAGCTAGATGTGGTCTGGATGAGTGGATAAGGATGGATGAGTGGATAAGGATGACATCCTGCTGAACGGGCTTCTCAGGACAAGAAAGATACTGATATATTGGACTGAGTCTAATGGAGGGCCATCATGGTGTTTCACATATGAGAAAAATCTAAGAGATCTATCTTGCACAGTTCAGCCTTAAGTGAAGGCTAAAAGGAAATCTTGTTGCTGTTGCAATACCTAATGGGAAGCTAGAGAGAAGAGCCAGACTCTTCTTGAAGATACAGTCACAGAACAGAAGGAAACAGACACAGAATATTCCATTTGCATACAAGGATTTGTTTCATTTCTTTTTAACCATGAAGACTGACAGCTACTGGGGTTAAAGTATTTCCATCTTTGTGGATATTAAAACCAGGTTGTCACAGTCTCTGAGCAATCTGCTCTAACCAGATCTGTTTTGAGCAGGGGATTGCACTAGGTAACTTCTAGAGATCTGCATTTCAGCCAGTGCATTTCCATGGTTCTGTGGTGGTACACTGGATAGCCACACACTAACCACTGAAACAGAGAAAGACAAAAGCTCCAAGAGAATTTTGTCCTTCAGAAGAAAGCCAGTGTAGTTATTCCAGGAGTAGTCATGAGAACAGCATGGTTAAATTCCCAGCAATTTTGACTAAGCATTTATGCACTCAGCAACACCCTAAGAAGAGATTTTCATCCAACAGAAACAAAAAGCTACCATGACATTAGAAATACTGAGTATAGCACCAGGCTGAAGACCAGAGCCTGTTTATCATTCACACAAGATGCCATGAATGTCAAAGACCACATCTAAAGTAAAAGGAAATGCTTATGAAAATTGGAGCAAGATTTAGTCTGTCCTACCTGTACAAAGTATTTTAATGTCTATTATGCCTTTTATATATTTAGAGAAATGAGGAGGCATAGATGAAGCAATCTAAGATATGCTATTTCAAATCTTACATCCACTTATGACAGGTATTACCTAGGCACTGATGGGAGATGCACACAGATTTATAGCCCTGCTAGCTGCAAAATGCTAAATATCTTCGCTAATAGTTTTAAGTTTCATATTTGAGAGCTGCAGAAAGCTCAGTCTTCTCACAGGTCCATTCTTACATGAGTAATACACTTTGATTCACAGATGAGCAAAGGGATCTGCCAGTTCTGTGCCTTAAGCTCAAGCTTAACTCAAATATACCTTGAGGACAGACACACCAAGAACAACAAAGAACTTTGAGAAGCTGACCACACCAATCTAAACTGAATAAATAAGCATTTATTGCTAAGCATGAGACACAAAACACCTACCCCTTTTAACTCTGCAAGCCATAACACAGGATTTCTGATATTGAAATATGCTCAGTGGACTCCATCTAGTGGTCACGTAACTTTCAGCTTTCTGAAGTTAAAGTGATTATTCTGGGATTTTAAGTAGCTGATACAATAACCATAACAGAATATTATTTCCATTAGAGAGCTACAAACCAAGACAGTAATTACAAGATATTATTTTAGAAACACTGATGAAACCATGATAGAATAAATAATGGTCAACAATAGAGCAGACTAGGAAAATAAAATTTAAATCCATTTTTTTATCAAGCTTACTGTATTCAGGTTAAGAGCAGCAGACACTTCAGGCTCAGACATCCTTTTTTTACTTTAATTTGTCTAAGAAGGTCATTCAGGTTCAGGTCTTTCTCCTTTCCTTTGTTCCGAGCTCTGCCAGGAACAAGTTCCAACTTCCCCTACAGGAGATGAATTGCTGCCAAAATATTATGCTGGATGTATTGTCCCTTGAACTTCATCAGCAAGACTGTATACAGCAGGATTATTTGATTTTTCTTTCCTAATAAGAACCTCATATTTAATGTGAGGAAAAACTTAATGGATCATGTTGTATGCTCTGGCTGGGAAGAAATTAACATCTGTATTAAGCCATATACAATACCAGGTAAAAAACCCTGAAGTGATAACAAGCCTGGCAAGCAAAAATCCCAGGACAATTTCTCAAGGAAACTAGAATAGCATCCTTCAAATAATTATGATGTGTGTCATCTATTCATTAACCTGAATGCTCTTTTTAAACTCACTGACGTTTTGAGGACCAACACAGGTTTAAAAGCCGTTTTGGACTAGCAAACAGTGAGAGTGTGGCCTCCTTGAACATCCCTTAAAGACAAACATCCTACTACAATTTTCACATACACCACCTACCAGATCAGACAACATGACATTGCACATATAAGTGCCAGTGCAAGTGGGTGCAAATATGCCTGGCAGAAAGGCATCTGAAATACCACTTCACAACATCACTGTACTGGGAAAAATGAGACATGGGCTAGCTGAGATCACTGTCTATCTTATTTTCACAAAGCTTCACTTCTGTATTATTTTGTTGCCCAGTAGTCCCTTGCTAACATGGCTACAAACAAGCCCAGAAAGGCATGAAGTGAAGAGCAAGCAGATTCTCTGTCAGAATCAGCATCCTGGTGAAGGACAGGACGTCCTCTGAAACCAAGGGATATAAAGACCATTATGCAGCATTAAAGAACACAGTGTGAAATAGTATTGTCAATGTGATCAAACTGGAAAATGGATGACAACCCTTCCATCACCTTAAAACTCAAGTCTCTTTTCTGTGTGTTGATACCCACAGCATTTCCATTTGACTTTTGATTTCTTGACAAACCTGTTAAAATAAGAACAGGAACTATCTTACTGACACCCAGCTCTTTCTGTGGAGCATCCACCTTCTCATTTCAGCACTCCTTTCAGCCTATAAAGGGCAGTTGTGCGTTGGGTAACCAGTAAGGTAGCAAGATCATGCATCTCCATATCAGAACTAAAGCATGCAAAGGCAGTGGAGGCTCTGGATTTGCAGGCTGAAACCGGATTTTAGGTCTATAAACTCAGCCACACTGAATTCCAGGCTCCTGAAATCAGCTACTTTACAATTTGGGTGTTATAACAAGTGATACGTATTACATCCTGCACTGATGTAACCCGATCTTTAAATGCTTTCTCTACTTCAAATTATGCAAGCTTTATCTATTCTGATTTAAATTCTCCCACTCTTTGTTGGCAGAATAATTTTATAGTAGTCAAAATATAAGCTCCTGTCTTATCTCTGAATTCAACAAGCAACTCCTCCCCACCCACAGAGTACCTGGAAGTACTAAAAACAGTTTCATCTGTGCTTCAAATTTCCAAACCCAGATCAGTATCTGTCAACATGCCATTTCTTCTTAAGTCAATAGCTTCACCTGAGTATCAAAAAACACACAGAAGTACACAAAGCAGCAGCTAAGGATTATTTATTTACACTGATGGATCTATATTACAGGCTTCTCTGAACCCTAGCAGCTATGGATCAGCATTACTCCTTCTCAGGTTTGTTGTGATTACATTCATGTGTTCATCTCCCTTGGTTTTTTTTCATTTTGGGTGGTTTGGCATTTTTTCTCTTGTTTTATTTGGGTTTGGGGAAAAGCTGTGTTTTAAAGCATATTTAGGTAGCTTAGCTAATTTTATGTGAGGTCACTTGATATTTCCATTGCATGAAAAATAAAAAAATGTTTCTTAGGAGAAGAAACTTCAGAAGGGACTACTTGATTGTGACTTGTAAGGACTAACACTGATCATTCTTCTCTGAAAACTTTAAACAAGTTTAGAAGAGTAAAGTATCATTTTGAAAAGTGACTACTTTTGTAGATTCAGTGTCCTACATTTTTTATTTTCCAGTGTTCTTTCCTAGAATTGTTACTAGAAGAAATTTTCCATGAGTACTATAAATAGTTAGAAGGAAAAAAAAAGTCTAAATCATGTTTCCTTTATTTATTAATTTCAGAATTATAAAGCTGACACTTGCTTTCTGAACTATTGTTACTGAGAATGCTCCACAAAACAAGGTCTGCTTTGCATTTAACCTTTCCAAATACTGTGAATCTGATTTTTTAGGCAATGTGCAGCCTCAGCTGACTTATTTCTTCCTCCTCCCAGTCTCCAGATTGAAAAATGACCCAGAACTTTCATAGGTTTTTGGTTTGGGGTTTTTTTTGTTTGGTTGGTTCTGGGGTTTTTTTTATACAGTTGCAGGGGTTGAATTACAAATGTTTTTCTAAAGCAACCTGGCATCCTTTTCATCAGCTACTGAGCTGAAAAAAATTCTAGCTGGCTTCTAGTGGAATGGGCCTTTCTATTCAGAGAGGGCCCCAACACAAAACTTGGCCTGGACCCAGAGATTTAAAACTACAATTCCAGAAAAAGCTTCCATGAACACTGACACCAACAAGTACTCCAGTCTGAAAGAGCCTGCAATCTGCTTGAGCCACGGATGTACTGGACAGAGCACAGCAATGGGCCAGAAAGATGATTAAGGAACTGGAGCACCCCTCCCATGAGGACAATCAGAGAACTGGCACTGTTCTGCCTGGAGAAGGCTCAGGGATCCCATCAATGTGTATAAACACCTGCAGGGAGGGTGCAAAGAGGACAGAGCCAGGCTCTGCTCAGGGCTGCCCAGTGACAGGGCTGGAGGCAACAGGCACAACCTGAACCACAGGAGGATCCCTCTGAACATCAGGGAACACCTCTTCACTGTGAGGGTGACTGAGCACTGGCACAGGCTGCCCGGAAAGGTTGTGGACACTGCATCCTTGGAGATACTCAAAAGCTTCCTGGACACAGCCTTGGCAACTGGCTCTAGGTGACACTGCTTGAGACAGAGTTGGACCAAATGACCTCCAAAGGTCCCTTCCAGGCTCAGGCAGCCTGGGACTGTGTGACAGAACCATGGCACTCCTTTGCATCTCATTCCTTGGAGAGATCTTACCTGCTGATTTTGGGTTGTTTTTTTTTTTTAATTCTGGATATTCACCACTTGGCCCAAGGTTAACAGTGCCTTACACAGAGCCCTAGTCCAGAAGGGAATGGTTAGTTTCACCAGCCTGAGGTGCCAGATACAGAGTTTTTAACAAAGGGGTTTGGTTTTTCCACTCACTTGAACTGCCAGGAATCTCTGGACCTGGCAGGAGAATGCAGAAGACAATACCTGGATTCCCACTCCTCTTCTTACATCTGATTCATTGGGCACAGATGAAGAGATGACACACTGCTGTAACAGATGCAGCCGTCCATCCTTACACTAACAAAGAATCCCATCTCTCACTCTTTGCAGTCAGAGTAAGACTTTTTATTTTCTTAATGTACCTGCAGCAAAGCTGCTATTTCTCCCAAATAGTCACAATGTAAGTAGAAGACAACGCCAGCAACAGATGTTGGATCCAACCTTTTTGGTCCACAGGAATTTTCTTCATAAAATCCCGTTAAGAGCTTCTAATTACTTTTTGAAGAGCTTCAAACAACCCAGCACACTTTTTTGCCAAAGCAGAGCTCATTCCACCAATGAAATTCTAGCCCTTGCTTAATACAAGAAATCTAGTCCATAATGTTAAAAGGGTTAGGTTTCAATGTGTGTTAATTTATTTTTACTGCCATAAGGAATCTCTATTTTGAGATAATACATGTTTACTTTCAGTCTCACAAAAAGAACTTTACTTACAGTAAAATAAAATTTTTTAAAAACCCTGTAACTTTCTCAAGATGCAATAGCTACCACTGTCTCATAGCTTGTTAAATTTAAGAAACCAAAAACATCGGTGCCTCTGGACTAAGACAGAATGTAAGCCACCTTTCACAAATCTATCTATCTTCTAAATTAAGGTCTTGAATATGCTACATGACCAGAATTATTGGAGTATCTTCTTGTCTTTAGAAATAAATTATTTCAAAAATACTTCAATGAGAAAAGCATTGTGTAATTCATGGACTACTGCAACTTTTCTGCCTTGCATATTTAATGCTCTCCATGGACATAGACAATCTAAGGAAGAGCAAGGGAAAATGGATTTCTTTACTCTCCTAAAATGATGGAGTACCCAAGCCCAATGAAGCACTTGAGACTGTTCAATTTAAAAATAAACAATAAACACTAGCTAAGGAAAGAAGTTTTACATATATATTATTTTAATACATATTATTTTTTAGAGTCATTGCATTAGTAAATCCATCAGCCACCATCAGACACTTCAGGTCTAAATGAGAGCTCCCTGAACACCAGCACAGAAGATGTCATTGCACCTTTTATCTCCATAAAGAACCAGTGGCATCAAACTACCTCTAACAATTACAGAAATTCTTAAATAAAAGCACTACTGGCTATACATTTCTCAGGAGGCCACAATCAAGCTGTTTGCTGTCTTGAAAATTGAACTCCCCTTGTTTGCTTCAACAGCTTATGAATAACCTCTCATTATTTTTAGAGCAGACCCATATGAACTTGGCAGAATCTCCAAGTTACCTAAAAAATACAAATATCTGGCAAAATGGACAAGTTCACAAATTGTTGATCTTGCATACACATTCATACCTCTGATGCTCATCTAATCTCAGGTACACACTACTCACAAGAGAACCCAGTGACCACATAGGCTTAAACATTACTTGAGCATGCACACCCATGCAACAGAAAAGACAGTTTACACTAAAGGTCTAGTTTTTTCTAGATGAGTGGCTACAGACCTTTTTTGAAGCATTTGCATTGAAGCATAATGAAGCATAACCAATGACTTTAAGCTAGATACATGCTTTTAAGTTTATTGCACGAGATCTTAAAAAAGTAATAATCACAGAGTTGTGAAAGTCGCAAGTTTAAATGTAGGTGTAATGAGTTCTACTTCCATTAAGATAGAAACATCCTGATGGAGGATTAAAGGGCATGAGTAGGAGGAAGAGAGGAAAGATAAGGTATGCTGTGGTATCTCATATTGAGTAAGATGGGAAACCCAAATCAGCATCAGGTACATCTGACATTTGCTGTATTAGAAACAACTACTTATATAAAGCACTTATTCTTCTATCTTAAATATAATTATCCTTGTCTAGCAGGAAAGAAAAATTTCCAGAAAATAATAAAGAAAGAAATTGCACCTCACAAGAACGATCTAATGTTGTTGAAAGTTTAAATGTCTACCTGTTCACACAGAAACTCAACTGTCCTGTATTTTGTCTCTCAAATTGCCTTCCTGAGCAAGAGCTTTAATATTCAAATAAGTTTAATGGTATTTCTTAATGGAAATTTTAGTACTGTAGTCCAGCCTCTGAATCTTTACAACCACAGAAATGTCTATCACACCCAGTGAGTCCTCTTTGCAGTATCAGACTTTCCAGAAGTGTTCTAACTACTCTCTTGTATCCAATCAAAAAGGTTTATATATTGCACTTTGCAAAAATAAAATTAGCACCTTTATTAAAAATATCTTATTCTCTGAAAATTCTTATTTCCTTTACAAAAGGTAAGCAGTACATACCCTAAACTAAAATAACTTTTTAGGGCCAAGTACTAGGCTTTTTCCCCCAGGTAAAGAAAGTTCAGCAGTTCAGAGTGACTGAATTAGCATTACCATTTTTAGCACGTTCCTACAAGATGAAATATGTTATGGTGATGTTCATTGCCAGCAAGGATTTTTCCTTTAAAATCTTGAGTGTCAGTTCACATCTCCCTGCTTTCACTCACCCATTCATAACAATTGGCTACTTCTAATTCCTTATGTATACAATTTCACATTCCATGTACAGAAAGTTCAAGCTTCATCCATGCTTCCAGCTTTTCTGTACCCATCAGCTCTAAAAGATCCCAGTCCTTCCTCATCCCTTTAGCATTACATACCACTTTTGAATCCCTACTTGGCTAAAGGAAGCCATCAACCCTCTTTTCTAGACACACTACAAATGAAATCTGGCACTTAATGAGGATGCAAATACTCTGTTCATCACAAACAGAGAAGCTGCTTTGGAGAGAAGCACACAAGCCCTCTGTGCACATGGCATATGAAATGATATGGAATCAGAAAGGAAAATTCCAACCCAAAATACATACTACATAATCCTCCCAGTATTTTTAGGAAAACACTGTATTAAAAACTTGGCAATAACACAGCACAGAGTGCACCTCACCATCTTTTCTTAATGAGTGGAGATTCACAGGAAGCAGTGATCAGGATTGGAAGGACAAAGTTGACATAAGTTTTCTTATAAAGAAAAGAAAGAATATCAATGAATTTAAGACCAAAGACTCAGTAGGAGATCCAAGCACTGTCTTTGTGATATACTGATTTTCTACTATGTCTGAAAAGCTGAATTTCTGGAAGAGTTTTAGAACTCAAGAGCTCCTTCAGGTATCTGAACTTAACATATGAAGCCCAAGACTGTCTTAAGATACAGTTCTAGCCTTTAAATAATTAAAACCTATTTTACATATCCAAATCAAGAAGAAGAACTGCATAGAGCAATTTAGAAATCTCTCAAATTTCATCCTATTTTCTCATATTGCAAATTTTTCTGTACAATATTAATTTTGACATGGGGGAAACAACTTTTGCTGCATTATTTGGCATATTTAATCATTTTCATTATCTGCATATTGGACAAAGGCATTTTATTCACAGCTAGGCTAAAGCAGATCAAATTTCATAGGCCAAACATTATCTTAATTGCTTATTGTCCTTAAATGTCAGCTCTGATATAGGCATATTATTATAAATAACCCCAATGTAATTTTGTCACTGAGATGAGTTATCATTAACATACTACTGAACAAGACACTGATCTGTATGCAACATGCTTTGAGTAACTCATCATCACTTAAAGACATCACTTTCAATTATGCATAATACTAAAACTGCATTGAAAACTGCTCTTGGCAAGATTGCTGGTTTAAGAGACACACTTGTCATCCCCATAATCTTCCCTCTCAGACATAAATGTATTTGGGTGGCCAGAGGCATCAAATTAAGTCACATGACAAGTCTGAAGTCAAAACAACATCAACAATGCACAAGAGGATATTCAGTAAGGATGCTACTGTCAAGCAGAAAATATAAAAACTGAATAAAATAATCAAGAAATACATTCTGTGCCTTACAACACAGCGAAAAGCTGATTGCCAAATAACAAGATTTCCTTTCAGCCAACCAAACTGTACTTGTTGGTTCAGCAAACTACATCCAGCAGAGAGAACGTACGAGATGTCAAATGCTGACAAGACAGCTTGCTTCATTCTGTGATGAAAACTAGCTTGGCAAACCACATCTGCTCCATGTTTTTCTACTACACAGTCGAGTTATTTAGTCTGTCAGCTGGCTGAAAGTCTCTGACTTTTAGATCCAATGAAGAGCAATCTGAAAATTTATGATATACCACACTATCCTACTGACATGCTGTTTCAGTTCTCTTTCATCATTATATTATTAATATAATTTATTAATTTTATTAATATCAAGGATATTAATAAAATGGGAAAAATATTAATAAAATGGGGGGAAAAGCATATTTTAGTAATGTGATCTAATAAACCTCATTTAAATATGGGCAAAACTTTTCTTTTCCCTTTTTGATCTAGCCATACATTGTTGATTGTAAAAATGGATGGAACTGTTAAACAGTACCCACAAGAGCAACTTACAGAATCTACTCAAGCTCAGAGATATTCGTAGCTCCCATTTATCTGCTACTGCAAGTAATGACTGGATGTTTTGCATCACTGCTCAGTACATTCTGCTGCAGAGATGCACAGTCCAAAGCAACAGCTGGTTGCAAAGATCTGGACAGATCATCCACCATGAACTACTAGTTGGAATTAATTCCTTCCTACCTCCAGATTTCACACAGCACGACTAGCCAATGGCAAACAGCAGTTTTCCAGTACTGGAAAACCTCAGCACTTGCTCATGAGCAAGTGATGACAGTAAGATCCCTTTAGTTACCAGTGCTGAACTATGTTTTAAGCAAGACAATTTGCTGACAACTCAGTTGAAAAAATCCTGGGAAAGTGCTATATCAAAGAGCTTTGAGAGGCAGCTTTGGAAGAAAAGTGGGTCTCCTTTACTTTAAAGTCCCACATTGAACAGAGCATTCCACAACTACTGTAACACTGGTAAGACTCGTATTTTCACCAGGTCAGCCTAAGAGATTGTTCAGATAACAAAGCCCAGAAACTCCAACAGATAAGAAATAAGTCAACCTGTCAAACTTAGAGATGCAAATTTTTTTTTAAGTCTTATGTAGCAAAAAACAATACTATCCCACCTAAATTTCTCCTTTAAAAAAGTACTATTTCATTCCTAACATCAACGTTCAACAAAAAGAGTTACAGTATACTAACAGGAGGAAGAAAATGTAAATGTAAACTTGCAATTACTAGCCTTTTATTTCATTATTTAAACAGTGTGTGCAGAAGAACACTGGAGTTCAGTGATAAAAAGAACAGCACTTATAGTAAGAGCCTGGTAAAATACAGCTGAAATAGGAAGGTGAACTTCAGCACAAGACTGTATGTGAGGGAGATGGGGATTCAGCTTCATGCATCAAGCTAACATTAAAGGATCAAAAACCTGACGTGAATGTTAAGGCACCATGAATGGTAAGTCACCTCTTTTGCTCTCTAAAATGCTGATGAAGACCTTATCCAGGATAAGATCAAGACAGTACATCACTCTGCACCATCACTTCTTTAATCTCCACAAAATCCTGCAGAATATGCTGTTGCAACAGCATAAAAACACCTGGGATATTAGTGCCTATCACCCCATTATGTACTTAATAATTTAATTAATACAGGTTGACCATTATTATGGTCTACCTGAATTAATTAAAGATGCACATAAATATTTTCCAACTCACTGACACTAGTCATGAGTGACCAAAGGAAAAACCTTCTAAAGGCAGAGAAGGGAATGGCAGGGTTGCAGATTACTGCAAAAGAAATATTTATGTTATGACAATACCTAAATCTTTTTTTGTGTCCCCCAAAACAAAAAATATTTTAAAATACATATACTCTTTTTCCACAGTTCCCAAAAAGTACTTGATCCCTAGAGAAGTGTTAACATATTTGGATGCTCACTCCATGAAAATGTGCTAACACCTTGTGAAAAGTTATCAGTATCCAGGAAGACTCCAAATCTGCACATTTTATAAATTCTGTGATGCATAGATAAGTAAAGAGCAATTTCATTTTAGGGCCATTGTCTTTTTTAAAAAAAGGTATTTGTCTTTCAATCACAGCTACAGCATTTGTTATTCTCACAACACACAGCTATGAAAAGACACTGTCCCAACAGGAGGTTTAAAAAACAGACAAGATCATACTTAGCAAGAGCAAAGAACAAAGGACAGATCAGCTTCCAGTATCAGGAATCCCAGCACCAAAACGTCTTCACTTACACAGACTTAAATGCTTACTGCAACATTCTCCTTGGAGATAACAAAACCACAAAGAAAACAAATGCATACCATGAATAAGAGTCCTAGGAGAGAAACCCTGGAAAGTCTTACTGAGGCTGTTTAAGATGTCATCACCTGCTGCCTCAGTACAGCATCTTACAGAATTAAATCCTTAAGGTTGGAAAGGACTTCTGGAGATCATCTAGTCCAAACCCCCTGCCAAGGCAGGGTCACCTGGAGCAGATGACAGAGGAACACATCCAGGTGGGTTTCAAATGTCTCCAGAGAGGGAAACTCCATGACCTCCCTGGGAAGCCTGTTCCACTGGTCTGCCACCCTCAATGGAAAGAAGCTCTCCCTCATCTTGAGGTGGAAATTCTTGTGTTTACATCATTGCTCCTTGTCCTTTTATTGGGCACCACTGCAAAGAGTTTGGCACCATCCTCTTGACACCTGCCTTTGAGATGTTTATAAGCACAGATAAGATCCCCTCTCAGCTTTCTCTAAACTAAAGCACCTGGTTCAGACAACTACTTACACAAATTTACTTTCGGCAGTTTAAATTAAATGAACGCGCCCAACCGTGCACTGGAGAGAGCGACAACCATGTGCGAGCGCGGTACAGGACAGCCGGCATAAACAACACGCTAACACATCCCTGCTGCACTTGCCAGCGCTCATCGTCCATTCCGCACAGCGAAAAGCTGCATCTTAGTTGTAAAGAGAGGAGGGAGCAGCGAGACGAAAAATCACTTTCGCGCCGCTATTTCGACACGGGCGAAGCGACCGGGTCCCGTCAGGCCGGGCGCAGCTGCCCGCTCCACAGGTGAAGTTCGCCCGGCCGTGCCCGCCGGGAGCCGCATCCCGCAGCGCCCGGAGCGCCCGCGGCAGCGCCGCAGCCCCGCGAGGCCGCGGGCCGGAGCCCCGCCCGGGCCGCCGCCGCACTCACCAGGAGCACGGAGCCGCGCACCACCTCGGAGACGCTCTGCCGCAGCTCGGCCGCCGTGCCGGGCTTGCTCAGCGCCCGCGTGAACTTCCGAGTCTCCGGAGCCACGAGTGCCATGGCTGCTGCCTCCGCGCTCCCTCCCTCGGCGCGGGGCCGCCGCAGCCCTCCCGGCGCGGCCGCCGGACGGACGGACGGACGGACGCACGGACGGACCCCGCCGCTGGGCGCCGCGGGCAGCCCCTCCTCCCGCTCCCCTCCCTGCCCCGATTGGCGCGGCCGCCAGCGGGGCGGGGGGCGGGGCCTCGCCGTGCCCACCTGTTCCCGCAGCGCCCTTCTGATTGGCCGCCGGGTTACCTGCCCGGCTGCGGCTCCGCGCCCTCATTGGCCCGGCGCGGAGCCGGGGCTGCGGCGGGGCGGGGCCAGCCCGAGCCGGAAGTTGCCGCCTGGGCAGCGGCCCCGCCCCGGCGGGAGCGGCGGCGGCGGCTCCATCGCGGTGCCCTGGCCGGCTCTGCTGCTCCTGGCTGTACCTGCACGGGGTAGAACACATCGTGCCCCCCTGCTCGGCCCGGGTGAAGCCGCATCTGGAGTGCTGTGTCCAGTACAGTGCAGGGGAGTCCTGGAGCGGGTCCAGCGGCGGGGAACAAAGATGAGGAGGGACCGGAGCATCTCTCGTGTGAGAGCGGCTGAGGGAGCTGGGCCTGTTCAGCGCCGAGAAGACTGAGACAGGACCGCATCAGGGTCTGTCAGCGCTGAGGATGGAGCCAGGCTGTGCTCGGTGGTGCCGAGAGCCGGACAAGAGGCAACGGCAGAGAGAGACCAATGCACGGGAAATCCAGTGCAATGTAAGGAAGAACTTCTTTGCTGGGCGAGTGACCGAGCACTGGAAAAGGTTGCCCAGAGAGACTAAAGATTCTCGTTATGGGAGATTCAAGAACCTCCTGGCACAGCCCTGTGCTCTGGGATGACCCTGTTTGAGCAGGGACCAGACATCCCACCGTGGTCCCTTCCAGCCTGTCCCTTCCATGATTCTGTACCTGTAGACACAGATGCACATGGAGCTGCATAAGTGAAAGAGTCCAAAACCTTGGGAAATGGTTGCGGGAGTTGCAGCACCCACAGTGTGGTATGAGCATGTGTGCTGCTCATGCTTCTCTGAGGCTTTCCTTTTTACTTTTTTGCCCTCACAAATAGTACCTATTTGTAGGTAAAGTTGCACATGTCCTTATTTGAGTAAGGACCACAAAGGTGATGAGGGCTCTGGAGCATTTCTTAGGAGGAGAGAATGAGGCAGCCTGACCTGTTTAGTCTAGAGAAGACTACAAGGGGATCTCATTAATGCATATAAATGTCTAACGTGCAGGTGTCAAAAGGATAGTGCCAGACACTTCACGGTGCCCAGAGACAGGATGAGAAATGGCCACAGACACAAGAATTTCCACCTCAAGATGAGGGAGAGCTTCTTTCCATTGAGGGTGGCAGACCAGTGGAACAGGTTTCCCAGGGAGGTCACCTGCTCCAGGTGACCCTGCCTTGGCAGGGGGCTTGGATTAGATGATCTCCAGAAGTCCTTTCCACCCCTAAGGATTTGATTCTGTGGTTCTGTAAAAGTGTGGATGCCTCCAGCAAACTTAATTACCAGGAATTCCTGCTGAGAGCCTGGCAGGCAGCACTGCTGGAAGGTGTGCAGGCATTAGGCACGTTTAAATGCCTGGAGCATTTGAGAGCATTAGAGCTTGTGCACCTTTATCTTCTTAAGCACCTTTTTATATCAACTAACAACGCTTGTCTACACTGAATATACAGCTTACAGCTGGAGGGAGGGAGAGACTGAGTGCTGTGGACAAGGGGTAAGGGGGCTTTCAGGTGGGAAAAAAACAGCACAAAGTGTTTGTGTATGAGGATGCACACTGCTGGATAAAGGGCCTACTTTTTTGGCTGCTTCACAGATACATCTGTAACTAATAAGATTCCAAGTAATTGAGGTAATTCCTTCAGAAAGACAGAGGATAAAAAATGTTCAAACACACAAATGTGTGTCTTACGCAGAGTTTTTGTCCTTGAAGGATCTTTCCTACAGATGCTCTGCAGACCTGCATCAAAGGCTCGTTTATTGAAATGCACAAACTGGGATTTTTTAGCAGCATGTCTGTCACAACTTGAATGTTCAAACTAGTTTATACCTTAAGAAAGACATAAAGTGCAGAGAGTGTGACTTGCCAGGCTCAGTAAAGATCACTAGAGTTTCTGTTTTCACAAGTCCAAGACCTGGTGTGTTTATGAGTCAATGTTTAGGCTGATAAATCAGAAAATTGCATACTGGTGAGACAGATTATCTGAACACAGAACTGGATGAGCAGTTATGTAAACATTTAGGTAGAATGAGTTATCTTATGATCATCTTTTTAATTTTTGTATCTCAATCTGTAAGATATGTCTGGATCTCCAACCTCCACAAGTAAACATGCCCTAGATTTTATATAAATAATACATGATTATTTTCTAAAATTAAATAATTTGTTATTTTCAGAGCTCTCAGGTGCTTTAAATCCTGACAATTCTGACCAATATAAAAATAGTTTAATCTAGAGATTTTAACCATTGCTTGAATGTAAAATGGCATAATTTAACTATGCCTGCATGATTTAACTGTTTGTTATCTATAAATAATTCTCATGTCTATTATGCATTTTTCTGGAAAAAAGACAGTGTTCCAAGTCTGAAAAAACTCTAAATGACATCTGTATAGGTAAAAATATCCAGGAAAATTGATAAATGATAGTTTATTTAACAAAACCATACAAAACCAAACCTAACAAAAAATTAGGTTATGACAATCATCAGAGTTTCTTTTCAGCTAAACACATTCAGTTGAAGAAGGAAAAAGAATGTGACAATTCTGTGTATAAAACAAAATGAAAATATGAAAGCTGATAAACAGAAATGGTGAATTACAGTTGTGAAACAATGAGAATGACTAATAGTAGCTAAATACAGGAATGAAAAGTCTTGGATCATTGCCTAAAGGGCAAGGGGAATAATTTTTTTTAAAACATGAGGATCAAGAAAGAAAAAAATCCAGACAATGGCATGGTTTCCCTGCTACTTTGAAATACACAACTTTCAGTAACAATGCCAATGCATAAAAGCTTTTTTTTTTTTAAAGAAAGCTGGGTAATTCAGTAATACCTCCTGGATGTAATTGCAAATGTTTTATTCAAGCAGTACTCAGTAAGGATGCTAAAGAGCAACTGGTAAAGGTTAGAACATTTAAATTTTCAAGACCAACTAAGTCATGGCATAGAATTGTATGGGATTCTAAATCATTCATGGTAATAATGGACCTGTGCTTTTTTTTCCAGAAATGAAGAGAAACTGATTTGGTGTCCATTAGAAGTGTAAAGCAAAGGGGGTTTGGAGCTAAAATAACAAGACGAGACTCTGGCAAAATCTTGAAAGTCAAAAGTAAGAATCACATGTAGGAATTAAAGAATTATTGAGTTTCTAATATCAGCATGTTTTGCTGAAATTTAGGCCTTTTGTTTAATGGGATTAATATTTCACCTGGCAAGGGTCACTGTATAATTATGGGTTTCATTAAAGTATATTCTATTGAATGCTAATATTCTATTCAAAAATATTTTTATACAAAACTTGCAGCATAGCTTTATCTGAGAGAAAAAAAAATAGATGCAGTTATAAATATTTATAGGAAAGAAAGTCATCTAAGTACAAAGAATATTTAAAAGTCAAATTATAGAGGTGTTATAATGTGGTTATGAACAACTCAAAAAGATTCATGCTTATGGTACAAACTTTGGATTTAAAAGTGAAGGAATATTAAGAAGTAGTAATGATGATGTTATATATAGCATTCATCAAACTTTTACTGAAATAGTGGTATTGCATTTTAACACAAATAATTGACAAACTGGAGAAATCAGAAAAATCTGCCTTGCAGTAGGGAATGAAGAAGCATCTGTCTACCTTATACAAAACCTTGATCATAATGTACTAGGATTTATAAGAGACTTTCAAATATTAAAAGTCCCTTTAATCTGTCAGCTAAGATGACAGTGAGAACCAATAAATGACAGGTGAAATTATACTCATGTAGAGTCACATCCTTCTCTTTCAGCCACAAGAGGAGTTATTTGGTATTATCCCTAAGGACCCACTAAGCTCTATTTCCCAATTTCTAAATTAAGATTCAATGGTATTTCTGAATCCTGTGATCTAAGTAATCCCTCAAGTTATGGACTCAAAGCAAAGCTCACATTATAAAATTTCTTGGCTTTTGCTGCTGTGGAGGTCAAGATGATCATAACCTTTCTGGCCTGAAAATCCTTTCAGCTGGGGAAGAGCTGTAGAGCTAAAGGTCACTGAAAGTACCGATCTCTTCCCTCTTGTGACCAGGGACAGGACTTGAGGAAACAGCACGAAGCTGAGTCAGGGGAGGTTTAGGTTGGATATCAGGGAAGAGGTTCTTCCCCCAGAGGGTGTTTGGGCACTGGAGCAGGCTCCCCAGGGCAGCCTTTGGACAATGCTCTCAGGCACATGGTGTGACTCTTGGGGTGCCCTGTGCAGGTCCAGGAGCTGGACTTAATGATCCTTGTGGGTCCCTTCCAATTCAGATTATTCTACAATATGGCCAGAGTAGGTGCTAAAAGACAGAGGAAACAAGGGTGTACTCACTAAATATTAGCTAAGCAGACAGTCTGAAGGTTTTACAAAAAATAAACAACTTTAAAAATTGATGTTAAAATCCATAGAAGATGTAGGGGGTTTCTGGGTGGTTTTTTTTGGGTGGTCTGAAAGGCAGCAGCATAAAAAGCTACATCTTGATAGCATTTTTATCAGTAATTTAAAATGAGTTACTAGTTTTCTATGCCTGTAAAAATTAAATTAAAACAATACTGCTGATAGGTAAATTTTTTTAGCATCTTCAAACATACTAACCCATTCAATGATGTGCTAGAGTAGGTTCATTTGAGCTCCTTCTTAAAATTCTCCCGAAGCTTGAAAAGTATAATGGAGTGTTTTTGCTGCATCTGGCTAAGACTGACTTTGTCCCAGATACAGCTAATCTACCCTTCCAAATATGATACAAGCACTCCACACAGATATTTCTGAATAGCAGCATTTAGTTCTTCCCCACTGCCCCCAGTGGAACATAAGAGCGTGCCGAAGTTTATGTACAGAAAGGTACAAGCATTTAAAAATTACTTTGAGTATACAACACTGGTCTCTTCTCCCCCATGAAATCCATGTTTACCTTTTTAAGATAACACCTTTTTCTTTTTTTTTTTTTTTTAATGAGATGGTGTCTCCAGGTCTGCAAAGTTCATCCTAAATACAAATACCTGAAAACAGCTGGTTAGTGTTAGGTAGAATAAATATGTATTTCCACTGAGGAGATATACCACAAATTACTTGGAGGTTGTTTCCTTCGATTATGTTAGTAAAAAAGGGCACATACATGTTTCTGCTGCTCATAAATGGAAATGCAAAAATTAGTTTAGCTTATTCCCTGCCTGGAAATCTGCCTATATCATGAGGTGAAAGGAAGGAACATTTAGTGAAAATTTCTCCATCATTTCCAGCATGTTACTGTTCATAAGACTTCATCCATTGCCTGCTTTCCAGAATGATGTAATTAATTTCAGTGTAACTTTGTGTTTTAGGCTTAGCTCTTGTAACTCTGCCAAAAGAAACTTGAGGAAGGACCAAGTAAATACTGCATGATCTCTCTACCCATTCATGTACTATTTTAAAAGCTCATTTTTCCAATTTTATTTCTCATGTTCAGCAGAGGCATTACAGAATTAATATCAGCAAACAAAATCTTTCTCTGCACTGATGCATTTATGCACCTTCTTTTTTTCTTAAAAGCAGAGGTGATGTTACCTCCCATGACCTGGCTGAACTCCAACCAGGGTAACTGTAGTTCTATGTAAATATATTCCTATGCAAGTTCACAAGGATACAAAATAATTCACTTTCTGTCTTTCCTAGTGACTCCTAAGACAATTATGACACTCCTTTCAGTTTATCAGTCAATCAGTTTCATTCAGGCTTCTTGCACAGTATTCCTTCTTCAGCATTAGTTGTAAGGCTCTACCCATGAGTATTGCTAACATCTTTTGGAGATATAGTCATGCAATATGAACTGAGTTCCACATTATTTTCTTCCATATCCAATGGAGGATGACAACTGTGTGATTTTACACCTGATAGAAAATTGATGCAGGAATTCTGAGTGGCTGCTCTGATTTTGTTTTAGTTTATTTTGGTTTATCTAAACTGAGTTTAGCTAGTTTTTGTTGGACCAAGTTAAAAAAGCCTACACTTAAAAAAAGTAAAAATAGATACATAATGTTTTGTACCAATAAACTAATTTTTAAAAATTATTTAGAGTTTAACTTTTATGATTTAAAATGTTTATTTACCTTCACAGTTTTCTGTGAACTGCTGTTTTAGATTGCTGTGCACTTTTAAGAGATGCTTCATGTCATGCCATGACCACCAGAAGCTGCTTAAGAGCCTACCATGGGATACATCTTTCTTTTATCATCAGCATAAGGATTGTTGAAACCTTTAGAAGAGGATTTCTCTTCTCAGTAGGGATGGAGATTTCCAGCTAAGCCAGACCATATGCTGATTCCCTGATTTCTTATCTGTAATCTTTCTTTGATGTTGTCAAAGATGTTTCAACTAAAACTGCAGAATAATTCTGGCACTGCATCAGTGTTCATATGCAGTATTTATTATTATGAGGCTACATCCCTTACTACACAGATCAGTAATAGATTTCTTGCAGTGTTAATTTTTGTGATTCCCCACCCACTTTAAACTAAGAGCAGCATAGAGGAGGTGGCTGATAACCTCTTAACACATAAAAGTACTGGCAAGGCCTCCTGCAGACACTGTAATTCAAAGTAGTCTGTGTGAGCACAAATCCTCCATTATTGACTTGCCTGCTCATTCCCTGAGTTTGACATAGCTCACATTTCTTCCATTCTGAGTAGGTAACTTCTTCCTACTCAGAGAATTTGGATAAGTGTTCCTTGTTTCAAGGTCAGTTTAGATACAGTTCCGAGACATGATCTGAGAAATAAATAATAGGACATGATCTGTATTCAGCAAGGCATCTGAGCAGTGATTGTTTACACTCTAGGTGAGTCCTAAACCTCACAGTTCTTACCTCCGTGGCAGAGGAACTGATACAGCAGAGATCCTTGCTGACACCAGGGAACAGCTTTCACCACATGTTGTTCACAAGAAAAACAAAACACGTGTTTATTTTCTGTATATTGCATGCTTGTCCAGTATCTGTTCAAGTAGTGCATTTAGGAGCTTGTTTCTCTGTATAAAAATATACTCTAAAATGCTAGGATTTGGTTCCTGTGCTTTCTTCCTTGCCAATTCTTCTGGCTGTCATCTATAATAAACATAGTCACAATAAGAAGCACTGTCACAAGTGTCACAAATGCAGCATACTGTCATAAAATAAAATTATTATATAATATTTTATTGTAAAGATTTATATTTTAATACAACTTACAACTATTAAAAACAACTGCACAATTGCTAATTTCTATTGGCCAAGGGTTTGGTTTGGCAGATTTTAAAACTGCTTGCTAACAGCTTGCTGTGGTTAGCTTATGTAAAGTAATTCTGTGAAATCAGTTTTTAAACTTTTTTAAGCAACTTTTAAATAGCTGCAGGGCAATCTTAAAAAAAAAATAAACAACACAAAAAAAGCCAAGCAAACCTGAAAAACAGTATATATCCAAAACCAAAAGAAAATATTTAAAGGCTTTGAAAGTTTCCTGTCTCTTTATAATTTTTGCATATTTGCAGTCTATGATGGTGTACCACAACAATAAGCCTTATTCACATGGGGAACCACAATGACACTGCTAGAAATAATCACATGAGGAACAGCTGCAAGAATGAATTTGTGGATGTGGTGTAAATAAGAAAATTGTAAAATGGAATGCTGGAATTATCATGACTAGTACAGAACAGAAGGGGAAAAGTCAGACATCTTTCTAAGAAATAGAAATACTAAAGTTAAATACTTCATAATCAATCCCAGACTATATGACAGACTGAATTTATAACCTGGTGCAATACTACCTAAGAGCAACATCTCCTAATCAAAATAATAATTCAAATCCTTATTTGAAACCTTTCAAATGTGACCAGTGATCAGCGTGACTTAGGATAAAAATCAGATTTCTTAGAAGGATAGTTGAAATTTGTTTAGTTATTAAGCACATTGGTCTTGGAGGAGAATCCCTGTGAGTGAATGAATCAGATTCCACTGTCTCCTATTTTCCTATGAAACATGATAAAGCTCATGAACATTTGTCAGCCTTCCTTTGCAAGGACAAAGGAAAAAGATCATTTTAGGTTTGATTTCTTAGATTTTCCTGATATCCTGTTTCATACATATTTATGTTGTTTAAAAAAAGCAAGCAAAAAAAAAACCAAACAGAAAAGAAATCTACATTTAAAACTGATCTTGCTTGCTATATAGGATTTACATCACTTAGATATTACTTCTCTGTCCCCCAAGAACTACCAAACATGCCTTGCATTTAATTTTAATTGCATGTGTGTTCAGAATTAGTTGTCAACAAAATGATTGGGTTCAAACTGTCTGTTTGAAAGCTGCAGCTGTCTTGTTATGTGTAGTAGTATCTCTAGCAACCATAAAGCCTAAGAGCCTTCCAGAAGCCTATTAAGCAATGTGAGTAATACATTTTTGTTTGGGTTTGTTTTTGGGGTTTTTTTTTACTCATGGAAAAATGTGCGTCTGCTGGAATGCTTTGGCTGCTTTTTAATAATACATATTCCATCCATTCATCCACCAATATACTATGTTGTTTTCTTTTGTTAGACAAGAGAAATTCACAGAAAAAAGCCTTCAAAGCCTGTGGTGTCGAGTGAGGAAGTACTTGCTGGAGGTCGCTGGAAGGCTCTGTCTCCTCCATCAGAAGTCTTTTTCTCTGTAGAGAAGTCTCACGTGTCAGAAGATGGAGCAGCCAAACCCAGATTTATTTTGGGGCCATGTTGTCCTTAGGTTCTCTCCTAAACACTTCACAGCTGTCCTCTAAACTGATAAATCCTTCAGGAGTTAACATGGCTTATATTCCAAATACAAAAGCAGCTGTAAGGAGACACAGGGCCACAGATTTACTGGCACGTTCCAGGGGCTGCAGCAGTGATAAATTGTCTGTAAAACTCACATTTGTCATGCAAGCAACCATATAAACAAATATGCTATTTTTATATTTTATATATATAATAAGTAAGCAAACATAAAGCCTTATGTTTGTTCTGCCACAAATTTTGTTTCAATTTCTCAGCATTGTTGCTCAATCCTATAACAGTGAGTAGAATTCCACTAAATAAAAATGCTCCTGCTTTCAACAAGCTTTGCATTTATTTCAGAAAACCCCCTAATGTGTTGGACAGTGTCTTCAGCCCTTATCATCTTTCAGATCTGTGTTCAAACAGCAGACAGAGAGGATCAAACAAACTGTCCTGTGTCCCTGTGGCTCAGTCAGCATTCCAGCTCTGCCCTTTCTCACTTTCTCACTTTCTTACTTTCTCAGTCATCTCCTTGCATCTTAATTTAAAGAAAAGGGGTCATGTAAGTTTGCAGAGCACAAATCTGTTTGGGATGCCATCTGTCCTGAAGCATCATCCCTAGCTTCCATGTTTAGGAGACTTATTAAATCATGCCTCATTTTCTTTAGATTTTCTATTATGCTCTAGTTATCTTCATTCATAATTTTTTAATTGTCTAAAATATCATTTTAAGAAAAATCCTTGTATCTTTCAATTGAATCCCTCCAATATCTTCTTTTCTTCTCTTTCTTTAGTTTACGAAATGTATTTCAGTTTTGTTCCCCAGAACAAATGCTATTTTTATTGTTCTTATCACTGTCTTTCCTGCTTACATTCTTTTTTTTGTGTTGCTGGTCATGTAATTAGGAAACCTGGAAAGGAGTACAAAATATTTTTTTACCTATTTCAAGAATTGGACACATTCATAATAAATTTAAAAGAGAAGGTGCCATAACCTGAAAAGATTGTTGGAAAATGCTGCTTTATGTAGATAATCCAGCATAAGGTGAAAGAAACAGACCAAAGAACAGTTAGAAGTTAGGATCAGATAGAGAAAGCAAAACAAGGACTGAGTAGTAAATATACCAAAACAATGTCACAGAAAAGGAAAAGAAACAAAGTATTTAAGCTAGCCTTAGGACTAAGCAGAAGAGGAATGGTGTAAAGGAAATTCTGACTTCCAGTTAACAATCCTGCTGCTGCAGTTTTAACTTCTTGTAATTGTAACCTAAGAGTTTCCTGGAAGCTGCCAGCACGGAAGCACATTCAGCCTCCAGAAAGGCAAGTTTTGCCAGCCAAACATTTTACTTGCTGTTAAAATGAACTTGAAATCTGAATTTAGTCAATTTTTTTATAATACCACATCACAATGGGTACTATAAAGCTCCAGTGAATCAAGGTAAATGGTTATGGTACTCGTGCCCTGTGTCACCTCTGCTTTGAAAATTAACTCTTCCCTTGTCCACGACTCTTTATTGGTTTAGACTGGAAAGAGTGAATAACTTTGATTTAAAGAGCAGACTGAATGTCCTAGAAAACAGGCTGTGCCTTTCCACACAGGAGAATATTTTGTTCCAGCAGCCAGAGGAGCTAATGAAACCTAGTGGGATGTGAGCACCGCTCCAGGGCAGAGCCACAACATCCTTCCCCCCAGCAATACACAGCCCCCAGCTGCCACCACTGCATGTCATTCCCAGAGACCTCTCCAGTAGCCTTTCCACAGGCTGGGCTTCCCTTAAGCCATACCTTGTGTCATCTCCAGGTGTGGCAATGCCAGTGTAAACTCTAGTGTGGAAAAGTCAGTTAGGTGTGCAGCAGCCCATGGAAGAGGCACTGGGTTGTGTCAGACATGGTGAACTGGTGAAAAATGTTAAGGGGAAACTACTGTGGTGGTTGGATGCTGCAAAATCTGAACTTCAGACACTGGCTTCTACCGTGGCCTAGGTGACTTTTCTTCATACAAATGAACAAAGCCTGTTATAGCTGTGATTTTTTTTTATCAGATAAGTGTTTTCAGGTGGCAAAGAGTTGGCAGAATGCCCTTGCCATCCCCCATCAGAGTACCCTGAGAGCAGCACAGTCAGAGACCCATCTTGGCTATGGCAATAGCCAGGTGTATGCTAGAAGGGGTGTGAGCTTGTTTGGGCTTATGCTGGGTCCTGGAGAGCTACATCTGCATTCTTGAGGAAGCTGCAAATTTCCAGTAACCTGGGGATCCCAAGGCTTTGCATGTGATTTCCATGGGGCAAAGGCCTAAGTAGATTCGATGGTTTGGTTCTGTTTTCAAAACGTAACAGACATTGAAGTTGGGGTACATACAATTCATGACCTAAACAGTTGCCTAAACCCCACCATGTAGATAAAGGGCAGCAACAGAGGACACTGTGTTGGATCTATGTCAGCTGTCTGCCTTAGAGGGAGATGAGCAGCTCTCTGCAGGTGTCCCTTTCTGATCATCAGAGCTAAAGAAAGCCAAATGCAACTGATACAGATATGGACATCCATCTTTTAGATACCTAACTTTCCTCCCCTCCACTTTCCTTTGTGAGATTCCCTTCCAAGCTGTAGCCCGATGAGGACAAAAGTGTGAAACTGAAACCTTGGCAGGGATACTGATAGGACATGCTCAAACTATACAATCAAACTGGATTTTAAAATCACAGGGTAGCTCCTGTTCTTGATAAAGGTGTGTCAATGAAGTGAGGACAGTGCATGTAACCTGTGGTTCTTACAAAACAAACATAGGATTGTGATCTGAACTCCTCCTGTGTAGTAATTTCCTTTGGCACTTCAAACTATTTTTTTCTGTACTTTTCATTTGGAGATGCCCAATGGAATAAACTTTCTTGTGTTTTATACTCAGAAATACACATGAACATCACACACTTGCCATGTAGTCTTTGGGAGTTCTCAGATCAGGCCTGGATTTCATATATTTTTAGAAAGGAAGGGGGAAGGAAAAAAATGTAGGAAAGCTACAGAAGCTAGTATTTGAATTAATAGAATGCTGTGGATTGTTGACATATTTTCTACAGTTTAATAACATTAATGTCTAAAGTATTTTATGTGTACTTCAATTACTTTACTGGTAAAACAAATTGACAATTTGTTGTTAATAAGCTTTTAACAGAAGTGTCAGAGAATTACTTACTCAGAACTAGTTCTGATTCTAAAAAAATTTACAGCACTTCAATTTACAGTTTTTAACATAACATGGAAAAATAAACTGTAAGTTATTACATAAGTTAATGAAAGGTCATATAATTTTCACTGACATCTAGCAAAATCAGTGATTTGATTACTGTTAAAGTCTGTCTTAAGAGTATTGCCAGTTTTACTTGCCATAAAAAGCATGGTGCTTCTGAAAAGCCCCCTTGAAATGAAAGGTTTTGTTGGAAAAGCAGCAAAGTTCGGGTATTAGAATTGCTAGCAGAACCAGACTTGAGTTAACAATGTATGTCTAAATATAAAATAATTAGCTGTTCAAACACTGTCTTACCAACAGATGTGCTGTAGGTATCAGTCACCTATAAATATATAAAGATATTCAAAATGCATATTCTATTTAATTTCTCTAGATATCAAAAGCACAATGATTTTTTTTAAATAACTGTTTTCTGCAGACATGTTGGTTGGCATACAGTGGACACTGATACTAAATTTCAGGGGATATGTGCTGTGATAGGAACAGTTACTATTTGTACTGGAAAACTGGTTAAGTGTAAGCTGGTTTAGAAGTCAAATTAAATATATGCTTAATTCTGTGAAGACAATTTCTTTCAGGCTGACCAAGCCTTTGCTTATACCCTCATATTTAGCTTTAATGATGCTTTTCTAACCTTGCCCTTCTTAGTGATATCATTCCTTTTGAAAGTCTTCATTACCCTCAATACACTTTCTCCCTTGTCATTGATTCAGCTGCTCTTAGGGTTGCCACAACTGTGGCAGTTCAATTACTTTATTTCTGCCTACCTATGTCCTTTTCTCATTAAAGCTGAACATGCAGCTTTGAGAAGGAGCTGTTGCAGCACACTCCGTGTAAGATGGTACTCAGAGGTATGAATGAAATAGCTGACAATGGTGATAGTCCTTGTGAAAGCTTTGCTTTGATGCTTGAAAGGCTGCAATGGCTTCCTATTTATCACTACTTGTATATTGGCTTGTTGCAATTGGATCTTTAAAGTGCTATGAGGTCTGGATCCTGTTATTTGCAATGCCACTTCCATCCCAGTGACAGCTGAGACAATCACATCTGCTTTGATTAGCAGCTCTGATACTAGTATGTGACTAAAATAGTAAAAATAGAAAAGGAAAAAAAAGCAAGAAGGGCCATCTCCAGACAGGTGTCAGGTCCTTGACTCTGTCAGCAGTTGATACAGCAAAGTCCAAGGGTATGTCAAAGAAATGAATGTAAATGTTTGCTGTCATACTTGTGATAGCATGAATTTAGACAGGGCTTCATGGGACAAATAGTTTTGTTTCAGGCAACATTGGACAGAAGCCAGGGGGCTGGTCACATCCACATCCAGATGAGGTCAGAAAAAAAATCCAAATGAGTTATTTTGCTTTTCTTGCAGTAACTGTTAGTCTTTGAAATGCTCTCCACAGATTCCATTCTTGGGATGCACAGTGACTCACAAAGGCCATGTTTATCCACTCTGTCTTGTAGGACGTGTGGATTGTCTCCAGCATGAATGAAGACTGAGCCTGGCCTGCTGAGTGCCTTGGGATGCAGAGCCAGCCTGGGTGGCTACAGAGCCTGCACAGGTCAGGTACACAGAGCACAACACATGGCTGGCTGAATTGCAGGTATGACTTGGGCACTTTATCCACTTAGGTGCAGAAGCCGCTTACTGACAGTCACCGAGAGCTGTCAGCTGCTACAAAATACAGGAAATGCCACATCTTGCACAGAGCACTGCCAGAGATCCCGTGAAGTCTGCAGCAATCCTAGCCCTGGCTGAGTAGTATCACTGAGGGCTTGGGCCCACCACCCTTGCTGTAGTCTCACCAACCTTGACAAAAACATCTTTCTTGTGGTAGGTATTTTATGCATTTCCCTCTTGCCAGAGATAATCCTGTGGTTTTCCAATTTTGGAGTCAGTCCCTGAATGCCAGCCCTCTTGCCTACCCCCAGCTTTGCAGATGCTTGCAAAACCATGAGCAGCAAGTAGGTAAATTCCCTCCAGGAATCTGTGGTCAGACTCACCAAGGTTACTGAACATTTCTGTTCAACTAGCCCAGCTCCCAATTCACCTAGACAGAGAGTGAACAGCAAAAACCAATAGACACACCACTAGTCTCCTGCTTCAGGGCTTTCAGTGTTGCAGTCCTTGTTGCAAGGAGAGGGACTTGGATTTGCTACTGCCATGATATAATCCTGGCTGAGTCTCTGCCAGGCCACTCTCCTCAAGGTAGTGCATCCCTCTTATTGATGACCAGCTAGCCAGGGTGTGAGCAGATTTTTTTTTCCCCTTGCCAGCCTTTTACTGCTGGAGATGTTCCCGAGTAGCAGTGGCCTCTGGTATCACACTGGCTCCCACACCTGAGTGCAAATATCCCATTTGTTCTCCGAACAATGCTTCCTTCTTTCCTCCCTTGCTTTGCTCACTCATTCATTCCCCTGGCAGGCTGTCCAGCACAAAGCATTCCTGTGAGCCGGCAGGGCTGCTGTCATCCCTCAGAGCTTGCTGAGAGCAACCTGCTACTGCTGGCAAGCCCTTGCCAAGTGATGTAATCCTGGGCAGATCTTACGCCACCATCCTGATGCCAGATATTGTGTTGGCTCGCGTTGTTTGTTACAATGTGTATGGCTCCTTAATTTTTTCCCCCCCCCAAAGGATTTGAAATTTGATCCATGTTTTTCTTTCTGGTTCTTGGTTATTCTGTTGGAGAACTCTGAAATCTCAGTGTCTGGCATCTGTGAAAGGCTCTTGTCCTTCCTCTTGTATGCTCCAGCTGGGCTAGGTAATTTCCTCTCTTTCACAAATTCTAGTTGTTTTGTTAGCATTTAACCCAAGTTTTCCAGCTTTCCAGTCTTATGTTCCTGATCCAAATAGGCATGCTTTGTCTGAGACAACTGTTCAAAACACTCAACCTGAGATCAGTCAAACTTCTCCAGTTTACCTACCTCCTTAAAAGAGGTTTTTTAAAATGCTTAACTCCTGCATTTTTACATTCTGTAATACCCTTTCATGATTCATCCCCCTGGTTTAATGGAACAGTATCAAAGGTACAAAGTGCTTCAACTCCTTGCCAGAAACAAAGCCAGGACCTGGCTGGTTTCCATTTTGCTGCAGCTGTAATATTGTTACAGTCATTATCTTTCAAGTACCTGGGTGAGACAATTTTGTTACAAGAAAGGTAAAATATCTCTCATTAGCCTGACTTTTTTACAAATACTCTGTGATTTTTCCTCTCAGATGAAGGTCAAAAATGTCCCTGCTTTTCCTCTACATTTCCTGACATTTTCAGTATTTAGGGACCAATATGCAGCTTCTCTGTCCTGCTCAGACATTTTTTTGGTTTCTTTTCTTCAGTACAGTGTTTGTTTGCTCAGTGATGACTCAGAACAGAAAACTATGAAAGAGGTAAACCTATTCATTTCCCAGTCTCCTAAAGGTGCAGTTATCCACCCCAACAGGAAATTCAAGACTTTGTGAATCGATGTTACAGAGTTATAGCAGCAAGCGAAGCCACTGTGCCATAGCCTGGCATGTATGCAAGTAGACTTGCATAAGCCTAATAAATTAAATTAATTGAGTGGAAGTAAAAAATCTTCCCTGAATTAAATATACTGAAAAGAGAAATAATTTGCAGATGTGTTGTGAGGAACCCAAAAAGGTTTTTCTTCTCCTCCTGTGCTCTAAAACCTCTGCACTGACTCCTAGAAAGAGCTCATGCAGGAATCCTCTCACCATGTCCATAATAAACCCTAATAGGTTAGAAAGGTGATCTTTTCAGACTTAAAGTGTTACTAAATGAGACAATGTTAACAGTATTACAACTTGGTTGTTGCTTTGTAACATGGGAAAACACAGATGTTCCAGCTGTGTTTTTAAGACACCTCACACACAGCAAGGCCTGAATAGTGAGGCATGCTGCAGAAATGACTGGAATCTCCCTCATCTGTCAAAATACATGTGGAGTGGGATCAGCAGAGCTCATTGAAGCAGATGTGTGCGTTTCAGGATTTTACACCTACCCTTTGACTGCAAGGTTACAGTGTTGACTCAACCTCCAGTTTACTTCCTCTCGGATTTCCCCATCTTCAGATTTAGTTTCCTCTGTGTATTGTAGGAGTGAAATGTTACAAAACAGGCATTGAGATCCTTTTATAAACGTTGCTTTTGAGTAAAATGATGAATTAACATAACATTATAAAATCAGTTTTATTGGTTATTAGTTGGCAATGACTGAGACATTAAACTTTTTTTTTAGGATTGACACTGATTTCATGTTCATGGTTGAAAGACATATAAGATCTTGATTCTGTGCTATTGACAGCTCTTTGGCAACACTCTCTTCAGGATCATGCAGCTTATCATGAATATTCCTTTCTTGCAATCTGCTTCATGATCCATTACTTTAGAGTAACAAAAGTCAGAATTGTTTAACATTCAAGGAGTAACCACTGGAGAAGCTACGAGTTTCTGTTTCCTCACTTCTGGATGAGATATGGAAAATGGTGAAAGAAAATTTTGAGTGGCTCCTTTAATATGGAGCAGCAGGAGAAGAAGGACTTGGGGTGCTGATGAATGAGAATCTCAACATGGGTAATGTGTGCTTGTAGCCCAGAAGGCCAACCATATCCTAGGCTGCATCAAAAGCAGCATGGCGAGCAGGTGATTCTGCCTCTCTACCCTGCTCTGGTCAGATCCCAGCTGGAATGCTGCATCCAGCTTTGGGTCCCCAAGGTAAGGGTGTTGGAGCAAGTACAGAGGAGTACTACAAAGATAATCAAATGGCTGGAGCATTTGTCTTCAATGAACACAGGCTGAGAGAGTTGGGGCTGCTCAGCCTGGAGGACAAAAGGCTCTGGGGAGACCATGTAGTGGCCTTGCAGTACCTAAAAGGGGTACAAGAGAGGAGGGGAACTTTCAAGGACCTGTAGTTATAGGACAGAGGTGAGTGGCTTTAAACTGGAGGAGAGTGGATTTAGATCAGATTTGAGAATGAAATTCTGATTTTTGAGGCTGGTGAGGCACTGGAACAGGTTGCCCAGAGACATTGTGGATACCCCTTTCCTGGGAGTATTCAAGGTCAGACTGCATGGGACTCTGAGCAACTTGGTCTAGCAAAAGGTATCCTGCTCTTGTCAGGGGATTGGAACTTGATTATCTTTAAGGTCACTTCCAACCCAAACTATTCTATGATTCTAATATTTACAAATACTAAAATAACACTTTAAGGATTTCAGCTGCTTTGTCTATTTTATTAATAAATCCTTATGTGACAACCTTGTCACTGAGTGACAACCTTGTGGGGAGGGAGAGGCAAAGCAACTTGCCTGTGGCAGCACAAGTCATGGGTGGAATGAGGATGATGAGACAGGATTTCCTGCCTCCCAAATCTCTTCAGGTTATTCCAGATCAGGCTGCCTCCCAAGCAGGTAATTACATGCATATCAGTCATACCTCTTATAATTTTCTTATCTTTATTTATGAGCCATGATTCTCCTACTTAACTCAATTGTACTTCACTGCATTAATTAGCTGTGCTTAACAAAACAACTCAGAGAAGTATTTAGTTAGTGTGTTCATGAAGTCAGCTCCATGAGAGGCAACTAAGCTTTTAACAAGGCTAAAAAAAAAAACAAAATGCAAACCCCCCCCCCAAAAAGACCCACCAAAAACAAAAACAAACACAAAAAGAAAAAAAAAAACCAAAGCCCAATTACAGTATATTTGAAACTGCTTATTCCTCTGCCAATCAAATGTGGTAAAGACACTTAATCACCCACAACTCTGAGGGTAAATTAGTTGCAAGGAAAATTATAGCTGCACATATTGTTTGTGTTCAGGAAAGAGATTTGCATGCCTAAACAAAATGAACTTTAACACAGTTAAAAAAACCTCACACATTTTGTAAGTGAGATGGTTTTTGTATGAAGTGATAAGGGGATTCTATATCTTTTCTCCATTTTGGAGGAGGGAGAGGAGAGATTTGCATGCCTAAACAAAATGAACTTTAACACAGTTAAAAAAACCCACACATTTTGTGAGATGGTTTTTTATAAAGTGATAAGGGGATTCTATATATTTTCTCTGTTTTGGAGGAGGGAGAGAGCAAATCCTCAACAAGTCTGCAACAAAGTGATTTTGGTTCAAGGCAATGAATGGATGGAGCTAGATTTTTTTAATCCATCTAATGATTTACATCAAATATATGGGACTTTCAACTCTGAAAGTAATTTTGACAGGTGGGGAGAGAATGGCTGTTTTGAAAGCAATCCTGCCTGCACATTAAAGAAACTGTTGGCCAATTTAATTAGATTTGTTGTATTGTTTCATTTCCCATGTCATTGAACAATTCTGCTCTCTGTTCCAGTCATGCACTATTTTGTCCTGTGATGCTGGTGTGCTTGTTTTAAAAGCACCTCGTCCTTTTGCCATTTTATCCAAACTGAATTGCTTCACAGAATCACAGAAAGAATTATAGAATATTCTGAGTTGGAAATAGAGTTGAGTTCAGCTCTTAAGTGAACAGCCCCTATGGGCACCTTCATTGTTTCTGGAGAGTTCTTGCCTCTCTGTCTCCATTTAGGAAGGGGCACACAGAAAGCAGGATGTCAGCTGTGCACACCAAGACAATGGCAAGATGATATTGCCCAGAATGCCTAGAGAAGTGAACATAAAGTCTGAGCACAGAGTTTCTGCGTACATAGGCTACTTTTAATGTATGCAGCCACAATTAATTTCTTAAAATTAATCATTTTCTGGGCTGCTGCTTCTGACTCCTTCCGATCTCCCCAAAGAAAAGCTGTGTCAATTAGCTATGTTTTAACATCACTATCAGTTTGTCCAAGAATTTAAAGAGAATAAAACAGAATCACTGCTCTATCCTTTGCATAGCTGGTCTGAGTGAGACAGCATTGCTGCTTTTACAAAATAAGAGCAGTAATGCCTTATAATTATTATTTTTGGTACAATTGTTTGCATAGGTGAAGTAGGGCGGAGGTGACCCTACAAAATACTGCTAATTGCATTTTCCAAAACACATGAGTAAGCCTCCAGAGATAATAAAGTGCCTTTTATTAGTTTTGGTGTTTTCTTTCTGAATCTCTGGGCCAAACTTGAATCACATTTTTCAAATCTTTCTTTGCAATGTCAAGGCCTCAAAAGCCTTTCCTTTGGAAACACAAAAGCAGGAATTCTCTGAAAATATCTGGATTTCACATAAAAGAAGATCACAGAAGGTACTAAATCTCATAATAAAGGGATGCTGTAATACATCTGGGCTGCTTCTCTATTTTGCAGTGCCTGCAGTACTGAGGTAGAATGGCAAAGGCAGGTACTGAAACACATGCTGCTACCAGCTTGTTTGTACATGTCCTCCAAACAAATATTTCTATGCTTCAGGGCTGTAAGCTGTGGTGAGCAAAATATATGCATACGTGTATGTATATATATATATATATACACATGCACACACGTATCAAAACAAAATCTAAAATCACATTAACATGAGAGGAGAATCAAACCTTTACCTTTGCATAATTTTTGAGTACTTGTCTACACAAGGGACAGCCAAAACTGAAACGGAAGTACATTCAGCACATAACCTAGTCATGGGGCTAACAGACAAGGAGAAATTCTCATATAACCATCCAAGATGTTGACCCAGGATGCAGAAATAATCCCCTCTGAGTACTATATTCATGGATGGTGTGGTGTAAGACTTGGAACAGCTGAGCAGGACAGCACCACAGCGTTTGACTCCTGTGCAAGGTGATGCTTCTCTTAGAGGTGGTATTGATGGAGGTCATGGAGGACAGTGAGTGAGCACTTTAGCCCCACATTTAGTTTCCACTTGCAAACTTGGGCTGGAAAGCAGCCTCTTTACCACCACTGCCTTGTTCCCAGCATCTTCTCGGTTGGTGAGCACAAGTTATGAAAAATTCTTTAAATGTGTTTACATGTAGGAAAAGCCTGAAACAACAAGTGCTGGAAAGATGCTGTGCACTAAGTGATAGTATTGAGTTCTTGCTGGTGGTTTGTGTGCAAAAGTTATTCTGTGTTACATTATGCTAAACCTCAAGACAGCTTTTCTTGTAAAATAGGAAAGTCTAGGCAGAGGGCAGATATTAAATAATAATTAAACTCTAATTATGTCTCATAGCTATTGCACAAGAGTTTCCACACAGGAAGTCTTGGAAAAGAGTCACTTGACATGGGAGGAGAGTGGATGAGGCATTTGGCCCCTGGCACTTAAGTCATAGATCATAGAATCATAGAATGGTTCAGGTTGAAGAAAAGCTCTAAGATCCTTGAGGCCAACCATTAACCCAGCACTGCCAAGTCCACCACTAAACCACGTCCCTAAGTGCCACTTCTACCTGTCTTTTAAATATCTCCAGGGATGGTGACTCAACCACTTCCCTGGGCAGCCTGCTTCAATGCTTGACAACCCCTTCTGTGGAGAAAATTTTCCTAATAGCCAACCGGCATGTTTCTTCTACCAGCTGTGCTGTGGTGCTGGCAGCCATCACCAGAGAGATTGTAGCAACTTGCTGCAGGGTAGCAAGGGAGAACAGTAATATTAATTATGTAATAGCCCATGATGGCACTCAGGATGAACTGTTCTGTCATCTTCCCCAGCACTGAGGTCAGGCCTGTTCCCCAGATCCTCCTTCCAGCCCTTCTTGTAGATGGGTGTTACATTAGTAATTAGGGCATCCCATTTGCTGACTTCCAGTCAACCAGGACCTCTCCAGTGAGCCAGGGCTGCTGGTAAATGATGGAAAATGGCTTGGTGACAAGTTCCACCAAATCCCTCCATGCCCGTGGGTGGATCCCATCCGGCCCCATAAATTTATGTGTGTCTAAAGTGGTATAAGCATCTGAGGTCACTCCTCCATTTTCATTCTTTTGTGCCCACACAACTTGATTAGGGTTCCCTGTTGCCATAGAGCAGCACAGCTGATGGAAAGACCAGGTACCTGTGCAAAGAAACTGTGACAGAGCCATATTAGCAGCCTGCTCCCTCATGTTTGGGGAGCGGGAATATGCAGAACCAATTAGTCAAATTATGAGCAGTGTCACAGCAGGAAAGAGATTAAATAATCCCTGTTGGATCTGAAGACAGTTTGATTATGAAAGCTGTTGGCAAAGATTCCTAGGCCTAGAAGTGATTTATCAGTCAGGCTACCCCATTTTGTTATCATACTGTGAAAAAAAAACAAGACACTCATTTGTACACTGTGATTTAAGGGGGCAGGGTTATCGGTCAATAAAGCTTTGTAGGAGACAGGAACATCTGTTGTTTAATCATCTTCTCAAATAGACCAAAATCTAGAGTTCCTTTTAAACATACTTTTTTTTTTTTTTTTTTTTTTTTTTTTGCTTGGCTAAATTATTATTTGTAAATCTATTCAATTCTTTTTCATTCCTCAGATGTGTGGGAAAGCCAGCCAGGTTGCTGACAGAGGGACCACATTGCTGTGGTTTAGCCAAGACAATATTAGCACCTGGATTTTGGCAATGTTGTTGTTTTTTTGGTTTTTTTTCATTAATTCTGCTTACCTCTTAAATGTGACAACTCAGGAAAGAGAAAATACTCTGCCTTTACCTCTACCCACTGTGAAAGTCTGTATGAATTTTTTCTCCACACTCTAATTAAATCCTTGAAGTTCTTAATTCTGCAGTGACTAATCTACTACCACTTTGGATCTCAGTTCTGTTCTCAAAGTCTGAAACACTCTTATCTTGAATCCAGGCCAATGTCTTTTTAATTATGGCTATGTCTGAGAAGATCATCTTTGCTGTTACTATATCAGCAAGACAAAATGAAGAAATCTAATACGTGATGAAAGACACACACCTTTTCTAATTTTCCATGCCAATAGTGTTTCTCAGGCCCCACCCCACATTCTTACCATAGCTGATTGCACAATGTCACTTGAATTAAGTGATCCACTTACTGATTTTCTTCCTTGTGCTTCTTTCAGAGGAGGGAGAAGCCAACTTTCATGCTCCCTGGATTTAGAAAGTATTCGCCTCTTATTTGCAAAGAACCTTGAAACTTCCTTAAGAGTGCTAGTAGTAATTACTCAAACACTGGTGAGTCATCAAATTTCAGTTCAAAGTCTATAAAATCGAGTTTTAAATTAGTTGAGGATTTTTTTCTAACATACCACAATGAGATCT
Organism: Passer montanus; assembly: GCF_014805655.1. Classification (NCBI taxonomy): domain Eukaryota; kingdom Metazoa; phylum Chordata; class Aves; order Passeriformes; family Passeridae; genus Passer; species Passer montanus. The sequence goes on along the minus strand of NW_024372370.1, from coordinate 2,052,615 downwards.
TACCCCGTTTTCTGCTCCTGTCAGGGAAGGGTTCATTCTCATAGGCTGGAGCTGCTGATAAGGCTTTTTAGCTTGTGCCATTACTATGACATAGTCACTGATCAGCCCAGGTTTTCATTAAGCGTTTTCTATGACAGAAGTACCAACAGTAGACAAAATTACTTTTTAAATTGTAGGGTTTTTTGCTGGAGAAGTACCCTGATCTCTTTACCAGCCTCCCAGCACTTCCTTAGTTTAGCTCACAGATTATGGATTGTGTGTACTGTAGTTCTGTGTGCATGTACAATAAACATTTATTGGCAAGTACTCTCCAAGAAAAGTTACTTACTTGCATATTATTTGGAGGGTTTTACTGTGTGTTTCCTATACCCACACTCACAAGGTCCTATAATATTTGCATTTTACACAGGAAAGACACTTTTTGTACTTCTTTTGTACCTCATGTGAAGTATGAAGTTACTCAGAACAGAGAACACCCTAGTTAGTGCAGTTCAGAAAACCCTTTTGTTGCATGAACTCACAGGAAAGAAGGAGACACTGTGGATACCACATACAAAGCAAGCAGAGTTCTTCAACATAATTCAGCAATGCTGCTTTTAGTATTTTCCTATAGTATGTTTTCTTTTTTATCTTTTCTTTCTCTTTTTTAAGTCATCATGCCAGCCCCACATGGGCTCCATGCTATTGGTGTTACCTTTCCTGTCAATCCCCCTAGTGCTTCTCCTCCTCAGAGCTTTTTATGGATTCCTCCTCCGCCTGTGTCAGGGGTTAAGACCTGCCAAATTGCATAACCCCAAGCGTGCCGCTGTTTTTTTCTCCTGTCTCTTGCTCCACCCTGTGCTAATTCCGCACATTCCACCCAGCCTTCCTCTCGGGCCGCTCCCTTCCTCTCTCTTTTTGTTCTCGCCTGAGTATCTCCATTCACGCCATCGCCGTCCATGTAGAGCAAAGGCGGCCTCCCACTGGATGTCAGCTCCGTGTCCTCCCGCTCCCCTCTCCGAACCAGGGCAGAGCCCATCTGCTCCCTGAATCATCCCGCCTGTGACGGCCACTTTCCATCTGCCCCGGCTTGCTGCTGCTCTGTCTGCGGTTTGGAAGTTTAAAGCGCACCCATCTGAGCCAAAGTCTGCTGAAAACACAGCAGGCTTCTGGCTGATGAATTCAGGGCACTGTGAATCAGGCCGTAAATCACCTGGGGCTGACATGATCTTTTTTTGTTGCATTTTTTTTTCTTTCCTGTTTTACAGCAAAATGTACTGACGCATCTCAAGCATTACATCAAATGCAGATACTTAAGCCCCAAATTGGTGCATTTCCTGGGCATGGTGTCTATCTACACAACAACCATCAGAAGAAAGCAATTAACTTACAAGCAAACAAAATTTCTGGGGTTTGTGTGAGGCAGCCTATGATACAAACGTTGAATTTTTGCCCCCAAATGTACATGTCACCTGCAAAATCATTGATGCTGAATTCAGCTGAAAAGCTGCTTCTCATGTATACACAAATATATCAGGCCCTTACTCATATTGATTGCACAATAAGTTCAAATCATTTTTCATTGAGACCTCAACCATGTTGTTGTGGAAGAACTGCTGTGAAATCTGGAATCAAAACCATAGGAGAACGGCTGAGAAAACTTTCTTTACATTCACATACAAAATTAATCAACAGCAGTGTCCCATCCAGTACCAATGAAGTATGTGTACTAACCCTTTCTTGTCCCTTGTGTAACATGACTTGTGTGGAAAACATATAGTTACTAGTACAAATACTCAGAGAGCAAATACCTACCTAAGGAACAAATGCTGCAGTAAATGCATGTCTGGTACGTATAAAAAAGTGTATTGACTTTGCTGGTTTATTTTTCTCACACTTGAAAAGTTTGCTAACTTAGTTTACAGCAGGGACAAAGCAATAAACTTGAGCTTTAGTATGAGCAGATTTAATATTTCATTACTATTTCTTAAGGGCCAAAAATGGCCTCAACTTTTAGCACAACTGCCAGATCAATATATGAGCCAAGAGGACATGTCTGGGCTTCAGCTACCCAGCTACCCAAAACTGCCTGTGTTCCCAGAGGAATCTGTGGCAAGAGCTCTAGAACATGTAAAATAGAAAAGATTAATGGTGTGTTTTACACACCTCTTCAAATAGGGCCTTCCAGTTCCTCCTCTTGCAATGAATTCCCAATTGCTGTCTCATTTTTCCTCAGTGCAGCTGCATTTACTTAGAGAAGCCACCCTAGAGCACTGAGGCTGGGCTGCTGTGCAGGCTGAAGGCCATGTGGAAAGATCCCCTGGAAGCTTTGTCACCCAGGCACTTGGGGGTGTGCTTTGAAAACTGTGGTGACACAAATTGCTTCTCTGGTTTAACACCCCAGTCAAGTCCGTCCTGGGAGCTCTGTGGCAAAGTGCTCTCACTGTGATGCCAGCTGACCGGAAAGTGACCCTGTCCCACCTCCTGGGTGAGGTGAAGAAGAGCCCAAAATGGCAGCTGAGTGAGTCATCATGCCAGGAAAAATTTCTTTGCCACTGTTGGTGATTTCTACTACAACTCGCCCCACAAACGTAGATTTTTATAGTACCTCAACTTATAAAGCACTCTAGGTATTTTAGAAATGTATTAAGTAATTAAATTGTGTTCAGCAAGTAAAACAGTAAATACTTCCTATGTGCAGAAAAGGCAATTATGCAGTAAGAATGCAAATTTTTGCATTTAATGAGTTTTATATTTCAGTCTGACTAGATCCCACCTTCAGTATTAGAAATCTACCTAGCATTACAATGTCTGTAGCAGCAAGAAGATAATGGTCCATACTGGAAAGAGTACAGCAAAGAATCAAGAATAATTGTAATAAACCATATTTTCTGTGATTTTAATACCTGTACTGTACCTAAACATTATTTGTGAATACACTTATTGTTTTTGAAGTAGTTCCTCTTTCTGACAATGAAAAGCAGATTGGTTTTCTGATGGTGATTTCAAGGATACAGCTGGGCAAAATTTTACACTTTTGTATGCTAAAGCTCTTTGACACCTAACTTTGCCATTACCAACATTTATGAAGGAGAAAAGAAAACCTGGGAATGCTTATTTCCCGTAGGTGTGCATATTTCTATTGCAAATAATGTGGAAGTATATTGCTGGGATGAACATCCTTTATTCTTTTGCAAGATCTTCTGAGAGATCACTGCATTTCAATAAAATTATATGAACACAGACTTCTGCTGATTTCAGTAATTAGGTGAAAAAAAGACAAGACTAGTCCATGTTCAAATTTAAGTCAAATACAAATGAGATAATGAGAACTGCTTAAAGCTTTATTGGTTTTTTTAATCTCTTAGCAGTGTTATGCTACATGCCTGATAACATCATGATGTGGCTCATCAGGTATTCCCTTAAACACAGATTTGCCTCCAAGTGTAAACACAGGTGATTAATAATCTTTGCACTGTGTGGAGATACACAGATAGCATTACAATATGGATGTGAAGCAAGAGGATGAGGATATCTGAGAAACAGAGAAATATGGGTAGCTATCAGTGAGAAGGAAGGCCTTTAATAACCTTATAAATATCTTCTAACATCTGATTTTCAGAATAGAGAATTTCAGCACAGTTGTACCTGTGTAGAACTTTGCAAATAATTTTCCGCATCTTAAAGGCTCTAGTGTTTTTGCTATCACTGATAGTTATCTTGAGTAATTTAGCATATGCTCCAGATCTCAAAAGTACTCTTTGACATAAATTCAGTCTGAAATTGATGACTAGTGCTTGATCTCTTGTATGCAACAGAGAACACAGATATGCAAAGTACACTGTGTTATGCAATGCTACACATAATTATTTGCCCTCCTAATGGATTCCTTAATTGGGTCTTCTGAGCATTATGCTTAAACATTATAATTTTGCTAAGGCTTACTATGTTTCACAATTTACTTTGCAGTGAATTAATGGCCTTCAAATGAATGATCTAAAATGCAGCAACAGCTGCTCAAACAAGGGCAGCCAGACCAGTGCATTTTTAATTCTCACAAGAAGCCTCATCTAAGTGAAATAAAACATGAACATAGGCAGATTGATTCTGATGCTTCTTAATTGTTGATTTTAATCTGAGTTTTTAATATTCCATCTTAACCTTGCTTTCCCAATATGTTTGTATTAGGATCTGGTTCCTGGTTATGCCTGCCATATGTTCTTGTTTTTCACAGGATCTCAACCTTTATTGAAATAAATCTATTGAAAATAAATGTGACACGGAATTTAAGTACCTTTAGGCAGTGTTTTACAAATACTTAGAGACCAAGTCGCCCATCAAGTGCTTGGTGCTGCATCCTGAACAGAGATGCCAACAGCTGGGTGCATTTGGTGCCAGTGCTTAGGATCACATGGCTGATGTTTTGAAGGGAGGGGATGGTTAAGATCTGCAGTGTAAAAGGGTATGGGGCTCAGCTCCAGATAAACCAGTACCTTAAACTGTTACTGCACTGTCACTGCCTGCCATTCAGGGGGTCCAGATGAAAAACAAGACAGTGATGTGTTTGAGTTACTGAAGTAAAGCTGCCCACATTCATGTTACCAGACACTGACATGGCGTTCAGGTTCAACATGGCATTTTAAGTTTTGCAAAAAATCTCATGGCTAGAACCTTAACTAATAGAGCATGTTTGAGTATTCTAATTTTTTTATAATATTGTGATGCAAAATCAATTGCAAAAATAACCAACAAAGCCCAATACTCCTTCAGCCACTCCACTGCTCCTTATTAACGGTACACCTACCTAGCTCTACATGGAAAGAACTGAGCTAGTAAACATTCTGTATCTTCTAGCTCCACTAAAAACCCCCAAAACTATGTAATAAAATGATCACACTAGACATTAAGAGGACAGGAGGTCTCCTGTAGTATAAAGTCTTGTTCACTTCTGAAGGAGTGAGAGAAATTCACTAATTTTGGAAAGGTACAAGTCAAATCAGTCTGATTTCAGCCCAGTGAGCCTCTGCCTTCTGTCCTTCCTCCTGTTCCTATGCAGGCTGCTATCAGCAAGCTGCACTGCTGCTGAATTTTCCTCTGCAGGACGTGTGTTGCACAGCTGTTTTCCCTAACATCTTCTGCAACTCAACACAAAGTTTAGAAACTGCAGGGAGAAGTTACTGAAATAATTAAATTAGCAGGCTGCTATCAGCAAGCTGCACTGCTGCTGAATTTTCCTCTGCAGGACATGTGTGTTGCACAGCTGTTTTCCTTAACATCTTCTGCAACTCAACACAAAGGTTAGAAACTGCAGGGAGAAATTACTGAAATAATTAAATTTAGCATTAACTCCTCTATGTATCTGTTAATGTTTCAGGTAATTTTAATATTAGTAGCAAGAGCTACTATGAATGCTATGGAAAACCTAGACATCAAAGAGACAGAGAACATTTGCAATTAACCTGCAGAATAATTAACCTGCACTGAGTTTAGTCAGAAAATTCCTAAGCAAGGGGTTACATTTCCATCCTGTTTTACTCTGCTGCTGTCCTTCATTCTATATGTCGGAGGAGCATCTGACTGTTGGAGATTAATTAGTAATTAAGAATTGCTTCAGAAACATCACAAATTTAGAGAAGAAAGCAACCTAATAATGTTAGAAAATAGTTAGAAATCTAAATTCCAGTCTCCTGGGATTTTCTTTTGAGCAGGAAATTTAAATGACTTTCTTTTGACCATACCACATTGACCCCACTAACTAGATGTAATAAACAAATGGGAGATATTCAAGCTGACATTTGAGCAGTGTCAAAGCCTTCTAAGCTTGTTCTGAGTAGATTAGTAGATAAGTGCTAGCCTTCCTATTCTGGGATATGTTCCAAGGCAAGCATGAGGACTGATGATTTCATTTAACTCCAAAGTAATCAACACTGTATATTTCAACAATGCAAATAATTTGCTTAATTCGTACGACATGCTACCAGTTGACAGCAACGGTGTTGTGATAAAAATGCCTCTCTGCCTGGCACTCCATCTGAGGGCAAAAAACTACACTTCCTCTACTATTCAATCAGTATGTGAAACTATAATTATTAGCAAGGGGTGTGCAGTTTTCTCAAAAATACATAGTGGATCTCATCTGCTGTAATCTCAGAAATATTGACATCATATTTTAAAAAAAAAGAAAAAAAGCAAGGGATAAAGACATCAGGGGTTTCACAGACTCCATGATGTATTTGTAGACATTTATAAGATAGCAGCAAATGGATTGAGAGCCAGCTGCCTGTATTGCAGCAGTACTGCAAATCTGCAAGGGTTTTGGTTTGCTGTTGGGAGAAGCTTGCCAGCTATTGCTACTCATCCAGCTTTGCTGTATCTGTCAATGATAACAAGTCCACAGAGCTGCTTTCGAAACAGCCCTTAAACATTTCCCAAATGCATCCTCACTGAGTGGAATACATGCCGAAGTCTCTAGTATGTTCAGTGATTATGACTTGAATCCAATTCCAGTGCCTGACGTTGCAGAGGACAATCCCTCTAATATGATTACCTTGCAGGACATCAATCTAGGGAAATCTTCAAAACAGAGCCTATAAAACAGAAAAATACTAGGCCTTGGCTCTTAGGAATGTAAACTTCTAGATAATGGTCACTTCATTCTGTAAGACTGTGAAAAGAAAAAAAACCAAGCTTTATCTTCAGCACTGAAACAACATTCCTAAACCTATTACACAGGCAATACTGGAAAAGTTTTCAGGTTTTATCCTCACCTATAGTAAAGCCAGATCCACAAAAAGGCTTAATTACTTTAAGTGGAGGTTAGTAAAAAAAGTTCAAAATGGTAATTAATTAAGCCATGAGTACCTCATTAGATCCCTAAAGCTTCAGGAGACACCCAAGCTTTTCCCAAAGAGGTTTCACGCTGGAGCTATTACAAGATTTGCAGGCTTTGCACCTCCTTATTTACCTTCCATTCCTTAGAAAGGAGGGTTGCCTGCCACTTTTGTGTGGTTACAGGCATTCAGCAGTGCACCAGCAAGACAGAGTTTGCATATGTAGCATGCAGCAGCCAGAGGCATTTGCATTTGAAAGGAAGAAGGAAAATTTCTGTAGCAAATAATTTCTTCCAGCTGCGCTTTAACAGCAGAGAGTAAGCTGGTTGTCTGTAGCCAAAGACACAAAGTATGGATGGGTTTCATGCTGTGAATCCAATTTAGATTCTTTTCAGAGGAAAGAACCTCATCTTGGGATAAGTCAGGATTTCCAATGTGCTATCTCATTGTCTCTTCTTCCTGGCTGGTTTAGACATACCTCCTGCTCTGTGAGCGGATTGTGAGTCCCAATCCCACCTGCCTGATGCAGGCCTTGTACAGAGAGGGCAAGTGAGCAACACAGATCTGAAGCTAGTGCTGGAAATTGGCCATTTTAAAAAGACATGCTGGTATGCTGATCTTAGCTGAAGCCTTTGTGAGCCAAAGGAAAAGGTCTTTTTATGTCCCCTTGGCTGTGTTTAAGAGATTATGTCTTCAAAGATTCAGGAACTCAGCATTTCTGAATACTGGCTAATAATTGCATTTGAATGTAAATATTAAGATGCATTTTAATGGTATATAACAAAATGTATGGAATGTAAGAAATATAAGACTTACCTAAAATTTCTTACTATTGGTCGCCTACTTAAAAATTGTTACCTAGCTGACAAGTCACATTTTGCAGTTCCAGAGTGGCATTTGCTTTCAGTCTTGTACTGCAGTAAGGTAAATGCGACTTTGAGGCCCACAGTTCCATCACCACACAAACACAAAGTGCACGCACCTTGTGCTGCAAAGCACGGTCACGTTTTCACATGCCTAGCATGACTTATTTCAGTAAAGTCCGAGTTCTACATTTTCATTGAAAATGGCAGTGGCATTTGGTGCCCTAATAGTTTCAGCCTCGTGATACCATACCTGCTGTGAAATCGGGAATGTGGCTCACCTCATTTTGGGTGCCTACCATGCTGTTGGAGAGCCGGAGTCTGATGTGCCATCAGAGCTCGTGGAAGCCTGGGGAGGAATTAATTTGATCCTAAAGCAGACACCTTCACTCGCCGCCTGCAAAGCTCTGCGGGCTCTGCTGTCTGTGTTGACTCTGTCCCCGTTAGCTGCAATGGCAGCTCACCCACAGCTCCTAACCAGACATTTACTGCCTGGACTCCCCGAATCAGGGCGAGCCTCCAGGGCCAGAGTTTTCCCAAGCGTAAGGAGTCAGGCTTCCTCAAGGTACCTGCAAGCTTAAAATTTAAGTCGTGTTGAAAGATGAAACTACGTAATAATTAGGGCTGGAAGCGCCTTCTGGAGCTCGATTAGTGCAACGCCTCAGCCAAGGCAAGGTCACCTGGAGCAGGTGACAGGGGAAAGTGCCCATGTGGGCTTTGAATGTGTCCACAGAGATGAAAGATGAAACTACGTAATAGTTAGGGCTGGAAGCGCCTTCTGGAGCTCGATTAGTGCAACGCCTCAGCCAAGGCAAGGTCACCTGGAGCAGGTGACACGGGAAATGCCCATGTGGGCTTTGAATGTGTCCAGAGAGGGAGACCCCACGCCCTCCCTGGGCAGCTGTCACGGTGCTCTGCCACCCTCAGTGCAAAGAAGTCCTCCCGGGGGCTCCGCCAGCCGCGCCCGCCGCCGGGCCGGGCCGGGCCGCTGCCATGTTCACCAGCACCGGCTCCAACGGGTTCTGTGAGTACCGGCCCCGCCGCGGAGCGGGGAGGGCGGCGGCCGGGGGTGGGAGCGCGGGCGGCGCTGCCGCCGTCGGCCCCGGGGGAGCCGCTGGCTTCGGTCCTCTCTTGGCTGGACTTTTAAACTACGTGACGGCGGGAGGAGCCGCGGGTGTGTCTGTCTGCATGTCCGTGTGTCTGCCTGTGTGTGTGTCTGCATGTCCATGTGTGGCTCTGTCTCCCTGTGTGTTCATATGGATTTGCATACATCGATATAGATCTCCGTGCCAAAACACGTATATGTGTGTGTGTCTGCATGTCCGTGTGTCTGCCTGTGTGTGTGTCTGCATGTCCGTGTGTGGCTGTGTCTCCCTGTGTGTTCATATGTATTTGCATACATCGATATAGATCTCCATGCCAAAACACGTATAAAAAAAAAAAAAAGCAGAAAAGCCCTGTTTTCTAAATGTGAAATTACACTTGTTTTTTAAAACCAGTTTATTGATAAGGCAAACATAAGGACTAACACGCCCCTAGCTCTGCTTAGCTTTATGTTTATGCACAGCACATGTAAATAATCTCCTGTCGCGGTGCTACCTGAAGTGACTCCGCCGGTGCCTGGGGCTGGCTCTGAGCTGTTTTACAGGACACAGAACCTGCAGCGCCTGGAAGCAGCGCTGGGGAGCTGACCTGGCTGCGGTGTGGACTCGGGCACCACAGTCCTAAGAGCAGGCGAGGACAAATGCTGTGTCAAAGCTTTGCTGACTAACTGCGTGCTCCTTACAAAGTGGGTGGGAGTGTCCGTCTGCTGAAGGGCAGGAGGGCTCTGCAGAGCCCTCTGGACAGGCTGGTCAATGGGCCGAGACCCAGCAGTATGAGGTTCAAAGAGGTCAAGTGCCGGGTGCTGCGCTTGGGTCGCAACCACCCCAGGCAGCACTACAGATCTGGGGGAGAGTGGCTGGAAAACTGCCCGGAGGAAAACGATCTGGTCCTGGTTGGCAGCCAGCTCAACATGAGTCAGTGTGCCCAGGTGGCCAAGAAGGCCAACAGCACCCTGGCCTGTATCAGCAGTAGTGTGGCCAGCAGGAGCAGAGCTGTGATTGTCCCCCTGTACTCAGCACTGGTGAGGCCACACCTTGGGTACTGTTTCCAGTTCTGTGCCCCTCAGTTTAGGAGGGACATTGGGGTGCTGTATCTCTTGGGTACTGTTTCCAGTTCTGTGCCCCTCAGTTTAGGAAGGACATTGGGGTGCTGTGTCTTGTCCAGAGAAGGGCAATGGAGCTGATGAAGCATCTGGAATGCATGTCCTATGAGGAGTGGGTGAGGGAGCTGGAGTTGTTTTCCCTGGAGAAAAGGAGGTTCAGGGGTGATCTTATCACTCTTTACAAGTACCTGAAAGGAAGCAAAGTGAGGCTTGCCCTCTTCTCACAGGTAACCAACAACAGGACAAGACCAGAGAACTTAGCCTCAAACTGTACCAGGGGAGGTTCAGGTTGGACATTTGGAGGAATTTCTTAATAGAAGGGATAATTACATATTGGAATGGGCTGCCCGAGGAGGTGGTGGAGTCACCATCCCTGGAGGTGTTTAAGAAAAAACTGGAATGTGGCACTCAGTGCCACACTCTTGTCGACAAGATGGTGTTTGGTCAGAGGTTGGGCTTATTGATCTCACAGATCTTTTCTAACTTAATTGATTCTGTGATTGTGTGAAATCCATTTGAGTATGAAAGCACCCTATGACTAGGGGGGAATAATTCTGGCATTTCAAAAGGGGTATTAGTTGTAGCTGTATTTTTTATGAGGAATCCAAAGAAGGGAAGAGTCTTTTTCAGATGGATCTGATAATACTGTACCTTGATTTGCAGCTCCTGATTTTTCATCTCTCCACATGCCCCCAATAGGTACTGTAGAGGGACTTTTCAATGGCATGTGTCTGTATATAATTCTATGAGAAAGAATGGAGGAGGAAAAGTGTCCTTGTTAGACTGAATGGGTGGAAAGTCATGGTCAGTGTTTACAAGTGTTTCCAGGTTTGATCCATCAGAAGGATGAGTGGGAAATGGTTGTCATAAGAAACATATCTGTGGTAGGGAAAAAACCTAGACAATATGTTATTCTGCAGAAAGAAAACCGGAGAACCATAGAACATCCTGATGCAGAAAAGACCCACAAGGATTATCAAGTCCAGCTTCTAGCCCTGCACAGGACAGCTGAAGAATCACACTGTGTGCCTGAGAGCATTGTCCAAATGCTTCTTGAACTCTATCAGGCTGGTGCTGTGATCACTTCACTGGGGAGGCTCTTCAGTGTCTGGTCACTCTAGGCAAAGAACCTTTCTCACCTAAACCTTCCCTGACACAGCTCCATACTCAGTGTTGTGCTTTTTTTTTTCCTTCTCAAAAATGAATACAACATATGTTCTTACTGAACTTACCCATTGACCTAAAGTGTGTTTTTACAGTAAGACTTGGCTGGTGTGGGTGCACGGACAAACTCCAGCAGAGGCGTAGATTTAAATGCAGTGACATATCCTCACCTAGGGCACAGCTGTGGCAGTCTCAGGTGTCCCTGTGCCCTCAGACTTGTTTCTGTGTGTGTAGCAGAAGTTGCTGCAGTAGCAGCAGGAGTGTGGAATTCTGTCACTGATGCACAGAATCTGATGGTTCAGGTAGTTAATGAATTGGTGCCTGATGTTGCACCAGGGGACTGTGTGTGTGTGTTCTGCCCCTGGGGCTCGGAGCCTCTGGCAGAAGGCAGTTTTGGAGGATTATGGGAGCTGTATCAGTGACCCTGAATGAAATAAGTGGACACCTGGTTCAGCAGCAATAACAATGATTGTGCCAGGTCACACTGAAGGCTCCTGCAGCCTGTTGTGCCACCTCTGACAGACTGATTAACATCTATAATGTTGGGATGAGGAGATATAAATGTAAAAATAAACATACCTGGTACATGGTACAACTGTGAGATAGAGAAGCCAGAAAACAAAGGACACCACCTTCTGAGAGGACAAAGACATTTTGCCTCTGCTGTGGAAACTGTTTCTGTTATCTGGAATATTGGAGGAGCTGGCATGCTCTGGAAAAAGAGCCAGTGGCTCTGGGTACTAGTGAGAGACACAGTGCAGACTTATGCAAATGGCTTATCAGAACACTGACCCAGCTGACTTGTCAGAGAGCACTGCAGTGTGCTCAGGGGGCATCCTGGCAGCACCTGGCTTTAGGTGGGCTGTGGTGCCACACCCAGGCTGTTGCATGTGTTGCACTCTGCTGGCAGCTTTGGTCCTGTGTACAATGCTGCTGGAACACTTGAGCAGTTCTGCAAAGGCTCCCGTGAGTGTGTGACTGGCCTGGCTGTTTGCTTTACTGTAATGCTGCTTAGTTTGCCACGAGGCTGTGTCCCAGGGGCAAAGTATGATACACAGCAAGGCTTTCCCTTACTGGACACAAAGGCCTTACCAGCAGTTTAAACTGGTTAGACCAACACAAAACCTTTCTGCAGACATTGTAATATCCCCTCCCGATACTCTTCATGCTCTTTATGTACTGCAGAGGAAAGTCTGTTAAGAGTCATTATTAAGGTAACATATGAGTCCATCTTTTAAAGCACGTACACTGGTTACATCTGAAAAATATTTGACTACTTTGACTACTGAGGAGAACTCTTTGAACTCACTAGTGCAACTTAGGCTTTTACCTCTGTGACCCTTGTAGTGCAGTGCCAGCAATTTGTTACAAATCCCCAAGGCAAGAAGGGATCTCTGTGCTCCTCTGCTTGCATAACTGGCAGGACTGAACTCTGTTGTGCAGAGGCGTTGGGAAAATAATAAAACTATGTAAATTAATGCTTTGTGGTATGACTGAAGGAGAAATGAAGCATGTACTGAATACATAAGACTTGTGCATAACAGTATTATGCAGTACAGAGCTATACGGGAAAGCAAATTAGCTTGTACATCAGCATGCTGCTGTGCAGCCTGGTTAGCATGAGCCCTGGAAGCAGCACAGCATTGAAGGCCACAAAACTGTGGCTATTCTGCTTCTGCAGAGCTAGCTCATTTCATTTCAGCTCATGTGGGGATCTCCACATGGTCTTGTGGTATAGCCATACCTGATATTTCTGACAGTGTATGCTAAAAGTAGTATGGTAACATCTCTGTCTGGTTGGGAGGAAGAAAAGTTTGCTGAATGGGGTGAATATTTTTGATACTTTCAACCTGATTCAGTTTCTATTTCAAGTATTGCTTTTAGAAACAAAGGTTTTCTTTTTTTTTTTCTTTTTGTATCTTTTTTTTTTCTTTTTTTACTAGTTTGTGACCTGGGCTGCACACTTAGCAGTTTTCTAAACAGTAAATGTATAGGCAAGTAGCTTGATTACAGTCTTGCCTGTGCCTTTAAAAAATAGATTTAAAGCATGATCACAGGTTTCTCTATTAACTTTCTTAATACTAATATTATTCACCTCTCAGCTTCTGGATTGAATTTAGAAGCATTTGGTGACAAACTGTTCCTGCAGTAATACTCTTACTGTTTTCACTTGCAAACTAACATCACTGCTGGTTAGTGAGCCCACTGCAGGTTCTTGGACAGATCTTGGAATACAATAGATTGATATCTGTATGATGGCTTAATGCAGGAAAAACAACCACTCAAAATGCAGATTCTGTGCGTGCATTTGGGAAGTGCTGTGGGTTCAGTTGTGTATCGGTTATGGTTTAATTCACAGATCTTGTGTATAAGCACTTCAAAACTGTTTTGTGGGTATTTTGTGCCATTATAGTAGCCCCCAGAAGTTAATTGTGTGTTTGAAAGTGACATGCCTGCCTTATAGCAGCTTGGTTTGGGAAATTTGCAGGTGATAGAAAAAAAGAGTTACACAGCATGTTTTGTGCAGCTGTGGTGTAAGCTCAATAGGGATCCCCACAGAAATTGCTCTGAGCTAATTTGAACTTCTGCAGCTGCTGCTCATCAGCCGGCTCATCACTTCACATCAACCAGCAATGAGATCCTCTTTGAGTCCTGAGCCTGGAGTAGCAGTCCAGGGGGTGAAGTTGTTCCTGCAAGAGCTCTTCTGCAGCAGTAGCTTCGTCTGGCTGCCTGTTTTGCTATGCCCATCTGCTGTCTCTTCATCTTTGAGTAGTGAACAGGCAGGGACAGGAAATAATTTCAAAAACTGTAGCTGTTGCTATATTTTCTCATTCTTGCCATTAGTGCAGTGCTGATTTCTGAAGCTGCAACTCAGGCAGCTGTGCCATAAACCTCCCCCTCTGTGACAGATGGACACTTGTATCCTTCACTCTGTACTGTAAGAGAGGCACTGGCAACCAGCAGAGTAGTACATTCTGGAAGAAGAGGATCTGTGGGCTTTGTACTAAGTGCAGGGGTGGAATGTGGAGGCTTAGAAGTGTTTTTTTCATTTATGTCACATTTTAGGATCAGCTTTGCATTGCGCAGTTGGTAGATGAAGGTTGGGACACTTGCCCATGAGATTATGAGGGCAGTTTTGGGGGAGAACTTCTCCATTGCACCAGGAAGAAGCAAAGATCTGTAGTGGAAGCTAATTCCTTGCTCTTCATCATAGTGTGGGCGTATCCTGCTGGTTATTAAAAAAAAAAATCTCTGGGTACTTAGGTGGATGCTCAGTAGACAGGAAGAAGCAAAGATCTGTAGTGGAAGCTAATTCCTTGCTCTTCATCATAGTATCCTGCTGGTTATTAAAAAAAATTTCTCTGGGTACTTAGGTGGATGTTCAGTAGGTGTGTTGCAGCACCAGTGCTATAACTGCCTGTTGTTTGAAAGAAATGCCACTTAAGGAGCATCTTGAGATCACAGATTCATTCCAAGATCCCTGAAGACAGTATTTGATATATTTTAACTTCAGAGGTCAAAATGAGTGTTTATAATTTCATTCTTCTTTCTCTGTGTGGTATAAAGACACCCTGTTTTCTCCTTCTTGTGCACATTTGCATCGGTGCTGCCACCAGACTGGTGCCCCACTAGGTTTGTGGTAACTATTTCCATCTCATCCATGCTTGCACATTCATTGGATTAGAATTCTGCTTTCTAAATTTTACCTTTGCATTGTAAGTAAGGAATTTGACTTGGATGTCAGAATGCTCAATTGTGCAAAATCTGACATTGTTGTCATTTTTGGTCTGACATGTTCGGGGCATTCCACAATGGAAGGTTGTTCCTTCCCCACAATGTCAGAGTAGTCCTCAAGAATGATCTTTATGCTGTTGAGGGATAAAGCAAACTGCTACACTGTGCAGTGAAACACTTGGAAAAGGAATTTCAGAGGATGCATTGTTATATTTTTCAAGTTCACCAGACAAGAATAAACTTCTCAAATATGATGACATTATGAGAAGCTGGAGGGTAGAAATTTCCATCAGTCACGTGATGTTTCCTGTGGGTGACAGTCAGATTTATGGGTTAGGTGCTTCTGTGGTTTTTCACTTGATGACATGTCTTATAATAAGTATTTTTTTCCCTGTATCAGGGTTTAAAGTGTCTAAGCTGAAAGCTAAAAGGAGGCTCTTAATAAAAATGTGTGTTCACACTTTTGGAGAAAACAGATAAGGTTCTCTTGGTTGGATATTTTTGAAAGCATTCAAATTAGGAATTAACTTGATAGGATAAAGTATTTCAGTTTATATTACCTGTAATGTAAAAATGATCTAATAAAAGAATTGTGATAAAATCTACATATTAAACCTGTATAGAAAAATATAGTCACTGTGGGATATCTAGAGACTTTGTTCTCATGTGTGTCTGTGATAATGTTGTTGTTACGTAAAAAGTTTTATAGGATTAATCGGTTCTTGTGAAAGTTTCTTAAAATTAATGAAATAACATAAATGCATTCAGTAAAATATAGTAAAAAAAACAATTTTTATCAAACTGTGGTTCAGAAAGGTTTAGTGTTGTGACTATTGCAATTCTTCAGAATTAGGCTATACTTCCAAGTATCAAAAATCTGTATCTTGTTTATAAAATTGACCTTTTCATGTTAAGAAATGTTAATTTAACTAAGTTAACTCAGGGAGTATTGCTTGAGGTTTTAAATGAATATCTGTGTGCACTGTCTGCATAGTAGCTTTCTGGAAGCTCCAGTTTCTTTTTTCTGCCCAGTATTGTACAGTACTCTGCTGGCTTCAGATGGTTTTGAAAAGCACAACTGACTTAGAGGAATGAACAATTTTTTAAAAATGGATGTCTAAAGAATATAGACTTTATTTTTGGAGGAAAAAAACCAAAAAACAACCCCAAGGAAAGATAGTAGATTGAAATGTGGGCAGTTTTCTCGCATTAAAAAAAAAAAAAAAGAATCAGGCAAACTTTTTCCCCAGGGGTCTCATAGAATCATAAAAGTAGAGCTTATATTTAGCATAGTAATATCAACCTGTGTCAATGCAAGTAACTGCCTAGTTTCTATAAAAGGATGGTTCTTCAAGGCCATACTTGCTTAAGTGGAAAGTGCATGTTTAAATAATGAACTCAGAAGGTATGGGTGTGGACTGAATTAATAGTTTTAAGTACAAGTTTTCATTATGATACACATAGCTATGTTTTCTTCCCATGGTGAAGCTCAGAAGACTGCAGACTTCAAGGTGGTGAACTGTGGATAGATAGAATGTAGGAAATAGAGATAGTGGTGAAGGTAATCTCACCCCTGAGGAGTTACAGCTGTGCTAATTATCAAGAATGAAGAACAAGCCTGCCCTTAATGGGCCACAGCTGGATCCAGTTAGGAGGGGAATTGTAAAGGAGCAGATTGGCTAGTCAAGGTGGAGCTTGTTGGCTGTGCAGAGGAGGAGGAGTCAGTGCTGTGAGGAGCTGCCCGTGAGAAATCACCAAGAAGGCATGAAACCTTTGCAATGAGATGGCAACAGTGAACAGCTAACCATGCCCATCAAAGTCATTCTTGATGTCATCAGTTAATACTTGGATGAGGATCATGCTTAAACTATGTAGCCAAAGCCATATTTTTGATGGCAGTGGCATTGTGCCATAATTAAAATCTTCTCTTTGGTGCCTATTGACATCTGCTTTTTCTAGCAGTTCAGTGTTCTAGTGTGCAGCAGATGTTGAAAAAAATAATTTGCGATATTCACTTTAATCTGGACAGGTAGTAAATGTTTATTGTATTGTAGTGTTTCATGCAGTTTTGTTCCTGCTGTATTCCTGCTCTTTACTCCCTATTACTACTTTTAAAGTAATCTCATTGCTTCTTTTATTATATTAAGAAGAATGAAAACAGAACTATGGATTTTTGTAGTACCCTGCAAAACAGTTGTCTGAAAATGAATGGGTTCTGTGCCATAGCTGAGGTGTTTGGAAAGGAAGTAAATGTGATTCAGGTTACATTTGTGAAAAGGAGAACAGTCATAGTTCAGACTCCCTGTGCTGGCTGGAGTTTTTGGGCAAGAGTTTTTGTTTTATTGCATCAGCTGTACCAACAGGTTAGGGTGAATTGCTGTCTGTGCTCCTGCTGGATATTCTACTTGGTAGATTTTAGTAAATGCAAAATGTGTACTGCAGATTTTGTTGTTCTTTGCCTGCTTTCTTCTGTGTCCTTATGAAAATCATGCCCCTAGAAGGAAAGAAGTTCTCATTTCACAAACATTCTGATTCTAGTAATTTCTTTATGAATAATTGTAATGATTGAATGGAAGGAAGATGCGTATCATGTAAATTGACTTAGAAATGATTCCTTGAATGATGGATCTAAGTGCAGTGGTGAGAAAGTCTGTTTATTCAGGTGGTTCCTGCTTCAAAGCCTCTAAGAAAAAGCTAATCTTAGTCCCTAATGCAAAGGAAACAGAAGTATTTAACTAAATGTGTATGTATATTTTGCTAGAAGAAAGAGTGGTTATTTTATTTCCTGAAATGCGATTGAGCCTTAGGAGGGCAGTATAGGAGGACATGACCTCAGTAGGTGCAAAGAACTTAGTTTTAGTTGTAGCCAAATTCATGAGAAAATGTTGGAAACAAAATGTCTGGTTAATATTTAACTGTTATTAATATCTCTAAACATTTCCTTTGATTAGCGTGTTCTTCCTATCTATTCGCAAGTTTTTGACAACTTGGAAGTTGTTGAGCTAAAAGGTCAAGATGGTGTCACTGCTATTGTGTCATCCAGTCACCTGTTTAAATGTCACTTTTTGAATGTGAAAGACTTTTCTCTAAAATGGTTTGATGGTTTATTTGTTTTGTCTTTAAGATAAAGCGCCTTTGTCAAAGAGTTTGTTACTAGTCCCAAGTGCCATCTCGATTCTATTGACTCTGCTCTTCCAACATTATCAGAAGTTCTTTGCGTACAACCTACAAGCTGTAAAAGAGGATTTTCAGGTAAGAGTCTGTTCACTTTGTGTGAAAAGAGAATGCAAACTGTGGTTTTCTGTGCAATTTTCTCCCACAGTCTGTTTGTCCTCTGATTCTTTTCCTTTGTACACTGCTATAGACCAGCTGGTTCTTGTCTTTTTTTATATCCCCCCAGTATGCTACTTTTTGGAAAGCATGAGAAAAAGTGATCTGAAATAATCAATATAGCTTTTAATTTCTTTTACTTGTCTGGGAAAATACTTGGTTTGTGTTGTTTTTCCTTTCAGGCATTGGCATATGTAAACTTGCTGTGAATGAAGTGTGACTTAACCCATTTAATAATAACAACAGTATTTTGATATGAATGTCAGTATCTTATTGTGCCTAATTTTTGAGGCTGAAGAGGGCTACTTTGATTAGGCATGATGATTATAAATTATTTTAACAATGGAGGCCATAATTTTCATTCTCTAACTTTGTTGTAATTAGCTGTGGAACACTAATAACAACAGTATTTTGATATGAATGTCAGTATCTTATTGTGCCTAATTTTTGAGGCTGAAGAGGGGTACTTTGTTCAGGCATGCTGATTATAAATTACTTATTTTAACAACAGAGGCCATAATTTTCATTCTCTAAACTAACTGTTGTAGTTAGCTGTGGAAAACGAAACTTTGTTGAATAGAACTGCTGCTTCTAAATTGAAAGATTTAGAATGGGGGATGATGGGGGAGTTTGTCATGCTCTTTGGTAAACGGCTGAATTGGTTAATTTCATACTCATTCCTGTTTCAAACTAAGATACTCTATCTTTTAGATATTGTATCTTGTAAGGTTTTATTTTAAATTTAATTAAGGATCCTATAGTATCGGCTCTAAGTGTTGGAATAATGCACTTAAAAGTGATTAGACAAGTTCTGTGGATATTTGTTTTGGGATGTTTTTAATTTTTGGAAGTAGAAAACTTATTGCTCAATAGAGAAAGGTTAGCAAATGCCTCTGTGTTTATCTTAGCCCATAGATTTTACAATTGCATCAAACAAAAGGTATGTAGTCAAATTCATGTCTTTGAGGATGCCAGCTGTAGCCTGTAAGCATTAAAAGATTATTAGACCTAGCTAGTGATGCTCTGTGCTGTTGTGGTCTCTGTAATCTTTCTTGTCAAAAACAAGAGCTTTTGTAATAATAAATTACAACTCTGCAAAGCACTACTCATATTTACCAAGTAACTTGCTGATGCTGTGCAGTGAAAATACATAAATGATGTCTGCCTTTTAAAAATGTTACAGCCAAGTGTTTGGAGAGGGGAATGAAAAAGTCTGAGAAACTATTCAAGTTTTAAATGAAAATTGTGTGGGTTTGGCATTTGTTTATTTATTTGTTTTGATATTTGTCTTCAGAGGAATCCTCTCTTTCCATATGTTTGATCTGCTGAAAAACAGTAGTAGCTGCATTTTATTCAAAGAAAACATCTCTACTGTGTCTTAACCATAAACACTTGCATGTATCTGTAAAAGCTATGACACTTTTATTGTGGAACTTTGAGGGAATTTGTGAGTTTGGGTTTTTTATTTAATGAGATTGTTTCACTTATTGCCACAGCCTTTGGAGCAAGCTATCACTGAGTACCTCTGAGATCAGAGAGAACAGATTGTTTAACTCCTGTCTGGTGCTAATATTCAAATGAGAACTCTTAAAAAAATTTTGTTTAGAATAAATTCACCTGCAAGGATGTGTTTAATGGAAAGGAATTTCCAGGGAATGAACAAACATTTTGGATGTTGGATTTTGTTACTTCTTAAAGCTGGTAGAGAGCACACAAATTAAAGTGAACAGTTGAAGAAGAGTACATTTGATTTGGAAGGCAAAATATGTGCTGTCCAAAACTAAAAGGTCATTGTCTCCATACAGAAGGCCCTCAAGAGCAGCGAAAATGCTGTGTGTAAAAAATCTTCGTTATATCATATCTGTGTGTATTTTAAGCTGGCTAAAGCAAAGAGCAGTAAGGCTAGGAGCCTTTCATAGTCTGTGTGAGAGCTGCTCAGTGCATGAAATACTCAGCTGCAAGGTCATGGCCCTGCCAGTCTTGACTTCAGGATGGGTGGTACTCAGGCTAGGATTTAAATTGGGGCATGTTGACATGGGATAGTGAGAAGCATGAAATACTCAGCTGCAAGGTCATGGCCCTGCCAGTCTTGACTTCAGGGGGGGTGGATTTAAAACGGGGCATGTTGACATGGGACAGTGAGATGGGTGAGTGAAGTGGATTGAGGCCAATACTGTGTGGTGTCTTCATTCATAACTTGGACAGTAGGACATAGTGTTCTCTCAACAAGCCTGTGGGCCATGTAAAACTTGGATCTGTAGTTGTTACACCTGTTAGTTCTGCAGCCATTTAGCGGGGAGAAAAGGGTCAGTGTGAACCTTAGTCCAGCAAGGGCAAATACAAACTTTTGTATCAGAGAGGAGTAACGCCATGCACCAGTACCGGCTGTGGGCTGAGCAGCTGGAAATCACTTTACAGGAAAAGCCCTGAGGGTCCTGGTGAGGCTTCAATGGAACATGAAGCAGCAATGCAGCATTGTGGCTAAGAAGCCAAGCAGCATCCTGGGCTGCATTAAGTAGGAAGAGCTTCACAAGGAGGCCTGGATGGTGATCATCTCTACCCAGTCTCAGTGAGAGCAGTCTGAAATGTTGTCCCTTGTGCTGGTCTCCTGAGTGCAAAATTGACCTTGGCATGTTGGAGAGAGTCCAGTGGAGGCTGCCAGGCTGCTCAGGGGCTGGAGGATTTGATGTATGAGGAGGCTGAGAGAGCTGGGATTGTTTAACCTGGGGAAGAGAAGGTTTAGGGTAGATCTTACCAGTGTGTGTAAATACCTAATGTGAGGGGGAAAAAAAAAGCAGAGTGAGGTCCAGTGAAAGGACAAGAGGCAGCTGGCATGAATTGAAATACAAGAAATCCCATTTAATGGAACGGATTTTTACTGTAAGACTGGTGGAACAGAGGAACAGTTTCCGTCCTTAGAGATGTTCAAGACTCACCTTGGCATGGCCCTGAGCAAGCTGATCTGATTAGGCCTTCTTAGAACAGTTACACTGTACTAGTTTGTTTCTAGAGATTGCTTCAAAAATATTTTTCTTTGTAATTCTAAATTCACTAGTATAGTGATTTACTTTTTTATTTGTAAGCGTAAACTAGGAAGCTCAAAGTGTGTTTTGAGTTAATTTCAATTGTTTGTTTATTTTAACAGTTAGACATCTGCTTTGAAAATATTTTAAAATAAAGAGACTCTCCATGACATTCTACTCTCTGTATTTCCCTTACCTGTGCTGCATTTGTTTTACCTGACTCCAGTGTTGAATTATTTCTGAGCACAAATTCTGTAAAGAATTCCCTTGAAGAAGGAGTGGCTTAACATGATGATATTAACTTTCCAGATCTGGAGACTTGTATGTGGAAGAACAATATGTCTTGACTTGAAAGACACATTCTGCAGCAGTCTGCTCATTTACAACTTCAGAATATTTGAAAGAAGATATGGCAGCAGAAAATTTTCAGTAAGTTCCAGTTTTGAGTTTTTTTAATAGAAACTTTTCTGTACAGTTTAGTCTTGTACTCTTGGATGAATACTGCAGTTTTATTTCTAGCATTTTGTATAGAAATATGTGTTAAAAGCTTGTAAAGATAATTTGGTTTTAATAAATTTAAATTTATATTGATAATACCTTGCAGTCAGTGGATTATTCTAATTTCTATTTGCAGTTGTATCAGTTGTAAGGTATCAGACCCATGAAATTTAATTTGGAAACAATCTTACTCTTGATTCTTCATTATCTAGACAAGTGGACCTGGAATTACGTTGTGTTAAAGATTGAATTTGTCTTAACTGAGCTACTATAGGGGTTTTCTTAATTTTTCTTATATTTAGAGGTATATTAAAACCTTATTTTGAAACTGTTGAATTGATTCAAATGAACCTTTTTCTTTCCAGTCTTTTTTATTGGGCGCTTGGATGCTCTCAGCTTTGTTTGATCTTCTCCTTGTAGAAATCACTCAGTATATATTTGGCATCACCATCAACAGCTTGCCTTCTGGTTTGTAAGTAGCTTCTAATGAATTGGTTATTTTAGATATAGTTTCAAGGGATTGTTTTCTGAAGATTTTCTTTTAAAGAAATGTTTCTTCATCTAACACTTCAAATTATTCTAATCCTCTTTTGAACTGAAGTGTAAAGGTTCTTGGCACAACTACTGTAATTTCAAACATTTATTTCTTAGCTATGATTTGTGTTTAATTTATAATTTATCCATACGATGATTAGTTTCCAATCCATTAGTCTCATTTCCTCTGTTAACATGATTGCAACATGGCTTGCAGCACAAAAATTATTGCTGTATTTGTTCAGTCTAAATTGTTTGAATCCATTCAATTTGTAAAAACTAGAATCAGGTTGTGCTGATTTCTGTCTTAAATCAGAAAGGCAACAGAACTGTAAATCATGTGCTTATGTTCCCTTTTAAATGCATATGCATTTTGTATTGGTATTTTGTATGTTTTTCAAAAATTGAGTGCCAGAGCTTGTTACTTACTCCATTTTGTGCTTGCAGCTGAAGTTCTTACAACTGTAAGGTGTTCAGTGGTTCAGTTTTGCATAGGTTATGTTTGAGATTTCTGCACTTAATGAAAGATGTGCATATTACAGTAGGGCCACAGAGCTTGCAACCCATTGTGGTTAAACTTCTGGCAGGTGAGATCACAGAGACTTGAGTTTCCATGTGTGGTACACTCTGAGGTAATAATAAAAGCTCTTGGAGTAAGATTTTTAATATTAAACACTCTATTAGACCTTTTTTTAATTTATGCTTTTCCAGTGCATTTATTGAAAGTATCTGAAGACTGATGTATAAGGGACAAAAAGCATGTGTTTGATATTATAAAAGTATATTTTTTTTTTAGTGTGTGAGTATTCAAAAGAAGTTGAAAGCTTGAGTAGCTACTGCTCCTGTTTGTTACCTAGAGTTTGTTGCTAGGACATAGGCTGCTAATATGTCTGGACAAATTAATATTTTCCTATATGTAAAAAGATACCTTGTGCATATTTATGACACCTTGCTTTTGCACATCATACCCACAAGTAGGTAATGAACAGTTTAAACATTTTACCCTTTGATGGTATTTTTATGACTGCAGAATGGAGTAAGTTACAAAGGAATCTACATCAAAGATGTTTTTAATTAAGTAAAAGATAAATTTTACCTACATATACCTTCTCATGAAGTCATAATGCATTTGATATTGAGAGAATGAATTAATTTTAGAAATGTGGGATATACAGTAGTTTCAGGAGCATTTGATTATGCAAATATAAAAAATTCATATATGCATTGCATCATAATTCTTCAGTGTTGTTTGCTTTATTCTATTAATAGTCACTTTCACATCTGACAATATTCACAGACATTTGAGGTGATAAAAGCATTGGAAAGTTTAACACTGATGCTAGGTTTAGTTCATTTCAGGTGAAACGGCAAAAGATGTTGAACAAATAAAAAGAAGCGCAATTATTATTCTGCTTCCATTGTATTTACAATGCAACATATATATCTGCTATCTTTGGTTATAGAACATCCTTCTGTGTAGCCCAGTGCTAGAATTTGGAAAAAGAATCCCTTGTTTACATTGTCAAAGTCCCCTGACATTTTTTCTCTTTTTATATCATTTCACTGTTCATATTATTGAGTGATCTCATACTTCCAGTTCGAAAACTTTTCCTGCGCATGCTTCGAAGGTAATTGCGATACAGGATTACGCTGATGACTCTTGCCTGGAATTGTTTGGAAACAATGTAGTACAGTATAACATCCAAGCACGTACTGAGATTCATGAGGAAGGTGGTAAAGGCTGCCCAGGGATTGTAACTTGTGTTTTCATCTTGCAGCATCAGGAAGGCAAAGCAGATGTGGAAGGGTACAAAGCAGATGAGTACCTGAGCGATCAGAGTAACTATAATTCTTATGGATCTCTCCTTGGCCTTAGGCTTCAGTTTGGAAGTCTTGCCATGAATAAAATTATAAATAATGACTAGGTAACACCCTATCATGATAAACAAGGGGATCAAAAAGAAAAAAATCAAGCGACAAAAATTCAATGTATTTACTTCCTTTAAATGGATGATATCAAGCATTTTCATGCAGGTAGTGAAATTTGAGGCTTGGTCTGGATCAGATCGTAAAAACACCAATGGGGATGTTGTTGAGAGGGTCATTATCCAGATTCCAGTGCAAGCTAGCACAGCTTTTTTTGTATTTTTTAGTTCTTTGACATGTTTGGGCTGAACAATAGCCATAAATCTGTCTACACTGATAAAAGTCAGCAGCCACAGAGCAATGGCTGGATAAAACACAGTGAAAGCCCCAAGGATCCGGCAGAATGTATCTCCAAAAGGCCACTTTTCTGTCCCATGATAGATTATCCGAAAAGGCAAGGAAAATATAAAAACCAGGTCAAGTAATGCGACATTCATCATATATACAGTTATAGTTGTTCTCTTCTTGGTTGTGCAGCTGAACACCCATAGTGCCGTGGCATTCACCAACAATCCCACTGTGAACACAAAGCTGTAGAAGACCAGTGATGCAATCCTGTATTCTTCTGGGTGGGAATTTTGTGGCGTCATAGTTTAATTAAACTTAGAATAGTTGTTAGACTCCATAAATCCCCTAAAATCAAAAAAATATTGGAAGTTATTCTCAGTCAAATAAAATCTGTCTTTAAAAACAAACAGGAAGATTGTTTTAGGATAGTGTTTAGTGATGAAACTATTGTTTAGCTCTGAAATGTGCTTGTTTTGTTGCTTTTTGTGACTACAAATACATTATCATCCTCTGAGGGAAACATGTATTGTCAGACTTGTGAAAATAGTATTTATAAGCATGTTTTAATAAAATATTTTAATTACTTACAGGGTCTCTTAATATAAGGAATCAAAAAGTCAAGATTGACATTTCAGGTGTGCATCAGTAGCTGATAGTTATGTTGAAATAGCTATATTTGAGCTACGACAGCTACTTTCTAAAGAAAATATTTCTTCAAGCTGTCTCTGTTAAAAAATTCTTGACTAAAACTAGTTATGAATAGAAACAAGTTAGCATGGCATGTAGTGACATTTGGATATGCAAAGAGTACTGACTTTGCCTTTTATCTGTGTAGGACCTACTTAACTCCCAAAAGAGCAGGTGCTTGCTCTTTAAAGACATTTATAAAAACTCTTTGAGTATCTGCCTAGTTTCTAATACAGTGTTTAATCCCAGGGCATCAGAACCACCCACCCAACATATGCATAAAATTATAATAGATTAATAGACTTGCTATTTAAAAAACTAAAAAGCAGGAAAGCTGCACAGTCTCCAGTCAGGCCATAGGGGAACAGTATTTGCCTTGGGGGAAAAGTTGCTGTCTGGTGGCCAGCTGCCCCAGAGCAAAGTTATGTTCCTTCATCCAGCTTCTTGGTCATTGGAGTTGGACATCTGAAATGTCACTGTGCAGGCTGAGGTGATGAGAGCTGAAGGAGAGGATCCCTCTGAAGGAGAGGATCCCTGGTTTTCTCTGGAGCCCATGAGGATGGCAGACCTTACCTGGTGTTTGCATGAGTGCTTTGTTTAACACTCACCCCCAGCACTTTCCTGGCTCTTGGTGTGGTCACAGTTTCATGACTGTATGTGGGAGGGTTCCTCTTGTCTGGCCTTTTACCCAGCCCTGTGGCAGCTTTGTGAAGAGGAGGAGGAACAAGTTAGTTGTTTGTCTGATCTTCCCACTTGTGACAAACAGCCAAGGAAGTTCCACAGTATCTGTTAGGCACCAGAATGGTTCTCAAGAGCAGAAGGGTGCATAGGTCCTGTGTGTTTTATCTCCGGAAGTGAAGAATGCATTGAAAACCAGGTTTATTGTTACTGCCCATCTGGTTAATGCTTTCTCTGTTATGTTACCAAATACTTTCTCAGTGCTACAGGAATGCATAGGGGATTGAACCAGTGTTTATTAATCTGGCATCCTGCTTTGACACTGGCAGATACCAGCTGCTTTGGAGAAGACTACCATGGAGTAACTAACTTAAATATGGCCTGTTAAATCTTTATATAGGTTAGTTTCTGCCTTGAAATATAAAGTTTGGGCTTCTCATTTTCTTACAGTTATCCAGTTTATAGATACATTAAAGTTATGCATAGAAATATTTAACCCTTAACTTCAAGGTCTTTTTTGGCCATACAAATGAAAAAAGTGTGGTTTTGTGCTCAGATGAGGACATTAGAACATGCAACAGAATTTGTTTTGTGTGGGAAAGGCCATATATGTAATACAGAAAGGTTTGAAGGGCATCTGTATAAATGCCTCTCAAATTCCTTATTGCATGAAGAACTCTAAAAATAAGAAAAATAAAATAAATAATGCTAGCAAACCTTATTGAAGGTTAGATGGCATAAGCTAAAAAGTATTGTGCACGTGTGCATAGCAGCATAGTTAAAATATTGTCTGGCACACTGTTCCACTTTCACTACTGTTGCACAAAATTGTCCTGATGTTGCTTAATATACACCTCCCCCCCCTCTTGCACATTGTGAGTTTTTTCTCTTTTCTTCTGTTATTTTTTCTGTCTTTCTAGTGACTGTGTTTGAACAGTGCAGAACTACCAAGCTCAATGTCCTGAGTGATTTGGCAGATGAATTGAGTAGTAATGTATAAGACAAGTAGAATAATTCATCTGAATATTAAGAAACATCATGGATTTTAGTTTCATTTTCGCTCGTCTCCTTCGGACTTAGAGTGACTATATTTATTTCTGGTCAGGTCATGTTTTCAAAATAGCCAGTAGCCTGATTTTGGTAGGAAGAGAGGAAGCTGAATCTGGTGTGATATACTTTTCATGCCTTGTTTGCTAGTTATTTCAGGTTTGTGATAGTTTTGAGATATATAAAAGAACTGACCTGCTGTAACAGAAAGGGTTTGTTGGGTTTTTTTGCCTTTTTTTTTTTTTGCTTGGTTTCTGGAAACTGTTTCCCAACTTTGTGAGTTTAAATGCATGCCAGTTAATTTTTAACAACCTAAAATGTAGCATTTATTTAGGTAAGAAATATGGAGATTTTTTAAAAGCATATGTTACCTATCTGCATTTGTACACAATTTGAGATATTTTGCTTTTTCCTTGGTACTTGTCTGCATGGAGTTCAGGTCAATATTTCCCAGGTCAGCCCAAGCACATCTTTGGGTGCCTCTGGGTGGATGGTTTTGCCCTAATTGCCATTTTTCATAATAGGAACATTTACTTACTGCTATTGGTTAAAGCACTTGCTGAAGAGCCCTTGGAGTCACTGGTTTCTGGAAGACTGGTCTGTATTAATTCTGAATGATTCCTCTCTTGTTTGTCTGTATGTTTTATTAGTCTTCTAATTTTTTAATGATAACTGACATTCTCAATGTGAATTGTGAAGTCTGGCTCTGTGCTCTGTACGAGATCAAGACATTGGCAGCAAAATCACATTATTCCTCTCTTGTTTGTCTGTATGTTTTATCAGTCTTCTAATTTTTTTAATGATAACTGACATTTTGAATGTGAATTGTGAAGGCCAGCTATGTGCCTTGTATGAGAACAAGACGTTGACAGCAAAATTAAATCTTTTCCTCCAGATTCTTAATGTGTGTTAGGTAACAGTGGTTCCATTTAAAGAACCATGTGTGTGTCTCCCTTCCCAATCCCCCTTTTTACTTTGTCTGTCTCTTATCTTTGGTTGCATTTCCCCAAGGAGAACATGGCTTTCAGTGAAGCACAGACACCAAGTAACATAATCTCCTGGTTTTGTTTCATGAAAACAAATATTTTTCTTTTAGTCTGTGTTAGGTAACAGTGGTTCCATTTAAAGAACCATGTGTGTGTCTCCCTTCCCAATCCCCCTTTTTACTTTGTCTGTCCCTTATCTTTGGTTGCATTTCCCCAAGGAGAACATGGCTTTCAGTGAAGCACAGAGACACCAAGTAACATGATCTCCTGGTTTTTGTTTCATGAAAACAAACATTTTTCTTTTAGTGATAAATGTACTTACCAATGTTTTCATTCATTGCATACTTGTAAAATTTTTGTTAAAATTCTAAACAACAGTATTTATGGTACTATGCTTTTACAAATGCAATCATTTTTCTTTAAATGTTCTTTATAGAATGCTGCTGATATTGTGAAAGTGCATTAACAATTAAATATATTTTCATTAGTTCTAGAATTAATGCCCATGTTCTGATTCTGGGCAAAGTCTCTTAGCAACATATATGAATATCCAAGTTACTTTGTTAGCACGGCATAAGGGATCATTACTCACCTTTTGTGCTCTACAAAATTTCTTCAGAGATGCTTCTTTCATGGCCCCAAATCTGTAGAAGGTTTAGACTTCCTCTTTGCTCAGCTTCGCTTAGTTAAAATAGCTCCTCTTCTCAGGCAGGAAACAATGACGTAATCTCACTAGTGTTGAGCTCTTTTATTGGTCATACTTGAAAGTTACTATTTCACATTGGTGTGGTGTCTGTGAGCTGGTATTTCTATTACCTTTCAACAGTCAAACTTTTGTAATATTTCCAGCGTGGTCAGACTGGGCTGTTGTGCTGCATATATTTTCAACTTTTAATGTTTGTGGTATAATGAAAGCATATTTTACGTTAAAGTTTCCATAGAAAGGTATCTGCAAGAATACACATCTTGGTTATGCATAAGTTTCTAATAAGCACAATGTAAATGTATTTTCAGTAGAGCATAGTCTGGTGGAAATCCCCATTTTATTTATATTGCCTTGGATAGTAGTCAGTCTGAAAGTGACAGAGAGTCACTGCATTTGAAATGAGAAGTTTGATTCACTTGAATACACAACCTTTTTATGCCTGTACTTACAACACTTTATTAACACAGCAGCAATATTTCTATTTTTTATTTGCTGTCTAAATGAATAACATGCTTATTTATGAGAAGAGGTTTTAGCCTGTGTTAAAATGGAGTAAAATCTCTCAGCTGTGTCACTGCAACAGACATCTCAGGTGGGATTGGAGTATTCACAAAGGATTATAAGTGAAGAAGACTAACTTCCTATGTTTTCTCTATCAACTTGAGAAAAGCAGTTTGGAGAAGGAGTTCATTCCATGTTCTCTGTAGAGTGCTTGTTGCTTCAGGTCTCTGGCTGCAGTCTTTGGGAGGTGGTAGCAGAGACCTCTGTGTTGAGTAGGGGAGCAGTAATGCTTTGGTCTCCACCTGACATGTAGTCAAGAATTTGCCAGGATGTTCACTTGGTACCAGAAGCAACAAAGTCCTACAGTTCAGAAATTGCCAGAGTCAGATTTGTTTATGAGAATGTCTTTCTTTACTGACTATAAAACTAATGTAGGTAGGTGAGCCTCACTTAGTGCTCAAGATAACTTCTGGGAAAAGAAGCCCCTCTCTACTGGAGTAATGTAATTTATCTCAGCTGAATGGGTTTGTGTTAGTGAGTAGGTGTCTGCATAGGTTAGTGTGATGGTTAAAGTAATTAAAGGGAGGAGCCTGGACATGATTTTTGGTGTGTATAGATTACCTTTAAATATTTAGGGTTTTTTTTCTGTTCAGGTGAACTAATATGAAACTTGGTTTTTTATGATCATTCCAAAGGCCTTTTAAATGCAGTGAGCTGCAAATCTTACCCAGATCACCCTAGAGAAATAGAAATCTATTTAAAAGTGCTTAATATTTTAGGACTAAGAAGTATCTTAAAAGGACTAACCAGTGCTGAAAACTCTTCAGTGGCTCTATCATTAGTAAAGCAACTCCAGAGCATGCTTCAGCAGAACCATGCACTGTTTTCAACTGTTCAGTGAAATTCAGTGCCATATGTATATGTTCTGGAAGAGAAGAACTGTTCTTTTGAACTCTCCTAGGCAAGAGTACTTTATTTTGGGAAAATATACAGAAGTGTGGAGGCACCTTCCAAGCTGAACTGCACTGTAAATGCAGTTTATGTATTTATGTTTATGCAGTTTGTTTATGCCAAAACAGGCAAGTGCCTTCCTTAGCAAAAGAGCAAGTACAAAAGTGATTCTGGGTTTAATGGGAAGTGGGCAAATGTTGAATTTGGGATCAGAGAACCTATATGCTGTGAGTTGTCTCTTGACTTGTTGTCTTCTTGGGGGAGGGTGGAAAGTGTGACCTCTTGTAGCTGTGTCATTTTGTCTGGAGGGTGGCTGATGTTCTGATCCTGCAAGGGAGGTCATGCCTTGTGAGGGCAGCTGGAATCAAATCCCACAGTTTACACAGGTGGCTAACAGCAGCCCAGTTGAGTTTGCTGGCAGGTTAACTATCCATCTGTTTGCTGCAGCTTGTCAGTCTGTGTTCTGCTTTCGCTCAGGCTTTTCACAGCCTTCCTGGTGGAGAAGAGGCAGCCAAACCTCTCTGCTGCTTGTAGGCTGGCAGGCCTTCCCCCAGGCGTGGAGAGGTAGCTCTGTTTGGCAGCAGGAGGCTGAAAAGAGATGTTTTCAGGGTTGCATACTCCTTGTCTAGGTGCTCAGCTGGCTGCAGCTACAGGGTGATAAGCATTTGCAGGTGAACACCCAAGTCAAAAGTTGCACTGCCTGTGGTTTGTGAGAGGCAGTGGGCTGCTCTGCAGTGCCACATTCCCCTGTTACTTTGGTTTCTGCTGTAGGAAGCACCTGGCTCTATTTTTATTTCCTTTGCTGTTTTATCAGCTAGAAATGGGTGTCTTGCATTTGTTTCCCACAGATGGGTGAGTACTTCCTCTGCTCCAGCTTCTACTAAATTAAATGCTCAGTTCCATCTGGGGTCTTTTGCTATTCTGAAGTTCGAGCAGTAGACAAGGTAAT
The DNA here is from genome assembly GCF_014805655.1 of Passer montanus. Classification (NCBI taxonomy): domain Eukaryota; kingdom Metazoa; phylum Chordata; class Aves; order Passeriformes; family Passeridae; genus Passer; species Passer montanus. The sequence goes on along the minus strand of NW_024372370.1, from coordinate 2,021,734 downwards.
TTTTGTTGCATTATGTTGTGCTAAAGCTAGTTTTAAGTAGTTAAAAGCTAAGCCAATGTATTTCCTATCTGAGGATGAGGCAGAGTGCATGTGGTCTGTTACGGTGTCTTCACTAACTTGCAGTAAGCTTCAGAAGAAATGAGTTTGATCTCTTGCAACAGCCCCAAAGTGCAGCACTGAAGAGAAGGCCTTCATGCTGTTGCTTTTGCAGAATTAATGTACTGCTGGGTCTTTCAGTGGTTTAGTCATCTTACAGAAAAGTCTGGTTTTCCTGTTCATTTACTGTGTAATGTAAACTTTGTCCAGCTGATACGGAAAAGTTCTGCACACAGTGGGACAGAAGGATTGCCCTCTGCCTCGGTTTGGTAGGGAGCTGGCTTGAGCTCATGGTCTTCTTCTCCTTTCAACCTTTCCACTGATAGAATCTATTGAAAAGAAAGAACTGAAGCTTCTTGCATGGTTCACTGCCCCAGTGATGCAGGAAGCAACTCTCCCATGTCAGTTTGTTAACTTACCGGCTTGCTGTTGTGGGTGAGTTCACATTCACTTTTGGGTTACTGTTTTCAACCTTGATGAGAACTGGCCTCGTTTTTTATTCCCATACTGTGGTCATCATAGTGAATACTGAAGAATAAACTACTGGTTAAAAGTTGGCACTGAATGCATAAAGTTATTGCAGTTGTTTCCAGTTTTGCTGTGTGTGTTGCTCAGAGGCTGCGTCATGGCATAGCTGTCCCTCCTCTCCCACTTGTCTGTGTGGGGGGGTATAAATGCAGTGTGCAGCAGAGCTGAAGGAATGTAAAAGGGAGCAGCTTAAGAGAACTGCAGCCTAGTTAGCTGTACCTGACATGCCTTATTTACTGTCACATTTTGCTTTCTGTTCCCTGTTTTACTAGTACATGGTATGGTATGAGGAAGGAGATGTTTTTTCCCTTAAAAAAAAAGCAACATTCCATGTTTCTCCTGTGTTCATTTCAGTTTTTTCCTACCCCTCTTCCCTTCCCTTCATCCCCCTGCACCAACTCTCCTACAGCCAGGACATACCCTGTGTCCTAAATAGCCAAAAAATATACAGTGCATCTGGCCTGTAGTTCATCTGTTTATCACTGTCAGTCAGCCTTTGAAAGAAACAATACTTCAAAAATTAATTAAAATGAAATTTGAATCTCTGAGGTGTCTCTGACAGTGGGGTAATGGGCTGGAGACAGTGGTCTTTACACACCAGAAATCTCAGAGTGTCCATAATCTAATATTAGCTCATGGCAAATACCAACATAGCTCCATGCTTGTTGATGACCCTATGTTGCCTTTGACAAATTCCTGTGTTCTGTTTTTTGGGAAGCAGCTTTCCTAATTCAAAAAGTGCACAATTCTCATGACAGATATTTAACAGTTTTTTAAAAGCAGTGTGAATGCTCAACTTTTTTATTTTCTTTTTTGAAACCTCCATTGTCAGGAACTAGTTGGTTCCAGTTTGGAAGTGTCTGGGAGAGAGGTTTTATTTCCAATACTCTTTCCTTACTAAGTAGGTTGTATGTGGTGTTTTTACTAGTAAACTGCTCTTAAAGGTCTCAGGTGCATAAGAAGTATTGTTCTGAAACTTGATATGCCTCCCAGGAACAGAGTTAGTGTTTCAAAAGAAATGTCTTATTTGGAGCTGCATGTACTCAGATTCCTTTGATGAAGTCAAGTGCAGGAGTAGGGAGAGTTCTTCTGACTCCTCCAGAGTTCAGGAGTTTGGACAAGCTCTGTCAGTAACTAGCCCAAGTATATGTTATCAGAAATTAAACAATTGAAAATTGTTACGTAGGCTTTAGCAGACCAGTGAAGGGTTTAATCAAAAGTACCTGAAGTGAGAATGGGCTGTGTGAATTAGAATAAGCACTTCAAGGGTGCCTTACAGTGTGTTGCCCAGCCCTGGCAGGTAGCTTGCTTTGCAGAAGCAACGATCTAATGCTGTTCTGCCTGCCCCACCTGTCCCTGGCACAGGTGAACAAGCAGCAGTGTGTTGGGGTTGTGAAGCTTGGGGTGCTGTGGTGCAGTTGAGGTGACACGAGAGGAGCATCAGGATGATAAAGGGGCTGACATAATCCAGACTGGGACAAAGCAGCTGCACAGCAGTGAATCTGGTTGGTTAGGAGCTCTGCTGGGCAGGTTTGCTTGGTGTGTAGGCTCAGCATTGTCCTGGGAGGGAAATGAAAGAGCTGCTGAGTGTGAGTGTGCTCAGTGCACCAGAGCACCAGGACAAGGCCAGCTTGTGCTCTGAGCTGGCTGTGGTGGACAGCAGAGCTGGCTGCAGGCAGGTGATTTCAGAGTCACTGTCTTTTCAGGTATGGAGCTACGTCCAGTCAGAGAACTCTGTATTTCCCAACTAACTGTTCAACTACAAAAATTATATCTGTTTTACACACACACATTAAAGGGATGAAAGGGATGGAGCTGAAAATTCTGAGCTTTATCATGACAAGAGGCCTAGGAGAGTAAGTCAGGGCATAAATCTGAAGTTCAATCATTTAAGCAGCTCTTTTCCTTATGTAGAGATTGTGTTGGTAAAAGTGGTTTTAAGATAGGATGGAGCAGTGAAACTGAACTGAGACTTGTGTGTTCCGTATTCTGTCACTTTCATCCTTTGCCTCCAAATCATACTGCCTGTCAATGTTTTTTTTGTTTTAGTCTTAGAACATCTGGGACATAACCTTCATTTGCTTGTAACTGAGCCATGTGCTCTCTGATCTTTGAGGCCACCAAATTCATATCACTTACCCAAATAGCAGAAATGAGAGGGGGTGCAAAGCTTGTTTTGAACAAGGAACAGTGAGAGAAGAAAGGGCAGTAGAGGTGGCAGGATGCATCTCTGCATTCCTTCTTCTTTCAAATTTGGCAGCATGTGGAGGTAGCCATAAGAACTGAACAGCAGTTCTGGCTGGCTCTGAACCAGCAGCTGTGGTTCACAGTGTTCATTACTGCCTCGATGATGTAGTTTATTTCCAAGGTAATGGGGCCTAACCTGTCACAGTTATTGAATGGGTGATTGACACAGTGTCTTGTAGTAGTGATCCTGGATCTGGCTTCTCTTTAACTGCCTGACAGTTCCTGGCCCAGTGCTTGTACTGCCTGGTGTTAGGATTTCTGACTCTGGAAAATGGGATTTAGCTTCAAATACGAAACAGTTGGGTGAAATGGTTTTGACCTCTGCTGTGGTGAGGACTAATTACTGCATCAATGCTGCCATCTGCAGATCTTTAGCAAGCATAGCAACTCACAGAAATGGTAATGGATTAATTCCTTTATACACCTGCATTACTTAGCCAGTTTTGTAGGAAAACTGATTATAAAGAATGAAAGCCACTTTGTCTCTCCTATGAAAGGGACATACCATGTGATGTGGAAGCTGTGAGTGTTCCCATAGTTGTGGAACTTAAAATTCTGTTATTGCTCAAATAGTTACATTTCATACAGGTCTCACCTTTGCATTTCTGTTTAATTAATTCTGTACATTAAGATAGAATTCTGAGAATGGGTTGTAAGCAAAGACCTTCTTACCGTCCACAGTCTGAGTTTATCCTGAAAGAGTGAAGAATTAGAAGACACCTAGTGGTGGAAGAGAAGAAAGACTGGAAACATTTAATAGAAATTGAGCAACTAATAATAGAAATTGAGAACTCTGTGTTTTTAAGCTACTCTTTCTGATTTTGGTGTTGTATTTGTCTGATATGTCTTTATTAAAATAAGATACAATAGCAATGACTTTCTTTGCACAGCATTCCATTTTTTCAGAAGGAGTGTTCTGAAAGTTTTATGATTAAATTATTTCATGAGAATAAACAATGGCTTCTTTCCTATGTGTGGGAATAGGGGCCTCCTTTTTAGCTTAGCAGTTGACCCTTGAAGGTTATTTCCAGTCCACGTGGGCATGATCAAGCTTTCTTTCTGTCTTTACTGGCAGCTTGGGGTTTTTTTCCCCTCTCTTCTCTTCCTCTTTCCGGAGTTAGGAACACCTTGTTTGTTCATCATGTTCAGCCGTAGTAAAGAAAGACAGGGATGTGGAAGTCCCTTTGGAATTCAAAAGGAAATCCTGCATCTAATTGTAGATGTCTGTGCCAAACAATTCTGTACAAATTATCATTTCAGCTATTGTTTGAAAATTGGCTCACTGCAGTGCCCTCTGTCATTTGATCTGAAGGGAAACAAGCTTAAAGGAGTCATTGCATCCTAGAAACATCGGTTGTCTCCTGTCTAGTTCTGCTATGAGCATACATTGCTACATTTTGTTTTAAGGGTCTGATATCCTTTCATGTAAATGATACTGTCCTCCATCACAGAATTAACTGCTTCCATTCCAGTGATGTTCTTTGAATCTCTTCCCTCTCCCTGTATTTGCAGGACAGTTAATTATTGCAGTGGAGGAAGAAGGAAGGAAAATGAATGACTAATTCTTCAGAGCGGTTGAAGACATCGTTAGTGTGGGGAGATATTCTGCCTGTTGTAGCCTTTTGCAAAAAAGTGTGGTGCTATGATTCCTCTCCTAGGACAGATGAGAAGGGTAATGAAGTAACTTCACAAAGGAGGTCTTGCAGTGACTGATGCTTTAAAGAAACCTCTTTTGATTTACCAAAGTAATGAACAGAAATTGAATCAGTAAGTTCAGTAGTATCTAAGAAGGTACAGTTGTATGACTGAGACTTTAAAAAAACAAATGTGCATGAAACAGAAGATATTGTGTATAGTTAGTAAAAAAAGTATTGCAGTTGTTTCTCTAAAGAATTTAGAAATAAAAATGTCTCTTTTTCATAGTTAAACAACCTTGAAGACTTTCAGTTAAGTAACAAGATCTTCTAAAATTTCCTCTTTGCTTTTATTTTATGCTTACTTAATACTCTCCTTTTGTGTAGTCATCACTTTGCTTCAAATACCTTGGTCTGTAGTTGAGAAAAAGGGTTATATGGTGGTCTTAATGGGGAAGTTTGTTTTGCAAAGAAATCACTTTTCTGCTACAGCTTTTCTATTTTGTTTCTGTTTTATCATGAACAAGCTAAAGAGTTTCCTGCCAGCAATTTGTGCCTTACAATACTTACTCATTGGAAAAGTGGAACTACAGCCATGAATCACAAGGAGGTGTGAATGGTCTCTTGACCAAAAAGCCCTAAAATGGTGAAAAGCATTTTAATGTTCAGGTATTGTAAAGTAAGCCAAACCATGTGAATGAGATAAACATTAAAACCTTCCTTTACTAGTCTTCAGCCTTTGAAGATATGTTATGATGTCTGTTACAATATCAATATCATAATGTGGTTAGAAGAAATTTTATTTTTTTACCAAGAATACAAAAGTAGTTAAAAAAATGGCTCAGCTAAAAAATAGCACAACATTTACCAATAATATTTACTGTAGAAGAGGCTGAGGAGTAGCCAATAACAACTGTTCTACAGAATTATGCTTAAAATATTGAACAGGGGATAGATGAGTCACAGTCTGTATTTAGCTTCAACTTATTGTCTCTACCATGAAAATAGGTCATAGTAAATGAGGCAAAAATAGCTTGTGTGCTTTGCCACATGGGTCAACATTAATTGCTCTACTTTGGCTCCGCTCTGCCCAAGCATTATGCTAAATACAGATCCTGATAAGATAATTTAATGCTTGTATCAGATGGGAGCTGGGACTGAGGACCCTCTTCATCCCATCACATACTGACGTGTGGACTGGGTGATCTGGGCCATTAAATGTTGGAGTTCATAGTGCAGTGAAGGATCAGATATCAGGAGATGGTAGGAAAGGCTACAGCTGTCATTCATGTGTGGTGCCCACCTCTCCCTCCCCCGTACAGGCAGTTGTCATGTAGCCAGACTTGTCCATGCAAAGAATTCGGGGAGACTGATGCTACCCAGGTGGTTCTCTGCACTTTTTACTCCAGAAAATATTAAACAGGTGACGTTATGGGAGCTGTAAGCTCAGGTGGCATCTGCATGTTTTGAAAATATTTTTCAGATGAAGTAAGAACAGCTGTGAAACTAACAATGTTGAAAAGCAAGTCAGTGAAATCATAACCCTTGAAATTCAGGTGTACAGCATGCCAGGGTCTTGGATCACTACCTATCAAATATGTTTTCTCTTAAGGCAAGAAGTTTGTGGAATAAAAGTATATATATTAGAGTTAAAAGCTATCTCCATTACAAGTTGGATCATTCTCAGTATAAGGTTCTACTTTTCAGGTTATATGGGTCTGAAGGGCCTCTTGAAGTAGGTGCTTTTCTTAAATGAGATTGCCTGCTCTTCTTGATTTGAGTGCCTCACAAGTGGCAGTTTACCAGAATAAGTGTCAAGATCCTTAAGATCTGCTAGACAGCTCTCTTTAGATTCAGAAAAATTATAAAAGGCTTGGCTGTCCCCCATAGAAGCATGAGTTTGCTTCCAGGCTATCCCTGTCCAGGCCTGGTGGGCAGGCACTTCACTCAGGCTGGGGTGTGCAGCCTCACATCCTTCTGTGAGTGCTTCAGTGAGCCCCTTGGCCCTGTGTCCATAAGTGATGCTTTGCTCCTTGCTTGCCTTGCACATGGGCATAGTTTGAGAGAGAGAGTGTACAGTGCAGGTAAAGCCAGTGCCCATGGGATTATAGCCTATAGGAACATAGTCACAGATTTCTATGGCCTAAATCAGGAACCTCCTGTGACATCTTTCGAGGAGCAGAGATCTTGTGTCTTTAGTTTGCCTATCTGTATATCAACTAGGCAGCAGCTTCAGGCTGGGTGGTCCCTTCATCCATCCAGGTACAGCTTAAAGCTGACAGTGCCATGGTGCATTGCACAGGTGTGAAGGGTGAGCATCACTCTCCTGCTTTGGTTAGGCATCATTTGGTGGAACTGACTTTATGTATTGACAAATTATTGAGAGGGACTTCGAGTGCTTCAGTTGGGTGTGTCATGAGCAGGAAATCAGAGCTGCTTTAAAAATGTTTTCCTCTGTTCTGGAACTAGTCAGATATGTGGACACCTTTTCCAGTTTTCTGACAATACAGAGAGATTGGTCAGGATGTAGATGAATTAGCTGTGATGACAACATTGCATCTGCGAGGGAGCTTTCGTTCAGGACTATCTCAGCTAGCAAGTCAGTCACACCACATCTACTTTGTTTTTGTCATTTTTTTCTGGCTTGGGGATAGCTTTGTAGTCAGATATGTGGACACCTTTTCCAGTTTTCTGACAATACAGAGATGGTCAGGACGTAGATGAATTAGCTGTGATGACAGCATTGCATCTGAGAGGGAGCTTTCATTCAGGACTATCTCAGCTAGCAAGGCAGTCACACCACATCTACTTTGGTTTTGTCTTCTTTTTCTGGCCTGGGGATAGCTTTTGGGTTTGGTAAAGCATATCTGCTAAGTCCTTAAGTGAGAAACAGTTAAGAAGAAGCAGTTACTCCTTTGTAGTTCATAAATTAGCTTATTTCCCATTGGTATGACAAAATACGTTTCTCAATTTTAAAACCATATCTGCTAAGTCCTTAAGTGAGAAACAGTCAAGAAGAAGCAGTTACTCCTTTGTAGTTCATAAATTAGCTGATTTCCCATTGGTATGAGACAAAATACGTTCCTCAATTTTAAAATTTTTGTTCAGTTTTTTAACTTTTTTATTTCTGTGTCTTGTACAATTAATAAAATTGATTCCATAAAGGGATACTCACCATTAATTTCTGTGCTTTTCTGTGGAGAGCTTTTCTATTTCTTGTCATCAGGGGTTTTAGCAAGGGCTTGATGAGTGGTGGTTTTGCTTGTTTTGCCTTCCCTTAATGATCCTTTTTCTTAGTGAGATGTTCGTTTGATGCAATCTTGCCTCACACCACACCTCTTTGAGCCTGTGGTCACTAGCTTTTTTCACCTTTTGACAGTGTTTTGGTCATTGTGTTCTCTGTCACAAGTTTGAAATAAGATTGAGGCTTGTGTGGCTGAAACAGTAGAACATCCTGTGCTTTTCCTCTTTTCTTTTTTAAGATTTCCTCAGAATTCATCCCACATTCTTGTATCACTTGTCAGTAAATCAACCTGCTGGTGTTTCATTTACACCTTCTTTTTTTAGAACTGGGCATTTCTTTACCTTCTGGACATCAAGCACTTTTTTTATTTTTCTAAAGGTTGTTCAGGAGTATTTCTTGCTTCTTCAGTGCAATAACTGTCTCTGTACAAACTCTTTAGTAAACAGCAGACTGTGAGGTGTCGGGACAAACACAAGGCTGGGGCTGCACAGTGGGATCAATACATTCCTTCTTCAAGTAACTTTTTTTTGGGCTGTGGTTAGAAGAAGTGAGTGTTTGCAGCAATCCCAGTGAATGTTCCTGCAAATATTCATTCAAAGGAAAATTCGTGCTTATAACTGGAGACAGGGATGTATTATCTGTCTGCATATCTCTATCTTCAGATCCACTTCTGAACTCCTGTGTGTCAGAAGTTTGAGGTAAGCAAATGGAAAAGTTTGGGTGTGTTTCACTCCTTCTGCACTATATTTAACCAACAAGGGGAGTAGACAGGACTCCACCTTTCTGGCATTAAGCTGAAATGTCTTTGTCCTTAAGTAATGAACTTCCAGACTCTCACTGATTAATCCTATTGGAAAAAAAAATATTGCACCAAACATGTATAGTAAGGACTCATTTAAAGTAATTTCTGCTTAATGCAGGACTGATTGCGAAAAGAGCTGAAAACGTAAGGGGACAGGATCAGAAAATGAGACCAAACATATTTAGACACTTGAGGGAAATAGGAAGATCTTAACACATGGGGCAGAAGAGCCAGAGCAGTGGTAGACAAAAAATACCCATATCAAATGCAGAGTGACACTTGGTGAGTGCAAGGGAGTCTGAGGCACCTGAACTGAGGGCTCTGACTTGCATTCAACTGATGGAAAGAGTGGAACTTGTTCAGACCATAAGCATGGTTCCCAGCCATGTTCTCCACTCCTCTGCCAGTGCCTTGCACGGGAGGCAGCAAGAACAAGCACACATGGCTTGGTTTCACCTGCTGAAGGTGCAGTTTTGTAGCAGGGCTGAGCTGGTTGAAGTGGAGACTGCTGCTTACAGAGCAACCAATTGGCTGTCACCTGTACTTTCCTGTCTACCACTTGCAGCACGAGTCATCTGACTTCTTACAGGCAGTGAGATCAGGAGATAATATTTGGAAATAAAACATATATACGCTTATGTTTTGTCAGGGATCATTTCCCACCAGCTTAAGTTTTTAAACCTGCTCACTTCTGGCTTGGATGCATACTAGCACCAGAGCAAGGAAAGTGATGGAAACGTGTAGCTGGAAGGTAGAACAGGACTTTCTCTTTCCATTGCTCTGTACCACAAGATTCACAGTTGATTACATCAGCCCAGCTTCAGGTGCCTGATGTTAAGGCATGCGTTGCTGCAGAGTCGGTAACCCCTGACAGAAGATAAGGGTAGATGAGGCAGAAGACCATAACCTCTGACCTGGGGTTCTCTGTGGTGTATCAGAAGCACTGATTTTGTCAGAGGAGTCATTATCATCCAAAAGCTCTGCCCTATACAAAGTTGTGCCATTCAAGATATCACATGTAATAACAAATGCATAATCAGGTGTTTTTTAAGTGTATCAAGATTTGCTGAGGATTTTGAAGGTGATCTTGAAATGTGGCAATCCAAATGTAGCTCCATTTTCACATTAATTAGAATACTTACCTCTGCCTTGCAGCTGCTATTGCACCTCTCAGATAGGCACACTTATGTTCAGTAACAGTATTTAGAGGATGAAAGGTGTGGGAGGTAATTTGGCAAAAAGTAAAAAAAAATTACCAGTGATTGAATGTGTCTGGAAACAAGATGAAACATCTTTGAAAGGCTTCCCTGAAATGATCTGTGCTTTCAAAATTCAGAGTGTTGAGTGGCATTTGTAATTGCAGGCACTCATCACTTTCACACTTAGGGTTTAGTTGCTTTTGTTAGGTGGAAAGTACCAAGCATGGTTAGAGATCTGAGAACTAATTATTCCAATTGGAAACTGGTCTGCCCTGAAGCAAGATTAATCTCTGTGGTCAGTATTCTGTAAGCAGCTTATTACATGTGTCTCTGCCAATGTCTCTGCCAGCCTGGCTAAATAATGCCAGCTGTCTTAACTCTTTTTGAAGATAAATGAGCTGTAATTGGATTTCTGCACTGGATAATTTTAAACAAGGGCTATTAGAAGCAGTAGTTATGGAGAAACTCCACAATAGGCATATTATGATATTGCATGTCTCTGAGCAATTTAGTATTTGTCTGTTAAAATCAGGGTAGCAGATGAGGAAGAAATGTGCTTTGGTGAGGCAGTTTTGATTTTTTCTTGTTATGTGTTCTGTTAAAATCAGGGTAGCAGATGAGGAAGAAATGTGCTTTGGTGAGGCACATTGTTATGTGCGAGCAAACAGAAATGGTAATGAAGTTTGGGTTGTGTTGGCCGGAGTGGAGGAATGGCACTAATGAGAGTTGCACAATGTTCCAACATTGTGAACTTACTAAAAAAAAAATTGAAAGAAGGGAAAAGATAAATTGCTATCTTTTGTATTTGAACAGAACTTGAAAAAAATAAAAGCAGACCTTTTTTCTGTAATAATATACTTAAAAGAAAAAGTTTACATTTTAGTCAAATTGTTTCTCCATACAAACAATTTCTGTAAGAGGGAGGTAGATATTAGGAGTGGAAAACATTAATTTGAAAATAATTTTAGCCACTCAGCTGGCAATCTTTGCTTATTGAAAACTATTAAAAGCTTAAAACTGAAACCAAGTGGGGAGAGCAAATTGTGATGTTGCCCACAGTATTTAATTTGCTTGGTGTTGTTACCAAAGACCAGCAAGTGGGGTTTTTTGGAAACCACAGATAAGAGTCCTCAAATAGTAAAATTTGTTTTGAATGAATAAACACAAGTTTATTTGTTTCTGATATGTTTGTGAATTTTTTTTACACCAATATTTAAGCTCTTATAGTGGATACTGTGCTTCATACATAAACTTTAGCCATTTTTTCCCAAGTTCATGTAGTCTTAAGTGGTGGTTTCATTTTTGTGTGTTCTTTACCATCCCTACACCATAAAAGGGAGAATTTTTTTCATTTTTTTTTCGTATTATAATTCCTTGTTTTCTTACAACCACTACTTGATTACAGTTTTTCTCAGATAGAGCACTGCTTGATTTTCTCTCACAGGTTTTAAGATCACTCCATTTGGTTTTCCGTGACTAGTAATTTGCTTATGTTTTTATTCCTTTTTTATTCCCCACAAAGCCTTATCATTAGTTTATTTTTTCATTTTGCTCATAAAAAATTAAGTTCTTTAACTTAGTGGCTTTGATCTTTTTGATTTGATGGAATACTTCTTGGAGGAAAAGAATTACAACTCATCCCTTATCCTCCTGGTGTTCGCAGTTGGAAAGGTGATAAATAAAATACCAAGGAGGTCTTTTGCACCAAGGAAAGAACTGAATCCCTGTAAGAAAGGCACAAACACTTGCAAGGCAGATAACTCTTCATTAATAGCTTAGAAAAGCCAATAGCAAGTTATGAAATGCTGCATCTTTTCCAATGCTGGGAACAAGGAGATGTTACAGCACTGGCTGGACCTCGGGTCAGGGGCAGCACACAGTGCAGATCCCGTCTGTGGGGAGGTTCACCAGCTCTGACATCACTTGTATTCCTTCAGGGTCTTCTCACAGTGCAGATTGATCAGTCGCTGGCAGAACCCAGCAGGGAGTAAGGACATGTCTTTTAAGACTCCCTTGAGCAATGTACATTCTATATCATTAATAAATCTGCAGTCACAAAACTGTTGCAGATAATTCATATGAGCAAAACATTACATTATACACATATACTTAAGTGTGCATTGACTACACATTGGGTAATTATGTATTGAGTGTGCATATAGTGATTAATTATACTGTTGATTAGGTGTGTCTTGATTAAGTAGTGATCATGTAGTGTGTGTGATACAGAGGCCTGCAGCTCAACTAGTAGTTATGTGGATTACTGCCTCTTCACAAAATAGTGGTCCACTGCTGTCTGCTACAGTAGGTAAATCATTATTTATAAGGTTATTTCTGCAACTGCTAACATTTTGGTTCAAAATACAGCTGATTTTTTGTGTTCTTATCAGTTGAAGAAATATTGCTGTTCTAAGCAAAGGTCACTTAACTAAAATAAAATTTGCTTTATAGTTCTGAGGTGCTCTGCAATTCTTGGTGTGTCTGCTGGTACACCCTGACATTGTTCTCAGGCCAGTGCTGTCAGCACCCTGTGTGTGGAGGAATCCTGCTGTGAGCAGTTGTGTTGTATCATCTGATGAATTGGAGTATTAGTCATGGTTCTTAGTTGCTTAGACCATTTTTTGACATGTTCACAAAGTTGAGTAACGCTGAAAAGAGAGTAGCAAAACCAAAACATTTTTCTACTTGTGGATCTGTGGTCAGTGAGGCACCCTTGTTTCCTGTTTTTGTTTGGGACTAGAAAGTGGCACTTCTTGGAAGAGCATTAGAATCAGATTTCAGAGAAATTTTTTTTTCTTTTTTTTCTTTTTTTTTTTTTTTTGGTGTAATGAAGACCTTATCTGGACCATATGAAAATGAGACTTCATCTGTAGTTAAAATACATTATGGTATTACATTATGGTATTAACTCTTTATTGATGTCTGTTCCAAAAATTCTTTTGTGGGCATTTAAAAATTACAGATCTGATCATTAGTCACTTAATTTCATTGGGAATTTGCAAGCTGCAGCACAAGAAGCACTGCAAGGGGATTGTGATGGCAGTAGTGCTTCACTGCTTGAATAGAGAGGCTGAGCTGTACAGTTAAGTGGCCCCACGCCACCAGCAGCCACACTATTAGGAAGGCAGGGCTGTAGCCAGAGGAGTTAATTTTTCCAAGTTCAGCTTCCTCATGCAGTAGAGGAAATGTATAGAGACCTTTTGTGGAGGCAGTGAAACCAGCTCAGACACGAGGAGGCATTTCCTTGACCCTGAGCTCTCCATCTGCAGTGGTCCTCAGCTGGTTGCTCAGAGCCATGAGCCTCTGGGTTTGCCAGCTGTGGGCAGCTCTCCATATGCTCTTGGGTGTGGCCAAGGGCCTGGGATGTGTGTGCTGGCTGAACAAGTGAAATGGTGCAGGAGAACAGCAAGGAGGGACAGAGGTGACCTGGCTGTAGCTGGAGTTGTGAGCTGCCTGTCCTGCAGTCACCCCTGGTGTTTGTGGTCATTAGTTTTGGTGCTGGCATCTGAGAGTGTTAGTTTTAGAGCTTCTGTTCTAGCTTTTGGCTTAAAAGGAACATTTCCTTAAATGTTTCTTAAAAGGAACATTTTCCTTTCCTTAAAGGAAAAAGTGTAAAACACCTTTGCTCAATGATATTAATGCAATGTAATCTATTGTGTCAGTAATTTCAGATGACTTGGTTATCCTGGCAGCTACTCCTTGTGCATTTGAAATAGTTGGTTTGCCCCTGAGTGAATGAAGTAAGGTTCTGGTGGGTGTTCAGGCTGTTTCAAATAGCTGGAATTGAGAATACACTGCATTTATTTTATTTGAAAGACAAAACTAAAGAACTGACCCAGAGAATTGACCCAGAATTGTCTTTATAATCTGACAATTTGTGAGGAATCTTCAGTTGTCCCTTTTTGTCAAAAATGCCTCATATCACACATGCAGCTGGTTGGGGAACTTCATCTCTCCCTGTCCCACTGGGGACAATGATCTGCCGTTATTACTTCTAGACAGAGTTGCTGTAGCTGTCCATACTTCAGAGCTGTGATACTAAGACATCTAGTACTTAGTCCCTTGGTATCAGTAGCTGCCAATAAAACACTATCTGGCTGCTCTTCAGGCTGGTGAGTTGAGAATAATCAGTCTTCAGCATCTCTATATTTAAAGTAGGCTGCCTTGGAGTTAAACTAACCACAACTTCCCTTGAAAGTTATGTGCCACAGGAAGGATGAAACTGCTAAGCTTAGCTGATTAGAGGGAGGAACACAGCTCTCCTTTTGCATGGTATAAGACAATGCATACTTTTCTGGAGGGGATAGGATAACCACAATGTTGCTGCTGTCGAACAGGTGCAAAACTTTTTTTTTAGTTTAGCCCTTTGCACAACATCTGTCACAACTGAGGAGAAAAAAAGAGGAAGAGGGGAAATTCATACTTTTGCAGTGAGGAAAAAAGAATGCAGTTTTGTGAAAATAAATCTATGCCATGTCTTGACCTTTCTTTTATTTTAGGAGGATGCTAATGACAGCATTTTTGATAAGGGCATAAGTAGAGGACAAGACCATAAGATTTTAAAGTTACATAATTTGCTAGTTTTATTACAAGGCAATTGAGTTTCATGTTGCTTTCCTGTCTAACTTTGACCAGTTTGCTGGTCATAAAGGAGGCAAGTTGAAAGGAGCCACTGGGGATTATGTTGCCCAGTCCTGGACGTACCAATTTCAGCATGGCTGTGTCAAATCAAGTTTGGAGTATCTCTAAGGACAGATATTTCAAAGGCTTTCTGTGGAACTTTTCCTAATGTCTGACTAACCTCACGATGAAAAAATGCTTCTTGATGTTTAATTGGTCCTTGATTCAACTTTTGCCTGTTACTGGGTGTTGCCATCTTTTTTGTATCCCTCCCCATTAGGCAGTTGCAGATAGCAGTAACATCTCTCAGTGTGAACCATCTCAGTTCCCTCTGCCTCTCCTCCAATAACATGTGCTGCAAGCCCTTTCCACATTTTTGGTGGCAGTCTGCTGAGCTTGTTCCAGTATACCAAATATCTCTCTTCTACTGGGAAACCCAAAACTTGGTGCAGAATTCCAGGCATGATTTCACAAGTAGCAAATGGAGGGGAAAAAATTCTTTTTAAACACAGCCATATTTATCTATGAGGTCACACTATTAGCTCCTCTTTAACCTGTCTACCAGGAGCCAGAATTTTTTGCCAATCTGCTTTCTAACCAGGTCATGCCCAGCCTCCACTCTGTGTGGGGTTATTCTAGCTCGGTTCTGCATTTGGCTTGCTGAACTTCATGAGGCTCATGTGAGTCCTTTTTTCCAACCATTTGAGGTCCAGTTCTTCCTTATTTAGTGCCTTGGAGCAAGGTTATCCAAATTTGTCAGTCATGTGGCAAGATCCTAGTTCAGAGAATCTTTATGCTAATATGGTAAGAAAAGTAGATCAGTATGCTGTTGACCTCGTGTGTATAGAGATACCCTGTTCCCTTCTGTCACACAGCACAAACACAGCTGGATTCCCATTCTTTATTTATACTTGCCTTCTTTCCTTCTTTAGAGTTTGAATGAAGTGGTGAACAGCTGTTACCTGACTGTTCACAGATGATACAAGATAACTTGAAGGAAGGGGATTTGATGCAGGTCTGTAAAATCACAAGTACTGTGGACAGGGTAAATAGGGAGTCACTGTGTTCACTCGTTTCTGGTACAAGAAGTGAGGGACTTCAGCTGAAACTACCAGGTGTCACAAGTGAACAAAAATGGCTCCAGACACCACGGGTAGTTATTCTGTGCAGGTTCTTGCTGCAAAACGCTGCAGTCGTGGATATTTTATTTGAGTTCAAAAAGGGACCAGACAGGCTGATGGAAGAAAACATTGATTGAGGGCTGTCATGTGCAAAGATGAGACATCTGTCTCAGGAAGTCCAAAGTTAGACATTGCAGGAAGCCAAGGGAGTATTCTGAGGGGAAAAAAATTGAGGAAATATATCTTAGCATTTACTACACAAACAGTAATTCCCATTTTTCTTCAGAGAAGGGTTGCAGCTTGGCTGAGTGTTTGTATTTATTTTGTACCACAGTCTTAGTCTTCAGGCTGCAGATTAGCCAAGACTGTATTAGGAAATACTGCACTCAGATAAATTTGTTGTTTTTCAAGTAATTTGTGTGTCTGTTGACACACTGGCTCTGTGTTGAGCCAGCACAGTGGGATACTGCTGAATACAACCCCTAGTTTATATTCAGTTGTTCCCCTGCTCTCTACCACAGACATGGTGATAGAAGAGAGCAGAGTATGTCACTGCTTTTCAGTTCCTCCAGAAGTGGTTGTATAAGGCAAAGCTTTTCTTCTCTTTCTCTTCAGCTGCATGCTATTTATTTTTGCCACGTTGCAGGCTGTCTCATCGGTTTATCAGAGTCTCTCCATTCCTTGCTTATGTAAAAGCTTTTAAATTTCAGAACAAAATTTCCTTAAATGGAATATCTGTTTTAAAAAGCTCAAAACCTTCCTTTTTTACGCTAATGAGTTTGCTTTTAAGATTTAAGAGGAGTCACTAACCACTTTGAAGAACTGTGTTATTTGTGGTAGCAGGTTTACAGCTTCAGAGAGTTGCTGTCAGTGTCTTTTGCAAGATGACCATGGTGCTTACAGTTTCCTCATCTATATAGCTTTCAGAACCACAGACCTCACAGTCAGACAGCAATCCCCTGGGAAATACCTGTCCTCTTCTGCTGGGACTGTAAGCCACAGAAGACTGCTTTCTTTATCTCCACGATTTCATTAGTCTTCAATACCTTAGAGTCCAAGGCAGCTGAGGGTACTTGCACTATTACTGATGAGTTTTATGTTCCCAGTGAAAGAAAATATGAAGGTACTAGATGCTCTTCTGCTGGAAGTGTGCATGTTTTGGGATTTTTCACATGGTGCACCTTTACTTGATCATATGTTTGACAGTAGATGTCAATCCATCTTTCTTTTCTGGACTTGGACAGAGACAGCCAAAATATACCAGTTGGCCACCATCATAATTTTTGCTTCCTATATGCTCTGTCACATTCCCTACCGGGTAGGTTTTGAGGGAGATGTCAGCAGTGGACATGCAGTGTTAGTACTAGAACTGGGACTCCACATAGTTGGAGTCCTCTTAGCAGCTGCCTGGCCTGACACTCCAAAGTTTAGAGATAAGAGATGCTGTTGTTTTTTCAAGAACATGTGTTTCAAGATCCTGACTAGACTTCAACCTCCAAATAGAGACCCAGTTTTTCTGAAATGCTCCAGTCAGATCCTCACAATGAACATGCCATTTGAACCTATTGCTACTTGTCAGTTGCTTTATTTGTGTATGAAAAACATGAAAGAGTTCTAGGTTATTTGCCAGGCTTTCACACATAAAGGAACAATGTTTAGAATGTATGAAAAGCTTTCCCCAAAGAAAAAGCTTATTTTTTTCCTTGCAAACCTCACACTACTTCAAGGCACAAGTTGGAAAAGGGCATCATGGAGGAAACCAGTTGTTTGAGAACAGCTGTAACTCTTTACTCTCACTGTTCTCCTTTGGTCCCATGCGGCAGGTTGTTACCATCTCTCTGCTGATGGCTGCCATGTACCATGCCACAGCTGGTACAAGGAACAGCTCTCTAAATGTTTTACTTCAGTGCAGTGTCCCAAGCCAAGTGAATCCCTCACTGCTGCTTTTGGCAGATGACAGAAAAGTCTCCTCATTGACACAAGTGTGCTTGAGCTGCGAGTGCATCCTGACAAGGAATGTGGAGGAGCAGTGGCATCAGCTGCCACAGATAGGAATTGTCATTGTCCACCTGTATGTCATCGCTTGCAGCACTTTTGTCAGGAAACAGAGCTTATCTCAGCTTTTAAAAGTTTTTATTTTACTGGTTTCTTCTGCATTTGAGAAACATTTAAATAATGAGAAAAAAGTAGCTTTTCTCAAACCTGTATCTAACTGGACTCATGCTAGAGCAGTATTTTGATGCTAAGTTAGCTGTTTGGGAATGCTGGTGTGACTTAGAAACAAAATCCAATATTGAAAATAACAGAATTGCTAATGTGAGAAAATGGGGGTAGAGAAAGATGTTCAGTAGAAATCTTCACTTTGCTTCTACTTAGAAGTGTGTAGTTACCTGCAGTATGTGGTGTTTTAATACATATTTAAGTTGTATTTTACAGACAAATATTAAAAAGCTTTCTTGTCTTTTAAGATTTTATAATCACAGTTAGATGAAATGCATACTAAAAACTCAGAAAAGCCTAGTAGAAGAAAATTAGCTTTTAGCATTAGTAGAATAAAATAAACTTGTGCTGGTGAGATGTTAGCAATACATATATTTTATTTCTACAACTTCTAGGTATTCATGAGTGGTCTATGATTTTATCTGGTTACCATTTGCTTAATTCAATAGGAACACATTCTTAAATAATGTTTTAAAATAGTTTATTAAAAAAGCTGACAAAAACAGAAACTTTGAACATACAGAATAAGTAGGACTTCTCCTGATAAAAGTTATTCTTCTTGCACTGCTTTTCTGAAGCTGCATAGTGTCTTTTATAATTAGAAAAGAGAGAATTAGTATTTTAGAATTAGAAACTCATTTTTGGCAGTTTAAGTGGTATGAAATATAGTGGGTTTGTGGTTTCTTTGCCATAAAAAAATTAATTGTTAATTTAATGTTTCTGTACTGCTTGTCAGGTACGACCCTTCTGTGCTTGCAGGTTGGCAGAGGTCAGCACATGAGGAAGGAAGGAAGGAATTGCAAAGATGACAAATGTGATATGCTTGTTTGACTTCCAATACAACCTCAATGTCAGAAAAATACAGTTGAAATAAATAAAATTTGTTCTAACATGTGGCATAGCTTTTACTGATGATTATCAGGCACTCTTTAATTTTCCATCACAACTTCCTGGTTGAGGTATCAAGTTGTGTTGGCCAGTGAAGGCATACTAATAAGATAGAACACTGAAGAAAAGATAGAGGGGCCAGGAATAAAGTAGGGAAGGAAGCTGAAACGTGACGGAAGGGCACATCAGCAGGAACCCAGGGCTTACATCCTGGATTCTCAGCTGGTATTGAGCTGATTCCAGCAGGATGTGTTTAAGTCATTTGGTCTATTTCCTGAGCCAATTTCAGCATGCCTAAAGGCGTCCCAGATACACTGTATGAAGACATGATGGGAAAACTTGTTCTTTCCCAGCCAATTCTGCTGTTCTCATTTATTGATCTCTCCAGTAAACAGTGCTTAAAGAGAGGTAGCCATCTCACAACATCAGAATTAATCCATTAATTTACTTTTTGAATGGTCTCAACTATGAACATTTATTTAGGTTTCTAAAACGTTTGTCTTATGTCCATGTCTGACTTCAGCAGAAGTTCTGAAGAACACTGTATCACTGTTCTTTTGACTGAAATGGTGCAGTTTTCATATTACAGTCTTGTGCTTCAATTTGTGTTTATAAATAATCTATATACAACAGGCGTAGAGAGAGACTTTTTACAATACACACTACAAAGGAAAGTTTTCCTTTAGGAAAAGGAGTAAAGCGATAATACACCTTGTAAAGATGAGTGATTTTACATACAGGAGATGTTCAGTGTTGGGGAGAACCAAACAGTTCATTAGCTTTTCATGTGTTGTATTTGACAATGTTTATTATGTGAATTGTCCAGTAAGGCATTTGTGCTCCAAATACTGTAAAATGTAGTTTCACCTTGAAAGAGCTATAAACTAAGTACTTGGTCACAGTTAAATGAGCAAAGTTGTCTATTTTATCTCAAAATTTTATTTCCTCTGTTTGTGTGACTGGGCCAACAAAACCATCGCTGTAATTGAAGCTCAGCTAGAGGTCTTGAAATTTTCAGATGTTCTGGTTGTAGTTGGTCTGAACTGTAAGCTGTATTTGTGCTCAATCCTAACTGTGATTTGGCTCTGCTTGAGCTAGTAACATCCAGGCATATGTATGTGTGGCATGGAATCTGAACATCTGCAATGGTGCATATTTCCTGGGAAAAATAAGAGATCAGTCAAAAGGATACAGCAAGATTATAATGCTGAGTTTTCCTGCTGTCCTGTGACAAATCTTTTTCAGTCTATCACTCCTTGATTCTCTGACATCCTGCGAAACAGAATTTTACTTAAGCTGCTGTAGGGGAGCGCTAAGAGTTTTTGCTGTGGACCCTGGATTTTTAGTCTTGGTTCACTGTGGGGTACTACAGACTATTTTTCAGGTAGCTTTCCATTGGAAGATTTAGCAAGTACCGTCATTTGTGTTTCCCCTGCGTCACGGGAGCTTTCTTCGTGATGTGACCTGGCAGCACTTGAAATTGATACGCTCACTTGTCGTCTCAGTATTTTCAGTACAGTTCTCTTGTATCCTTTGCATGCAAAGAAATAGATGAAAGGATCTAGGCAGCAGTTAAAATTCATCAGAAATACAGTATAGTGGAGTGACTTCTGGAAAATTTTTGTTTCAGTGCACAAGGGTTCTTTCTGAAGTTTCTTAATCATGTGTTGTATGATTGCAACATGGTAAGGAGTAAAGCAGATGATAAACACTATAATTACAAATATGATTGTATTGATGGCTTTTTTGTTTATCCCTGATTTTTCGGTCAATGGATTTTCCTTGGCTGTTTGAAAAAGTTTGCAGCTGATTTGAGAGTAGCAAAATAGAATAATCCCCAGAGGAATAAGGTACCCTATTAAGCAGGCAGCAAGAAGTATTAATGGTAGATGTTCTATTTTCTCAAAGTTTGGATATTCCATACATGTAGTCCTTTCATTTTCTTCATGCGACATGGATTGTATAAGTAATGGGAAAGTTTGGCTGAATACAAGAAACCAGACAAAGACACAAATGCCCTTGGCATATTTAATCCTTCTGATCTTGTATCGGAAGGGGTGGACGACAGCGAAGAACCTGTCGATGCTGAGGCACGTCATGAAGTTTACGCCTGCGTAGGTGTTGATGTAGAACAAGAGCGCGGTGATTCGACACAGCGCTTCTCCAAAAGGCCAGTGGAATCCCAGGGCATAGTAGGCAATCCTGGTTGGCAAGGCAATGCAGAACAGCAGGTCGGAGAAGACGAGGTTTGTTGAATAGAGGGTGGTGGAGTTGATCTTCTTTCTGTTTTTAAAAATGACGGTGAGGGCAATGGTGTTTCCAAGCACCCCAAGAATCAAGATGGAGCCATAGAAGACAGACAATAATATCCGTGCTGTGTCTTTGTGCTCGTATAAGTCACAGGTGGAAATGTTGGTCTCAGAGGCTGTGAAAGGGTCCATTTCTACCATCTCTGTTGTTGCAGGAAGCTCAGTAGACCTAACATGAGAAAAAAAACCAACAAAAGGGAACATTTTGTAAGAAATGTAGATAAACTATTTCTACGTAATAATGGACAGCCTCTGTTGCAAAATAAGGCTAAAAAAATGAAATGAAACTTCATTGCTGCGAAATACTTGTCCAGACTCTTATCTGAAAACAAACAGATGCCTCTTTTTGGCTTTTCTTGTTCCCAGTTGCCTCTCTAATAGAGAAAATTAGACAGGGGCAGTAATAAACCAGGGATGTAATATATTTGAAAGTGAAGTCTATAGATGCTCAGAAGTTGGGAGACTGTTTAAAACAACCTGAGGGGGGAAAAAGAGTGTGAAGAAACCACATGATAAAGCATCAAATGAAGTCTCCAAGGATCAGACAAGCAGACAAGATGTTTTAAATGTGTTTTACTTAATTTTAAGGGAATTTTTGTTCTTAAAAATTCACACTGTGATGCTTTAACTTGTTTAGAGAAACTTTTTTTTTTTCTCAGCATTCTTATAATTGACATTATGATAGAATCATAGATTCATTTAGGCTGGAAAAGTCCTTTAAGATCACAGATTCCAACCATAATAACTTGTTTAATTCTAGTTTTAAGAATTGGCTTTTGAAATCTAATTCAAATATTTTTACATACGTAATTTCTTAAGACTACTACTTTAATTACTCTTTAGTGACCCTGCTATAGAGAGGTGAACTATTTTACTTTGTCAATTTAGTAGATTTTAGAAGTTGTTTCATCTCTGTAGTCATGAGTAGCATACAAGAGTTGCAAAGTGGCACTGATCTGGGGGGCTGAAAAATATTATAAAATGATCCAGCAGAATTTCAGAAATGGAAAGAACCCCATTCTGTTGATACTGCTCACAGTGAAAACATTTCCAAGGTCTGCTGTTACCTGACAGCTGCGTAGTGTAAACATGAAGCTCAGAAAGGATGGGGCATGTCATGTTACTCCTCAGGCAGCTGTTCTACAAAAGGGTGCCTCTTAGAGGCACCATTTACGAATTTAAACAGCAATCAAAACAAGATTGCTTCTGTTTTAACAAAGGATACTACCTGAAGATAAAATCTGTTGTAATTAGAATTTTGAGTCTGTCTGGTACCTTTAATAAACATGTCTGTGTTATTTCTGAGAATCTGTCATTCAGCACACAGTATTTACAAGCAACTGTTGAACTTGCAAAAAGTCTTTCTGGGAAATACCTCTCCGTTTAAAGGGGTTTAAACCACACATTTTAGAAAGCATTCCCTATCCTTTTATTAACTTTTGAAAGCATTTAAAGGTTAGTATTTTCTTTCATGATTTGAGGAGATTGTCCTTCTTATTTCAGGATGTTCACAATTAAAGTTTCTCTGTAAACAGTAAACCTGCAGATAGTGGATGATGTGTATTAAAATATGTAAACTAGTTATGCTACATGTTTGAGGAAGAAATTTGACTTCCAGGTGCTACATTAAGTCTGTGTTTGCTGCATTCCATAGCTAGGAGGGAAGATAGGTGAGTAATTTCTGACTGATAGATGTACAATGGTCAGATTCTTAGATATTTGTGAAGTACGTACGGTCTTTCAAGACATGGGGTTACTGCATTCAGGGTTGTTTGTCAAATCTGAATTGGGAGTTCTGTGCCTTGAATAAGGGAACTAATCTGTTAAATAACAGCTCCAGCTGTAGTGCAGGTTTAAGAATGCCAGCAATTTTATATTAATTAATTCTGCATTGTTCATGCTGTCTTGGTGTTAGTGTGTTTGGTGATTGATTAATGCAGTAGTTATTACCCCGAGGATAGTTCTGGTATGATTTCCTCCCATCTTTTCCCTTGTAGAAGTGTTTAGGATGGATTTTGTTTTATCTAAGTGTAACAGGCTTTGCGTAAAATGGTGTGGGTTTGTGTAGGTACCTGTATATGAGTCAGTGAGGTATTTTGTTTTGTTTCTCATATTTAAATGCTTCTAATTCTTGTTCACACTCCCAGCATCATGTGTATCTTCAATTAATCTCTTTCTTGAGATTTAGTTAAAATAATTTTATCAACATATTTAGGAAAGAATAATCTAAGATTTGTGATAAACAGTTCAATTGCAGTAACTAGCTACAGCATATTAAGTGCATGGGGGGTTTTTTGCTTTAAAGTTGTAATAGTTTAGGTTCAAAAATAGTGCACATGATTGTCACATCCATTCATAGTCTATATCTATTATACAAACACATTGAACTATAGTTTAAGAAGAAACCTGTATAGTCAGTAAAATGTAATTTTTTACATCAAGAGTAGAATTTCATAAATTGCATGTTACCTAATTTTGTGCTCTGAACTTGGATCTTTAATGTAATAAATTAATTCAGAACTTGTTGTTCAAAATATGCTGTGCATCCTCCCATATAAGTTAAGTGTGGCTGTATTGAGAAGGGGTCATAGCTGAGACAAGTGTTTGTGTCTATCCATGGAGCTGGCATGGATATATATTGGGAGCAGTTCCATGGCAGAGCAAGCTGGCCACAAATGGATGAGGAGAAAGCTGGAGGAGCACAGCTCATAGATCTTCCAGGGCAGTGTGCAGTCAGCCAAGCTGTGCTCCTCTTCTGCCTGCTGTGGGAGTGAGCCCTAGGGGCAAAAAGTATTCTTTTTGATTCTCTGTTATCCCCAAAATATTTTGACTGTTGATGTAGGGAACACATTTTACAATGCTGTAGATTAGTATTAGTTTTTGGTCTACCGGTAGGAATGTATGGGCATTTTTGAGAGCCACCAAGGTGTTTAGGTGCTACAGTACCTGAATATATTCATTTAAAAAAAAAAAAAGAGAGAGAGAGAGGGATTTTATCTGGTTTGTGGCCCAAACAGATGATAAAGTTGATACCATCCACCATAATGTGCAGCACCCAAGTAAATAATATTTTCTTCCTGAAAGGTGTCTAGACTATTAAGTAAGATAAGATCTCTTTTAAAAAAAACCCTACTCCTTGTATCAGGTTGCTGATTATTTCTTGGCAGCAATCCTGAGTGATCTTACACATAGAGCATATGACATCCTCTACAGAATGTATCTAAAAAAAGAACATTTTGAATACTTTTTATGAGTTTTACATTATTGGAGAATAAATGGAGAATGTTACATCCTTACTGCTGCAAACCTTGGATTAGCTGGACATGCCTCTGTTTTAATGATCTGTGTGCCTGAATAACTCATGAGAACATTGCCATTGACTGTCCCAAATCCAGGTGCACCAATGAATTTACCCTCTAGAATCACTACTAAAACTTTTGCTCTTCTACATTATTGGATTAAAGACCCTTCCAATGGCTTTCCAGCTTAATTAATGATACTACTTTGAAGTATATACTTGGAAGAAAGATAATATTAATTTCCCTTACCAATTAAATTGTTTAAGAAAAGAGTACCAGAGGTTTTTGGGTTAGCGTTACATGCCAAAATGTTCAGGTATAAAGTATTGAAAATTCCTGTCTGCCTATCTGTATTGTAAGAAAGGTTGTTCAGGTTTTCACATTTTCTGAGACTATAAACACTCAGTGACACAGACTACTTACTCACTTAATGTAATCTTCTGTATAGTTCAGATTGTTTTAGTTATTGTGTATGAATAACTTTTCATTTAAAGCATACTTTCTAAGGTGCTGTTTGATTTTGAGAACTGAAGAAAAAGCAAATTACCCATTTGTACTCTAGTCTTTGTTCAGTCAACTTCCCTGTTAAAAAATGTGTGTCTCTCTCTTAAATATCTCTAAAAGTAATTTGAAGTTGCTGTTTGCATCGAGTCTCTACCTTTACACAATCTCATGGTTTAGACAATTCAAGGTAAGCTTCTCAAATATTTCACTACAAGATGAGATGATCCTGTGATGTCTCTTCTAACTGCAGCTGTGTCCCACACAGGACTTGGGGTTCCAGATGCTTTTTCTGCTCAGTGGATTATATATGCAAGATAGTTGTGTAGCATTGCACTGGGAGTTTGTGAAGTTAGTTCACTGTGATCTAGGAGTGATCTGATTCACTCTGTCATAGGGTATCTCCAGTGTAAGGGCATGGCCATTGCTCTCTGCTTTGACCTGGGAGTACCTTATATCTGGGAGAGTTTAAAATTCATTTTACTGTTAAATACTATGCCCAGGCTTGCAACCAGTGCAGGTTATTCTATAATGTTCTTTCCCATGCCATTTTCAAGTCTTAGCACTACATTTGCTTTTTGACCAGCAAATTTCTTTCAAATTACTTATGAGGTTTGTTAGCTCGGCAGCTGCTAGTCTATTCTCTGTGCTTCTTGATGTTTCACAGCAATAGCATTCATCTGGGGAAAAAAATTTGCAGCACAATGGCAAGCTGCTTACAAAATCTAGCATGTCCGAAATCTGTGCAGGTGTCTTTCTAAACCACTATTGTAATCTCATCAAAGAAGGAAAAATAGTTTGTGTGGGAGATTCATGTTGTGTGAAAATATTTGACTGGCATCAGTCATTTGTTTTATGTTTATACATTTGTTTTGTGTTTAATCCCCACAGCAAAGGTATTTGATGAACAGGATGGTGGCCCCAGTCTGGAAGTACTGTGTAATCCAAACCTGTGCTTCACAGACATGTTCGTGTGTGATGAGCTTTGCATGTAGAATCGTAACCTTACATACATTTAACTGTTAAGAAGAATAGACTTAAGCTGTGAGCCAGCAATTGCAGCATTGCACCTTAGATTACATGGGTTGGGATTGTGTGCAAGCAGTGGTAGAAAGCTCTCTCTGCATGCTAAATGAAATTTCTTCTTGTTCTCATCTCCTGCTTTTGCTGAGAAGCACCATCTGTCTTTTCGGCAGAACAGGGGACATGTAGAAGGCTTTTACTCTGTATTGTAATCTAACGTGTGATTTCTCTGTGTCTCTTCATAATTTTCATTCTTTGAAGATGAATCCCTGGTCCATTTGTCCCTGGTCCAATTGCTAATTTAAGGTATTAATTATATTCTTGGAAAGTCACAGCAGTTCATTAGAAAGATCTCTCCTGGCTCTCTATACATAGTATGATTTAATCATTGTGAGATAGACAATAGTTCTTTAACAAATCATGTTGGGGGTTAATGTTGTTTTTCTATCCTGGGATTATGTTGTTTTCTATTTCTTTCTTTTCTATAGAGTATAAATTATTTTAAAGGAATGGTCAGGAAAGACTTCTGTGCAAGATTCACTGATTTACAGTCCTCTATAGATATAATCTGTGTAGGTTTTACTTTAAAACAGTAGAAGATGGGAAATACGCAGTGCTCTGTTTTTGTAGGTTTAATTTTTTCCTTAATCTCAAAATTATTTTTTTCTGTGAGCAGTCCTATTTACTGTTTGTATTTCTATTTTACCGTACAGGTGATCTCTATTGTAGAGTGTTCTCTGTTTGAGAAAAAGGCTTGATTCAGCTAAGTTATGTGTATTAAAAAGTGTGTGTGCTAGGTTGCATAGTAGAATACCTTGTTAAAATAGAAAGAACATGTACCTAAGGTTCATAATATGGTGTGTGTGGACTGGCAACACGGGACTGCATGTAGTTTAATAAAAACTGAGGCGTGAGATAGGCATGTCCTAAAACTTCCTCTTTCTTTCTAACACTTTAACACTCGTGCTTCTAGTGCTTTTTGTTAATTTATTTTCAAAAGCTGTTGAGTTTTGTGTTCTAAAGGCCTAATGATGTGAAGATTGAGTCCTCAGGTCACAACCCACAGCTAATTTTGATGAGAGAGTTTCCAGGCTAGTGCTTTTATCCCTCTTTGATATAGATCCAGATTTGTTGGCATAGTAAACCCAAATTTATAACACACACATCAGAGAATCCCAAATATTGTCTTAACAGTGGCTATAAAGAATTAGAATATTCTTTAGCTGCTTAACAGAACATGCAAGTGCACAACACTGTGGGATCTTTATATAGTCTATAGTCTGTTACTACAGATTTTGCATGACAGTTGTATGACAGTTATATTTGGTGCTAAAAAATAATAGAAACTACGGTAAGTGAGATGGAAATAAAAGAAGTTGAGTTGAAGTGCATAACTAATTAAAGAAAAAGTGGAAGTAATTTGAAGGGTATACCCTGGTCATATCTGTTGGATCTCTCTTTTCAAGGGTGATGTGTTCCACAAAAAGTGTATCTAACATAAATAGTCTATGCCAAAAACACATACTGACCAGAAGAGCTGTACTGATGCTAAGATGATTAACTTCCCTTCAGTTTATACCAAATGCTTAGATGTACCAAATGTAAAAAGGAGACAGCCTAAAACTAGAGCAAATAAGCAAAATAAAAGTGTGAGCCACTGAAAATTACATTCTTCCTAACAGAAGAAAAAAAGTAGTCAAATGAGGATTTGTATTTTAGTACTAGAAAACATGCACACCTATTTGAGTTTGGGGGTTTTTTTCTGAATTACATGAAACCCATACAGGTATAGTATTTAATTTTAGGGTTTACAGCTTCAGATTATAGTTTCTATATTAATTTTATTATTCTCTGTACATACTCCTGAGTCTTTTGACCAGAAAAGAAAAAGATATTTGACTTCTTAAAGACTAATTGCCAGGTAAATTTTCAATCGCCTTATCTCTTCAGGAGCAGCCATGAAAATATTAGACACATCTCTTGTATTTTATGCTCAAAGGCATGTACTCTCTCTTATTTTTTAAGCTAAAAGATAGTTGAGTTATTGTCTGTTGAACAGTCTGTCTTGTTTTGACAGTATAATAGGAAAAATGTATCCTTTTAAATTGGGAAGGTGTATAAAAATCATAGCACTTGTAATATATCTAAAGGCCAGTAATAAGGACAAAGATGTTTGGTCATTGCAATTCAGAAGAAGAATGCCTTCTAAAAACCTTGACAGAAATGTGCACTAGAAGTTAAAAGAGGAATTAGCTCATAAAGCTTTGGACTCTTAAAATGCTCTGTTGCAATGTTCAGACATGAGAAGAGTGAGAACTTTTCGAGCTGATAATAAAGGCTGTTTTCATAGACGTGAAATGCATGTGATAAAAGCAAGCTGTGCATTCACAACCACAGTATGGATTTGTTTTAAGGCTCTCTCTTACTATTATTCTGTGAGGTTCAGTGACTTTAGAGCTAGAGTGGTTCCCTTACTACTTCTACAGTAGTTTCTTCTGCACAAGTATAATTTAAATTAGTATTGCTAAAAATTTGTCTAAGTTAAGGCAGTATGAAATGTTTCCCTGTGATTGTCAGGAGGCTGTACTATGAGAAAGGAGTTGGAATAGCTTGTTGGTGCTGTAGATCAACAGATCCTTTAAGTGGAAACTAACTAGCAGCATATTAATATGGGAATATAAAATATCAGAGAATTTCTTCCATGGGCCTTTCCCTTACAAAGCTCATTTGTCCTTACTACCACATGAAAATATCCAGTATAATGCAAAAAAGGAAATATTTCTGGAATTGTTTGCTGTTGCTCAGTGGCAAAGGAAAAAAGTTAAAAGTTAGTTCTTTTCTGTACTTACATCTCTGTAGCTTCTTGGATCCTCTGAGCAGTTAAGGGCATGAACAGGATGGCTTGGCTGAGGAGGTTTATGCTTGCGCATTGTTCTCAAGAGTGATTACGTGAGTCTTTTGTGGGAGGGGTAGGGTTTTTTCAAGGGCTTAAAAAAACCCCAGCCCTGTTTGTGTGCCGGTCTTGATTTGCTGCCTACTGTTTTATGGGATGTGAAAGCATCTATTTTAGATCCTTTTGCAATTAGTCTGCTCAAAGAGGGTAATTAGAAACAATACTTCCACCTCCCCCCTGAGGTTACACACTGCTGACTTTCGCAGAAGGGGCTTCACCTAGAGGTTTACTTGACTAATTGTTGACCAGCTAAAATCTCTCTCGTATGAGAAAAACTTTGTTTATATGCCATCTGCACTTAAAAATACCTTAATTTACAGCAAAGAGCTGTGTAATCAGTACATACTTAGAACTTCTTACCAATGAGATCTGATGAAGTATGAGGAAACCTCAAAACTGAGACATACCGAGATGTGGTGTTAAAGCAGACGTCTCAAACGTCTGTGGACATTCCCAGTTTTAGTATCATAATGATGAGGATTTACAGAAATGCCTTTCAAAAATGTATGAGGGAGTTAAAGACTTTGAGAGATTAGTAGAGAGATCTGCCTTTGTAAGCTGTTTATTACATTTTAAGCAGTAATAATAATAATGAAAAACATAAGGTAAATACATGAAAGATAAAAAGCTTCTAAAACACACATCTGATTCCCCTAAAATAATAATGACAAGAATGAGTGGCTAGGGAGTAGGAAAGGAATGGGATGTCAATTTGTAAGTTAACCCATTTGTACTTGAAATAACCTTGTTTATGGGTGAAGAGCTTTTAATGTGAGAGGTAAATTGTGTGTTTGTTAAGAGAGTTTTGGAGTTCAGTGGCACATGGAAAATCCTCTCATTTGCTGTTAGAGGCTGTGGTTGAGAGCTACCTGGGCTTTTCCCCAAAAGCTGATACTGATCATTCATGACTGCAAAGGACTGTTTCATGACCTCATTTAGTGGCCTGATCTTAAACAACCAACAAGTCCTGATAAGGCTATTTTTGGCAGCTCCAACCCATGCAGAGTGCAGGATGCCTCTTTGGAAACGTTAGGGCTGTGTTCACAGCACAGATGTCGGCTGACATTGTAGTGGTGAAGGTGTGTAGAGAGATAGGGTCTCTGGTAACACGTCCATCTCATCAGAAAGCCTCAAGAAAACACAGATGGCAAAGTTGCTTTGTATTATAGGAAATGTTTTTGCTACAGCAGAACATAGAGCCTTGTGAACTACTTTTGTACCTACTTGGAGCACTTGGTTGACACTGTGCACTGATTTTTCTGGTATTGAACTCCCATTGTACACATGACTTGATTCCCCTTAGATGCCAAAGAGCTGAAGGGCTCTATCTAGGGCTTTCAGCTCCTCAGTCTTAATGGAGCATTCATCTTCTAATATCACCTTCAGAAAATCTTTGGGAAAACTTACCAGTCTTATTCTGGATTTTTTTTCCTTATTTGTTTTTGAATAATTTTTAATTATTCAGCTTCATCAGAGAGTAAAATTGCTTTAAATGAAGTCATGAGAATTCAGGACTGCTTAAAGGGAAATTGCACAGGGAACTTGCTTCATATGTACGCAAAGTAATACCACAGTGTGGTTCTGTGTCCAGCACTGGTGGTCTGCTGTAGAAATGGGAAATTCTGAGATACGCAGACATGTCTTTGCTCAAGTGTGACATTAGTATCCCAGCTTCTTCGTAAAGGAAATGTTTGTTTCAGAATTGTTTTATCATTATAAAACAACAGCAGTATAGATTTCGTGCTTTGATCTGATAAAATATTGCCCTCCTTTGATTAAGATACAGTACTAGATTGTGCCCTTTGAGTCACACTGGTATATTAACTGCCATTCCAGCCTAGCACGATGATAAATTAGCTCAAGCTAATTGCTTGAGCTAAATGGTGCAGGTTGCATTCTTTCACTAACTGTTTGTCCTTCTAGCTGTTTGTTTTCTGTTTACAGCTGCTGTTGGTCCAATATCTGTTTGAGAGCTCCAGGATTTGAACATGTAAATTAAGAAATTGCTGTGTGTCACAAGGTGTTTGTGTTTACCATATATGTGCAAACATACATTTGTGTTTACCGTATATGTGCAGACACTGTTCAGCTTTTTGCAGGCAAGGTGAGGAACATGGAGCCCAGCAGGTTACAAAATATATTGTTGGATAGTCTTGGCATTAAAAACTGAAGCTTCCTTTAGGATAGGTGTCTGACTTCTGCCTTCATGAGGGGATTGTAAACTGTTGGTTAGATGGTTAGTCTCAAATTTTAATGAACTGCAAGTTGCACAGATTCAGCAGGGGTATCCATGGACAGGAGGAACCTTTATTTTCACCTCCAGATAAATTTTTAAATTTTTCTCTGCATTCTTGCTGCCCTCCTATGAAATATTGGCATTAGCTAGTGAGTATTGGGTAACAAAGCCTAATGCTTTTGCTGCTATTGAGAGACCTCAGGCAATGGGCTGTCCTGCTCACGTGTAGTGAAAGGATTGGGCGCAGTAGGTGAGTCCTTTGAGTCCAGGGCTCCAGCAGGTAGAGGAACACAACCATCAAGGGTAGTCACATTCCACAGAGTTAATTAATTTTAAGGAATGTTATTGTGAATATTTAGCATGTTCAGAGTAAAGGCTGGAACCTTAAGTGTATTATGGCAGTGTTTGGGCTGACTGTAGGAATGCAGGTCACTGAAATGATTTAGTAAATTGAATTGCAAGTGCACTGCTTGCGTGCCTGTATTATCTGCAGCTGTTTTTTATACCTGATATTTTTAGTCCCCCAAAAAATATGTGGTTGTGAATTTGTCAGCTTAATGGCTTTTTGGAGAACTTGAATGAAGAAAAACACAACACCACAGTTAGTAAGTGTAGTGAGTCATTCTGAATAAAATAAGTTATTTCTGCAAATGTAATCCCACAGAACTTCTATTGACAACAGCAAGAATTTTTGCAGAAGCTACATTTATTTAGCTTTCTAACCCTTTGTTCATGCATTTTAGAACCATTTTCCTCTGTTTTGTGCATATATTTGCTAGTGCTAATGTTTTATTTTAATCTGCATTTAGTAGTCACTCTTTTAGACTTTAAATAGTGCATTTCTCTTGTAAGATGTACCTGCCCCTGATTTTTTCTTCTCAGACAATTTTTACATCTCTGATTTATTTTTTTCAAGGATATTGTTTGTATATGTCTTTTCTTATTTCTTTGTACAAAACCAGTCTCTTTGATTCATATGATGTAAAATGTTCCTATCTTGTCACTGTGTTTCCGTTTCACTTCAAATGTTGAAATTTAACGTGCTCTTCAAAATGAGGATATAATTATTATGTAGACAGCTACTACAGCACATCTTTGGGATGGACATGTAGAATATTCAAACTCTAGAATTCAGTTTTCAGGTTTTAGAATTTTCTGGTTTGTTTGAAAATTTCATTTTCTAACCTACGTGACTAAAATTAACTTCCTAAATATGAAGTGGGCAAAAACTCAGTTCGAAGTCAGAATGTGCTTGTGTCTATAGCCCTTCTTTGCACACAGACATCACAGATTTCTAGTAGAAGTTAATCGTGGCATCTGAAAGGATGTTCCTGATATTCTCATAGTATAATGAACAAAGGGCTGGGCAAAGGTCTCTGCAAAAAGAGAGAAAGCACAGAAAAGGAGACTAAAAGAGATGAGAGGAAAGGCAAATACAAGAGGATAAGAAAGAAGTGAAGGAAAACACTGAAGTAGTCCTTCAATAAGAATATGTTTTCCACCTGTAGATGTTGAATCTGATATATGGTACCAACCAACTAATTAACATAACTAAAAGAGTTAAGAGCCAGACCTTTTATTTACAGTATGTGGATGGGTGTTTTCACCTGCCCAGTAAAATACAGGAAGATAAATTCTCCAGTGATCATGAGCTTCAGGAATAAGGCTTTGAGTTTTCACGGAGCAATAGGGTAGCTTAGGTTTGACAGGATCTCTGGCAGTCATCTAGTTCAACCCTGGGTTTGAAACATGTCCAACAAGAATGGGTTATTTTGGGCTGTGTGTCCAGGCTGTGTCTCTGAGGATGGAAATTGTAGCTCTGGGCAGCCTGCTAAAATACTGGACCATCATTGTCCTGTCTGGAGTTGCTTCAGTATATTAATACCTTTCTTGAAGCATGAAACCCAAAAGTGACCCAATGATTTAGGTTTAGGCTCAGACCAGTTGCTTCAGTATATTAATACCTTTCTTGAAGCATGAAACCCAAAAGTGGACACAATGATTTAGGTTTAGGCTCAGAAGTGCTGAGCAATTACTTCTCTTGGCCTGATGATAACACACTGATAATGCTGCCCTGTATGTGATTGACCTTTCCTGCACGGATAAAGTGGCACTCCAAGGCTGACTAACACTCAAAGGATTCTCCAGCTCCTTATCTGCAAATCTGTTTTCTAGCCAATCTGTGCCACTGCACAAGGTTGTTCTAACCCGGATGGAGACTCCACAGTTACTCCTGTTGAACTCCCTAACATTCCCAATGTCAGCCCATTTCTCAAGTCCATCAAGGAATAGCTGAATGTTGTCCTGCTCTCCAAAGTATTGACTGCTCCCTTCAGTTTGATTTCACTCACTAGCTTGTTGGGAGTGCACTCTGTCCTGTCATCCAGGTTGCTTAATAAAGACAATAAATAGTGTTCATCCCAGTATGGATCCCTGAGTGAAGCTCCTAGTAAGTAGTTGCCATTACAGTTGGTGCTGCTGGTCAGAACTCTTTGAGTACAGCAGTGTAGCCAGATTCCCTCAAATCTGCTTAAGCAGTGCATATCTTCTCTGTTTTTCTTTTAAGGGCTGAAGAAGAAATGAAGTCAAATCAAGCCATCCTAAAGTCAGAGTGTACAACATTTGCCATCTTCCCCTTCCTTATCCACAGCACTAGAGCTCATCTTGGTAAATCCAGATGGGTTATTAGCAGCTGCCTTGTGCATCACATAGCTGGCAATGGCTCCTAGGAGGAGCTTTGCTCTGTAACTTTCCCTGGGTTAGAGGTGAGCTTTGTAGCTCTCTGGATCCTCTTCTTGCCCTCCTTGAAGATGGGTGTGACATATGCAATTATCCAGTCTGCCTTAATCACGTAGCTGGCAATGGCTCCTAGGAGGAGCTTTGCAGCTATCTGGATCCTCTTCTTGCCCTC
The DNA here is from genome assembly GCF_014805655.1 of Passer montanus. Lineage (NCBI taxonomy): Eukaryota > Metazoa > Chordata > Aves > Passeriformes > Passeridae > Passer > Passer montanus. Next base: position 1,987,903 of record NW_024372370.1, on the reverse strand, counting down.
CTTGAAGATGGGTGTGACATATGCAATTATCCAGTCTGCCTTAATCACGATGGTGTTTCAGTGAGGTAGCATTGGTCACCTCCCTGAGAACCCTGGGGTGCAGCCTGTCTGGTCCCTTTGCCTCCTGTATGATCAGCTGGGCTCAAGAGCCTCTGAAATGTCTTCCTTCACAGCAGGTCCAATCCCACAGGAGGCTCAGGGACCTGCAAGGCCTGAGGGCAAAACTAACTATTGAAAACTGACCCAAAAAAGACATTGAGTGCCCTGGCTTTTTTCTTGTCTTTGTCACTAGGTCTCTTTTTTCACCAGTGGGTCCACATTTTCCTTGACCATCCTTTTGTTGTGCTTTACTGTGTCAGCCATATTCTGGTATTATTCTCTGGGTAATTTGTCTGACAGATCTGCTGTGAATAAGCAGCATCCCCATAAAGATAGTCTAAAAAAAGGCATTAGTGAACTATTGATAATATTGAAGGCAACAGAAAATAAAGGGAAATTTTCAAAGTACAGAATTACATAAAGAAAGTTGAGGGTGAAAGTTTAAAAGCAATTAGAATGAATTTTCACACAGTGGAATTGCCTGTACAAATGAGTTTCACACAGCATTTTGAAGGGCACCAGTTTTGACATTTTATAAAAAGATACCTGAATGGATATTTAGGTAATATCTATTTAAATTAGATGTGAACTCTGTCTAAAAAACAAACACTGATTACTTTAGGAGCATACCTCTGTAGTGCCTACGAACTTACTGTTTTAGGAGAAAAGGCCCATCACTAGCTGTTTCCTCCAGCTCCTCCAGACTGTTGGGTACTGAGCAGTGTCAGACACTGGACTTTGAATTAAGCTGATAGCTACTCTGGAGGTGGTGCTTTCTGTGGTCTCTGTTGACATAAATGGTGAATACTAACATTTAGGGAATGTTTTAGCATGCTCTAATCTCTTTTTAAATGCATTTGCAGTCTTGGGAAATTCCTTTTTGTACTTTCCCATCTTATGATTGAGTGCACTGTTGCATGTAAAATCTCTGTCTCTGAGTCACTGTTTATCACAGGATCAATAAAACCTGAAAAGCATGCCACAGTTGTGGTATTCTCTCAATTTGGTCAGAGTAGAAAGAAATAATTTAAAATTGCTTTTCTAAGAAGAGAAAAGTATATTTTTTCTTTATTTTTCTTCTATCTTCACTTATAAAACCTGGTTTATTCAGTGAATATTGTCTACAATGGAATAACTTCAGATGAAGAATAATTTTTTCATGCTTCTTTCTTATAGCATTTTGACTCTTAGAACTTCAATAATTTCAGTTTATTTCAAGAGTGTGTTGTGTCTATTTATACAGGTGTATTTTTTTGTGTAAAACCTCTTAGAATTTCAATAATTTCAGTTTATTTCAAGAGTGTGTTGTGTCTGTTTATACAGGTGTGTTTTTTTGTGTGTGTGTAAAAAGGATTATATGCAAAATTGAGTGTCTGAATGAAATGCACTAGCTCATGTTCACAAGATCAGTCTAGGCATCTGGTCATTGTAAAGAGTGCTTGAAGTCTTAGACTCTATGAATCTCCTTCCAGTGATGGTTTAAAAACTTTAAAAGCATCTTGTGTTGTGATTAAGATGAGGACCCTAAAGGAAGTTTTATTTGTAGGGCCATGGAAGTCACTGGCAAAGGGAAGTTAAATCAAACTGTCAGTATTCCCATCTTAGATGCTGTACTCTGTTGGCAATCCTCTAACACATGAAGTCTGGGTAAATAACAGCAGCTTAGCTTCATAAGTCAAGTGGCTTCCTTAACCTTTTGGGACAGGTAAAATCCTTATAATTTGTCCATTTGAATCATATTTTGTTCTGATGTAGGAGATACTGCTGTTCTTGTTTTGTGCTGTGCTTTATGGAAAGAATCTGCTATTAGATGAAACATGTTGCCTTCTCTTCTGCCTCTAGTCCTAAACATTGGGAAATTAAATACTTTTTGTCACTTGCTCTTATTTACTAATGAATCTATTACCTAGAATTCCATAAGTTTCCCAGTGTGGGTTCCCAAGGAAGACCTTTGTTTGCAAGGTGGTGTAACATTTTGATTATTGTGTACTTAAAATTAACTCCTTTTGAGTATTTGACACTACTGTTGCTAGTATCATACTTATAACCATCTGTACCTTTCTTTTGCAGCTTGGGTCCTGTGTTTGCGCTGTTTGTTCCATTTTATTCCTCCATTCCAAGAGTGCAGGTGACACAAGTACTGGGCCACTTTTCTATCACAAACAAGTCTCTGGTCTACATACTGGGTTTACAGGTATGGTATGTACTTGCTTGTTCATCTTTTAATAAACTAATAATGTAGTTAGTAATTAATATTTCTGTTTGTCTATGAATTTTGATTCTTCCACATGCATGATTCAGCATACATTTAGCTAGTAACTATCCCGTCAGCTAAAACATAGAGAAAAATGTGTTTCTGGTATGCTGAAGTGGTTAGCAAGTGATCTGTTCTTACCTTGTCTTACATGGAAAAATATAATAGACAATTCCACAGATTTTGGGGTTTTTTTTTGATCCATAAAATGACTTGGATGAAAAGAGATTAAAATGGAACCTGATCCTAAAGCATTTATATCTTATACCTTTCTAGTTTGCTTATATTCTTGAATTTGCTAATTTTTCCCTTGTCTACTAGAGTTCAAACAAAGATGTAGAATACAGTATTTTTTGTGGTAAGACTGTTAGTAAATAATCAAGGTTTTGGCTGAATTTCACTTTTATATAAATTAATCTTACTTGTATATCATGCATTACCATGTGACAGGTAATCTAGAATAGTGCAAGATGTAGAATACAGTATTTTTTGTGGTAAGACTGTTAGTAAATAATTAAGTAAATAATCAAGTAAATAATCAAGTAAATAATCAAATTGGCTGAATTTCGCTTTTATATAAATTAATCTTACTTGTGTATCATGCATTACCATGTGACAAGTAATCTAGAATAGTGGAGCATAGAGCACAGCAACATCATGTAGTATTCTGTGAAATATGACTGGAAAAATATAGCTACTTAGTATAGAAAGCCAGTAATTATTCAAAAAACAATTCAAAAACCCCAAAACCCAGCAGCCTAGAAATGAATGGGCATTTGTGTCACAACCTGAATGATGAGATGTGCAAATTTATGCGAAATTAGGCTCACTTCTATATATTCTAGGGATTCAAAAGAAGCTCTGGCACGAGTAATGGGGAATACACCATAACTATATGAAATGTGGGAGAGAGTATTTTAGAATAGGTAGTCAGTTTCAGAATATTGACTTGTGCTCCACATGAATATTTCATTCATCTTCTTTCCTGTTCAGTCTTTGGTTTCCTTCACTTTCTGCTCCAGCACCTTATTTTCTTGATCTTTCAGATAGTCTTGTTTCTGAAATCACTTCCACTATTATTGCAGTTTTTGGGAAAGCCATGCTAATGTGTGGGCTGTTTTCCATCGTGTCTCTTGCCTTTTGCTTTCATACATGCAGCGCGTCCAGCGCGGATCAGTGCTGTCACTGAGCCCTGGATCTCTGCAGGATCTCTCCCTGCTGAGCAGCTTGCTGCCATCACACAGAGCCTGAGGGAAGACTCATTTGCCTTCTTCTCTCATTTGTAAACTCTGCCCTTATCTCAAGTCACTGTTTCCGTAGTCTGAGCTCTAGTGGGAAGGTGTTCTCATGATTCAGTCAGCATCACTCAGAAACATTTTAGTAACCATTTTCAGTCCATTTTTCCAGTTGGCAATAACCTTCTGCAGGTGATTAGTCACATACTTTGCTAGAAACAATGGGCTGCCATGTTGGCTTTAAAAAAAAAATTGCTCCAACTTATTTCTGTGATTTCATGTCAGCAAATATGTCACTGGGTAAGAACTTTATTTCCTTAATTTTGATGCTGGTGCTTAGTCTGTCTGTGACTGCATGTCTGAGAGCTTCACTTGGAGTGCCTGCCTGCTTGGAACTCTTCTCCTGTTGCTGCTGAGTCATTTCCTTTGCTTCAGTCTGTCTTTCAGACCTGTTTTTCTGTGCAGCCTATAACTGACATCCTGTTATACTTAGTAAGCTATATGAAAATAAAATGTATTGTTCTGTAGAAGGAGAACAATTGTTGGATCCCTGTGTTTTTTCCACTTGCTCCTTCTGGAATACTTTTTTAATAGTAAACTGCATTTTAACAAAGGTAAAAGTCTGACATCTCCCATTGTCATGATGAGTGCATAACCTATATCATACTGCAACTTAGTGGTTCATATAGCAAGAACTTTGTAAAATAAAAATTTAAATCCCTGCTCTTGTGTTCTAGCTCTTAACCTCTGGTTCCTACATCTGGATTTTAGCCTTAAGTGGATTGGTAAGTCTTACTGCTATAAAAATCGTATGTTGCTTAAAACACTGCTATGTATGTGAACAGCACAGTATATTTGAACTCAAAAAGAACAGAAATTACTAAGTAACATTTTGTGTTGGTAAGTAGAAAGTTTTCCTCTTCAACTTCAAAATATGTGAAGCCCTGACTAGCTGGTGATAAACTGATAGATGACAAAATTGGTGGTTAATATTTTCAGGGTTCTGCTTCTTCCTGCATAAAATTAATTTTGTTGCCATGGATATAGCTGTACACCCACAACTATAAATGAGGTTATTGAGGAAATGGTAGAAATGCGTACCCCGGGTTGAAGTTTGTTTGTTCAGTTTTCAGCAAACTTTAAGCATTGATTCCAAAGCTCAGGTTTTAATAACTTTGCTGTGAGGGTTTTTCATGCTTTGTTATTCTCCAAGGAGATGTGTAGTATAGCTGTTTCTCACAATGACAGTGGCAGTAAGGGCACAAAATCACATTTGTCGCATCAGTCAGATAAAGGAGCTGTGATCTGTCTTCTTCCTTTCTGACTCTGTTGTTGGTAAAGTGTTGAGTGCTGGAACAGATTGTGCTAAATCTTTCAGATTGTTCGATACTGATAAGCTTCTTTTTAACTTTTACAGCCTTAGAAGTTAGGAGCTCAGGCTGATTTCTTGGCTCAAAAGACTGTAACCCTTTTCAACAGTGGGAGTGCTGCCACTTCCGAGGGTGCTCACTATTAATTTGATGGAGAGCTCAAATTATGCCTTTGCTGTATGTAACCTACTAATTTGAATCTGGATTGAGCTCAGAGGGAAATGCTGCTACAACTTAGTAGTTTGATCTCCTACCATTTGCATTGACTGTTGCAAAATATTCTGTCGGTTTCTAGGATAACTAATAACAGGAGTGACGAGCAGCAAACAGTGCTGTCTGTTCATGATTTGATCTTGCTATAAATATCGATGAAAGCAGTGCAACTAACAAATCAGAATCTATCTCCCCTGGAAATCAGCCCAAGCCTCTGTGCCCACTGAAGGATCTGTGACTTCCTCCAAGCACACTACCCTTCCTGTTGCTCTGCTGGCTCTTTTAATAGCCCTTCCTTTTGAACAGGTGTTCATCAGAGAGGGAAGGAAAGGAAAGAAATGGAAAGGCATTTTAACTCCCTCTTTCCTGATGACAGAAGCTCTGTGTATACTTGATTATACAGACATATAAAGAGTACCTCAATTTTTTTTCATAATACATTATGCAGATCTTATTTTAATTCCCTCTTAATATAAAGTTTTATTCCTCTGTATAATGAAACTTGCTGAGCTTTCTCAGTAATCTTTTTTACAAATTATCTTTTTTTTTTAATTTAAGGTTGACAATGTTTTATTTAGGTGTAAATCCATAAGATTAAATTGAGTTACTTCTGTGTCACAGGATGGCTAAAAAATCATTTCAAGTTTTCATATTGCTTCAGTCAGCATGAATTAAGTCATCATCAATTATGACATGTTTTCAGTCTCAATTTTTGTCTGCAGCAAGCAGAGAGCTGCACTCCGCGATTTTGTAAGAAGTGCTGCAATTTGAAAAGAAATTCATGTTAGGATTTTCAGCCATTTCTTTTGCATAGCATATCTGCCATACTTCTGTGATTAAGAAGTCTCTTCTCCTCTGTTAGAAATAAATATAATTTGGTGTCTTTTGTGAAAACTTGATAAAAGAATAAAGTTTCATGATATAGTAGATAATCTGAGGAAGGATATGCAGCACTCTAAAGGTGCCTTTTAGCACTACAAATATAATTGGTTGATAATATATGTATATGTACAATTGCAGAAATAAATAGATTATCAAATTCATGTTAAGTCATTCTGACAACCTATGTTATGTAATTCTTACTAATCTTAACATTTTTCTAGCTTACTATCTTAGTCTTTGAGGACTCAAATTTTCAGGTATTTGTACAGAAAGGATGAGTAAAGGCATGAACACCAAGTCAGATAGGTGTAATATTTAGTCACTAGTTCATTGCCTGGTAGACACTTTACTGTATTTTAAGCACTGAAGATCACTTAGGTAATCATGTTGAGTGTATTATAATGCCGTTCTGTAATTTAGCTTTTGTTGCACTTCTGCTTATGTGGAATATTAAAATGGATGGTGCCAGCACAATATCTGCGTTGTTATCAGTTTCCACTGTCTTCACAGTGTTCCTGGTTTAGGTTTATTTAAATTCTCACAGTCTGTATTTGAACATAACTAAATGGGTTCTGAGTTTCTAGTTACATCCTTGCAAGTGTCATTAGTCCTTTTTGTGAACTCTCGGCAGGGTATAGAGGTACTGGGAACTGTACTGCCTTGAGTTCTTGTTTTCAGTGGTTGTGAGTGATGCCATCACAACAGAAATGCATGTGTGAGTCTATGTGGGCAGGTAGGCATTGATGGAATTGATGTACATTGATGTACAGAAGGTCTGCTGTGTCTTTGTGATGAGGTATATCTTGCTAGATCTAATTTTCAGTCAGCACAGGATTATGGTCTTTACTGTCCACGTGAAACTGGACAATCAGTTATTGTACTTTTGGTATGTCAGTTGCTGGTATGTTGTATAAAACATGCTGTTTAAATACATGACGCTTATGTATAAGGAAGGGAAAATTTATGAAGTAGACTGTAAAGAAATTCACAAATCTGATTTGTGAAAAGATGCCCAAAATTCTTTCAGTACTTGTTTACAGAAGTGCCTCCATGTAGTGCATATCACTCAGTTTAGTGAAGGCTTTAAACAGTTTCTTCACTACTTTTTTTTCTTTAAAATAGTCAAAACACCTTAGGAAGTGGTGTTCATGTTTCATTGGTTGTAGACATCTTCTCTCCCTTTTTTTTCCCCACCCCTTTAAAATCTCTTGGATTACCAAATACTCTGGTAGGATTGAAATTTGAGAGGTGTGCCAAGGCTCAGTCATAGCTACAGCTCACCTGCTTAAAGAAATAAGCTCAGGTTGGTGACCAGCAGAAGACATGTCCCACAAAGACTTGCAGTTCCCTCCACTTTCTAGGACAATGTCATCAGACAGATTACATGCCAAGGGTTTTTCTGAGTAGCTTAGGGCTATATTTGATAGGAGGGGGAAGGTATCTTTCAGGTGCTTTCTGTGATTTTAGTGTTCTAGACTTTCTTCTTACCTTGTGCTAGTTTTTTATTTGTTTGCAAGATGACCTGCACCGCATAAAGTTCAAAATTTGGAACCCACCAAGTCTCCTGTGAACTGCCTTGAATTTATGTAGAGTTCAGTTCAAACCTTAGGAAACTGAAATTGAGAAGTTTCTAAAACCCTGCTTGACTTGAAGATTTCACTAAGCCAAATGCAACAGTTTTCTGCATTGTTACTGTGCTACGCTGGAATTTCCTTTACTCAGATTGTATGAAAAGTTGTGCTTTTTATATTTAAATATTGGAAAATGTAGGGAATCTAATTTAGAGCTTGTACTTGCATGGCTTAAGGTTAATATAGAAAGTTCAGACAGTGTTGAGTGCATGATTTTAATTTCAGTTCTGTTTTTTGAGTACATTAGTTATTATTCATAATTTTGAAGTGGCTAACTTAGTTTTGCATAGACTACAGATGCCGTTAAATGCTCCCAAGTGTACTTGGATTGTACTTTTGCGTTCTGTTTGTTAAGAACTTTATCCATCTTTTCTGTTAGTTGTTCATTCAGCTGAGGTGTTTTTGTATAGTGAATTCATGTCCTTTAGAATTGGCATATATAGGGTAAAATGTGATTCAGCTGGGGAGAAAAATAATTAAACCAGACTTTCATTGTTTTAGCTCCTGTCTTAAAAATAGTATTATGTAGCTAAGATCTGATCTGATCAGGAATCATTGATTTTCTTGTTATTTTTCTTCCTCTTTCAGATCTTTCTTGAGTGATTTTGAACAATGCATGCTGAATTCTTTGTTTTAAAACATGTTTTAAAACATTTTGTATTTGTATTACCCCACAGTATAGTGTTCACGTTTAAAATATCATCCCTTCTACATACTTAAAATTAGTATTAAGTATGTGTTTTCTCAAAGAGAATCTTTGGTCAGAGTCTGTTAATGTATGCAGTTACCTCCACATTCATGTCCTGCTGTGCATTGTTCTTCATTCTCGAGTTAGTCTGGGTACGCTTCAGTCATCCACATTCAGTCTCATATAGGACTTTAGTCAAAGTATGATATTTTTTTAACTCTTTGTAACTGTGATTGTAAGTGGGTTTAGGTAAATGTTAGCTAAATGTTGGATCTACTTAATTTCTGAATATTTGACCTTGGTGTTACAGTATAAGTATCAGCAGTGTTGCTAATATCAGTGATATTACATACTGCTAATATCACTAATATTCACATACTAAAAATTCTGCCTATGCTTAAGTACTTACCTAAGTAAAACCATGTGTTTTTTGTGTAACAGATGTGATTCCCCTTTCCTGACAGAATTACCTACCAAAGAGCATGTACTCAGTTCACAGAATCAGTGAGGGTAACACCTGGTCCAGCCTCCCTGCTCAGGCAGGGCTGCCTAGAGCAGCTTGCCCCAGGCCATGTTCTGATGGCTTTTGAGTATCTCCAAGGATGCAGACTCTACCACCTCCCTGGGCAACCTGTGCTAGTGTTCAATCAACCTCACAGTGAAAAAGTGTTTCCTGATCCTCAGAGGGAGCCTCCCCATATTTCAGTTTGTGCCTATTTCCCCTTTTCCTGTTGCTGGGAACCACTGAGAAAAGCCTGGTTTCGTCCTCTTCATTTCCCTTCAGGCATTTCTTTACTTTGGTAAAATCCCCAGGGCCTTCTCTTCTCCAGGCCAAACATCCCCACTTCTCTCAGCCTCTCCTCATGTGAAAGATGCTCCCACAGTCCTTTGATCATCTCTGTGGCCCTGCACTGGACTTGCTCCAGCAAGTCCATGTACATGAACACATGTGCTGAATCCTGCCCAAAACTAGCGTGCAGTATTTGTGTGTGGACAGTGCTCCGTGTTCAGCTGAGTGACTGTAAGTGGCTTGATCTGAGTGTCACTGCATTCTGCTGACCTTACTGACCTAATGCCCTCTGTGGTGGGAGCTGTGACATCCTGCCTACATCGAGGTGTGAACTCGTGACAACTGACTGTGCTACCAGCACTTATACCTGCATCAGTTAATGCATCTGAGGAGAAAGGGAGTTGGTTCATCGGGAATACAGGGGATGTTGGTTTGGAAGTGAGCTTGTAATTGTCTGGGGAGGAGGGAAATGCAGATCTTTCCAACTCTGGAAGAAGGAGAAAGTAGTGAGAAAGGACAGGAAAAGGTAATAATGTGTCGCAAGGCACTTTCTCTGTAATATCTATGGCTTCTTTAGAAAAATGGATATTGGTTTTCAGTTTGTATTTCACTTCTAAGTTTCTCTTAGAACTGAGCAAGAGTTTCTGTGTCCAAAATATGGTCTATTTGGTCAACTATACCAACTGGTTCATTAGGAATTAGATTGTTCTATCAGTGTTTGCTTTTTTTGGCAGCAATGTTGCCCTTTCTCAGAGAGGGAATCCATGAGAGTAATTCAGCTGTATGTATACTTTGGAGATATCTGCCAAAAGATGAGGTACATGTCAAGAGTGCCCATTTCTCTGTGTTGACTATGACACCAACTTTAAACAACCAGCTTATTAAGTAGGCTTTTAAATTACTTATATCTATGTTGGGTCAGATGAATCAAATCCTCATCTTTTAATTAAAGATATTTGATTAAGAATGTGCTAATCATCATCTACAGAACACTGGCAGAGACCAAGGGAACCTATGTTTAGGACAGCAGTAAAAGTTGAGAATAGCTGTACTGTGCAGAAATGGCAGTACAGTCATGCTTGCACACACACAATGTTTATTTAGCTGATAATGATTCCATCTGACCAATGAAGCACTGATGAACTGTGAAGAAAAAATTTTCAAGATATAGGGAAAATTTATGAGCCAAATCAACTGGAAACAAAATTGAAGAGAAATATTTTAGTATCACTATTATCTTCTTTTTCTCTCAAGGTAACTCTTGCAAAAGGCTGTTTATAGTATTTGTAACAATTTCCTAAAAGGAAACCCAAACAAAAGAATCTGTTAGAATTGTAACAGAAGTTGAAAATACATGTGTAGTGCTGTTTATTTGTTGAGTAGTTTTGCTTCTTGGGTGGTTTTCACCAATCCCTCTTGGTTTGATGAATGCTGTCTCTAATGAAGATAAATACAAAATCCTGACACAGACTTCAAGCCATGTTTTGATTCTAATTGTATAGAATTCAGAACATACTAAAGATTAAGCAGATAAAATAGGTATGAAAATGTCACTTCACCTTAAGAAAACTATTTGCTTTTCATTTGTTGATGTCTGAAAATAGACAAGTCTTGAGTACATATGATGAATGTATTTACATTTTTCAGAACAAAATAATCGAGTATTTGATGTCAAGTTCTGTTAGTTGAAATAATTTTCAATATAATTCTCTGACCAGTCTGTCTACTTTTTTTCTGTTTGATTTCCTTTTTTGGTGTTAAATCAAGTACAGTGAATTTAAATATTTATTTTTTTTAATTTTAAGTACTATTTCAGCTACTTGTGGAGCATATGTATCTTTGCAATGTAGAATACTGGACAGCTTCCATGTTTGGTTTACCTAATTGCAGAGAAACTACAGCTACTTCCTTTTTCTCAAAAATGTACAACTTTGGAAGGACATGAGGGAAGGGGAGAGGAAGTTAGGCTTTATACGGGGGCAGGAGGAGGTTAGGAAACTTCATGTGAAGAATCAGTAGTAAGTCACCACATTAAGAAACTGAAAATATCTGAGCACACTTTTATTCTGCAGTGTGCCAGAGAGTTTCCAGCATCCTCCATTTCCTCTTCTTAGCACTGTGCCACATACAATATGGTGGAAGATGCTGTGACTAACATCATGTTCTGTGACTAACAGAAATTAAGATACACCTTGTGTTGCTAGCCACAAATTCTCCATTTTAACAGTGTGAACATAACCACAACGTCTTTTGTGGTGATTTTTGGCGGCTAAAATGCTGTGGAAGCTCCTCTGTTTGGGGGAAGTAGCCTTTAATCTGATGCACAGTGCTGAAGTTGGAATATGAGGTCATCTTATCTTCATTGAATAAATAATGTTCCTTTATGTTCTTAAACACTAGAAATTCACTTAACGTCAGTAACAAAAGCAGTGTAAAAAGTTGCTTTTTACTTTGTCAAAGCTTATGATTTTTAAAATTATATCTATCAAGTTCTGCATATGAACCAGCTATAGAGGAAGTTCTTTGGAAATACTTGACATTAAGATGAGAGTATGACACTGAGCCAGACTGAATCACAAGACCCTTTTTAACTACAAATGTCTCCATTCTGGGTTTATTGGAAATATGGAAATAGCTATCTTGTCCTCACTAGCTGAAACTTATTGAAAATTTGTTATAACTGACCATAGCGTTTTAAAGTTTCTTATACTTCCATATAATAGCTCTTCATTTTAGCATGTCCTTAAACTTTTAGCCTTATAAAGCCTTTTTTTCTGGTTAAGAAGTGAAATTATTCTTCTGAAATCATTTACTTTCTACAACTACCTAAAAGGAGATTGTAATAAGGGGAGGGTCAATCTCTTCTTCCAAGTAAGATAAATGGAAATGTCCTTAAGTTGTGCCAGCGAAAGTTTAGATTAAATATTAGAAAAATTACTCACCAAAATGTTCATGAAGCACTGGAAGAGGCTGCCCAGGGCAGAAAGAGGTTGAGTTACCACCTCTATAGGTGTTTAAAGGACATGTAGATGTGGCACTTAAAGACATGGTGGACTTGACAGTACTGGATTAACATTTGGGCTTGATGATCTTAAAGGTCTTTTCCAACCTAAATGATTGCTACATCCAGCCATATCTGCTAAGTAAAATACAAGAATGCTTTTACTGATGGCAGCTGCTAATTGGGGCTTGCAGTATGCCTTCCCTTCTGAGACAAACAAGTTCCCAAGTACACCAGAGATAGGCTGCTGTTGTCTCATTACTCTATTTTCCGTCTTGACTTGATAAATAATGATTCTCTCTGTGGTTAGTATGTTCAGACACGTGTCAAGATTTGTCATATATTCAGGGAGATGTAGATTTTCCTATCACCACTTGCTTTGTTTTGTTCTTGTGACTTTTTGAACCCGTTCAAGATTTTTGAAAACATTAAACCTTTTCAAAGGTGGTAAGAGAGAGCAGAGATCAGTATCTAGGAGAGCCATTTGAAAGAAGTGAAGGAATGTTAGTGTGATGTTGGGCAAAGGATTTTGCATGAGGCTTCTTTCTCTGCCTAGTTAACACCTGTACAATCAGGTGTGCAGAATCCCTGGAACAAAAGACAGGTCCTGGCTCCATTGCCTAATAATGCTACCTCTACCTACACCTAACAAGGTGGGAGGAAAGGAGATAATTTGTATGTTGTGGTGCTGCTCGTGTATTTTGTGTTGAAGAAAACATCCGATTAAATGTGTATGTAATATTTGCAATCTGGTTCAGTAATTCTTGCTTGCCAAAAACTGCTTTCAAAGTTACTGTGCAGTCTAGGTTTTCCTGAGTGAAGGTCCTATCTATCTAACTCCCTCAGGATCAGGGGGTTTGCTCCTGGGAGACCTTCTTGCTAGGCAGACACCTCAAGCAGTACATACCAAAACCAGGTGAATTGCAGAAGTGATATGAATTTTCTTCCTGTTGTTCTTTGGTGATTATAGCTGTACCTTAGTTTCCAGTTGATGTGCGCAGTTCTAGTCATGAGTTTACAGTCATCTGGAACAGTTTCACTAGAGCTGAGGAAAGGATCTCTGAGGTCATGAAAAATCTGTTACAGTGCTCTGTCCAGTTAGGACCTTCCTTTGAATACAGAAAATTTTAATTAAAGGCAGCCTTCACTCTGATGTGATTGTGGCCTTTATAGCATTTACCTCCTTTCTCATAGCACAACTGAAAGACTGAAGAGGTTGAAAGTAGTTTAAAACTGTTCTTTCTCATTTTAGAATGACAGCCTGTGCTTGGGCTGTACATCCAACCATGAGTCATAAAATGAAAGTAAAATAAAGCAAAAATCATTGTTTCCAAAAGCAGAATGTGTTTTTGCTAAAAGTCTCACTACCCCGCTGGAGGCTGTTATTTAACAATAACCTTGTTAATAATCTGAAAAATATCCCCCCTCCTAAAGATTTTTTTCCTATACTGTCTCCCTTTGTATAATCAGCAATGCATTTAGTACCTTTATACAGATGTCAGTGAGATGCAACAAATAGCCCCAAATAAATAAGTAAATAAACAAATACATCAGATGCAGTTTCTACATTGCTTTTCACATAATTTCATTTCTGGGGTATGTTTACAGATTTGTTGAGGTTCAGATCTCTTCCTGTTCATATCACTGTGCTGTGACAGCCTAATTCTTGTGGCATAACAGACAATAAAGTGTCACAAATGCTGAAATGTGGCATAAAGCAAAATGCAGATGGAACCGCTTTGGGCTCAAGTGCTCTGGCTTCCCAATGACATTCAAAATAATGGCTGAGTGATGACTGTAATTCCATTTATGGGGCTCATGATTTCTCTTTCTCCTGTAGAATCTGAAATTAAATCAAGGCAAGCACAGGGAATGTGGTTTTTTTTCTTATGGGTAGGAGAAGGGCCTCACAAAAACTGGCTTTTTCAGTATCACAGTTTTTAATTTATTGATTTTCAAAATTTTTTTTCCCTCCTATAAGGCAGGTGGGCTTCTTTTGGAATGAGTGTGTGCACATTCTTAGATTTATTTTCAGTTCCACTGGTTTGCTTTTATTTTTACTAGAATAAGAGATTTGGGTTGTGGGGACAGAAGCCTTAAGGGTGTTTGGTTTTTATTTTGAAGGAGTGGTTAGAGTGCTTCAGCATCCTCAAGAGCTGTCTTAATCTTTTCAGGTCAGCGTGCAGCATACCCTGACCAGCTCTTTTACTAGAAATTAAAATTTTATTTTAATTTTGACCAGTTTTACAAAAGGTCACTTGGCCTGGGCTCAGATTCCAAAATAAACAAAAAACCCCTTGCAACTTTATGAGTCACAGGCAATGCACCACACAGATTTTAAAAAGCAATTTGTAGTTGTAGGGAAGTAAAGAAATCCCCTGTTCTTTCTCTGATTCTTGACTGAGAGCTGTAAATACAGTAAAAGTGCTTAAAAAACTAGAAAGACCTACTGTTACCTGCAGCCAAATTCAAAGTAAATGTGGTGTACTTAAGTTGTTTGGTTTTCAGGGTATTTTAACTTTTCATTTTTGATTTTAGATTTCTGGGATTTGCTACAATAGCAGTATCTTAAAAGTTCATCGAATTCTTTGTGTACCCAGATGGGTAGCAAAGCTATTTTCTTGGACTCTTGAACCAGTCTTCTCATCTGCGGAGCCAACGAATGAAGTTCGAGTGGGAATGGGAGCAACAGTGGACATCCAGAGGCAGCAGAGAATGGAGTTACTGGATCGTCAGATCATGATGTCTCAGGTTGCCCAAATGAGGAGGCAAAGACAGCAGCAGGTATTGCTATACATTCTTTAAGGATTATATTGTTATAAGAAATATTTATTTTTTTGTTTGTAGATCTTACATTGTTCCTGTTTGTTAAAAGTAATGTATTTTTAAATTTTTCTCCATCAGTCTTTCATACACTGTTGTACTGCTGATAGCCATTTAAGTGGTTTGTATAGCTTTATATGTTAAAACTGCTTCACAAGATGGGAGCAGGATGTCAGACAGTCTTGTGGGGATGTCACTACTCCTGGCATTCTGTCACGAAAAATGAGGCTGAAGGGTAAAGTGATTGCTTCTTGGTGGTCTTTAGTGAAAGCCATTGTGTAAAGTTAGAAAGTCAAAATGCTCCTCACTCTCCTGTGTATCTGTCTGGTCAGCAGCCTTTTCAGAGAGGTTGAAAATTTTCTGTGGAATTTCTGTGTTTGTAGGTGTATTGGTGGCATTCTGTCACGAAAAATGAGGCTGAAGGGTAAAGTGATTGCTTCTTGGTGGTCTTTAGTGAAAGCCAGTGTAAAGTTAGAAAGTCAAAATGCTCCTCACTCTTCTGTGTATCTGTCTAGTCAGCAGCCTTTTCAAAGTGGTTGAAAACTTTGTGGAATTTGTTTGTAGATGTATAGGTTGTTTCTTAAGGGCAGAAATTAAATTCTCTAACTTACAGAGGTAAACCACAAGTGACTTTCTGTTTGCCATGTTTAATCCTCTTGGCTTATTAATTAAATTCTCTAACTTACAGAGGTAAACCACAAGTGACTTAGTTTGCCGTGTTTAATCCTCTTGGCTTATATCCTTATTGAACAGAATAGCAGAGTGTTTTTATTTTCTCTGTTTGATACAAACCAACAAATCGAGATATTCTCAGACTTTGTGTCATAGGGCAGTGGTGGTGCCACTGATGAACTGAGTGAAGGAGTACAGAGGTAAACCACAAGTGACTTAGTTTGCCGTGTTTAATCCTCTTGGCTTATATCCTTATTGAACAGAATAGCAGAGTGTTTTTATTTTCTCTATTATATACAAACCAACAAATCCAGATATTCTCAGACTTTGTGTTAAGGGCAGCAAAACAAGGCAGGTGGTGTCTCAATTCCTGTATCTTAGATGTGTTCACTGTCTTTACTGAGTTTTCTTTGCTTGAAACACAGCTCTGTACTGATACATGAGTTGTTCTTGTGTGGGGGGTAGTGTAGTGCAAACAGATATAGATGTGTTACCCTTAATGCATTCCCAGAATTAAAGGTGTGATGGCATAAAGCTTTGGCCTGCAACTGGAGGATGAATCTTTGGTTTCCAATCCCTGTTAACATCATTCTGTTGTTCTTGTTTCCTTAACATTTCAATATGATGAAATTATCCTCAAGCAGAAACTTCTAATCTACTTTTCTCTATTCCTGTTAAAACACTGATCAGTTTAACATAAGAATTGAACTAGAAATTACTCAACTCTTGAATGTTGCCATTGCAATAGAAAATGAATTGAAACTGTGTGTTGGGCTACAGGCAGCTGTGAGGACTGCAGCCAGGTTTCTTCAGATGTGAGAAAGAAGCCACTTCCAGTTATGAAGGACAGTCTTTCTAATACCTCTTTAATTACAAAAAGTGGTAAATAAGTTCAGAACGGTAAATGATAAAAGAACTGTTGATAACGTTTTCTTCTCATCTTGTCCTTTCCCTAGGCTATGAACAATGAAAGTGGAAAAATGTCTTTTCATGTTTGACTTCAAATAGAATTCTTTAAAAAGGTGGAGGGGTTTGACTAAAATGCAGGAACACTGTTTGAACATCAGTAAGATGCTTCCCTTTACAAGTTGCTGAAACACTTTCAAGTTACCTTCATGTTTAGCCTTTAACTTGAGCACAGCATTTATTTAACTGCTAGTGCTAATCTGTGAAACCCGTGATCAGAAGGCCATAGGATCAATGTATGAGTGTTCCATAGAGGCTCTTCAGAAAAGGTGTGTCCTGAAAGCTTTTGGCCCACCTGGTGTTTTTTAATGACTCACTCACAGAATTTACTGGTCATCAGCTAAATCGGAAAAAGTATCACTCACAAATGCTACTGTGTAGTGGTAAAAATGAAAAACAGACTATTTTCAATCTCAGAATAATATTTGAAAAGTTGAAAACCATTTCCTGGATTGGTATACTTGGGCAATTCTTTTACCTTCAGAAATTTGGCATGGTGTAATTTGAAGACAGTGGAGTGGAACAGATCATGCTACAGATGAAAGGAATTTAGATGATAATTTTACCTGTGGGAGTGAAGCTAAAAAGAATGCAGATCAGTTTCTTAGACAGTTTTTTGTGAAATTGAATGTAATAAAAGCTGTGAAGTACATGTCAGTCATCAGATCGGGCTTTGAATTATATTCTGGGTAAATGTTGTGTGGATTTCTAAAGTCCCGATATGCTGTCTGTAGGTAGTGTGCCATAGGTGAGATAAATTAACATTTTCTCTCACACTGTCTGCTTTGCTTGGTGAGGGAAGTGATCTTTAACTTTCTTCTCTATGCCACAGTGCAACAATTTTGTTCAGCTGCCGCTTGAGAAGGTGCTCTGCTCATTCCTCTCACTCCTTTAGTCAGCTCATCTGTTTGAGAAATGAGACAATGCAGTTTCCCTGGATGTTGGTAGCATTATGGAAGGAGAAGATCAGTACTTCTAAAGGGGCTCCATTGTCTGGGCAATGTTGGCAGACTCTCATAAGGGTGGCCCTTCTCTTAAATAGATGCTTTTTGTAGTAAGTTTATTCTTGGAGTCTTCACAAGAAATTCTGAAGAACATGAGCTTGACAGGTTATGCAAACCAACATAAAAAAGTTTAAATTAAAAAAAAAAGCGGGGGGTGGGGGGGAGAGGGAAGAAACTGGGGGAAAAGCCTGTCTCAAAAATTGTTTGTAGTATACTTCTATGATACTGAGATGCAAATAATTTTTGCATCTTTTTTCCCCTGCTGTTCACTAAGCCCTTTTATCCAAAGCAGCATTCACTTCGGATGCTTTCTACAAAAAAGAAGAAGCAGGGACCAATCACCCCAGAATTTCTTTGCTGGCAATTCTTTGAGCTTTACCTTTCCCAGTCTCTTTCTAGCTGAAATCTTCTGGTCTGCTGGAACCTGAAGCATGGAACTGTGTGTGTGAGTGCTGGATTGTCAAACACCCTTGAATTCAGTGAGTGGATTGAGTGTGTGGTAGAATTTGAGAATAAACCCACCAAGTTCCTTATTCGATGTACCTCATTTTAGCTCTTAAATATTCAGCGGGCACTGTGTCTGAATACGTTACTAGAAGCTGAGATGTTGATAGTTTCTCAGGGGAATGTGGTTAAATGGTGACTGATTTTGTGTTGGTTCCTAGTTGCTGTGGATACAGCCCTTAAACACATGCTAATGTTCATCTAGAAAACTTTCTAGATCTTACTTTGTGCTTTATTTACTGCTGTGGATATTGCTGAGAAATTACAATCTTGTCCCAAATGAATTACATGGCATCACCTACATTCGCCTTTAAAGGCAGTAGAATAAAATGTGTCCCATATGTATTCATTCCCTGAAAATACAAGCTTGCTATTTTGTTGCTGCTTTTTAAACTTCGTTTTCATAGTTATTTTCTTTTACACTTTTGTGTTTATCCTATTTTGCAAATAGTTTGTCCTATTTTTCTTTTTTTCCCATTATCTGATCCTTCTGTTCCCCTTCCTATCACTGTCACATTTTCATTCCCCACTGTGCCATTTTCCTCCCACATTTTTGTCACCTCTTCACCTTCATCTCTCTTGTTTCCCATACTTTGTATTTGCTCCTATATCAAATGCTTGCTCCTATATAAAATGATTCTTCACTTTGGCGGGAGTTCTCTCCTGTCATGTCTGACTACCAGTAATCATTTGCTATTTTATCCTTTTGCTACTGTAATACTGATAAAAGTTGGTCTTCCTCTCCTGATGTTTCTATTTCTATATCTTTTTTATTTCTCAGCATTTTTCTAAAGTTTATCTTTTTTGTAACCCAAATAAAACCCTGGTGGGAAAAGGGAAGCAACTGCAGCATCTGTGCACCAGTGTGAGTATCAGGGTGTCAACTTGACTTTCACTTCCTACTGAGAATCGTGGAGGGTGGCTGGCAGAGAACCAAATTGTGACTAGATGGGGAAGGTTCCGTGTCTAGGTGGTATTGGCTACTCTGATGTCACTACAGGCTGTTATGTGGAAGGTGGTAGAAAGTTGCAAAAAGGTGGGAAGCACCTTGTGTTGGCATTAAATACAACTTCTTGGAGCACTCCTTGCTATGCCCTTCATCTTGAAAGAATGGGTTCTGTGTCTGCAGAGCATTTTTGCTGACCATGTTAAGGACATTGCATTGCCTTCTTTTTGGATTCTCTTAAGTATCTTGGATCAGGGAAGAGCTTCACCAGATTGCTCCAGACTGTAACAAGCCTACAGCTGTATATGAAAATCTTCATTTCATGACCTCTCTTTCTACCCTGTTGGTCACTTCAAGCTTATGCTGTGTTTTCCCTCCTGACTTTTTGTTCTTCTCTTCCAGCTGCCCCTAATTTTCACTGGGGCCAGAATCTCCTAAGATTCATACCACATGGTATGAATATCTCATATGTATATCTCATCTTCATCATATATGAGATTCTGCTGCTTGCAAAGACCAGACTTCTATAACAAAGGGACTTCCTGTAATTGTTTGTTCATTAGATGTCTTTCTCCTGGGACACAGGAGAGATGTTCTGTGGGTAGGCACACTGAGTGTCTTTATTATTATGGGGAGCCTCATATCCTGAACAATTTGCAAGTTTCATATTTTGTCAAGTAAGGACTGTGTGTCTAGGTTGGTAATTTACCTTCTGGTTGTATCTAAGCAATAAACTCCTGACCTTGGAAAAAAAATAGATTAATGGAGCAAAGGTTTTCATGGCTCAAGAATTTTTCCTCAGGAATGTTATCCTTATTCAGGAGGGTAGAAAAGAAATCCCCCAGTGAATATACTCCTAGACAGTCCAATTCTGCTTTTTCAAAGTGAAGAGCTAGACCTGGGAATATTTTTTAGCTCTTCTACTGGTACTAAGGTGGCACTTCAATGAAGTTTTCTTGAATGACTTCACAAGTTTGAGTACCAACAAGATGTCCTTCCAAAAGACGTCTTGCTGGTACTCAAACTTGTGAAATTTTGAACCATGAAGACCTTCTTTTGAACCATGAAGACTATTTTGAACCATGAAGACCTTCTGCAACCTTTATTCATTACCAAGTCTACAAAACCCCTCGTCACAGCCAAGACTTTGGATATAAGCAGCTTTTCCATTTTGTTCTTCAAATTTATGTATCATTGTCAGGAAGGAAACTATCAGACTGCTTTACCTGAATAAATGAGTGAGACTTTCAGTCAAGTGTTACACCAAGTCTTTTCTCCAGTTGGATTTCCATTCCCATCAGTCTGTGTTACTAAGGCTTCTTTGGGATTTTGTGACATATTTGAATAGAAACTGCCTTTAGCAACACTTGCATAAACTCCAATTACAGTGATATGTAGGATACCAATAGGAGAAAAAAGCTTTGTGCCTAGATTCTTGGGATATGTGTGCACAGCATTTAACATCATATTTTTAAATAATTCTGTTAACCAGTGAGTGATTTACAGATTCATTTCAGCCCATGAATAAAGCTTATATGCTGCAGCAATAATCACTGCGGCTAAATTTAGACTCTTCCCTTCCTCTGCATGCCAATGTACACGTGTGGATGCATTTTGAAATAACAGACAGCTTCCATTTTTTTTAAGAGAAAACAATATCTTTTACTTCAGACCTGTGTGTCTTAAACTCATCCTTTGCTTTTTTGTGCTCTTCTGGCATTTTCAAACCTTGGTTATTCTCTGTAGTTGTTTAAAACTGTTTTCCTCGTGTTGAAAATAAACTTAGATTTATATCAAGAGTTTATTGGGTGTAAAAACTGCATATGTTGCTGATGTTGGCATGCCAAACTCTGGGTTTTAACTGTTTCATTTCAATAATGTATTTGCAGCAACTGATAACCCACTGCTATCTAGAGATTCTGGATTATTTTGCTGCATGACTTCTTTCATGGATTCTAGGTGTGAAATTAAAAATGTTGAATTTCCTGTTGAATTTCCAGGTAATGAACAATTCATGATGATTTCCTCTACAGACTACCACAGAAACTTCAAGTTTCTGTCTTTTTTATGGAAGTTGGCAATTCCACAAGCTGACAGAACTAGAGCCAGCAGACACTAGTACAACTAGAATAAGCTGAGTGTGTCTCATTAACAGCCAGCTGTCACAATCACAAGATTGAGTTTCTCTATCTCCTACTCACTGGTAGCACCCTGCTCATATATTGAACAGTCCTTTTTTCTCTTGGACTGGAATTATGAAATTCTCTTTTGTTTTCACTTGGCTTTTGAGCTATAGCCTTTGAATTTGGTTTAATATTTGTAATCAGCTTCCCCAGAGGAGCAGTGATTGGGCAACTTCATAAAGCACAACTGTTTTATTTCAAAGCAAACACATTGCTTGGGAAATAGAATATTTTTATTCTTCTATATGAGTGGTCAGTCTATATTCCTTTCCTCTGGCAATTTGACTAGAGGCAATTTCTTATAAAAAGCTTATGATATAACAAATTGCCCAGACATTTCCAGAGTATTTAATTCACTGTTGTTGAATCAAGTTCTCTTTACTGAAGGCAGGGGCTTTTTAGATGTACCTGTCCCTTCATTTCTAATGAACATGGGGCAAATAAGGCATCTGTTTTGGGGGCAGTCAGTTATTGGATTCCAGGTGTGCTTCTGTTGTCCTTCCAGTCTGCACTTTGAGAGTGGGTCTTGATGGGTCATTTCTTCTTCTAGAGTGCCATTTCCCGTAGTATGTAGTAAAAAAGAAGCCTGTGGTTCAGATAGTACCTGGTCCTCCTTAATGCTCAGGTTTTCTGGTTTGAACTCTGATACTTGCACGTAACCACTGTGAGCTGGTTCCACCCCTTGTTCCTTAATGTGCTGCTGTCGTGGCTTAAGCCCAGCCAGCCACTAAGCACCACACAGCCACTCTCACCTCCCCCTGCCACCCTGGTGGAGTGGCGAGCAGAATCGAAACTGAGATAAGAGCAGTGTAATAATTGAAACAAAGTCAACTATAGTAGTAGTAGTAGTAGTAACAACAACAACAACAATAATAATAATTTTTAAACCCACAAATATGTGATACACAATACAATTTCTCACCACTGGCTGACAGAGGCCAGATCTTACTTCCTAACCTGGATCAGCCCTCCTTTTGGTTAACTCACACAATTGTATCTACTAGGCATGGTATTCTGTGGTGTGAAATGTCCTTTTGTCCAGGTCAGTTCACCTGTCCCAGCTATGCAACATTCCAGCCTTTTTTTGTATACCTCCTCACTGGCAGAGCACGAGATACACAAAAAATAGTCTGTCACTTAAGATAAACAGAGCTTAGCAAACCCCCAAATATCAGTGTGTTACCAACATTATTCTGAATCCAAAACACAGCACTACCAGCTACTGAGAAGAAATGAACTCTATCCCAACTGAAATAAGGACAGATACCTTAAGAGGTGCTACAGGTGCAAAGTGTTGCATATGACACCTTGAATATTGACTTAGAGATGTTAATAAATGGAAGCTAATCCTATTTGCAGCCAAAGACAGAACTTGAACCTTCACATCCCAGAACGGGATGCTGATCTGGTTTTTTTCCCTATGTGATCACAGACTAGCCTTTACATACTAAGGGATGTGCTTATGTAGTATTTTGGAGGATTTAGGTTTGAGTTTCCTTTGTGCCAAGAGTTTTTTATCTCAGCTTGTCAAATCAAAACAATTTTAGAAGTCTGATTTCTCACTTTGGTTCCAGTCTCTTCTTATTCCTCATTACTCTTTAAAAAGGTTTTTGCATAGTAGGTGAGTGAAGAATTATCTGTCTAATCATCGTGCTTCAATACTACTTCAGTGTCACAAGTCCAGATCCAAAGAACCATGGGGTAAGGATTTAAAATGTTTTGTGAAAAATGTCTAAAACAGAGCTACAGTTACTTCCTCAAGGACAGACCCCATGCTCATGCTGGTGAACCTGCCTTCAGCAGTTGGAACACTGGATACTCCCAGTGTCATGCCAGTGCTGAAATCCCTTCCATTGTCTCTCAGGCAGCTTCAGAAGCCAGATTAAGGTGTTGCTTCTAGATTTCAAAGGAAATAGCTGATCAAGCTTCGGAAAAGACCACATGTGGATTTCTGAACTTGTGTGACATATGAGCTCCTCAGGGACAATGCAGGCATCAAAGTTCAGGATGCAGAAACTATGAGCTGGAGACAGAGCCTTTTGGCTGAATAGATTTGTCTGTAGGATAAATTTCCAGGAAATTAGAATATCATTAGAAATTGCTGGAGTGCTTTACTTGGTGAAAAATTCTTTTTGTTGTTAAGAACAATGCTTACAACATTACTACTGTCCCCTTTTAAAAGAGGGAAGTTATTAAAGTAAGAGGAAAACAAAACACCAAAAAAAGTCACCCCAAATAACAAAAAAACAGAAGAGTTCTATCTTCACAAAAAGAGGCAGGCTAGACTTTGAGTAAGTGTACTGGAAATTTCACCATTCTTTCGCTTATGCAATGTTTAGGGCAGCAGATATCATATTGTCCAAGGGTATGATCTTTTTTGTTTGTTTATTTATATCATCAGTATGTGGACTTTGAAGTCAATACATTGTTGAAAAATTTATATCAGAGAAGAAAGTAAATGTTTCTTGTTTTCAGTAAATTTTGTTATGAAGCTTTATGTGAAAAAAGTAAGACAGTATTTATGTCTTTATCAAGTAAAGGCTTTTATACAGAGTGGAATATTTTATAAAAATTATTTTAAAAGGTGAAATGCAAAGCAATTTCCTTTCTGGTTTTTCTCACTGTGGTTATTATGTTAAAAAAGGTTAACGGGACATATCAGGAGGTGCTTCCTGTTTGTGCAAATAGATGACAAGTTGGCATTAACCATCTACAGGAGATAACATTATCAAAATATCTTAGCCACGTGCATCACTTTCAACAGTATTTTTATAAAGCCCTTCATTTCTTTTGAAATTAATGTAATTAAAATATGTGCATGTCTGAAGGCTACATAACTGGATATTTGTTAATTGTCCATAATTCAACACTTTAACTTGTGAAGATTTGGATAAGAAATGCTTTTACAAAATATGCCATGGCAGGTGTGCATGTGGGAAACAGGTTGAGCTGTTTTTCAAAACAGAGAAGAAAGAGATTATCTAAAAAGAAGTGGCATAACTCAGTTTTAGCAGGCTGTACAATCAGGGATATTTGCTAGCTCTAGATATTTCTTCCTTATTCTGTAGGAAAGGTGGATACTTCTTTCTTGTAAACAGAATTGTCCCAGGCACCACTAAAAGAAAAAAACAACAACCCAAATTTTAAAAAAGGAAAATAAAATCAAGGATGTGACTTCAGAAGGCACAGCTTCTGTACGTAAAGCCTTGGCAGCTATCCAGGAGTAAATCATCAATGTGGCATTTCCTTAAAACTTTTCAGTAATGAGGAGCTGCTATTTTCCCCATTTCTTTAGTTCACACCATTCGTAAATCTCATTCTTTGGTCATCTAAACTTGTGACGAGTTTGTTGTCTTCCTGTAACGGCAGTTCCAACATCACCAGTGTTCTCCTAATCCATTTCCAATAGTGATTTATTAGAGACCAGTAAAATTACTTCCTTGGTATCTTCATCTCCTATCAGGCAGTAACAAAGAAGTTAAAATCAACTTGATTCATCCAGTCTGTGCTGCTAAACAAAAGGAAACTTCTGACTTTTTCTAAAAAATTACAGCATAGGATTAAAGGGGGGAGAAAGTCTTATAAACCTTTCTTAGGTTTGTCTTGTCACCCTTCTAGTCAAATAATTAATGAAGCAGTGCTTTTGTCAAATCTTTTTCCTGATGACATGTCAAAGACCAAGTTGTGAACAGAGAGAAGGGCCCAGGCACCAAATTGTGCACATCATTTTTATGAATCATGGTCTAGAATTTTTCAGTGCTCCTCATTCTCTAGCAGTACACTTCCACTGGCTGCTCCCCGACACCAAAGATCAGGACCAAGAAAAATATTGCTCAAGATAATCTCAGTGCAAGATAACCCCAAGTCTATCAGTTGTGGAATCTAGCTCTGGATGGAAGAGTCTTAAGGCATCCTCCTTACCTAGTCCTGGGTCATGTTAAGTCTCAGCCCCCAAACCATGTAGAGTTGAACTTAATTCTTTTTATAACAAACTGCCAACTGGAATCACAGAAGAACTGCCTGAATTTCACTAAATGGATTAGACTGCTGGCACACACTTATCACTGAAAGTGCTTCTCAGGAAAGGAGCTTCCATAGTGGATCCTGGAGCATCCCCACTGCTTACTGTTTTGGACCACTCCAGAGAGCTCTGTTATCTGAGACAAGGCTTCTGTGGAGAGTGAGAAGATTGGTGCGAGCTCCTCTGTGCTGTCGCGTGCTGGTGCTGAGGGTCAAGTATGATGTGAAATGCTTAAATATGGTTTGCTGATTTCCCAGGAGGGAGTCTCAGATGGTTTAGAAGCATCACTTACATAAATTAATCACACTGGATATCTTAATGTGAAATCTTCCTGACTTCTTACAAGTAAGTCTGGTGGCACAGTGTAAAACCACTGCACTACAGAAATGATCATGAAATTATGAAGGGGAGGTCTGCAAAATAATTTCTGTAAGGCAAGAATGAATATTGGTTTGGAAATCTCCTTCTGTGCATTTTTTAAACTGGAATTTGTGATATTTACTTGATGTTGATACATTATTTAGTGCTAGGTATGGCTCAATTTAAAACAGATCTTCATGTTTCTGCTGTGATAGTTAAGGTTGTCTGAAGGTCTTTCCACAGTCACCATCTATACTGTTAAATGCATAGCCTTGATCTCCGTCTTCTGTGGATTTAAGATATCAACTGCACTTCCCAGTTTTCTCTTACCTTTGTGAGACTGACCACATTACCAGTCCCATAGTTCCTGCTGCAGTTCCTTGAATCCCTGCTCTTTTGAACTTGACCCTTGGTTGTGTGTCATCTAATTAGAAGCAAGACTGTGAAGGGAAACAATTTTCTTTCAGTTAAGATAAAGTATCCTAATGCACCCGGTTTTGGTGAAGTTTAAAAGACTACACAGATGAGAAGTGTACCACAATATCGGGATTAATCCTAACCATCAGTGTTCACATACCATTAATTGTTGGATATTTTCCTCTCATTAATATAGTTAAGAACTAATACATTATGTTTACCACAGTTTCCAAAGGTAATTGAAATACTTGATTTTCATCTAATTTGTCTAGCCTGTTTTCTCTAGGAAGGGGTCTTCATGTGAAACTCTTTTGAATGCTTCAGTAAACATCTGTAATTTATTAAGGTATCTGCTGTAAACCTTCAAAACTAAATAGTTATATTTGCAAGGAAATGGCAGTTCTTATTGAAAAGAATGAATTCTGTGTATGTTAATGCAAACTGGATTGTAAGCTTAAGGTAAGGAAGTAAACAAGTCTGTAGTGTTAGGTGAGAGAGCACAGGACAGAGAGGATGCAAAACCAAACTGGAATAGGCAGCTCAGTATTGAAGCTCAGGGCACTGCTGGAAAGGTACATTTATTTTGGTCTTCAGATACACTGAGATAAAGGTAAATGAATGTGTATTGGTGTATTGTAGATTTTGTATTTGATATACTTTATTATGTATGACTTAGGGTGCTTCAAAGAAATGCATCATAGTCCTGTTACTACTTTTACCAATTCAGTGTGAATGACTTGTGGCAGCACTACTTTCACCTCCTCAAGTCATCTCTAAATAGTAAAAACAGGTAAAGGAGCATTAATGCAGTGCTGTCACTGAACTGTAAAGCTTAGTAGACTCTGAGAAGTTCAAAGTTCAAACTCAATTCTGAATTATGGGAAATTATAGGTGGGGAAGTACAGGACGTGATTCCCCAAGACCACAAGGTAATGCTGTGGTGTCAGTAGAAGATCTGATCCCTCTTTCTCCTTAGGCTTATGCTCCAAACCAGTTCTCCTTTTTACTACGCTGTGCTGTTTGACTAACAGGAGACTTACACAGAATCCTTTGATCAAAACCTCATGAATGTTAAGCAAATATTTTATGCAGAATGGGAAATGGAGATGCATACTTTTTAAAATTCAGATTCACTGACAGTGGAGTCTATGTCTTGAAAATGGGTGATGGCTTCTGGCTATTTCACATCTTCACAGGGAAAAATGTGCCCTAGTATAGAAGGGACTAGAATATTTCTCAAGCTGATGTTTCAAGTCTCATGACTCTTCACATACTTTTTTAAAGTGTGCATTGTACTGCCCCCTGTGGTGTCTGGGCTGATTGGATCTCCTCTGGACAGAACGGAAGGAAACAAAGGAAAGGGCAGGAATGCTAAATATTTTTTTTTGTGAGCACATTTAGCTGTTGCTGATCTGATTGAGCAGAGGGTATTTAATGCTGTAAGGGTACATAAAGGCAGGAAGAGCACTTTGAGAGAAGAAAAGAAAAAACTCTCGTAAGAGGAAGACCTTCTGAGAAACAACGTTATAGAACTAAAATAGAGTAACTAGAGGAAGGAAGGCCATGTCCTATATATACAGAAAGGGAGGGGGATCTTCTCCATAGTAACAGGGAGAGCAGGGGAGGAGGGAAAGGACAACACAGATTGACAGACTGCAAGACATGTTTCAACTGTAGAAAAGAGAGATTGGGGTTTGCTCTTACCTGCTTACGGGATCTGTGGGCTTTGTGTGATACAAAATCCCTCCAAAAATGTCCGTATAAGCTAATAAAATGAGGATTCATTATTTCTGGACAATTATAAAGCTTGTATTTTAGTATTCCTTCTTTATGTTCCAAGTATCTTACTATTACAAGAGTTGAAGCTTGATTGTTAAGAGGAAATTTCAGTTCTGTGGTTTGCGCCATACCTATGTTACTGCTGTGTATTTGCATTATTACTTATGTAGTTACAAGATGTTCTGGCACTAGAACATGGCCAGGTTTTGCAACAATATTTCACACACAGAAGTTAGGTAAATGTGGTCGGTCTGTAAGTCACACGGGTGTCACAGAAGTGGTCACTGGCATGGAAGTCCCAGGTGTCCTGAAGGTTGGATTTATTCTGAGTTTCCTGATGTAATTTTACTGATGCACTGAGAAGCCCCTTTTGCTTTTTGCCCCTCACTTATTTCTTGTACTCTTTTTCCCTCATTAACTTCAGCAGCAATTTTGTAAAGGACCTGCAGGACCTGCTCTTGCACCTCTTGCCAGGCAACCCCTGCTAGTAAAGACAGCTTCTTTCAGCCTCAGAAACCTAGCACTGTACCAAACCAGATCTGTCCCAATGGATCTGAAATATCCTTTCCTCCTTCTGTTAGAACTTTTCCTTAATTTGCAGTGATTACTTAAATTAACGAGTAAAGAAGTAACCAGTCCAATTTTTGCTTCATAGGAGACTACAGCAGTTTTTGTTGTTTAAAATAAAGTACTTTACTTAAACATCTGCTTTGATATAATGTGCTACGGATGATCTTTTTGTTTGAAACATTTTAGTTCTTTTTGCAAAGACTGACAGTAGTGTCTGCTTTCAGGGTGGGATGATTAACTGGAATAGACTGTTTCCTCCTTTACGTCATAGACATAATGCAAATTATCAAGATCACCCATCTGAACAAGGCATACCTCCACCTACTGAGGTTTCTGAAGAGCAGGTAAACACTTTCTATTTTAAAATGGCATTTTAAATTATTAGGAATTAATCTCTACTAATTTTTTATCATCTGTTTATATGGTTACTCTAATGGTTTCTATAGCAGCAAAAATGAGAATGTAAGGTAATGGTCGCAATACAGAGACAGCATATTGTCATTAGTATCCACACCAGAGTTACAGAGCTGCTTGGGAGTTTCTACTTTTATGTGTTACTGCTTGTATTTTGTATTTAAAGATGTTGATAGTTTCAGTAGTGGAAACTATTCAAATCTGATAAAATAAATGTTTCAAAGAAAGAAGAATGATAAATAAATTTCATTATTTCTCATGTAGAAATCATCTTCGCTGAAGTCCCCAGCTTAAGTTTCCAGTTCAGTAATTTTGGGTTTTTTTAATAAAAATGTTATGCTAACTGTGGACTGCAAAACACACTTGGGCTAAAACTTGAATGTTTCCCTTAATAATGTGATCGACAAATTCCTTATACTCATGCCACATAGAAGATTGTTTCCTTTCCCTCAAGTATAGATTTAGACTTCTAGACTTTTTTGATAGTTTTATTCCCAAAAGAGATGATTATTTATTCAGAAATTTAAGAATTTAAGATTAGTCTTATTCCTGCGTTCAGGATTTATTGCATGCAGTCAAGTTCTCCAGGTTGTAGCCTACCTGCAGTTAGCTGTATTGGCCATTTTATAGTTTAGGGTGTCTGCTGCCCTCGAACAAGATTAGGTTTCTTTCCTTTTTATCTTTTTTATAAGGAGACAAGTCAACACTTGGTAGCAGCAATGTCATTTTTAGTTTAAACTGTGCTTCTCCCAAGCAGAAGTCTTTTCTATGATCTGATTTCCAGCTTTGATTGGAAGTTAGATTGTGTTCAAAACATTGAAAACTTTTAACTGCACTTTTGACTGCAAACCTTCTGGATTACATCTAGAAAGGGGGAAAAAAAACCCCAACAACAAAAAAACTCCCATAAAACCAACAAAACCCCAACTAACAAACAAAAAGAAAATAATAATAGAAACCCCACACCAAAAAGCACATTCTGAGATAAAGCCCAGAAACTTAGTTTTGGCTGTCCTGAAAGCCTACTCAGCGCCAGTATAGGATAAACCAAAAGATTTCCCTGCTGGGTTGGCTTACTTCTTTAATTATTGGCAAATTCTGGTTATGGGGACTTCAACTTTGGGGCCGAAACTAATGAAATAGATGCTAGTCTGGATTCTTACCCCAGGCCCAGATTTATAAAAGCAATATGCACTTGTATTTTCTGATGCATTGAGGATGTAGGGCTCACTTGATTGCTGTCATTTGCAAGGCTCTCTGGTTACCCTGCAAAGAAGAAATCATTAAAGCACCTCTGGTTTTTCAAGACTGTACTAATAACGACACAAATTGTCTTTAAATGGCAGAAATGCAAGGGTTTCATCTGTTCATCACATTAAAGTTTGTGAGCCTTTGCAATGCTTGTGGTACAAAAATCTCTGCATTTCTTGTGGGGTTTTAGCACCATTAGTTGCTGTTGCCACTTATACACTGTTTCCTGGAGCTGGATTCATTTCCTGTGGTTAAAATATGCTCAGATGAAAAGAGGATTTTGTTATTACTATTCCCCGTGGTGCTTGATGAATATTTCTGCAAATAGGAACGTTGCAATTCCATCACTATTTCTTAAAGTTAGAATTCATGGCAATTGCAATAAAAACTTTACTTCTGAAGTGTGTTTCTGTGGTTAGCTTTATTCCACTGCCTGCCCTTTTTCTCGTAAAAAACCCACAATCTTAGATGAAAAATAAGAGTTACAGGTTACAAAATTGATTTTAGACTTAAATTGCTGTTGCGGAAGTGTTGAAAGTAACAATTCATTTCTCTCCCTACAAGAAAGTGAAAAAACACGGCAGTGGATTGTAGGGTTGATGTTCTGACATCCAAGGTAGCTGTTCTCAAATGTGTTGTGGGGGTGTATTTATTTTAAGAAAAGGAAGACTTGCACCTCTGGGCAAACTTGGCACTTGTATATTTCTCAGTAAGTCACCAGAGCAGAGATGACTAAAACTACTGAAAGTTCTGGGGGTGTCTTAGAGGAAAGAAAAGCTGCTTTTGGTGGCAACTTTCTTTTAAAAATACTTTCAGTGCTAGTGCTGCTCATTGGTCTTGCACCCTGGGAAAATTCCTCTCAAGATGTGTACAGCCTCCTCTGCGTTCCTGCTTCACTCTGCTGCTGCTGCAGGCTCTCTGCAGGCAGAGCAGGAGGAGGAGCAGTAGCTCTCTGGCAGCTTCTGTACCCAGGACTTCCAGGTTCAGGAGTTGTGGAGTCTGCTCATTAGACCCTTGGAAGCAGAATGAGGAATG
The DNA here is from genome assembly GCF_014805655.1 of Passer montanus. NCBI lineage: Eukaryota > Metazoa > Chordata > Aves > Passeriformes > Passeridae > Passer > Passer montanus. Next base: position 1,956,795 of record NW_024372370.1, on the reverse strand, counting down.
CTTTGTGCTGCCAGCGGCCACAGTTTCTTTTACATGCCATTCCCTGCCCTCCCACACCTCGTTTTTTCCACTTCTGGAAGATTAATTATAAAAGTGAATGAGTTATATTGTGACTTTCAGTCATACTGAAGTGAGACTTACAGATTTTAAATGTACTTTAAATTGGTATTTAACCATAAATTAAATTTGCAGTGCCTTTTTACATGTGTTGCTTTAAATATCTGTTAACAGAGAGCACAAAGGTTAGGTGTCAAGTACATGATATTATAAAGAGTTATAAAAGTCAAGTGGTTATTAATTTAAAAAAATCACTATCTTAATGTGCCCTTTTCCATGTTTTTCTTCTGTCAGGTGTCAATGATTTTTGCTTTGCAAATTGCTTTTTTTTTGAGTATATGTAGAAGCCCTCCAAGAATTTTACTAAACCAATTTAAGTATTGTGCTGCCTCTATGTTAGGACTAACTTTAAGGTTTATTTTAAAAAAGCCAACACGTGGAATGAATAGTTTTGAGGGGTTTTTTTATGCCCTCTGGAGAAGTAGATCTTTTCAAGGAAAAGAGCTGAAGATTCATTCTGGATAGGTTTTCTCATCTGCTCTATAATTCTGTTTTGGTCAGTGTTGGTTTCTTGAGGTCCTGTTCTTGTTGAGAGCAGCAAGCTCTCAAGCTCCCAAGCAACCTAATCTGCAGGTTAGACTGTAATTGTCATGTGTGGTACCAGACTTTGGATTTTACTCTTCTTTCAAAACTGGACCACTGACTGCAATCAGCTTAAGAGGTAGAAAATGATTGTCTCTGTGGCAAGGTTTTGAAGCAGGCTGTACCTGATAGGTCTTTGATCAGTGGAAAAGTGATTTTTGATATTATTGACTAATGTGCACACAGTGTGAATAAAACTCAGGTTTTAAAGCAGTGTTACTTCATTTCTTTTCCAGGTCGCACGACTTATGGAAATGGGGTTTTCCAGAGGAGATGCTCTAGAAGCTCTGAGGGCTTCAAACAATGACTTAAATGTAGCCACTAATTTTCTACTGCAGCACTGATGGTTTTGTGTGTGAAGGAACTTCACCCGATGGGTTTGTACATTCTGGGAGAGGATCAAAGCCACCTGCTGGGCAGACTCACCAAGGTCAGCCTGCACGAGCGAGAGAGACACAGCTCCCTGGGACAGGTGACTCAGAGCGATGCTAAGAAATGATGTGAACTGTTCCCAAGCCTTTGGATCACTTGGTGGTTTCTAGTCTGGTTATCCTTTTCAAATTAACTTTAGTTTCTACTTGTTACTGGATATCACCTAAATTTATTTTTAAATAAAATAGGTGGGTTTTTTCTTGTAAATCTTTGTTAGACATTATCAGACTTAATGACTAGGGAAGAAAAAGCTCCAACAACTACAGCAGCTAGATTTACCTGTCAAGAAAAATCATAGTTTCTTCATTTACAAGTCTAATTTCTCTAGCTTAAATGTTATTTTACAGTTATTGATTTTTTTATTACATTAATAAGAGGTTTGAAGATCACTTAAATTTCAACTCAATAAAGGGTTATGGGACTACTATGTCATTCTTTGCAAAGTTTTGTTAATGCCTGTAATATTTTATTTCTCAAATTTCTTTTTGAATAAAAGTTGTCATTCAGCACATCACAGACAGATAGGGTGAGAGAAGATTCGTTTGTGTATGGTGAGCTATGGCAAGTGACCACTGTAAATTTGAATTTTTACAAACTGAGTGAATTGCTGTTCAAATACGGGTCATGAAGATACTCACTGGAAGCAATAAAGGTGAATTGAATGATGCAATAAGATCAGACCTGGAATGATGTGAATGACTTCTGTAACAATGCAGTGTCCTATGTGCTGCTTTCAGTCTTTTCAGCTGGCTACATACTGTCTTAAAAGGAAATTACAAAAAGCTAACTTTTCTACATATAAGTATAGCTTTCTAGTGTCAGAGATGAGGATGACCCTGCATTGCTGAATCCTTACTGGAGTGATCCCCACAACTTCATGCTGACTGCTGGAACATTAACGTTAGGGGTGATCCAGTCTGGCGCTGGAGGCAACAGGACAGAAGTGCCAAGTTTGTGCCATGCTGGCTTTGAAGCTTAGATTGATTCCTGAATCAGCTTGCTTGGCTTGACTCTCAGAAGTGCTCAGGATTAGCACCTTAGGAGTTGCAGGAGGTGGAACATCTCTGTGAAAGCAGTCTGAAGGAATGCAGGACTCCAGAGTGCAACTCCATGAACCACTCTACACGTGTATTGTACACATTTCATGTATGTTTCTGTCTGTACCTGTGTGTGTGCAGCGTGGCATATGTGTCTCTTTATATACACACAGGCATATTTAATACATGCATACATTTAGAATAAGGTATAGGGCATTAGAAGTGTAACAGAGGCAATAACAGGTGCATAGGGGATGTTTTGGAAATCCAGATGAACACTGTACCACAGCACAGATCTTTGCAGTCTCACTTGGCCTGGAAAACAGGCAAAAAAAAAATCAGGAAATTACAGGATAAGATTTAGGGGGAGAGAGAGATACTTCTCTTTCCTTTTTTAATTGACTGATAAAACTGAAAATAAGTCCTTCAGGCATGCAAGTCATTATCTAGAAATTGCATCAAATTTGTGCAGCTTTCAGTATATGACATAATTTTTAATTAGGTCAGTGTTCCATATGTATTTCTTTGGTACTTTGCAATGGGTTAAATAAGGGGGCTTTGGAAAATAACTATGTTTTTTCTTGGACTTTGATGAAGCTCCTTCAGGGTTTAGCTGGTTTCTATGATCATCTTATTTAGGGATGGTCTGCTTTTTAAAAAAAATTTGAAAGGTTTTGTTTGTGTGAAGCTGTTTCTTTGGTACTTTGCAATGGGTTAAATAAGGGGGCTTTGGAAAATAACAATGTTTTTTCTTGGACTTTGATGAAGCTCCTTCAGGGTTTAGCTGGTTTCTATGATCATCTTATTTAGCGATGGTCTGCTTTTTAAAAAAAAAGTTGAAAAGTTTTGTTTGTGTGAAGCTGAAGCTATGTGTGTGTGTGTGTGCACCACAGACACTTCTGTACCCAGGGAACTCTGGAAACCTGCTGTCTTGGAAAGCAAAGGGTACATGTAAGAAAAAGAAGTCCTACCATAATCTATATATACAGACTACTTAAATGTTTTGAAACAGGTACAGGTTTTAATTTTGAAACATACTGATTCTTCCTTCACAAATATTTTATCCAAAAATAGCAATAAAGACTGGTAAATTAATTCAGAAATCAGATTTTGTCTATAGGAAATAAAATACCTATCCCAGAGCAAATAAACGTGCCCTTTTCAGACATTGCCCTGCTGTAGGGACAAGCACAAAGAGTATTTATTCTTTGGAATTTTAAAACATGTTGAGTGGCATATGGGGTATGTAAGTGGATATTATCCAAGTCTAAATCCTTTCTCACTGTTGCCTGTACAGGGGAATTCAAATATCATGACTGCATGGAAAATCCCATTTTGCTGGGCTTTCTGCAAAACATGGTTAAACCTAAGGGGTAAAATTCAGGTCTTGGTGATGTCAGTTAAAAACTCCAGTTGATCATGAGAATAGTTTGTGTTCAAAATGCTTCCAGGGTTGTGATTTCCAATTAAAAAAAAAAAGAAGTGGCAAAAGAAGGGTCTGAGATGCTGTTGAAAACAGTTCCTGTTTCATGCAAGAACCACAGAAGAAAGATTCACACGTTAGAGCTGGAAAACAATCAGTTTCCATTTGATGGTGAAAATTTCATGAACTGTTTCTGGGAATGTGAGGAGCGTGTTCTTCACAGCCTACGCTGCGTTTGTCTGATACAGTTTTGAATGTCTCATCACACAGTTTCTAATCTGTGTGTGACACAAGCCATATTTTTTGGGCGGCATGAAAAAGGCAGAATACTTTTCTACGTATTGGATTTCAAGTGCCTAGAAAATTCATTCTAGTTCTAGTAAAGCCAAGATTTGATATTTTGAAATAAAAGTAGTTGCTGCTGTTAAAATTTCCCTACTAGACAGGGAATATCATCTTGTGAGACATCACTGGAGTAACTATTGGGGGACTTTCCTAGACAGTTACATGACACTTTGAAATACACCCATAGTAAGGTTGATATTTGTGTAAATCTACCTGATCAGCCACCAGGCTCAGGTTCTCAAGCCTTAACTTTGTGCTAAGATGGAGACTGATTGGTCTCAAGACCTACCAAAACCATTTTCCTCCCTCAAAACAAGCATTAAAGCCTGCCTGTTACTGAGAGAGCACAGGGACTGTTCACACACCAGCCTGTGCTGTCTAGCACTTACCAGTGCCTTTTGGAATATGTGGTGGAGAAAAGGCCTTGTTATTTTTGTCTGGAACAGAAGAGCAAGCCAGAAAAACTTAATGCAAGGCACTGGGCAAAGGGCGACATTTCTGGCTCTCCTGTTTGTATGTATATGTATATATATGATTATATATATGCATATATGTGTGTGTGCATGTGTGTCTGGGGCGACATTTCTGGCTCTCCTGTTTGTATGTATATGTATGTATGCATGTGTGTATATACAGAGAGTGAGTCAGAATGTTTATGTATTGGTTCAATGAATTCAAGTGGAGCTAAGAGTTTTTTAAAAGAAAATTAAAAGTCTGTATTCAAAGACCCCCCCCCCTCAAAAGTGTGCATGTGGAGCATCTGTGCAGTTGCAAAGGCACCAAGCTTTGAAAACATTTCAAACTACAACTCCCATGCTGAGGGGAACTGCACCTTTTTGAGGATAAATAAATGCACAGCATTTATTTGAACTAATAGAGGGATTTGATGCAAAATTGCAATTAAATTCTTGTGTATTCTTCCACAAGAAAAACCTACATGAGATTTCTTTAACTGTGTGGCCCCAGTAATCAGTATTTTATATAAATGAGCATGTTTTGAACAAATTAACTGTTCTACTAGGACAGACACATGAACACACAAATACTGTATGTGTTTATATATATGCACACACACATGCATATTTGTTTTTATATATAAATATATGTATGTATAATGTGTGTCCATTTACTTTAAAAATACTGGTTTAATTTTTAGTAGGATTGCATTCCTCCTGTTTCCATATATAAAGGGGTTCTTTCACCACAGAAAGTCTGCTCTGAAACTCAAAAGAGAGTGTGTGCTTCCAGCAGTGTTTGGTGCAAATCGCAAAATTGCAATTAAATTCTTGTGTATTCTTCCACAAGAAAAACCTACATGAGATTTCTTTAACTGTGTGGCCCCAGTAATCAGTATTTTATATAAATGAGCATGTTTTGAACAAATTAACTGTTCTACTAGGACAGACACATGAACACACAAATACTGTATGTGTTTATATATATGCACACACGCATGCATATTTATTTTTATATATAAATATATGTATGTAAAATGTGTGTCCATTTACTTTAAAAATACTGGTTTAATTTTTAGTAGGATTGCATTCCTCCTGTTTCCATATATAAAGGGGTTCTTTCACCACAGAAAGTCTGCTCTGAAACTCAAAGAGGGTGTGTGCTTCTAGCAGTGTTTGGTGCAAATACGAGGTGAGACACCAGCCCTGGGAGCAGAGGAATGTTGCAACTGGACAAATGGGTGTGGCTGTTGAGAATCTCAACAGGTTGGTAGTCCAGCTGCCATCATTTGTTTTCCAAAGGAGAGTTTTAAGAGGAAGGAGAAGTGAGTTTGACTCATACCTGTTTGTATGGGGCTGTTTCTAAACCTGAATGGTTGCAGTGGAGAAAGCAGGAATAAACATCAAAAATGAGGGAAGAATTCCAGGATCCTGGCTGAAGTGAAAGCAGGATCTGACCTTTTGACTGAGGATAGGTAGGGATCGTAAGTGTCACGAAAGATTAGCAAAGGAAAGGACTTGAGAGAGATGGGGCAGGTGGAACTGAGCAAACCCAGAGAGGTCAGGAAAGAGGAGCAAAGTAGGACTGAGGACAGACAGAGAAGACCTGCTGAGAGAAAGGGGACAGAGTGTTGCATTGCAATTAGTTCAGTTTTGAAAGAATTCGCAGGACTTCTTGCACAAAATTAAAATATGCAAGGTTATGGCTAATCTACTGAAAATCCACTCTTTTTTTTAGGGGTGTCTGATAGGGGAATCCTCACATTTTATTTGGTCAGTTTTGCAGGAGGTGGTACCTGAGGCAAGTGAGAAAGTAGTGTAATCCCAGCAGCTGGGCAGTGCAGCAAACCCTGGAGCCACTCGTATGTGCAAGTGCAGGTGCTTCTGGCTTCCAAAGCAGTTAGGCCTGCCAGCCTGACTTCTCCTGGCACCTCTGCATCCCACCTGTGGAGAGACCTCCTCCAGAAAGGATGCAGCTCCTCACAGGTCCTCTGGCTTTTCCCATGGAAGGTGATTTGCAATTCCCTGTTCCATGAGAGCACACCACCTGTGTAAGGGAAGTGGATTGAGAGCTTGTGCTTGCCCCTCGCTGCTTCTGGGCATTTGTTTGGGGGCAGGGCAGAGGCACGGGTGCACCTCTGAGGAGAAAACAGTGGCCAACATCTCCTGGCCTGATCAGTCACACCAGGGCTTGTCACTTGGCCACGAGAAGCTTTTATTTTTAGTAGATATGTACGTAATTACATCACAATGTACAAAGATGGCTTACAAACATTATGTATGATATGCAGTAGCTTCAGTTCAGAACAATTTAAAGCACAGACTGAAGAGGTGTGTAAGTTGGGAACAAGTGCTAAGGGAAAAAAGCTGTTCTGTCTGAGCTTGCTCTAGCCCCCCTGCCAAGGGCAGGGACAACTTTCACTAGACTGGGTTGCTCAAAGCTCCATCAAACCCAGCCCTTGAACACTTCCAGGGATGTGTCATCCACGGCTTCTCTTGGCAACCTGTTCCAGTGTCTCATCACCCCCATGTAAAGAACCATGTCTTAATATCTCATCTAAACCTGCCCTCTTTTTGAAGACCTTCCCCCTTGTCCTGTCACTACAGGCTCTTGTCAAAACAGGTCCTTGTCAAAAGTCCCTCTCCAGCTGCCTTGGAGGCTTTAGGTACTTAGATTTTCAGTGCTCTGAGGTGTCCCTGGATCCTTCTCCAGGCTGAACAATTCCAAGGCTCTCATCCTGTCTTCCAAGGAGAGGTGCTCCACAATCTGGATTATTTTGGTGGCCCTCTTCAGGACTTGCTCCAACAGGTCCATGTTGTTCCTGTGCTGGGGACCCCAGATGCAGTATTCCAGGTGGGATTGCACCAAGGTTGAATGTAGGGACAAAACCATTTCCCTTGACCTGCTGGTTGTGCTGCTTTTGACACAGCCCAGGATATTATTCTGATGCAGACAGTATATACTGCATCCTATATCTGTGCATAGTACCTATTGTTGTGTGTCCACAGAGTGTACTCTGCCCTCAGATAAAAGTGCAATCTTCTCTTAGAAGACAGTAGAGCACCAATAGGTGCAGAAAAGCAGGAATTGCCTGCATAGTGTGCAGTCACACTCTGCACGGAACGCCTTCCATCCCAGCTCTTAGAAGACAGTAGAGCACCAATAGGTGCAGAAAAGCAGGAATTGCCTGCATAGTGTGCAGTTACACTCTCTGCACAGAACGCCTTCCATCCCAGTGTGCCGTCGTGGCTCCCCACACACGCCACCAGCGCCCGGCTGGCGAAAGCGCCGCACTGCTGCGCGGCAGCAGACGCGTGGGGGAAGCACAGCCCCATCTGTCACCGGCTTCTCAGATTCGTGGGCGTCTTTTTAACACCGAGCCAAGGTTCCAACTCCCTCTCCCGGCGGGAACCGGCGCTGCCCCTCTCGCCCCGAGGCACCGGGGGCTCCCCGGGGGAGCCGGGGCCAGGCAGGAGCAGCGTGGAGAGGAATTAACACACAGGCAGTGCTGCCCTTGTGGGCATGGCTTAGCGGTGCCCTTGGCAGTGCTGGGTTAATGGCTGGTCCCAAGGATCTCGGAGGTCTTTCCCGACCTAAATGATTCTGTGCTTCTGGGTTTTTGTGATTCCGAGGGATCGCTGGTGGGTCCAAGCGTGGCAGCAGGCGGTAGCTGCTGGGCTAGCAGCGTACAGCAAGAACCACGCCAGGAGCTTGGACTGAACGGGTGAACAGCAGTGTAGGAAGATGTTACTGTGCCTCTAGACAAAATGCTGGGTATGGTTTCTCTTCAATTTTAGAGAAATGCTCCTTTTGCAAGCAGACCGGGAGCACCCACAGGTGGGCAAGCTGGTCTGGGCAATAGAGCGTTCTTTAGAGTTCTTCTTTGCTCTGATCCCTCTTGACCCACTCTGCCCGAGTCCCTTCCTTCTCCATCTCGTGGATGCTCCTTCAGCTCCCAGCTAATTGCCTGCTGTCCCCAGATTGGTACTTTCAAAAGCCAAGCAGCCGAGGCTGGTGTCCCTCCAGAGGAGGAATGCTGGATCCCTCCTGCATTTTGCAGCACTACACCCAACTCTTCAGCTATTTCCTATTCCAAAGGCTCCTACTGGTGGCAAGAGGTGGAGGTACCTTTCTTAATAAAGTACTTCTAAGAAAAGCAGAGTCCAATAAGCAGCAAACGAGGTTATGTTTATACTCCACCTTCTCCTGAGAAGGCTTGGTCATAACAGATTGGCTTTTTCTCAGCAGCTTGGCAAAACATCTCAATGTCTTGATCTTGATTGAGTAGGAGGGTTGGCCACTGCTGCAGACCCCTGCTCTGGTGCTCACAAAACCAACAGCTACAAACCAGTGGCAGCCCCCAACACAGTCCTGTGGAATTTGAGTTACAAAGACAGCAGAGCCAAGCTCTTCATAGAATGAGTAGGTGGGGTTAGGGGCAACAGCCACCAGCTGTGGATGGGGAAGCTCAGACACAACAGTGGGAAAAGCTGTTTTATCCAGAGAGCAATGCAGAGTGGGAACTGTCACCTCAGCAAGGGGACCCTCCTTGCCTGGAGTTTCCAAGCCTTGTCTGCATGAAGCCACGTCCAGCCTGGCATTGTGCCAGCCACAGTCCTGCTTTGGGTGGGCTGCTGGATGAGGTGGTGCAGAGATTCCCTTCCCAGACATATTAATAGGGTAATGTAATTGTACAGCACCTACCAACCTAGCCAGACTCCTTCAAGGGTATTCAGACCACTGATATGCTGATATTATTGCATCCCAGCTCTTTTTGTCCATTGTAATATGCTTTTCAGGACAAAGGCCCTCTGCAGGTCAGCACTGAGGTTAAACCTGCTTTGAGGGGGGCTCAGCCTCCAGGAAGGAGCTACTGCAGTCTGTTTCCCACCTGAGTTATTTTAGGCATCCCTCTTAGTCAGCCTTCAGCATAGCATGCCTTCAGCCTTCAGACCTATACCATGAGTAAAACCATTGATGTCCAAAAGCTTGTTCATGTGCATTTAAAACAATGAAGGGCTGCATGTGACTATTATTAACTTTCTAGGCATAAAAAAGGTTATTACCTTAAAGAATGATTTGTATTAATCAAAAGTGTCTGTTCATGAAACATTTTCAGGTATACTTTTTCAGTAAAACAAGCAGCTTTCTTTTCCTTTTCATGTCTCTGTGTGTGTCTGTCCCTTCCAACTTCAAACAAAAGGCTAGACATGCCAGGAACTGTGAAGTCTTATGTGTGGGTTTTTTATCACAGTCTAGTGATTTCAGCAAAGAGCTGAGGAGGCTCCTGCCAACTTTCTCCTCATCTGAGAGGCACAAACCTCAGCAGGAACCTGATGTTCCAGGGCTCCTTCTCTTGCTCTGGCAATAGTCACAAGCAACCTCCCTTAGCAGGGCTCTCAGACTCCTCAGGGCACCAGCTTCAAGGTGACTCAAGGTCACAAAAGGCCACCCTCAGTTCTTGTCCCTGTTTCTCTACTCCCTTCAAATTAAGGACTAATGGGAAGGTTTGCCCCATGAGTACATCCAGGGCAGGTTGGCAGCCTTAGAGCTGGGCTGGGCTCCAGGCCATCCCCACGATCCCCTTCCTGGCTGTGGGTCCCTGCAGTGCAGGCAGGTGTGAGGAAGGGCACCCTGGGGAAGAAGCAGTCACCCAAATGGTGCATGTAGGCAGCAGCACATCCAGAGCCCTACAAATTCACATCTCCACACCTCTCCCTTGGGAGAGGGCTTTTCCAGCATCTCCCGCATGCCCCACACTCACTGCTTGCCCCATGCAGAGCCTTGGTGCAGGAGTGGGATGCTGGGCAGGCAGAGAGCAGAGCTGCTGTTTGTTGGTGTGGAGAAGGAGCTGTAGGCCATTTTCTGCATGCAAATAACATCCCAGCCTTTCCCTGGAGTGCCCTGAGTCCATCTATACAACACATCTCCTCCGTGCAGTCTGCCTTGAAGCCTGCAGGGATGCTGCTGTAGTGCTCCAGGGGCAGTGCAGGGGAGGGGGACAGAGGGACATCCATGGTGGTTACCAGCACGCCCCAGCCCCACAGGGGGTGTGGGCAGGCATGGGAGAAGGATGCAGTGCAGTGCTGGGAAACATCCAGAGCAGCTGCACGAGCTGCCTCCTCTGGGGCTGGGATGAAAAGGTGCCTCTCCCTGCTCCAGGCTGGCAGGTGCAGCAGCGCTGAGCACAGAGCCAGGCACGGCTTTGTCCCTGCCGGGCTGGCTTTGTGAGAGCCCCTGGCTCCTGGCAGGGGAGGGATGGAGCCTGTTGAAGGTGCTGGCCTGCAGCTGGACTCTGCCTCCTGCCATCAGGGATGGTCCATAAGTCACAGGCCAGGCGAAAGGGAGGGGCTAGGGCTGCTAGACGGAGCTGGAGCCGGGCGGCTGGCTGTTGCTGTTGCTCTCCGAGGGGGTCTTGGCAGTGGAGGAGGTGGCCAGGGAGCCGCTGTTCCTGAAGATGCGGAGCAGCCTCCGCTTGTAGCCCCGGAAGGCAAAGAAGTAGATGATGGGGTCGATGCAGCAGTTGAGGTTCATGAACGCCACAGTGACTTGTAGGGACATCTTGAAGGCTTGCTGCTCACGGCAGGACGGCTGGTAGAGGATCTTCCTGACCATGAACTGGACAATGTTGAGGTGGTAGGGACTGAAGCAGAGCAGGACAGCCAGCAGAACCACCAGGATGACAGTGAAGGCCCGGTGGTGGTGCCCGTTCTTCACTGTCAGCGGGTTCTCCTTGGCTGTCTGGCAGAGGTTGAGGTTGATCCTCACATAGCACACCAGGATGATGCCCACGGGCAGGAAGAAGCCAAGCATGCAGGCCACCAGGAGCAGGTAGGGCAGATTGGGAATCTCCTCGAAGTTGAAGTACTCCATGCAGGTCAGCTTGTCTCCCATCCTTCGCGTCATGGGCCGCAGGAGCAGCGGAGCCGTCTGCAGGAACACCAAGGACCAGACGAGGACACAGATGCCCCTGGCACGGCTCATCTTCCGAATCCTGCCGGGGTGCCTGGTGCGCACCACGGCAACGTAGCGGTCCACGCTCACGCAGGTCATGAAGTAGATGCTCACATAGGTGTTCATGTAGAAAATGAAAGCTGTGATCCGGCAGAACCAGTCCCCAAAGGGCCAGTCAGACTCCAGGATGTAGTAGGCGATCCTGCCCGGCAGTGCCAGCGTGAAGAGGGCATCGGAGAGCGCCAGGTTCACCAGGTAGAGGTCGGTGGAGTTGAGTTTCTTCTTCCTGCGCTGGAAGGTGATGCAGAGGGCCAGGACATTCCCACAGGCACCGAACACCAGCAGGATGATGTAGAAAAGGGAGAAGGTGACTTTGGTTGAGAAGTGGTGGTTGTGCACATTGCAGCTGCTCTGGTTGCTGGAGGTGAGGTTGGTGGGCAGGAACACATCCTCCCCAAGAGCCATTTCCACAGTGCCTCACGAGCTCTTGTTCTCTCCCTTGGAATAAGAACACACGTGAAACTTGCAGCTTATTGATAACAGGAGTGGCACACTTAGAGCTGGCCCTCATCACAAAGCAAAAGCCCTGTCCCCTGCTCCAGCCACCTCCCCCGGCAGCACACTGCTCGAGTCATTTGGAAAAATGCTTCTCTTGTGATTTTGGTGAGAGCATCTCAACAGTGGCTGTGAGTCATTCTCCTTTTCTTATCATGAGCTACTCTTAATTTTGTTTCTTCACAAGTCCAATCAGTATGAGAAAGGACTGGAGGTGCTCGGCGGGGTAATTGCCTGTCACACAAGGAAGGTCCCAAACTCATCTGGTGGCAATGATATCATTTACTCATTACTGTGAGGAGAATGAGGAGCTTCATTGAGAAAATGTCCAGGAACTGGAGGGGCCGGGGACTGGGAGGGCTGGGGGACCGGCGGGCAGAAGTGCTCAAGATCGCTTTCGCAACCCTCGGGCAAGACCAAAACTTCAGCAACGAAACTAAAGAAATTAAAAGAGAGGAAAAAACCTAGCCTTCCACAAAAAATCCCCCAACCCAACCTTCCCCAACAATCCCGTGACCCACGTTCGCCCGATCAGGGAGCTGGGAACACCCCGGCACGGAACCCCCGCTCCCCGCCCGCCCCGCTTTGGGCACGGGGTCCGCGCTCGTCCCCTCGGCTGCGGGGCCGCACGGCTCCGCTGCGCCCCTCCCGCCCGGCGCCCGGCTCCGCTCCGAGCACCGCCGCACCGGGACGGGACGGGACGGGATGGAACGGGACGGGACGGGATGGAACGGAATGGGACGGGACGGGACGGGCGCAGCGCTGCCTCTCGTCCCCGGCGGCGCGGACCCCGAGGGGCTGGGATGCTCAAACTCACAAGCAAGAAAGAGAGGTCAGGGGCTCCAGCCTGAGTGCGGCGGGGTGCTGCCGCCTTCTCCTCTTCCTCCTCTTCCTCCTCCTCCTCCCGCCCGACTTTTGGGGGCAGCTTGCGCGGACCCTCCTGCCCGCGTCCTGCACTCGGGCTCCCCGGCCGTGTGAGCTCCTCCTGGGATTCGCTCACATTATAAAAGCACCGTGAGATCTGGGGTTTTTTTGTTTGTTGTTTTTTGTTGGGTTTTTTTTTTCCTTAGGGTTAGTAAAACTGTGTTCTTTCTGGGTGGGGCTTTTTTTTTTTTTTCTTTCGGTATGTGAGAGGCATGCTGCCGCCTCGGGGGATATTTTCAGTAGTGGCTGTTCTGGAGAAGATAAATGACTGTACCTGCGCGGCAATCGCTCCCGACATCTAAGCCGACGTCGGGTTTTACTCTGAAAACTTCTGCAAGGATGCAAAATGCAACTGAACGATGAAAACAACTTCAGCTCTGGTTCACGTGCGGTCCAGAGTGCTCAGCCCGGGCACACGCACATGGCCCCGGCAGCACGATCGGACCGCGGCAGCTTTTCCAATAAAGTTGTAGCAAATTTCCAAAGGAGCTCATTGAGCCTGTGGCCAGTGCAAGCCATGCTGTGCCTGTGGTGAAACCCAGATTTGCCTTTCACACACACAGAGACATCACCAGGCACGGCTCCTTAGCGCAGAGATTGAGTTGAACGAAACAATTTGCCCTTAGTGAAGAAATATTTGTGTTATTAATCGATACAGTGTGCGGTGAAAGTGGGGCTAAGCCCCTTGTCCCAGCTGGAGCTCTCACGACAGGCTCTGTCCCCACAGAGTGCTCAGCAGTGGAGGGCTGTGATTTATCCCTCAGCCCTCTGTGTGTGTGTGTCTTACAGCATGGAGAGAGTACTTTCCTTCCCAGCACTTTCCCAAAATGTTTGCAGAAGTGCAGCCTGCCCTGCGGCCAGCAGGATGGCCTTCCCCATGGTGGCTTTTTTACTGGAGACCACTAGGGTTTTCAAATCCCAAGAGGATTTTTTAAATGCTTTTTTAAATGGTTCTAGGGTTTGGGGTTTTTTTGTGGTGGTGGTGATGATCTTGCTGGTGTCTGGTTTTATCCCTCAAAAAAATTCCTAATAAAGCAGGAAATTCCCATCACGGGGCATTCGGGATGCTACTGAAAAACTGAAGCCAAGTAATACAAAGGTAAAGATTACAGTTAAGCTAAATTCCATATTTCCCTCTGGGTCAGTAAAGCTCAACTAATTATTTAATTGCATAATATTTCTAATGTTTTAAAACAGCAGCACTAAACTCAGTACTAATCTGTGTACTCATGTACTGTGAGTCATCTGTATAGAAATTACACATGGTTGTCATGAATTTACTAGAAGTTGAAGGTACCTAGCAAGAGTAATAGTGAAAATTGGCTAACAAGCTTATCTGTTAATGGAGATACTTTTGTTGCTCGAGGGTTTATATTACACAGAGGGAAAGGTCAGCTAATAACAGAATACTGCTGAGTAAATTATTAAAAATATTCCCTAGTAAAATAGGGGTTTTCTACTTGCACATCTGTCAAGAGTTAAACTAATCAGACTTGCGTGGGGCTGAAATGTTCTTGAGCTGTTTCATCGTGATGGTGAAAACAGCCAGTGGGTTTAACATTAGGGAAGTGTTATGTCTACAGAAATCCTGAGCCCGCACGAGTGAGCAGACCCAGGACTATCCCTTCACCTCCCTAAAGCACTGCAGGACAAACAGCTGCAGCTGAAACAAATACGGGTCTCATGGATTCGGGCTCACTGCGGCACTGTCGGTGCAAAGCTCCTGCCCACCCTCATTACAGTCTCCCCCATGAGAGTTTTAGCTCCACAAACTAACACCGTCGAGGAAATAAATTTGGATGAAGCTCAGCAAAATGCCACTGGCTTCCACCCAGGGGCCCACAGCGCCTCGGACCGGCCGGAATCCCCAGGGCTTGGCAGGGATGGACGGGGAGGTTTGTGATGCAAATTCACGCCCGGGGCTTTTCCGAGCAGTCAGACGGGCCCTTTGCAGAGCCCCCGCCGTCCCTGGCTCCGCGCTCACGCAGGCTCTGCAAGGAGGGCTGCAGATCCCAGGAGGAATCAGCGCGGATGGCCCAGAGCTGCCACCTGCCTGGGCACGGAGGGCTTCCCACGGAGCCCAGGGGAGCGGGAAGCGCCGGCGCTGTGTGAAGGGGGACCTGGATAAAGGAGGGTCGAGGGTACCTCAGCCCCTGCGCAGAGGAGGGAGATGGCCAAGTGGCATCACCAGCCTCGAAAACAGATGGAAGAGCCCAAAGCTCTGGGTGACAGCCGTGCCCAGGGTGACAGCTGTGCCCAGGGCCTTGGGAATAAGACAGAGGGAAAGCAATGCTCTCCACCTGATTTTATTTTTCTTTTTGCAGTGCAGAACAAAGGAAGTGGGTTCTTTTGTGCAAAACACGCTCCTGCCCTGTGTGCAGCAGGTGCTGCGCTACAGGAGTGCAGCCCAGCTCCACCCGTTTGCACGGCTCCAGCAAGCCCTGCACGGCTGCACCACCCCGCTGTGCACGGCAGGCAAGGCCCTTGGATGGGGCAGGGCACTGAGGGGATCCTCTTCCCCCCCGTGGGGATCTGCTCCCTGCCTCTGCAACCCGGCATGAGCTGAAACGGGATCTCCCCTCAGACAGGGCAGAGAAGCCTTGTCCAGCCCAGTTTGCAGCCGTCTCATTTAAGAGATACTGTCCTTGACTGAGCCCAGTGGAATGTAGTGTGGGATTTGAGGAGGGAGGTTCAACTTCAAAGCTGGATCTAGGCTTTCTTCTCTTCTGTCCATGTTTGCATAAAGACATTTCCCTGGGCCTGGCAGGGAGCAGGCATAGTCCCACAGCCCAGGTATCCATCCCAGGGTGAGCAGGACCTGCTGTCCTGGGATGTCCCTGCTGCCAGGGACCCAGCCAGGGCACAGGGACACCTTCTGGGGGAGTCCTGTGCAAACACTTGGCATGGAGGATGTCTTTCCCAAAATGTGCATCATGCTCCTTAACCATGGCACGTCTCTAGCCAGGTCCCTGCCTGGCAGTCACCACATGCTACCTCCAGAGCCAGATGTTGGGTCTTTCAGAACAGATGTGCACCTAGAGTCACTGTGGCTCTTCTCCCACCATCCTCAGAGCACACCTCTCTCTGCCATCCCACGAAGGCTCCCTGCAGTCTGCTTTTGCTGCGGGAGACCTTGCCATGGATGTTGCTTCCCAGCCCATCAGAAAAGCCAGGCTGCAGCTCCTCTGGGATCAGGTCCTTGAGGCCATCAGCTGAGCCCAGCCGTGATTGTGGCTGCGGCCAGCGAGGGAAGCTCAGAAGGTGCTGCAGGCACGTGCTGGGAGATCCATCACTGAGCTTCCTCCAGGGCTGCTTCTTCGGGTGCAAAGCCACCCTCAGGTACCTGTTTACATCTGCTGGGATTTCCCAGAGTTGAGAGATGATCTGGAGCTGGACTTTCTGAGGGCAAGGCAGCATAACAAATGAGGTAACAGCCCCTTCACAGAGAGACAGCAGGAAGCTTGGCCTCCTCTTTCCATTGTATCATCATCTCTCCCCCTTTTGCTTTCCACATTGTCTTTGGTTACATTTTCTCTCTTCTAGTGCAAAACATTTTCAGGAAGCTTTGGGTGCAGACACAAAAATCTCCATGTGCTTTCAGTTTTGATGCAACAGGCAGGGATTTTCCACAGCTCAGCCCCTGCATCCCAGGTCACGACCATTACTCATCTGGCAGTAGAGCAGAAATTAGGAGAATCCCTGATTTTGACATTCATCTGTCCATTCAGTAACAGCATCTACGTGGGGAGGACAATGTTTTAGAAGCTTTAACTTGATATGATGGGAATTGTAGAGGAATAAAAATCTGAAGATTCCTACCAATTTGTGATAAAAAACTGAAGAAAACAATTACTGGAGTTTTGATATGTTTAAAACCTAATCTGGCCCTAAATCTAAGTGGGAAGTACTAAATAACAAAGCAGCTGAAATCTGCTTCTGCATGATATGACTGATTTTGTTTTGCACACGCAGCACCAGCTCTGGAAATGATGGTGCAGCACCAAGTCATGACAGTCAGAGGGGTGGCACAGCTCATTTCAGCATCCCAAGCAGTGGAGCACAACATGGCAGCAGCTTTGGGAGCCTCTTCCTTCCACATTCCCTTGGCTCCAGTCCCAAAATGTGGGCATGAAGCCCTGTGTGTGGGCCACACAACCACCACTACTTCCATGTGCCTGTGGCTTCGTTAAGCCTGGCTGCAGAGAAGGGGTAGTTGTGTTAACAGGGGCAGCTCTTAGTCAAGAGGGTCAGGGCACCTTAGCAGGAGAAATACCAGTGAAATTCACATTCTAAATAACTTCCTCCAGTGAGCATGAAACACACTTTCTCCCACGCTGTGCTATGACTTAGAAACTCCATTTTGCTTTTGCAGGAATAAGATGAAAGTTTTCTTAGTATCTGATTTCTGTGGTTAAAAACAATGTTTAAATACTTGTTACAAAAAACACAATCATAAGGCAAATTTGGAGAACTGAGGTCCTATTTTTATCTGTTTTTTCTTATGCCATGGCCACAATTGCTACATATGCACACACAAATTTGTAACGTACAGGTACAACATGAGCAAAAAACAACCGATGTAGAAGATGATCACAAAACACAGACATGAGTGTTCGTGATGGAAAAAATGCCAAAAATGCACATCTTCATTCAGTGTGGATCTCTATGATCCTATACAACAATTTCTTTAGGCAGGGCACCCTCATATTTTGTGACTTGTGAGTCTTTTCCATTTATTCTTTGCAGTCAGTGTTTAAGCCATGTTTTGGCCATGTTTAACACATACCAGGTAAATCCTATGGCAAAAATCAGCATCTTCATGAGCGTTTCTATGGGGTGCTCTGTTCCATGCACCAATGCCTCAGAGAATCACAGAGTGGAAGGTTGGATGGGACCTCTGAGGAGCAGCTGGTCCGACCACACAGCTAAAGCAGACACCCAGACCTGATTGCCCAGGACTGTGTCGAGACATCTTGTGAATATCTTCAAGACACAACTTGTCTGGGCAACCTGTGCCAGGGCTCAGTTGCCCTCACTGTGAGAAAGTGTTTCTTGATGTTCAGACAGACCCTCCTGTGTTTCAGGTTGTGCCTGCTGCCTCTGATCCTGTTATTGCACACCACTGCACAGAGCCTGCCTCTGTCCTGCTTGCACCCTCCCTGCAGGAATTTATACACATCACTGAGATCCCCCTGAGCCTTCTTTTCTCCAGGCTGAACAGTCACAGCTCTCAGCCTTTCCTCTCAGGAGACTGCTCCAGTCTCTTCATCACCTTTGTGTCCCTTTGTATTGTATTTGCTGGGACCCTCGTGGCAGGAAGGAATGATGAATCTGACTCCATGTTCGCCCAGAACCAAACCAGGATTCCAGCTGTGGCCTCCAGTGCTGAGCAGAGAGCAAGGATCATCCCCCAGACCCGCTGGAAACACCCTTGCCTAAGGGACTCCAGGACACCATTGGCCTTCTTTGCCACAAGGACGCATTGGTGTCTGGTGTTCAGCTTGGTGTCCACCAGGATCCTGAGGTCCTTTCCTCTGCAGAGCTGCTTTCCAGCAGGTTGGCTCCCAGCCTGTACTGGTGCCTGGGGGTGTTCTTCTGTAGGTGCTGGATTTTGCATTTCTCCTTGCTGAACTTGATGAAATTCCTGCCAGCCCATTTCTCCAGCCTGTGAGGGTCCCTCTGGATGGCAGCACGACTCTGTGGCATATCAGCCACTCTGCCCAGCTTGGTGTCATCAGCAAATGTGCTGGTGGTGCCCTCTGGCACTCTGTCCGTGTCATTAATGAAGATATTGAACAGGACTGGAGCCAGTATTGACCCCTGGGGCACACAACGAGTTCCTGGCCTCCAGCTGGAACCTGTCCTGCCAACCCTCACCCTCTGGGCCTGCCTATGCACTTTCCAACCCACCTCAATGCCTCAGCTTTGTCTGCTGATTTATCTACCCAGCATTTGCATGTGAGAGAGCAGAGTGCTCCGTGCTTTATTGTGGGAAAGGAAACCTCAGAGAAGTTACAGTGAGCAGTGAATAGCTGGAGATCTCGGCACTTCATTTTTTTTTCAGAGCGGTTTGTTCTTGCTTGCTCAAAAGGGTGCCTGCAACAGGTGCAGAGCCAGCCCCAGGCACTCAGCACCTCTCTATTTCCACCTCCTCAACCCCTAATCCTGCAGAATCCTGTGGCTTTTGGGGGAGGGTGGGACCAGCTTGTTGCAGATTAAAAACATTTGTTAATTAAAACCTTTCTTAACAAAGGCCTCCCTTACCAGTGGTGATCACAGTGAAGTCTGGCCTTTGCTGCCTCGACTGGGTGAGGGCAGAGCAAAGAGACAAATCTGTTTGCACCACAACAATGATTCACCCGCAGAGAGTGGCCCACGCGGCGCCCAGCACGAGCAGGGCACAGTCCCTGGAGGAAGCAGCCAGCATCACCCAGCCAAGGCTGTCACACACCCCTGCATGTGCTGCGTGTCTGCACGGGACCAGGCTACCCTGGGACAGACGCTCCTCGTGCAGGAAGATCTTCATTTATCAGGCCAGAACTTCTACATGGCTCTTGGGTGTTGTCTTTGCTCCTGTCTAGGGCCTGGGTCTACATTTCTCTGCAGCTCCCTTCCCTAGCAGATCTCCCCTGAATTCCACTTGCAGTGGGCAAGGAACTTCACCAAACCTTCCACACCTTCTGGCCCTTTTCTCTTTGCTGTGTTGCAACTCTTTGTGTCTCCATAAGAAAATGTGCTCTGTAAAGCAGAATGACCTAAACCTAAGCATTCAATGAGATTGAATTTTGGATATGCTATAAAGGTCTGGATCATATGGAAGAATTTATTTTGCAATCATCAGATTTTACCTTTTAGGGTTTACTTGTAAGACCAGACAGATCCTTTCCACCTTAAATAGTAGTTTTCAAGGTGTGTTGGCTAAATATTTTTTAATATGTTTATTATATGCCTTTGTTTCTCCACTCTTGTCTCCTGGGTTGAAGTTGAGGTTGGTCTTCTCCCTTACATGCCTGGGAATATATTTTCCAAATTCTTTCTTCATAGAGGAAATTTTGGTTCTTGGGGCTTCACTCACTTGTAATGTATTCGTGGAAATAGCAACATTTTAGCTGCTAATGCTTATTGAAAACACTTGAGTCTCTGGGCTCTACTGTAGCTACATCTGATGCTTAATGCTTTAAACATTTTGTGATCATGAAGAGTTTGATCTGTCAGAATAATTGTAAGTGGAGAGCCTTCTAAGCACTTCAAAAAAACCAAAAGCAAAATGGTACAAGCTTTTTCATCTTCAGGGGAGTTTTTTATGTACATGGGAGATAAAGAAAGAAAATTTGCCTCAGCACAAAGCTTTTTTTAGGAAAAAAAACAGAATCAGATCTTAGCTTAAGGGAAGATGCTTCCAAGGAACAACAAACTCTCTTCTTTACACACAAAAGTACAGCCTCCTCAGCATGACATTCAACCACCCTACGAAGCCATGAGCCAGGCCAAAAGAGGCTCTTGCCTGACCTCAGCACAGAGGGGAAAAATTGCCTTTTAAGGCCCCATGGCTCTAAGTTCCTTCCTGTTGGGAAGGCTTTGCACCAGTGGGAAACCCCAGCTCTTCCAAGGCAGTCACTTGCAGAGGCAGGGATAATTCCTCTCCATCAGGGCCAAGCATCCCCACTGCTCACCGTCCTAGCATTTGACAGATGAATATGCTTGAGACACAGAGGAATGATTTGCATCTCATGGACTGGGACCCGAGGCAGGGAATTAAATGGTACAGATTGGTTTCTTTACAAATTGCCATTGTATGGTTTAGCATCATGAAGCCAGAAAGCCCAAAGAGGGACCTTGCCTGTGAGCCATGCTGGAAACATTTAGGGGCTGTTAAAATCATTCGTTATTCCCCTGGTATTTTGCCTGTGATGTTTGCATGTTATGGAAAAAAAGTTTCTGATTATTATCTTTTAATTTGTTGTTGTTGTTTGGTTCTCCACTAGCATTAATTGTCTGCAGCAGCCCAGGCACTTTGGTGCATGTAATGTTGAGATGTGCAGTCAGAGAGAAGTGTTTTGTTTTTCACACCCACAATCAAAGTCTGAGCTCAAAGATGTCTAAAATCCTGCTACTTTGAAATAATTTTCAAGTGAAGAAACAGGCCTCCCGCCTTAGCCAGCTCTTACAGCAGTGCTACCATGACATGTAGCAGCCCTGCCCTGGTACCACATCATCTACTGCTGGCCACCCTCAGGTGAGCAGGAATTCAGCTCTCCTCCTACGTGTGTCTTCAGTCACTGGCTCCCTATAACCATGTGAATGTCCCTGCTCAGGAGGGGAAGTGACTGCTGTGATTGCAAATGGTTGGTGTTAGAATGAGTTAAAGCTTGGCTGATAGAAAATGGGAATAAGGAAGAATATTTCTAAAAGAGCAAGAAACAAAGGGGATTTTTTTTTTTACAAGAGCTGGGGGAAATTTGAGGGAGACCAGTAATTTCCCATCTCTCCAGTGTGGTAGTCATCTGATGACTTCAGCTGGCTTTGACCATTAATTGTAAAATTCACAAAGAGAGCAAAGGCAGTGGTCTTATTTGTGGGGTTTTCTGTTTGGTTGGGTTTTATTTTTGGTTTTTGGGGTTTTTTTGATTGTGTTTTTTTAACGAATTCAATTACTCTGGGACAATAGAGTAATCATTCTAATTTGATTTAAATGCCAGCCCCTATGAAGAGTATAATTAGTTATTTACTAGAAATGGAGACAGTGTAGTTTCACTTGCCTGACTTTGATACTCCTCGGAAGGTGTAGATAAGGATATGCACAGTCTCCCCTCCCACACTGGGTTCATGAATTAATAGCCTGGCTGTGGCTGGCAGACAGAATGCCTAGAGGTGAAAAAGCAGTTTCTGCCTTCAGCTCTTTCTCATAAGAGAGAACAAAAGGTCTGGTCACAGCCTGGCTGCCAGAGGGAGGCTGGAGGCCATCCTCCCACCCTCCCACAGGCACACAGGGCTCCCGTTGCTTCCCAAAACTCAGCTCCCACTGTCTCACCACCAGCCAAGGCAGTGCTTCACTTCCAGGCTCTGCATGCACCAGTGACCCACCAAACCCTCAGCTGCCAGGTTTAAAGCCAGACTCACCAACACAGGTGGGCATTTGTCCACTGGCTCCATGCTGCTGGATCACCCAACACCCAAATCAGTCTCAATTTCACTGCTTGCATGCTTTTTATTTTGAAGACAGTTGCTCCTGGTATTTGGTTTGTATGGTTAACTTGTCACTTAAAAACCACAAACACATTTTCTGGTGTGATATGTATTGACAATGTGATTAATATTTGTAATGCTTTTAGTGGCTGACTGAAGTGAGGATAAGGAGAAAGGTGGTTTATGCTCAGAAACACATTTTCTTCCTGAGATGTGAATGTTTTCTTTTTGTTCTTTGAGGTGGAGCATATTTGTGGGTAGATTCCCCGTGGCTGGCTGGGCCAAGGAGTTGTGTACCTTCACATGGAGGTCTTGTCAAAGGAGAAGGTCTTGTAAAATGTACTAAGCTTGACAGTGCTTGCCACTTGGATGACCCAGTTTTCATCAGAAACCAGTCCAAGGTAAAAGAAAGGTATCATGTTGTAGCCCTTGAGTAAGGTCCACTAAGCAAATGCTAATTAGATGCAAATTCATGCAGAGACTGTGGGCTTCTGTGAAAGAAATAACCATGAGCAGACAGATCATGCTCTCTGCTGGGCCACTGGAGACTGGGTCCAGAGGGCAGGTTAAATGGATGTCTGCTGAGCCACCCAGCTCCAGAAGGTGGCAAACCATGTCATTAGACCAATCTGAATGTTTCCTTAAGGATTGTTTCCTGCAGGGAAACCTTCCCTAAAACGCCTTTGTGCAGCTGGGTGAGATGTGCTGTCCTGCCTGCTGGTAAGGAGCCAGGTGGCATGGGGCAATGTCACAGTGGGATTCCTCTCCTTCCTTTCCTACTGGAGGAGGGGAGCTTGCCAAGGGGCAAGTTCCCCTTTCTCAGGTGGTGTTGAACTTTCTCTGGCCTCCTGAGAGTGCAGGGTGCCTGCAGGGCCTTGGCACTCAGCCCTGAGCAGGGTGATGCCCCGGCTGATGTGTTAACACCTCCAGGGCTTCCAGGAGGCACAGGAAGGAACCACAGCCTACCAAAGCCACAGTGATGCTGCTGCTCCCAATATAAGATGCTCCAGAGGCCTCAAGGGAAAAGCCACTTTGCTGTCACTCCTGTGTGTGCATGGTGCAGCAGGGAAGTGCTGAGTGACTTTTGAATTTCTGATGGCAGATGTTTCTCCAGGCTTGAGCTGAGGAGGGCGTGCAGAGCTGTGTGCAGGTCCTGGTGTGGATTCACAGAGGTGGTGGAGGAAGGAAGTGGTTGCTCTCATGTCTGCATGATTGCTGCTGCACACCAGTTGTGAAGCCTTGTATGGGGCTCATGACAGAGCCTGCCCTGCACAGGCAAGGCAGGATGAGGAGCTGGTGAAAAACCCCCACATTTAAGGGAAGAAAAGTGATTTTTGTAAGGGCGGGGAAATGTGTCATCCCACATCACCTGTGGGGTTGAGACAAGTCAGCACAGCCCTGCCTGGCGCAGATGGAGCGTGGCAAAGGCCAGCTCAGGCATTCCTCCATGCACTGGCCCTGGGACCACCGGGGCTGCTGAGGTGATCGATGGCAGCTGGCCTGGGTGGCAGGAAGCCTCCTTGCCCTGTGTGGATGATGTGTAAGGGACAGGGACACATGGGACTGCTTTCTCACGCCAGGATGCCCAGATAGGAGATAAGGCTGAGTTCATCAGCCCATTTTGGCCCAGGGGCTTGCTTTTGTCCTGGGGTCTGGTCTAGTGTGAAAGTGTCAGCAGGGTGCTGGAAAGAAGTGGGAAGAAGTGCAGGAGAAGGAGGAGACTCTCTTTCTGGGCCTATCCTATGTCCCCTCCGAGCAGGGAGGGGACATAGAGGGAAACTGAACATCTAAACCACATCCTCTCCATAGTCACCAATGCCAAAGACGTGTTGATTTACAACAAGAAATTAGGAAAAAGGAGAGAAAGCAAAAATAGACTTTAATCCTCAGATGCTACTTTTCAGGACACCTAGAGGTGAAACCTGCTGCCCACTGTCAATATCGGGGAAATATACTCACTACACACCCAGCACAGGTTACAGGGACCGGCTGCCGGCGCACCGGGCTGCAGAAAGCCGAGACCCAGAGTCCATTTCGCTCCCACCTTCACTTCCTCAGCTGCAGAGGTGAATGGCGGCTGGGTGCCCGGAGGAGGAGCGGCCGGGCAGAGGCGGCTCCGGTGTCCCGGTGCCACTGGAGGTCCCCGTCACAGCGAGGGAGGGCCCGGGGCGGGCCGGCCGCCATCGCGCTGCAGCGCGGCCCTCAGCGCCGTGCCGTGCCTTTGCCGACGGCCCGGGAAGGGTCTGTGGGAGGGGACGGAGTTACAGCAGCCGGTTAACCCAAGGAGGGACGGAGAAATCAGACGGAAAATGACTTTTTTTTTTTTCTTTTCTTTTTTTTTTTTTTTTGTAATTTCTGAAACTCCAGACCGCTTTTCAAGCACGCAGCGTCCTATGCAAAACCTTCCCTACCACAGCGCTTGGAAGATGATATTTTCCAGAAGCTGATTTTTTCCAGAAGCTTCGGTGCCAAGTGTCTGCCACACTGGCACCTCCACCAAACACATCTT
Source organism: Passer montanus (assembly GCF_014805655.1). Classification (NCBI taxonomy): domain Eukaryota; kingdom Metazoa; phylum Chordata; class Aves; order Passeriformes; family Passeridae; genus Passer; species Passer montanus. Next base: position 1,932,275 of record NW_024372370.1, on the reverse strand, counting down.
CACATTTCGTCACCTCCACCCAGCAGCGAGGATGTGGGCAAGAAATGGGTCTCAGCTGCTGCACCAAAAGCTTTGGTTTAAAATCTTTGCTTCTTAGTGTGTATGAATTAAAGACATTTAAGAAAATGAGGTGTTAAACTTGCCTGAGGAAATACCTACGATTCCTCTAGAGCTTCCCCCATGTCCTTCCTTGGATGTTTGCTCTCCTGCCTGAAGAGAGCTTCAGCCTTTTTGGGTGCAGAGAGCTCTCATTTACATGCCTCACATGTTCCTGGGTAGGGTAACGTTTAAAAGTAAGTAACCATCATGGTTTTAGCCAGGTTTCGCTCTGAATCACCAACTTACCTCAAAGCAAAACTGAGAAAAAGTTCTGGGCTAACTCTCGTGTTCTCAAACCTTGGACGTCTTGACTTAGCATGAAATTATTCAGAGCTCGTGCTGCCAACTATTGCTCCTGTAAGAAACCAGACAAAACCCCCTCAATTTTCAGTGGTTTCGGGATTTGTTTTTAGTGGCTACCCCCATATTTAGCTGGCGGAAATGCCGCCAGCAATCACCACTGACACGAAGCGAGCTCACTCTCACTTTCCACGCTTGCAGCCTCTGCCAAGCTGCTGCTCCGGTGACACTGCTTCTGGGGAGGACTTGGACCTCCAGCCCTGCACTGGACTGGGAAATACCACACAAAAAGGAGAACTGGGGATTTTTGGCCAGTGGAAGGTGATGGGTGTACGGTGTTAGGAAGCAAAACCTGGTCAGTATAGTACAGCCACTATAAAACACCTTTCCTCATGAAAGCAAACATCCTGCAGGGCTGTGAGGGCGATGCCCTCAGGAGCTCTTCCCATGAAATTTTCCATAGAAAAATGCATTTTCCTTGTGCTGTAAGGGTTTGACAGAAATGTTTTTCCTTGATGTTACCACTGTATGCAGATACCATAATGCTGGTGGGCACCTCGGGTGAAGGCAAATCCTTCTCTTTGCAGCATGTAAAACAGCACCGAATGAATCACAGTGGTTTGGGATGAAAAGAACCTTAAAGGTCATCTTATTCCCACCCCCCTGCCATGGAAAGGGGCACCTTCTGCTACACCAGGTCTCTCAAAGCCCCATCCAACCTGGCCTTGAACACTTCCAGGGATGGGACATCCACAGCTTCTCTGGGGACAGTTCTAGTGTCCCACCACCCCCACAGTGAAAAATTTCTTCCTGATATTTTACTCAAACCTGCCCACTCTCAGTTTAAAGCCATTGCTCCTTGTCCTATCACTACATATCCTTGTAAAAAGGTCACCAAGCTCCTATCTACCAGACACTTCCTCAGCTGTCTGTGCTTGCAGGAGGAGAGGGAGAAAGATGTTCAGGGCCCTGCATTGTGGAAGGCTTGGCTTGGCTGCTGCAGGGTGGTTTTGGACCCTTATGTCTCTTCTTCTCTGAATCCCAGGGACCAGCAGCCATTTCCATGTTCCCAAAGCATATTAGAAGTTTTTGCAGGCACATCATAACAATCTGCAGGGTGGTTTTGGACCCTTATGTCTCTTCTTCTCTGAATCCCAGGGACCAGCAGCCATTTCCATGCTCCCAAAGCATATTCACAAGTTTTTGCAGGCACATGATAACAACTTTTGTTTGTACAGGCAGTCCCAAGGACTTGTGCAGCCTTCCAGCTTGCCAAGCAGCTCCTTGGCACATGTCAGGGGAGGGAATATTGTTTCCTAGTAAAAATAAGGGCACTGGTATAGGTGCTGCAGTTTAATTTATTTTCAGAGATAGTCCTCCTTACACAAGGCTGGGTGTGGTGAGGAGGGAGGAAGAAACCAACGGGAGGAAGCAAAACACTCTGAGAGCAGTGAGGCCCTGGCTCCTGGAGGACACCTAAAGGTATTTGGCTTTTAAAGGTGTCATCTGTCATTAGAGCCCACACAAAGCCAAGGCAGGTGAAGGTTCCCACCAGTCTCAGCTGGAGCAGGTGCCACCTCAAGCTCAGGACACTGTTTCCCTCATTTTGTAAGGCAATCTCCTACAGAGGCTGTAAAGAATCAATAAGAAAACCTCAATAATAAGCCCTGTGGCTCACTGGACTGAAATTACGAATCTCCTACAGAGGCTGTAAAGAATCAATAAGAAAACCTCAATAATACGTGGCTCACTGGACTGAAATTACCAAAAGCCGGGGCAGCTTTAGTGGGAGCTTTGTCCATTTAATAAAATGTGCTTTCCATCTTGCTCAGGAAGCACATGACCTGAGCAGAGATTGAAAGCAGGCTAGGAGAAGTCCTGAGGAAAACCCCACTGTAGGTATGGGATAAACTCCAGTACAGGCAAGTTAGGTGCTGATTAGAGACCATAAACACCTGAATAGAAAACACAGGGTGAGCCAAGGTGCTGGAAAATCCATTCCTCGTAGGAACCATAGGAGAAGGTGAACTGCAGCTGATAGAAGTCTCTGTTTGGCACCAGATGGCCATGGAAGGCTCCTTCATGTACCATTTATTGTAGAGGGGGATCTGGGGACTAATTCTTAAGTCAACATTTAGGCAGAGCAAGGATCTTGGTGCATTTCAGCCTTGTTATTCAGGCATTAAGTAAAAATCAGGAAGTCATACATGTACCCAGAAAGCAGGTTACTGTGGAAAAAGTTTTAAATTACCAGCTAGTTAAAGAAAAAAGTGTACAGTAAGATGATTTTGGACATCCAAGTTAAAAATGGTTCTCACCAGTGCTGTCTTGGTATATACTAAACCCAAGAGATAAAAGTGATAGATCTTAAGATGATTTTGGACATCCAAGTTAAAAATGGTTCTCACCAGTGCTGTCTTTGTATGTTATATACTAAACCCAAGAGGTAAAAGTGATAGATCCATGTTATTTTCTAATTTGATGATCAAATGGTCAGTCTTTACTAATATTATCAACTGCAGCTTGGGTTAGGCTGCTGTAAGACCTATTCCAGCCTTGCCTAACTTTTGATGAGGGTTTGCAAACAACATAGATTGACAGATGTCAATTAATTAGAGGCAGGTTCTAAAGCTCAAGAGATTGCTATCAACAAGAAAGTTAATCCTGGTTAATGCCTCAATTGATCACAAAAATAAACAGTCAGAAAAAATCAAAAGCTCCTCCCAACAATCACTCAAATACTTTATTCTTCTTGGAGCAATGTCAATGACTTCAATTTTTAGAGCTTTTGAATCTACCTAGGAAAATTAAATTTGTGGCACTTTGACAAATTGGGGAATTTTGAAATATTTACATTTTTGTGGTCTACAACTTCCTCACAAGAGGAAGCAGAGAGGCAGGCATTGATCTCTACCTAGGAAAATTAAATTTGTGGCACTTTGACAAATTGGGGAATTTTGAAATAATTTACATTTTTATGGTCTACAACATCATAAGGGGAAGCAGAGAGGCAGGCATTGATCTATTTCCACTGATGACCAGTGACAGAACTCGAGGGAATGGAATGAAGCTGTGTCAGGGCTGGTTTAGGTTGAGTTTTAGGAAGATTTTTCATCCAGAGAGTGGTTGAACACCACTATGGACTCTCTAGGGAAGTGGTCACAGCACCAGGCTGACAGAGTCCAGGAAACATTTGGACAATGCTCTCATACACATGGTGTGATTCTTGGGATTGTCCTGTGCAGGGTCAGGAGTCGGACTCTATGATCCTTGTGAATGCCTTCCAACTCAGGATATTCTGTTATTCTATGAAAAAAATGACACAATTTTTTCTTGAATTAAATCTCTGTGTGATCTTGTGAATGCCTTCCAACTCAGGATATTCTGTTATTCTATGAAAAAAATTACACAAATTTTTCTTCAATGAAATCTCTGTGTGGGTGAGATTCAGCATCTCTGGACTCACCCACTTACACTGAGATACTGCAAAGTAGCTATCTTCATGTGAAAAAAAAAATCAGCTCCAATATTCAGTAAATCTCTGTGTCTGTGTGGGTGAGATTCAGCATCTCTGGACTCACCCCCTTACACTGAGATACTGCAAAGTAGCTGTCTTCATGTGAAAAAAAAAAAAAATCAGCTCCAATACTCAAATGCAGACAGTGGAGCTGAGGACAGACAAACCTTCTGTAACTTAAATGGATAAAAAAATAGGAAAAAGTTCAAACTGGTAGCCTGGACAGTGAATTAAAAAACTGCACAGGTCTGTTTGCTGTTATTTCTTAGATTTGGGATATAATCCTGCTCCAAGTCAATGGGAGTTTTGCTATTGAATTCAGAGGGACCAGAATCAAGCATTTTGTCTTCTCCAGACCTGACCACTTTATTTGGAAATATAACTTTTTAAAACACACACTTCTCTCTTAAAATGCTACAAAGTAAAGCAAGTAATTACATTAGGCTCTACCTGAAGCTCCAGAGAATTAATACAAAGGCTGCTTGACTCTTGCCAACTTTCACTATTACAATTTTACTAGCACCATATGCAGCACTACCGTACCTGCTTGTTTCACATAGTAAAATCATTGGGGTTTGGATTTGTTGGTTTTGTTGGTTTTTGGTTTTTGTTTTTTTTTTTCCAAAGGAACATGTAATATCCGGTTTGGGTTTTTTTTTTTTTTTTTTTTTTTTTTTTTTTTTTTTTTTCCAAAGGAACATGCAATATCTACAAACAAAAGCTCCAGGGAGTAGGAACCAGCTTGGAGGCCCATATGGTCTTAGTATCAAAGTAATCAGAGAGGGAACAGGTCTGTTTGCTCAGCAACCCCACCCTTTTTGCAAACATGTGAGAGCTGGCTCAGGAAAAGGTGCTCTTTTGGGTGGTTTCTCTTGCTTGCTGTCATGCAATAAACTGTGAAGTGAGATTTCCAGTGTTATTTTCAGCACCCATGTAGCCTAAAAGGAAAGAAGCTGTGAGGTAGGGAGAGAACTGGCTGTGTCAGCTTTGAGACCTTGGAAGGGTCGGGGACATTTTCCTAAGGACAGCCAGGAAAAGGTTTCTGCAGAGGAGAGTTTTAATCAGAAAAAAGCTAAGCCTGTGATTCTCATTTGGCTAATTCCAATGCAGGAGAAGAACTGAATGCAAATTGCACATACAAGGCTTCACATAAAGGCCAAAGTATCTGCTAAAGCAGAGTAAAAGTCAATGAGGGGTTTTTCATCACTAGACTTGAAAATATAGTGACTTCTTGCTGAAAGATGAGTTTGGAATACCTAAGGTTCTGCCAGTGTGCTGCTTTGATATGCACAAATACACTGAGCTGTGACTACTGCAAGGAAGTCACACTGATATCTGACTTCCACAACCACGTGGAAGTCAGATATCAATGACTTTAAGGCACTGGCTACCTCAGGCTGACAGGTTTGTTTGCAATCTTGGTTCTGAACCCCAGCATAGGCTAGTGCACACCTGTAAGTGCTAGGCTGAGGTCAGCCCTCAGGAGATGGCACCAGGGAGAGCTGCCCTCTCCTTCTGGCCAGGTGAGCTGGCTGATGGTTTGGGACATGCTTCTCTGTTGCTCTGGGAAAAAGAACTGCAGAATTGTAGGAATGTTGGTTGCATGAGACTGCTGGAGCTCACCTAGTCAAATCTTCAGTCAAAACAGGACTACCACAATCACCATACATTAAATTAGTCTTATCTAGCTAAGTCATAAAAAGCCTCCAAGCAAGGAGCCACCATCAACCTCTCTGGAGCATCTGATGTAAAAGAACAAGCTGAACATCTCCATCTGCCACGTGTACCTGTTGCCCCTTGTTAAGTCCCCTGACATGATCAAGAAGGGTTTGGATTTGTCCTTTTTGTACCTGCTCTTCAAGGAGATCTGCTTTGGGTTTCCCTTCACTGGGAAAAACAAGCTCCTTCCACCTCACTCTCACTGCATCTGCACTCCAGATGCTGGACCATAGTGGCAGCCCTTAGCTGGATCTTTCCAGTTTTTTTCACATTCCCCTTGAGGCAGAAGTCCCAAAACTCCAGCTGTGGATGCACCAATGCTGGGAAAAGGATGGTGCCAGATGTTTGAGCCACAGCCTCGTGCTGTGGGCCAATGCTTGGTGCAGACACCATCCCTATTTCCACTGCTGACTGTCAAAGGGGACTAAACAGTTGATATAAACTAGGAAAAACAGAGGGATTTTGGCTCAGTATCTGTATATAACTTTCCATGCTTACTCAGCAAATCAGAGCAGAGCCCAACTTACGCCCTCTTGTTCCTCGAGTTCGTCTTTCAGCCTAAGACTTACCAAAACATAGTTTTATATGCTAATTTCCTCATAGTAAACCCCTTACTGTATGTCATTCACTGATGCCAAGCGGTGTACATGTAAGAGTAGGCCAATATTCTTTGTATATTACCAACTTTATGAGTTGAAGAATTACAATGTGCTCGCTTTATTTAGGTGGTAAACTTTTTTAATGAGTCTGGAGGGCCCTTTACATAAAAGTAGTGACTCTAGCTTGGAATCTCTTTCCATGTTTATTAGAAATGTGTTTTACTTTACCGTGAAAAAAGCCAAGGAAACATGCAGCCCTAAAGTCTAATGAAGTAGTTACTCCTACAGTCAAAGTTCATAAATTTTAAACACATTTAATTTATAAATTGAAAACATAGCTTGCACTGGCTTTTTCAAGATTATTGCTTGCCACAGGGGTTTTAGGATAGTTGCTGGGCCATGCTTGCTACCTCTTTTCTTTCCAGGCCAAGACTGGATCTTCATGATTTGTTCATACTTGTGGGTTTTGGGTTTTTTTAATGAAAATCTTTTCAGAAAGGTATGTCTTTGGAGTATTAAAAATCATAACCCATCCAGCAGTCTCAGCAGTCTCTTTGTTCTCAACTTAGGATTTGCTTTTGAGCTGACACTTTGAGAGCTCTTTGTCCTGGTGAGAAGCCCTTTGTCCCTCTGGAGACCAGTCTTCTCAGCTAATTGTGAAGAGCAGTCCCTGCAGTTGCAGTCTGAGCTGGATTCCAGTCTCACACCAATAAAACCTCAGTGCCAGCCTGGGTCAGGGGCCCAGCTCCCAGGAAAAGGGAATGTGGGGAAGTGGGGAAATGATGATGCTAACTCCCCACTTTTGCCCTCCGCGTTCCACAGGTTGCTCATCCATCCGTGGTGAGAGACTCTGGCTGCACAAACTCCACCATGATTTGTCCTACTTGCAGAGCAGTCTCAGGTACAAAACACTCCATAGGGATGTCTGGCACACAGCAGCACTCTACCTGCTTCAGGAGGAGATGAAAGGGGGGTTCCAGTCTTATGCCAGCTGGAATATCCACCAGATGTCCTCCCCAGGCACACTGCTTCATGTTGGTGCCTCTGTGAAGTGAGCCAGCAGATACCTGATGACTGCAGGATCACTTTTTATTGACTCAGAGTCACAGAAGGTCAGTTCTGGAGCTTCAGGCCACGTTATATGGATATTATAGAAATTACACTGTGCCTATGATAAGGGAAAACATCAAACCCACAATAGCTAGAATAGCAGTGTTGGTATTTAACTGTTGAATCTTTAGGTTTATATGGACAATTCCCCCAAGATTCTTTTAGGAATATGGCAATGCAGGTAAAGAAAAAAGGGTAGCAGGGCTCACCCTCTGTGTTTCCATGCCCCCAAATTGATCAATTATACCCAAGCCACTTCAAAAAGATATTTCTGTGTCATGTGGCCTCAACATCCCCATGCCACAACATCCCTTGCCTGGATACCCACGGAGTCCCTGCCCCCACACTTACAAGGGCTGTTCTGCATGGCACATCCTGATCACTCCATCCTCAGTCAAGCAGGCACCTCCAGGAGCTGGTGCAAAAGGCAGCTGTGAGGTGATGCCCTCCCAGTGACTGATGCAAGCCCTGCTCTGGCTCACTGTCTCTCCCATCTCTTTCCACCAAAGCCCCGCAGTCCCTGCGTTGCTGCCTGGCTGTTGGCACACACCAGGCCCTGCCAGCACTGGGAGCAGGGCCAGTAATTGGAAAGGGGAATTGCAAAGCCCCAAAGCTTATCAACTGGCAGTGAGGGAGCATTCAGCGCCACTTCAGGGGCCAGCCCAAGGTCCAGAGTGGGTTGGCAGCCTTTTGTTTGGTAGCATGGGGTGGACACGCACGGCTGCTCCGCTCCGAGCGGGCACCACGGAGGTTAAAGCAGGGTGGTGGCTCGCTGGCTGGTGAAGGCTTCTCCTTCTGCTGGGGCTGCCGAGGCTGTGCAGGAGAGCAGTGCTGGAGCAGGGAACAGCCATGGCGCAGTGCTCAAGGAGCAGGTGAGCATGATAGCCTCAGGTGCGGCTCCTTGGCCTCAGGAGTGCCACCAAGCACCATTACTATGCACAGCTATTTCCTCATATATCTTTTACTCATTAACCAAAGCTTCTAAATATAGCTCCAACTAGCCGTAGCAAGAGATGGGGGGTGCCCTCTGTGGTTGGGTCTTTGCTGTCTGCCTACCTGTAGCACCAGCACCTGATCTTCACTTTGTCTGGTGCCCTCTGCTCTCAACCCTGGGACACATGGATAATTTACATCACAGGTTTCCTGCTACACACAGGAAAAGCATGCAGTCCCAGGAATGGAGCCAGCTTCTCCTGTGCTCCTGCCAGCCCTCAGTGCTCCGTGCCATCCTCCCCTTCAGTCCTGAATCAACTGACCAAAAAATATCACTCCTTTCTGAGTAAAACACATGAGTTCAAAGCCTGATTCCTTTTGCAGTTGTTCTCACTTATTACCTAGTATGGGTCTATTGGGAGCTCTCTGTTCTTGGCAGGGAAGGATTGAATCTTATCAGGCAGGTAAAATGGAAACTATTGCCTTTGCTGGGAAACTTTCAGGACATATTGGGAATATCTGATATACTTTTATTATTAGATTGCCGACTTCAGCCTTGGCTTGATGGCAGATAGTAGAATCCCTGTACCTGCCAGTTACTGCTAGCAGTAATGCTGAATAAAGCAGAATGCTTCATCCTTCACTGAGCAATTTATTCAAAAAGTGAGCAGCTGGGGAAGAGGGAAGACATGTTCCTGTGTGGATTTTGAGCTGTAGCTTCTGCAGGAGTTACGTGTGTCCGTTCCTTCTTCCAGTTCTGTAAGAATTGAAAAAGACAAGGGAGAAAAACTAAAGGACCGTTTGCACTTTGTCTGACAAAGAAAGAGGCTGTGGATGTTTAAAGGTTTGTTGCTATATTCTAGATAAAGGAATATGATTATGATTTCTTCCATGTTGAAACATGATGTCATTTGACAGCTTAACATTAATTCTTTGTCCATTCCTAACAAAATGGCCTTTACAATGCAGTAAAAATTCTAGCTAGTCTCCAAAACTCCTCAGAGCAGCCTACCTTGAAACTTTATAATTGTTCTATGTGAATTCCTCAACTCATCTAGCTCAACATGATTTTCTTGGAGTAAATGAGAGACTACACTTCTCTATGCCTTGAATTCCTTCTGTTATAATATTTAAGGTAGGATAACATTTTGTATAGAGAAAAAAACCTTGTAATGGGCACAATATGCTCATCAGAGGTAACCTGCCTTTTAGTGAATGGCCTCTCTTATCCATCCTCTCTTACCCAAGGATCATTTTTCACAGTAGCTGGAAATCTAACTATCCATTTCTTCTCTCAGGAAAACAACGTGAGAATAAAAATATGTCAGTTAGCAAATATTTGGTGGCAAAGCCAAAGAAATCATGTTCTTTTGAGACAAAACTCTCTTTACTTACAGCTGAGTAGACAGAGATTAAGTTATAAGGAATCCGGGCTCCTTGCCAATTCATCCCCATCTGCTTGTCAGGAACAAATGCTTTGTTATTTGGCTCAGAGAGGGAGCAAAGAGCAGGAGAGAGGACAGTGGGCCATGGCCATGACCTCCCACAGGCACTCCCCCACCCACAGGAGCTGCTCTTCTGTGGGACCTTCAGCACTAATATTCCATGCTAGTGACAGAGAGAGGGCCAGGACTGGCTTGCCAGCAGAAGTAAGCACCATTCAGGGAAAAAACCAAACATCTGGATAAAAAAGAAATGAATGAAGATGAATATATGAGGCTTAAGAAAAAGAAAGGTGGGTGTGGAAATCAAGAAAGTAAAGAAGAGAATTTCAGTGTTCTTGTGAGATCAAGGTATGTTGTGTCACTGATAGGAGCTAAGAGACTTCAGGGAGCTCTGAGCAGCTGAAAGAGTTGGTGGTGCCTGGAGCTATGTTGCTGTGTCACCAGTATTCTCTAAAAACGTGAAAAATTAGAAGAGCAAGTGCAAGAACTGTGTACCTCTACCATAGCAGCAATCTCAGCAATCCTATGAATTTCAACAAGGAGACATGAAAAAGTTCTGCATGTGGGACAGAATAACCTCAAGCTGTGCAGGAACAGCTCTGCTGGAAAGGACCTGGGGGCTATGGTGGGCAAATGGGATCTTATTGCAGATGGCTAACTGCAGATTACATGTCAGAGTGCTGGGAGGAGGATGGCCAGCAGATTGAACTGGGTGTCTGCACAGCACTGGTAAGTCTGCAGGTGGAGTACCACATCCAGTTTTGGGACTCTTGTCTCAAGGGGGATGTGAAATAAACTGGAAAGGTCCAGCTAAGGGGTGCCACTATGGTCCAGTGTCTGGAGTGCAGATGCAGCATGAGAGAGGGGGAGGGACCTGGGCTTGTTTTTCCTGGGGAAGGGGACCCCAAATGCTGATGGAACAGCAGCCTATGTCTGCCTGAAAGGAAGGTACAAGGATGACAGATCCAGATTTTTGGTGGCTTCAGAGAATGTAACAAGGGACAACAGGCACACATGGCAGGTGGGGAGGTTCAGGCTTGCTATTAGGTAAGCTTTCTTCAAAAAGCTCCAGGGAAGTGGTGGCAGTTCCTGCCTTGGAGAGTTTTCACAGCCTGGCTGGATAAAGGCACCGCTGACCTGGCAGTGGTGGTAGTCCTGCTTTGAGTGGGGTGATCTTTAGGGTCTCATTCAACCAACATTTCTCTGATCTCATTTCCTGACATAAAGTTATCAGTGTAGGTACTGCCTACTTCACTAGCACAGATGTTATTTTAGGAAAAGTTACAAAAAATCAATGCAACACTACGTAGACAGCTTGCTGCAATCCAAACATGTCACCTAAGCTGGATCAATGAATGCACAGGCTGCATATTCAGCTGCATGTATTTTCCATTCAGCCAGATCACACAAATGCAATTGTGTCCTTCAAGAAGCTTTTCCCATTGCACCCAAGGTGTTGAGGCACTAGCAGACTCAGCTGTTGATTTTCTGTAATTTCTCCCAGATTCACCATTTTTTGCAGGCCAAGTCAGCATGGATTGTTCTTTTTTTCCTTGGCTTGCAAAACTCCTGAAACACTCATCATGCTTCAGACACAAATACAGGACCAAGAGGTCTTACAAACCATGTGAATCCATAGATTGCTGTGTCAAATGCATGATCAGCCTTCCAGACTACCACTACTCTGCACCTACTAATTTATATAAAGGAGGGACAGTACAGAAGCTGATCCTGGCTGAAACAGTGTTGTCAAGCATCCAATGTACAGCATACTCGCCAGTGCACCCAGTTGCAGCATGTGTGAACACAGCTGCAGCACCACGTAATGTCACGACAGAAATTACCCTTTCCACACTTATATTTTCTATTATTTTAATCTAGGACTATAACTGTTCTGCATGTTGCAAAGTCATGCTATTGAAACTGAAAAAGAAAGCTGACTTGACCATTGAAAATGAAAAAGAAAGCTAAGACCATTGAAACTGAAAAAGAAAGCTGACTTGCAAAATTCTTGGTGTTGACAGATTTTGGGTTGTGTTACTTTCCATTTTCTGTGCAGCACTGCTCTGTATTCCTGCTCACCCAAAGCCAAGAATGGCAAACAAACACCTCTTTCTGAGCAGTGCCACGTAACCTTTTCAGCCCTACCCATCAGGAGGAGTGTTTAGAGATGATTTTCATTACAGGTATACTTGATTTGTTAGCAAATTCACATGTCAGGTGTGATTCTTTTCATTACAGCCTCTGTTTCCTGCTCCTGCCTATTTGCACAGTGACCCATATGTTGCATGGTAAGCAAACCTCCCAGGGAACATACTGTAATTTCCAGAAAGAAAAGGTCACTGAGAGAGCCATCTTCATTTCACCAGGACTTCCCAAGCATTTCTGTCTCCTTCCTATGTAAATAACATGCATGGATTTTTTTACATCTGAACAACAATCTTCCCACCAATCATAAACTGAAGAGGCAGTTTTGCATTTATCTGTATTTTACATAATCTTATTATCTTTGCTGAGATATGAAAGACATAAATCAGCATGTAATTCAAAATTTCCAGCATTCATCTTGTTTATAATGAATTAATAGTACAGAATAGCAGAGATAATAATTCCCCTACCTGGTGTTTTACATAAAATTTTGGTATCCCAATCCCATTGATTGCTAATTTAATTAAGTTTCACAGTAACCTCCATCGTATTATTGAATGGGATGTATTTACAAAAAAAGAATTAAATTATGTTTAATTAAATTAATTTAATTTAATTAAACATTAAATTATGTTATTTCAGCAGACAACTTACACAAAAATCTATAGGGGGACCTACCTCTCCTGGTGCACTTTCCCCTGAAATATCTAAGCACTCCTAACACATCACTTTGAAAAGGGTAATAAGGGCACCTAAGAAAGAAGTTTATTTGCAAATGAGGCCACATAACCTTATTAAACCAGTTTATGTATGGGAGCTAGCAAAACCACCTCTTGCAGTCTACCTAGTAGAAAAATACACCTCTTAGTTATTTCTAATCATTCAAATTTGGGTGCTTAGAGATCCCACCCTCTAAAATATAAAAGGGAATTAATTATGGGAGGAGTTGCAGTAGGTTTGCTTGTTTTTCTCCCTCACATGGGAAAACAAAAATCTGCATGCAAAGGATCTTAATATTTTTGTCTGGTTAGGGCAGGTTTGTATTGACTGATCCAGCAAATCCTGTTCTCTTTACAGTCACACACCATTGCTAAGAAGGCAAAGGCATTTGCATGAAACTACAACAGTAGATCTGTAATATTGTGCTAAGTTTTTAGTCTGGACATTATTTTGCTAGTCTTAGAGGAAACAAAGCTCCCCCATTTTGTGTCACCTTCTCTCTCCACACCTTTCTTCCTCTTCCATCCTCCACGTACTTGGCTGATCCCTTGCCTCCTTTTTGCCCCACTCTGCAGTAGTTTAATGAAGACTACATGCACCCCAGTTTGCCCATCAGAGTGTTTTATGGGACAGCATCAGAAGCCTTCCTTGTCCTGCCTGCCTGCCAGACACCATTTCTACCATCTTTTTGACTGTCAGGCCATCTTCCTCGGTGGTCACACTGGCCTCTCCCCATTCCTGCTGGGAGCCTCCTGCATCAGAGCAGTTTTTCATCCCATCCTCAGCGCCTCTTTGAGGAGTCTAGAGTTCTCCAGGGCTCCCTTTCCCATTAAAATTCCTTTCCACAAGACTGCATTTACCAATTCTTTGAGAGTGTTGAAGTCTTCTGGTTTAAGTTCATTAGTCCACTGCTTCTGCTCCCTCCTCTCCTGAAACTCAAGAGCTCTGCTGATTTGTGATCTTTTTCACTCAGAACACCTTCCTCAGCTGCAGCAGCCTCTCATCCAGTTTTCCCACATTAACCAGCAGCAAACCACAAGCCACCAGGTAGAGCTGCACATGCCTCATGTCACTGCAGCAAAAACCTGCTCTTTATCCACAAACTTCAGGGATGGGCTAGACATTGTAATTGCCTCCTGAACACATATCTAGGACAGTTTCCAGTGCTGTGGAACTCCTACAGGAGGTACAAGCATCACTTTCCCACATTCCCTGCTGCACACAGGGATCTGTTTCAAGGTATAAGCTTACTGCAGTTAAAGAAGGATGCTTGTGGCTCTGCAATCAGATTCCTCATCTCCATGCAAGCAATTCCACTAGGAACCAGGAACCAGCTCCAATGATTTGGCTCTGTACTGTCCCCCACTCCCAGTAAGCCCTAGGATATAACTGACTGGAAAGAGATGAGTCTGGGAACTTCAAAGTTGTGTTGGCATCCCCGTCCTTGAACCAATGCACTTCTTTCACCAGTAACAGGCAGTCAGATGTTCAGATGCAGATACTCATTTTGCACTTCTCATCCTGGATGCTAAATTTTTCTCTGAAGCCAAGGAAAGTGGCATCAGGAAACGAGCAACACTGCAAGTCACGCACATTGTCTTAAGAAAGGGCAACAAAAAAGCCTCAACAAAATCCACAAAAAACAAGATGTATAAATATGAAATGCAGAATTCACAAAAACAAGAAAAAATAATTTTTGTCTGGATTTCTCCCAGAAACACCACAAAAATTCTCTGTTGGACTGATGATCAAGAAAATTATCTTTTAGTTCTACCCACATAATCTTACGTGGTATTTTAAATATAATATTATTCATGGTAATTTTTCACTTCTAATTGCAATGTTCTTTCACTTCTTTTAGTTCTAAGTGCCAAGCTTACAAGAGCTAGGCAAAACTCTTTTCAGTGTCAAATTCTCCCCAGTTTAAAGGGCTAGTTGCACTGCATTACCTTTACCATTTAACATACATCCTGCTTTTTGTGGTTCTCCGTCTTGCTTTTCTCCACTTATTACTTTTTCCCTTTCTCCACTTTCTATTTCAGGCTGTCAAGGAGAAAGCAGATTCTGACTCCCACAATGAAATGCTTCACCTGTGGAGCCTGCTGAGAGTGAAATTGATAAAGGACAGCACCAGCCCAGGCAATTTCACTCACAGCGGGCACTTGCAGGTGAAGCACTACCATAAAATGGAGCAAGGTTACTCGCCTGCTGCCTCCCAGCACAAGTCACCAGTCGATAGCTGCTTGTTTCCTGACCTTTTCAGTTGTCTCCTGCCATGCACCACTTGCTCTGACCCCAGTGTGAGAGGCAGGAATCAGCCATGTAGCCCAGTGTTTGCAGGCAGGGGCTGAGCCCAGGTGAGTGCTCCAAATGTGGAAAACTTGGCTGAGGCTGGCCCGGCCACGGGACTGCTGAGGCCACCTTCCCACCAGGGAGGTCCTTGGGAGGATGTTTGCAGTCCCACCCACATCTTCATGTAGTACAACAGTCCCACAGAGCTGTCACCACTGCAACTGCCTGACAGGACAAAATCAACTCATTGATGCTTCTGTAACACCTCTATAGGGTACCGGCCTGATGCCCTATGTCATTTAAGAATACCTATACATCATTTTAGCTGCTGGTTCCCATGGATCTTTTTAAACACAGGTTTGATCCCAAGGGGTATCACCCTCACTGTCTCTCCAGCATTGCTTTGCACCAAGTCCTGCTTTTTTCACTATTTGAAAATCTTGTGTATTAAAGAACAATTCTAGTCAGCTCAGGATTTTTTTTTAAATTTGGATAGGAATGTTCCTCAGAGCCTGGCAAATACCAGGGCTGATGTTTTTCCCAAGACAGGTTAGTGTAAGGAGTAGTCATATGAGAATTGTGGTGATGCAAAGTAGGGAAACTGGGCTCTGCCATCTACCCCTTTTTTCAATACAAGGAGTAGGGGATGAAACTCAGAATCTCCAGATCTGGAAAAAACACATAAACAAACTTTTAGTATGTCATTCATCATGTATTTAACAAGGTAATTACACCATTTCATACCCAAGACCAAAATATTTTGAAATGTAAAAAAAGCTCAAGTCTTTCAGAAGAACAGTCATCGTTTCACTTAGATCATATGGATAAAGCAAGCTTAAAAGTTACAACAGATCACCTTTCTCATACTTCAGGGCATAAAATTCCAGGAACAGAAGGGATTATTGAGAAACTCCCTTTCTAAACAGTGCTTCTTATGGAGTGCTGTACAGTCCTTGTTAGAGACTTGAATACCAGGCAGTGCCAGACATGTGGCAAAGCAATTCCTGCAGCACTGGTGGGGGAAAATCATTGCTGCAAATATTCTTTCTATAAATACCCATCATACCATTTACAAAATTTGAGGACTGAAATTAAGACCTAAGGAGCACAGTGCAAACTCAGTGTACTTGAATACCCAGATCCTAATTTGGAACATAATTCTCAACTGAAATTAGTAGAAAAATAGGAGTCTCAGAAGGATTTAACTGCCTCAATGCCTTCATGTCTAGATTTCCAGTAGATACATCTCAAATCAGCTCTGCAGCCTTTACTGTGCTGTTTCAAAAGGCTTCTCACAATCTGAAGTGCAAAATTTACCACCAGGAACTGGCCTTCAGTAAAGACCTTTATCAATGGCTGATTACAAGTGTGATTATTGTCACGCCACGGGAGGATACAGGGCAAGGACAGAACACTTCAGAAATGTGACCACAGATTAACTGCTAATCAGCAGATGGTCTCTGTGTGTTCCCATTTATGAGCTAGAAACAGATTATAATACTTTTTAAAAATTATTTTTCCCTGAAAGATCGAGTTTAACTCTTGCCGAAGATCCTGAGCAGTCTCTTGGAGGAAAAAAAATATACAGCAGATTCTTCTTTTCCCAGTTGATAGAAATCAGTGACCACTAAGAGTGATTTAAGCTTGAAAACTTAAATAAACCTGTACATTTAAGCTGACAGTAAAACTATTAATTGACCATGCTCACTGCGGAACAGGTAACCAGCTCGACTGATTTGGGGGTCACAGAGCTATAAAAGGAAAGCATTTCCCTTTGTTTTAGCCACAAACATATTAAGGGTATAAGGGTTTGTTTCTTTTCAGTCTCTGTAATTCGTACTGATGTTAACAGCATTATATTTTTACACACTAATTGCTGCAGCCTGAACCAGACCCGCTCCAAACATGGAGATGTGAGCCAGGCAGGCAGCAATCTTCCATTTGTGCTGGTTTAAAACTCACCAGGGACCTCACAGAAACCTTACCTACAGCAACAGCTGAAACAAGTCATAAATGTAGCTGCTCCCAAGGCCCAGTGTGCAGGCTGCTCTGGCTGGTGCCACGTGTCCCCTCTCCCTCCCGGGGGAGTCTGGCTTGTGTTTGCTGCAAGGCATCACCACGTCCCTCTTGGCACACTCATTTCTCCCAAGGCTCTGCCCCATTGTTCAGGCAAAGCTGAGCTGAATTTAGCTTTAAACATACTGTAATTGTCTAAGTATTTTCTTTTTAGATGTAATTCATTATCTGTTTTTACCTGGCAGAGCTCTTCTTTGCCTATTTTATTTAGTCAGTCCTTTCTCTTTCTAACTTAGAGAGCCATTGGACTGATTGCATGTTTCTAGTGCCCTGCACAACAGAGGGAAAAAGGACATAGGCTTCTACTGCATACCAAAAGCCTGAAAGGATTTGTGTTAAATATTAATTTGAAGTTGGTCATAAAATCACAGGAAGTGCTGAATCTAATGCCTGAACAAAGGTTTAATTAAAAAAAAAAAAAAAGTGCCACAAAACCAGCCTTGTAAGTCATAAAAAACCAAACAAAATCAGCAATGGCACAACCAGATGAGTTTCTGCACACCTTGTGATTACTCAGAACACTGCCTTGTTTACTTAGGTAATGATGTGGCTTCTGTACAAAAGGACACATTTTTCCTGAGAGACTGTGCCTCTACTTGGACCTGAAGGAGAAGAACACCTCGCATGCCACCATGCCCTGATGACATCTTCCCCCTTACTGCTCATTTTATAGAAAAATGGCCAACTTGATAGTGTAGGAGCTACTTAACAGCAGGAGATTTCCCCCCAAATATGAACAACAAATATCAAATTTATTGTTGTTAGTGCTGGTTGCCTTGGGAGAAAAAAAGAATGCACTATTTACAAAACTCTCCATTTTAGTTGCTTCAGGTTCCAGGCTGCAAATAGATTGTTTATACATATTAAAAAAAAAAAAAGGTTGAAATTACAATTAGCAGAAAATGGACATTAGTTGTATCCAGTTAGCACCCTCACAGTTACGTAACAGAGCATTATTTTGTTTTTCTGGTACTAAAATTGGAACAGAACTGTAACCTGTAGTGGGAAAAACAGCTCTGTGCTTGCACTTGACAGAGCAAAGATTATTTGTGTGAGCCACAGCAATGGGACAGTCTCATAGCTTGGCTGCTAAAGTGCTCAGGGAAAGGAGAGAATGTGCTAGGGAAAGGCATTAGACACTGAGCTATAGGATAAGAGGGACTTTTGGGACTTTGTTTCTAAAATGAAGAGTTAAACTGTGGGAACTGTGAATCCTCAGAGCCCAGACATGAACAGCAAAATGTGAGAACCACCACAAAAATAGCAAAAGTTATTCACAACACTTTCTGATAAAAAGAAAAGAAGGGGTAACACTTTCCAAGGAGTGACACTTACTTCCTCAGAAGTTTCCAACTGCTCTGTACTCTTTTCTCTGTATTTTCTTATGACAATAATTTATTAGGAAAAAAACACAGAATGTCCTTTTTTACGTTGGCTTCTGTTGGTTCATTAATGTCTGAAACAGTATTTTTTTTTCCCCGCATTTTATTTCACAGGCTTGCATAACCTTGAAATTTCTGATGATAAAACCTGTGATACTTGTTCTTCCAGTACTAAAACCACACCCCCGAACTGTAACCTGTGGCTATAAGACTCATAGTTGGGAAATTCAAGAAGAAAAATTATCAAGTTCCCACTGAATTTCTCATTAAATTAGAGAGGATGGGTTTTACCCAGCTTCAAGCTGGATCTCAAGGATCATGGCCATTCCTGGGATTGTAAACCATGGTTAAAACTCCTCCAAAATAACACAGCCTACAAACAGTTTTTCCACATCACCTTTGCAGAGCAGTGAGGAGGGAGCACCAGAGCATATGGCTCCACATGCACAGAAATGCTGTCTGGACTGACTGGCAGAGCACTCCTTAAAATAGCTCTGAGTCAGCAGGTTTTGCAGTCACGAAGGCAGAGCAAGGGGAGAGATTTAAGCAGATCACAAAGCATTGATGCACACACCGCAACTCCTACTCCTGGCACAGCTTTTGGAGCGTTCTCAAGGAAGAGGAGGGTTAGATGGGCAAAGGCTTTTAAATATTCTCTCATGTGAAGGAAAGGAATTAGGCCCACAAAAGTAATTTGCTTGGAATATTAACCTGGGAAATGGGAGATACATTTGAACTCCCTTGTGGCAGAAAAGCAACTGAACTTGGGTCATTTACAACCTGATTATCCTAACCATGAGTAATTTTAAATAAAAAGAGGGAACTGGGATTTCTCCTCCAGCTGTGCTTGTCATAAGGCTTGATCTTATAATTGTGCTCTTAGGATATCTACAGGATGAGACAAGTAGGAATTGGAATGAGAAAGGTAGATGAGCAACTTATATTTTAAATATATGGAGAGTTCAAAAATATCTAATGTATATGCTATAAATTAACATGCATTCATTCAAACTTGAAGAATGGTTTGTGTAATGTTGAAAATTCACCCTGCCCTAGACAGTTTGGCTACTATAGGACTGTGTGATCAACAGGTGTGTTCCCCGAGCCCTGTAAAACAGCAGAACAGCAGAAATGAAATAAAAGATGTTGTGAGAACCAAGGCGATTAGTGGAAATGCTGCAGCATTTACAAAAATAGTTTTTCATGAGAGGGTGTTGTTTGGAGTTTCTGAAGCTGCACAAACCCAAATGGATGGAATGCTTCAGGAAGTAGGGAAAGGTAAAATGATAATCTGAGCAATGTCCTCTCCTACATTATCAAAACAGTCTTTTTATGTCTGCCCCTCTTATAGGGTGGGGTTTTTTGGTGGGGATTTTTTTCAGTAGATTTTTACCAGTGCTATATGACAGCAGCCATTGATGAGAGATAACGAGGACAAAGATTGTTCTGAATGCTCAGCTGCAATGGACAGACACCACAGCCAACATCTGTCTGTCTGTCTGCCTGCCTGCCTGCCTTCTCCCCCAGCTCCACCCAGCCAGCAGTCTCACTGCAAGAATTCGGTTTGAAAACCTTGAAGAGTTGTCCACCGATGGGAATCAAAAAATCCAAAACCCATGAGAATTAAAAAGACCAAAACCAGACAGGGATTGTTTGCTCTGGGTCTGGTATGGGCAGTGTCATGCCATGGTCACAGACACCCGAGTCTGAGGCCATCCTGCCTCCCTGGCCACCCAGCCTCCAGGGGTGATGGCTCCCTGCCTCGCTGTTTCAGTCATGAATTCCCCACAGGAGCCCATGGGAAGTGAGGAATAAAGACTGGATTTTCTATTTTAGAGATTATATTTTGCATAAAATTTTTAATGTTTTTGTTTAAAAAAAGCCTCGCCCCCTTCCTTCCCAATAACAACCATACTCTGCTGCATCTAGAAGAAGCTCCTGTTTTGTTTCAGTGCTTTGAAATTTACTTTATATTCTAATAACCCCTTCCTCACTTAGGAACTCTTGAACTGAAAATGATTGGGAATTCAAGGGTGCTGGTAAGAGGGGCTGGGCATGGCAGCTCCCTCTTTCCAGTGCAACTCTTTAGAATTAAGAAAAACCACCAAAAAAATCCCAGGCAAATTTTATTTTTTAAAAGTTTATAATTTATTTTAAAAAAGACAAAATGTATCTTTATAAAAGCAAGGACTGCAGGACAGGCATGAAGCCAGTGCAGCCTGACCGGGACCAGTGGAGCCAGGCTTTGCTGGGACTGACTGCCCAGGTGCCGGGGTCCCAAATGGCAGCTGAGCACCATTCCTGTCCATCCCCTGTGGACATCCACAGAATCACTGAAGGGGACAGGTGGCAAGGGACCACAGTGGGACAATCTGGTCCAACCTCCCTGCCCAGGCAGGGTCATTCCTGACACAGGACTGTGTCCGGGCGGCTCTTGGCTATCTCCAGCGAGGGAGAGCTCGCAGCCTGTCCGGGCAGTCTGCTCCGGTGCTCGGTCACTGGCACAGTGAAGTTCATCCTCACGGTCAGGGGGAACTTCCCGTGCATCGGTCTCTGCCCGATTCCTCTCGTCCTACTGCTCGGCACCACCGAGCAGAGCCTGGCTCCATCGTGGCACCCTCCCTCCCACACGGATAAACACTGACGAGGGCCCGTCCCAGCCGTCTCCTCCCGGGCTGAGCAGGCCCAGCTCTCTCAGCCCGTCCTGGTACGAGAGACGTTCCAGCTCCTGGATCATCTTTGTCGCTCGCTGCGCTGGACCCGCTCCAGGAGCTCGTGTCTCTCTCGTCCGGAGGAGCCCCGACCCGGCCCCAGCACCGGGGCTGAAGAGAAGGGCAGGCTCAGGGCCCCGCATTCCCGCATTCCCGCATTCCCGCATTCCCGCCGCGGCCGCTCCGGGGCGCTGGGGGCGGGCGGGGCCGCGCTGCCATGGCAACGGGGGCGCGAGACACCCCGGAAGCGAACGCGCGCGCCGGCCCCGCCCCCCGCCCCCCCTCGGTCTGGCGGCC